>NC_138165.1:76978830-78178830 GCF_964165515.1 Mesoplodon bidens
ACATATATGCGTTAATATATGATATTTGTTTTTCTCTTTCTGACTTACTTCACTATGTGTGACAGTCTCTAGGTCCATCCACATCTCTTCAAATGACCCAATTTCATTCCTTTTTATGGCTGAGTAATATTCCATCATATATATGTACCACATCTTCTTTATCCATTCCTCTGTTGATGGAAGGAAGTCCAAAAGGGAGGAGATATATGTGTATGTATGGCTGATTCATTTTGCTGTACAGTAGAAACTAACACAACATTGAAAAGCAACTGTACTCCAATTTAAATTAATTAGTTAAATAAATAAATAAATGAAACATTAAAAAAAAACCTAGATGGCAACTCTGTTTATCAGAATATCTGAAACAAGACCATTCTGTTTAAGACCTGTTGATTGGTATTATAATCTTACCAAGTTCCTCAATACATATAGGTTTTTGCTTTGCCCCATACTGAATGGACAAGACTAATGAAGTTGCCAGACAAGATTGTTCAAGTCTTTAAAAAGGTATAAATGTGGTAGACTTATGGTAGCTATTCAATCATTAGGTATACAAAATTTTTTTCCTACAGCGTTTGCATGGTATAGATAAAGGCAGAATGCAAAGAGGCAAAGTAATATTTTCTAAGTACACAGAGTTACTCTAGAGTAAGAAGTCTGGTGGAGTATTCACCATAAGTGATAATTTAACACATTATCTGTACCAGCCAGCGGGTAATAGCAGGAAGAGTAATCCCCCTAGGTCTCACTGCGTTTCAGAAAAGTCTCAGGATGTAGGTCAGCTTTTCTAAACCTCTATCAAGTGCAACCTGCCTAGAAAAATGGTATCACAGTTCAGTACAGTACAGTCAGTCGCATGGGCTTTTTAGGAAAGCACCGCATTTTAAAGGTAAAACACCATTAACATAATATTATCAAATCTTAACTTAAAATCTAACATAATTGCTTCTCTTCCTTGAACCTGTGTCAGAATGCTCAAGGCAATACTTGTATATAACTATTTTATTCTCTCTTGCTAGAAGGTTTAAGCCAACAGGATTGCATTTATGAAACGCAGAAAGCCCTAAAAATATTATCAACCTCCTTTCCTGATTTCACAACCTCTAGAAGTGTACAGATACAGTGAGCATATCAAACAACCCAATATAAGTCTAAGCACTGAAGAAAAACAAAACATTGCTTGCAAACACTTAACAAGCATACAATAACTAGATGTCATATTACTTTATTTCCTGCCCTATAGCGTTCAGTTTGAGGAACATGATCTACAATATAATAAATGGAGTATAATATGCTGTTTATTTTCCCACTGACACCAAACAATTTTTATACTAAATGTTAGTATGTTCTTCATTACAATTTTTTGGAATATTTTACATTGCATATGTTCAGGGTTAACGAGTCCTTCAAAATAATTTTAATAACATTTCAACTTTGGAGAACTCAAAACCAGAAGGTAGTAAAGATTTATAAGCACATGTAGAATTTCCCCTTAAATTGGGGCATGAAAACAGAGTACTCTCAAGAACATGTCTTTGGTGATCCAATGTTTATTTCCTGTAGCTGTTTAGAATGCTACAGTTTTGACTCCAGAACTTGTATATTACAATGTGCTTTTTCCAAAATGTCTCTTCTTTCAATACAACCAGACCTCACGTTACAATTCTGCATTTTCCTGCGAAGGTATATATAAATTGAAAATCTCTATTTAGCTGAGTCACGAATTGCAGTGACTTTTATTTTAACCACAGACATGCATTCTCACAGAAAAATATCTTCAACCACAACAGGTCATATAAATGGCATTTAAGACTTCTTAAATGATTCAGGATGCATTCTGCCTTAATGCACAGTAAATATGTATTTACCGCTCTGATACTACTTGTACAAAAATTTAAAAATCAAATGGATATGTCTTATCCACATTATTAAAAACATAGATATGTTCAAATCATTTAGTATCTGCCTGATTTTAATAATCATGCTGATTTCATATGGTTAGATCTTATGAAATATCTTTGTTCCTGGTATTCAACAGAATTAACCAGAAAAACCACCCAACAAACATCCAACTAAACTGTTGGTAATTCTGATCAGTTCCTGTACACAGAGGTAAAACTAATCTTTAAACATCTTTAAGTAGCTATTGATTGACCTAACAGAATCATTTTAAAATAACTTACTTCACTTCTTCCTTAATTTTTCCTTAATTTCCTTAAAATGTTGTTCAGTAAATAGTAACATACCAATCATTTGGAATCTCAAAAACTGATGTAAAAAACCTCAAATCAATATTTATTAGGAAGTAATAACTAAAATCATGCATAATACTTCTTAGAGATCATTCTACATTTTTATATGTATGAAATTATTTAATCCCACAATGATATGCAGCAAGAACTATTATTATTCCCATTTTATAGGTGAGAAAACTGAGGCTCTCAGAGGTCAAGTAATTTGCCGAAGGCCGCATATGTAGTGAGTGATATAGCCGAGATTTTAACCCAAGCAGCTTGTCTCCAGAATCAATCACCTTAATTATTGCATTAACCTATAACCTGTAATCTTAAACTCTGGAGGAGGCAAAGTAGTAGAGAAAGAGTAAACAAATTCTTCACTTAATGAGTGAGACGAAGGCAGATTTTCTGCATAATGTCTAATGAGTCTAATTATTACTAGATATTGATCCATTCCCCCAAAAGAATATGGAACATTAACATCCTGACATAGGCAATTTCATTCTGCATTTAAAACAATCGAATGCAGTTTGGTCCTCAAAGAAAATTATTAAGAAAGACCACCTTGTTTTGCTATTTATGAAATTAGTAGAGCATCAGTCTCTAATTCCACCTTCAACCTCTAACACACACATGCTTACACACATATGCACACACACGCACACATACACATTTCTGATCTATCTAGGTAGTTTGACGGTTCTGGAGACAGAAGGCAGCTGAGAAGAACAATATCCTTACTGTATAATGTGCTTCCCAGTTCTCTGTTTTCCTCATAAAGACCATAAGCAGGCGATATAATCTTCAGTAATTGACTGATGTGGCTTTGTGAGGTTTGGGAGGCAAAAAGACCAGGGTGAGAAGCCACCCCTTCCACTTACTCACTGGGTTACCGGGAACAATTTATTTAATTTCCCTGAGCTTTAGTTCCCTTGTCTAAAAGATGAGAATGATAATATCTACCTCATAAAGTTACTGTATGTAGGCCCGCCCAGGACAAAAGTACAAATAGAGGCCCACATACCATATGTCTAAATATTTAAAAGTTATAAATCAAGCCAACAAACTGTTAAATAAAATATGTTCTATCCTCCTACCCTGACAAATATACCTTCATAATGACAAAATCCAAAACAATATATGTAAAGCTATGATTTTTATAGGACCAAAAGTTGGCAAATATCAAAGACCAGGCCTTCTGTTGATGGGCCAGCAGTTTTGGGATGAGTAATAAAATAAAAACTTATATAATGCAAATTATGATCCATTTATTCCATAACACTTTTTTGCCTTCATTTCAGCAACATGATTATGTTGTTAAAAGAATCAAGATTTTTACATATTTTCTATTGACTATAATGATCTAAAGACTCTTTAAAATTACATATAATTAAATTCAAAATATGTACAAAAAAACAAAAAACAAAAAATATACAAACTTTAAATATATCTTATCAGACTGTATAACTTAAAATAAATATAAAAATCAAAATAAATACATTTCATGTTTTTGAAAAGTTATTTCCTTCTAATATTTGCTTATCAAAATTAATATTAATAAGTACCAAACTTATAAATAAAATTATTTAATAAATGTAAACACTTTTATTTGTTTTAAATATAAATAAGTTTTATTAATAAACTTATTCATAAATTCCAGTGTTCAGTCCATCTAATATAAAGAATGACTATCATATTTATAATATGTTACATATATACACATACAAACAAGAGTAATATAGATTGTTTTCATAGCAAAATGTTTCCATATACAAGTGCTATAAAATCTGATGAGTACTGCTGTAACAACTAATCAGAACACACAAAGGAGGAAAAAATGAAGCTCAGTACTTCTGGGAAACAATGCTTGTTATGCAAGAACCTTTGCACTTATGATATTAAAGGAAGAATTTGACTAATTAATCATCTGGTCTTTTCTCTTACCAGAATCTTTCCATTGCTTGAATCCTCACCAAATCCAAATCCAAAGCAGTATTCATCTCTGAGGTCAGCAATAGCACTTGACATATTTACACAGCATTTGGAAACACTATCCTTCATTTCAGAGTCACAGAGCAAGAGATGTGGAAAAGCATTGCTCTGGGGTCATGAGAGCAGATGTTTAAGGTTAAGGGCTATATATTGTCCATGCTGAGTGCCTATCCTTGAAAAACTCACTTGCCAACCTAATGTTGAAAGTGCCAAAGAATCAAAAAATGTATGTTTTGTTGTTGTTTCTGTTGTTGCGCTTGTGATATGTGGGCTCCCTAAAACACAGACTCAAAGCCTGGGCCCCTCTTGCCCAGGTCTAAGGGATGTCTGGGTTATATGGATTAAATATGCAGATACTAGAGCATATCAGGTATGTAGCAAGTATTCACTAGATGGTAGTCATTGTAATGATGAGTTTTGTCAAGTTTAAAGTGTTTACTCAGACTGAATAATGTATATGTGCAATATTTTGTAAAACTTAATCAGACTATATCTTAAACATCCATAGTAGAATTAGGAGAAGCTTTTATTTCTATAATAATAATGATTAATTTTGAGATTTCCATTCATTCATTCTTTCATTAAACTAAAACTTACTAGGTACCTACTATATGCAAGGTGCTGTGTTTGGGATTCTGGTAATACAAAGATGTGGCCCCTGATCTGAACACATTCACAATTTAGAGGAGTGGTTTTCAAACAGAGGCAGTATGGGCCTTCAGGGGACATTTGGCAATGTCTGAAGACATTATTGTTTGTCACAACTGGGGAGAGATTAGGGGATGCTACTGGCATCTAGTGGGTAGAGCCCTGGGTTGCTGCTAATTTCCTGTAATACACAGGTCAGCTCCCAATGCTGACAACAATGAATTACCTGGCTCAAAATGTCCATAGTGCCAAGAATGAGAAACACTAGTCTAGTGTGAGAAATAAACTCTGTGGTAAGATATAATAGATGTGTACACAATGTGCATCTAAAATAAAGTTAAGGTAGCTCTAGGTTTCTCACTGAAGAGCTGTATTCAGTCTTTAACTTACTGGGTCTTCTTGGGCCTGTGTCTGAAGCATGATAGTTTCAGAGTATCATTCATTCCATTTGAATAATCATATCTGTAGATGTGTTGGTAAAATAATGGCACTTCAAAGATGTTCATATCTGAAACTCTACAATCTGCAAATATATTATTTAATATGGCATTGGGGAATTAAGATTGCCAATCAGCTGACCTTAAAACAGGAAGATTATCCTGGTTTACCTGTGTGTCACAGTGTAATCAAAAAGGTCCTGAAATGTGGAGGGGGAGGCAGAAGAGTCAGTGTCAGAGTGATGTTATGGGAGAAATACAAGACAGACATTATTGGTTTTAAAGATGGAAGGGGGCCATAAGTCAAAGAATGCAAGCAGCCTCAAGAAAGTGGAAAAGGTAAGAAAAAGGATTCTCCCCTCTAGCCTCTAGCAAGGAACTCAGCCCCACTAACACCTTGATTTTAGCACAGTAAGACCCATGTCAGACTTCTGACTGCCAGAGCTGTTAAGATAATAAATTTGTGCTCTTTTGAGCCACTAAGTTTGTGGAAATTCATTAGCAGCAAAAAACAAAACAAAACAAAAAACCCCACAGAATAAAACACTGACCAAACAACAACAAAAAACTAATACAGAAGAACATCTATATATCAATAGAATTTGAGAGAACAGAACACCAGTTATAATAGAACACCAGTTATCATGTGGGATGTTATTCATTCATTTGGTTATTCATTAAATTGGAATTTGTTGAACCATCCTCCTCATTCTGCCAGCCTGGGTAATGTAGAAACTCTACTGACTGGTACCATTTGGTAGCAGAATGGCTAATTGCATATACCTAATCTATGGGAGGTCATGAAAAAGAGAATGAGCCTACGTGTTTCTTCTATCCCCCTGAACGGAGGAGACATGTATTAGAGTTCTCGCCACTCTGTTAATTGTCTGTATTACCTTGAACAAGTCTCCTTACCTCTCTGGACATTGGTTTTCTCAACTGTAAATTAGGTGGTTGGACTGGTCAGTGAGCTTCATGAGGAAAAGACCCACATCCTGACCATATCAGTGTCAATCACAGTAGCCAACACAAAGAAAGTATATAATATTTGTTGAATAAATAAACCATCTTTATGTGTCCATAGTCATCATGTTATCTCTTCCAACAATACTTCAGTGGAGGGAGATCAAGCCTTGACATTTATGAAAGAGAGCTAGTCTAGGAAATTTTAATTCCATGGTTTGCCACCAATCACCCACAAATACTCACAGTTTAAGTGACCCTCACAAGGAGTTCAAAAAAAATCACAAGATTTTAGAAAGGTAAATGGAATTCTGCAACCCATTTTAAAGACATAAGAAAATGTAGATTTTTGCCTAGAAGTAAAAGGTAAACCCATTTTGACATGGATCTAATCCCTGACATATCATTTTAATAGAGAAAGAGAAATATAAACTATGTCCCAATAGAGAAAAATCAGTTGGAAAACAAAATAAAGCAAAACAGAAACACTAAATTGTGGAAATATCCATTACAAATATTAACTCCTATTTTTCTCTATTTTTTAATCCTTCAATTAAATCCTAACTTATAATGAATGGTACAATTAAAACCCCTCAAAAAGCCTCCTTTGCTATTCAAGCTCCAACTGAGCTTCTCTTTGAGTATTCTATATTAGGATCTGAGTTTTGAGGACTAAATATTTTGGCCATTAACTATTCTGTTTTCAAATTGCTCCAAATGCTCTGAATGAAAAATTTTAACTCCCTGATGCAGTTCTCTTGTCTTACATTTTTTACAAATTTCCTACAAAACTTTCCATAGCCCTAAGCACATGAAAAATACCTTTTGGTTTAAAGGGAATATTAGTTAAACTGAGCACAGAGGCTTCTCAATATTTTTATCAAGTAGGCTTGGAGATTTGATTCCAATTCAGGTGAAACAGTAACAAATATTGAAAATTCAGAGAAAAATTAAGTGTCTATAAGTCCATTAGTCACTTTAAAGCAATCAAAACAAGTATCAGTGCAAACAAGATGAAAAAAAAGAAAGAAAGAAGAAAGGACCAAATTTCTAGCCTGTGTAAAGACGAAAAGCCTGCTAAAAGGCATCCCCTGTAGATGAATGTGTCAGACTTGGTGTCACTGTAGAGGTCCCACTGCCCTTGGTCTACATAGATGTCATAGATGTAAGAGCTGATGAATAATCCTTTAAACAATAAAGAAAGGCCATTCAGAAGCATATGCTTTCTGTGTTAGGCATTGTACAATTGAAAGCTTCTCTTAAGAGAGCCCTGAAACTTGAAAATAAACATGACCTGCATGTATACTGAAATAGATCTTATTTTAAAACATTTTACAGCCTAGGTTCACCAACTCTAACAGCCTTTTCTCCATAATACATGCCCACATGCATATGGTATTGCTCTTAGGAATTTCAACTTGAATCCAGCATGAATGGTAACTCTTCGTACTGTTAATCCCAATACCATCTAGAGACTGCAGTCATTAGCACTCCTGGTGCTAATGCTGACTCAACAAATGCTAACTTGTTAGCTTAATGCTAACTCTGGGCCATGCTAACTTGTTTTTGAGAAGCAAAGAAGATGATCTCAATTTATTTCATCTCATTTTGGGATGGTAAGTAGGAAATCAAATAGATCAAATCTTTTCACAAACTTTAATTCTTAAAGTAATCATACTTAAAGTTTGAGGAATTTTCAAATCCAATAAATATATTTTAATCCATGATTTCCAAACATTGCCCTAAGTGTTTAATTCCTAGCTAAAATGAGAAAGAAAATGCATTTTATATCTTCTAAATTTCATTTTAAAATGACAGTTTGCCTTTCCCCTTTATTTCTGTTCATTCCTAAAAGTCTTCAAAGTACATTTGGTACTCTGGTTGATTTGGTACACATTTAATGTTTTTACAAAAATTACTTTGTAAAATTCTGCCAAGTTCATAAAACAATGGCAAATTAAGCATAACGTTGCAATGTAACAAAATTACATAAAAATAAGTGAGCCACTAAGTATCCAGTATTTACTCAGTAATGCTTGACAGTATTTGGAAATAATTATTATTGTCTTATATTCTTACCTGCTTTTAACATTTTTAATATACCTGCAACCATCTTCCAAACATATTATAGAAGAATAATCTGCTAAAATATTATTTTTTGTCCTGTTCTCTTTATTGTATGTAACTCAACTCACTAAAAACAATTTTTCCCTTATCCTCCATCCTGGAAGAATAGTCAAGCTTTCATTTCCTATATTCCTAAGTTTTTCTGGTCCCAAGGGAATTAGGTTTCCAAAGCAAAGGGATCCAAATTGTCTAAAAGGTGAGAGATCCAAAGTTTGAGGGAGGAGGATTTGCCCAAATATAGAGAGCAGGAATGTGATTTTTTTTTTCCATTTCAAGAGACATAGAACAAAGTCACACCTTCACAATAAGATATTCACTTCCACCTCAATGCACATTTACAACCACAACTCTATTTCTAGGAAACAGTCCATTATTTTCTCTAAGACAGATAATTAAGTGATTCTGGCTATACAAATGCCCAAACTCACTGTACTCAAGGTTTCTCTGCCTTGGTCCTGATTGCAATTAATGGCTCAGGTTATGCCTTCTAAAATAAGTTCACTAACTTCAGTATTATTTTACAAGGAGAAATTATTTTCTGATAAATTTCTTTTTTATTACTTAACTTTTAAATAGATATACAGAGGCAGTAGCCTTCTTACAACCTCTATCCACAATATAAATATCTTATTTTCTTCCTGGGATGAATACTCAAAAACAAAGAACAGGAATGAAATACATTCAGGTTTTTAGAAATCTCTTACATGGGTGGGATTACTTATAAGAAAGACAATTTTTTCAATGGGCATATTTCCTAGCATAAGACAATATTCCATAAAGCAAAATGGTACATGACAGCCCAAAGGAAAAAAAATATTTACTTGGAAAACCACAAATTAGTATTAATCATCTACCTCCTAGGTAAAGCATGTCTTTCGGGAAGAATTTAATGAGGACAAACGTAAGGTGCTGAGAAATGCCCTTTTACAAATATCTACAGAACAAATGTCTTTTGTGCTAACCTAATTTTTTTCCCCTAACTTTTCCTTATTTCCAAATAATGACCAATAACTGCCCTTGTTTTCCAGTGTTGAAACTGGATTAACTGATTCAACTGAATCAATTTTTACAAATAAATATATTTTTATTGTCTTCATTATTTCAAAAGAGAAGTCCAAATTTCCCTTCTATTTCTCAATTATCTAAACTGCATCAGTAAAGGCTGGCCTTTGCTAAATGTAAATAGACCCAAATATACAGTTAAGGAATTTTGTTTAACAAAGGCCGTTTATTTTTTAGATTTGAGGCAGCTTCTACTTAAAAAGCTAAAGACCATATCAGCAAAACCAAAGTAATATGGCATTACTTTCCTTCCCAAATGGATCTAATTTATAAATTTATATGACTTTCCTCATAGCTCACAAACTTTTTAGACAAAATCTGTACCACAAATTCTCTCTGAAATAAAGGACAGCACGTGATGATTTATCATATCTCCTCAGGCTACAATGTGTGGGTTTTACATGTTATATGATGTCCTTAGCTTAAGTAAAATATATACACTGATTGAACATACTATCTGAACTCCTCATACAACCTTATCAATTTACCACAAGTTATGTATTTTTAAACAGAGTCATTTTATTTTTTAAGAATGTAGGAATTTTAAAGTTAAGAATGCCAAAAGACAAAGTTAAATATTCATTCAAACCATACTTTTTCCATGTCTCCACTCCACTCCAAAGTACATTCTTGGAGTACCCATTCTGAGAATTGCACAGTGCCTAAGTGCTTAGAGGTTTTTAATTCTAGGAAAACAAGTTGCTAACCTCACTGGTGTATGGTTTTAAATCATCACCTTATGTATTAATTTACTGCATTAAATTCACACAAGAGGGATGTATGATGTGATGTGAAATATAGAATTTAAAATTTAAAAGTTCCTCATTTATGTACATAAAATCATAAGCAATGTTGAACAAAGGGGAGTTATGTACTTAATTATATTGACAGTCAAAAGCTTTATATATTGAGGTTGTCATTATATCTTTTTAATTTTAAAAGATATTCTTCCAGCAATAAATTCTAGTATTCTTTAACACTACTTCACCCTTTTCAAAAAGTGAAGTCTATAAAGAAATCTGAAGGATCTATTTGTTGCTAAATATTACAGAGACATTCTATTTAGAAAAATATCCATTATATTCATGCTTTGTATCCAAGACTGCTTACTTGAATCCTCTCTGCATTGAGAAGTGAACAGTACTTGTTATCTCTTCGTCTATAGTGGGTGTTTAACAGTAGGAGTTCATCACTACCCAATTGTGTTAGCCTTTATTCACTCTCCTCTGCAGGTATAGCTGTCATCAGCAGAAAGTAGTGGATGGTGGGGAGAAGGGGAATCAGATTTTCAGTGACATTTATCCCCTAAAAAGAAAAATATTAATAAGAAAAACCACGCTTACATATAATGTATCTGCAGGAAATTGTTCAGTTTCTTTACTTGGTAGGGGGCTTTCTCCTTGCCTTCAAGAAAAGGATGAGAGACAGAAGCTTACTATGTGATATGACATCACAAAAAAGAGAGAGAGAGAGAAATAGAAGCTTTGGGTATTCCAGTTATTCCTAGAAACAAATAAATAATTTTGAATATATTCTAACTCAATAGCCAAATCTTCCAACACTAGAGATATGAGGCCAGAACAAAACAAAACTACCATTTAGTCAAATCAGTATTAAGAAATATTAAGATTCCAAAACCACTCAGCTTTACTTATAGGATGTGTAACATGTAAACATAAGAAAATATTTTAATGTTATAATAATTTCACCTTTTATCTTTTAAATCATATAGTTCATATAGAACCATTTGGATTGATCTTTATTAAATAAAGTTATTTTAAACTTTTAATGGAAAGTAGATTTTAAGAAGAGAACTATTTTGTAATCTCGTTGCAAAATTGTGAAAAACCCTAAGTCACATTGGTCATAATCAGAATTGATAAAAATAGAAAACATTTTTCCTAGATCCATGCTTGTAATACTGTTATAGCCTTCATTTTTTTATATTAACCTTTTATATAAAAAGTTCCCAGATTGGATTCCCATTTAAGACATTGGGATCTTGGGGAGTAGAAAAGTAGAGGTGATAATCAAATAATGCCAGATTTTGAGGACCCAGGAGATAGAAAAATCTACAGTTTGAAGAGGACAAATAAACAACAACAAAAAAAAAAACCAAGAGATCAGCAATAAAACAGGGTTTTTAAAAAAAATACATGATTAGAAGAAGCTGTAACCACACACCTATGATCAATTAATCTTCAGCAAAGAAGGCAAGAATATAAAATGGGAAAAAGACAGTCTCTTGAGCAAGTGGTGTTCAGAAAGTTGGACAGTTGCATGTAAATCAGTGAAGTCAGAACACACCCTCACACCATGCACAAAAATAAACTCAAACTGGCTTAAAGATTTAAACATAAGACATGACACCATAAAACTCCTAGAAGAGATCATAGGCAAAACATTCTCTGACATAAATCATACCAGTGTTTTCTTAGGTCAGTCTCCCAAGGCAATAGAAATAAAATAAGTAAATAAACAAATGGGACCCAATCAAATTTACAAGCTTTTGCACAGCAAAGGAAACCATAAACAAAACAAAAAGACAATGTACGGAATGGGAGAAAATATTTGCAAATGATGGGACAGACAAAGCTTAATTTCCAAAAAATACAAAGAGCTCATACAGCTCAACAACAAAAAAACAAAACACCCAATTGAAAAATGGGCAGAAGACCAAAATAGACACTTCTTCAAAGAAGACATACAGATGGCCAATAGGTACATGTAAACATGCTCAACATTGCTAATTATTAGAGAAATGCAAAGCAAAACTACAGTGAGGTACCACCTCACACTGGTCAGAATGGCCATCATTAAAAAGTCTACAAATAACAAATGCTGGAGAGGGTGTGGAGAAAAGGGAACGCTCCTACACTGTTGGTGGGAATATAAATTGGTGCAGCCATTATGGAAAACAGTATGGAGATTCCTTAAAAACCTAAAAATAGAGTTGCCATATGATCCAGCAGTCCCACTTCTGGGCATATATCCACACAAAACTATAATTCGAAAAGATACATGCACCCCTATGTTCATAGCAGCAATATTTATAATAGGTAAGACATGGAAACAACCTAAATGCCCATCAACATGAATGGATAAAGAAGATGTGGTATATACATATAATGGAACCCTACTCAGTCATTAACAAGAAAGAAATAATGCCATTTGCAGCAACATGCAACATGCAACATGCATGATAGAAATTATCACACTAAATGAAGTAAGTCAGAAATAGAAAGATAAATACTATATGATAGCACTTATATGTGGAATCTAAAATATGACAAAAATGAACTTATCTACAAAACAGAAACAGACTCACAGACATAGTGAACAGACTTGTGGTTGCCAAGGGGGAGGGGCGGAGGGGAGTAAGGGATTGGGGATTTGGGATTAGCAGATGTAAACTATTATATATAGAATTGATAAACAATAAGGTCCTACTGTATAGCACAGGGAACTATATTCAACATCCTGTGATAAGCCATAATGGAAAAGAATACGAAAAAGAATATATATATATATAGTTATAACTGAATCACTTTGCTGTATAGCAGAAATTAACACAACATTGTAAATCAACTATACTTCAATAAAATTTTAAAAATTAAAAAGAAAAAGTCAAAGTAGGTAACCTCAATGGAATAAATAAATAGAGAGCATTATAAGGCCTATGCAACTGAACTAAAATCAAAGGAAAGTTGTAGTTGACAGCAGGGTCATTTTCCTGCTTCCTCTTTCCATGTTGTGGTTCTACTATTTTCTACACCTTACACAATGTATCCATTCCAGCCAAACAGAAGGAGAAGAGAACATGGAGGGTTGTGCACAGTAGTTTAAAATGGTGCATATTATTTTCATCCACATTCCATGGGCCAGAAATTAGTCACATGGTCACATCAAACTGCAAGGGAACCTGGGATGTGTTGCTAGTTCCATGCCCAAAATGAAGAGAATATAGGTTTTGATAAATGCAAAACAGCTTCTTCCACAGGTCTATATTAAGAACAGCTAAGCCAGTCACACTTCTCCCCTACTCATTACCAAACAGTTTGAATTACCAAACAGTTACTCTATGATATAATCCAATAAATACCTTCTAAATATAAACCATTTGCCTGAGAAGAAACAATGTTCTAATGATATAAGAGCAACTGAAGGTAAAGCCAAGAGATATTAATAGGAAAAGACAGAAAGGAAAACTAGCTTTGCCCATAAGAGAAATACTCCAAATGGAGCTGAGCTCATCTTAGCAGGCAAGAAGAGCAGGAGGGCGGGGGTAGTTTGGTGCTTGCTTCTCTCTCTCACATATATCCTAAAAGTTAAACCTTTCTATTTACATATTCTTCTCACACAACTTCATAAAAACACTTAACTAATTTTAGATAGGCAAACAGATAGATTAGATAGATAGATAGATAGATAGATATGCAGGCAGACAGGCATAATTTGGGGAGGATACTCTGTATCTCAATTCTCCAAATTGTTTTGGAGATTTTCCTTCTTGTGAGTCTAGGTGGAAGTTAAAATTTGAAGATGAAAGTTTATAAAACTCAATTTTTAAAACTCTTTATATCTATGAGGTAGTTGCAGTATGACCAGATGCCTAAGCAGAATAGCAGTGTTGAGAATAGCAGTATCTAGCATCCTGTGGCAGAAGTGCTCTGAGTGAGCTCTGCTGAGTAATTTTTTTGTTTGTTTTTCCTGAATATGATGTCTCTGAAGCTAATTTTCTGCTATCCTAGTATTTATATGAGCTTTCTAGCACCTTTTAATAAATTTCATTTTAGCATATATTAGCCAGAGTCAATTTCTATCTTGTAACTAAGAGCATCAGTACAAAAACTGCTCGTAGATGTAGTTGTAAATACAAACATTGAGATATTATTTGGGGTGGGAAGGACAAGATGTGATTGGTAGATGGAAATCTCAGATTGGTTATCTAGCCAAATTTGGATAAAATGAAAAATGCCAAATATTAAGAGATGAGACTCTGTAACAGATGGCATAAAGCTGTAAAATTTTTAGTATATTATCATCTGTGCAAAACTTTGGAGGGAACAAGGCCCACAGCCATAGAATAGCAGATACAGGCTAGAGAATCCAATGACTGCAATAAGGTGGTCACTAATAGTACTGATAGCATAACATATAATATGAGTGATAATACTGAAGTTTTAAATTATCAGCTTAAGGTAAACAGTAAAACTAGAAACTCTGTGTTAAAAGAATCTCTTATTTGCTGTAGCTGAAAGTTGAAATGAAATGAAGGAAAATAAACATAAAAACTTGGTCAAATAGATTACTTAATTAAAAGCCTTGACCAGTCTCTTCTATGAAAGTAAGGACATCAATCAAGAAAAAGTGGAATGCTAAAAATTAAAATGGGGATATATTGAAGGATTCACAAGACTCAGACTAAATTCACATGCCCAACCTCACTATGCCTCCCTAGCCAGTTGAAGCAGTTCCTCATCCCCTGCCTATAGAAGCACTTTCTGCATTATTTAAGTTATGTATTAACTTTAGTCTGGGAGAGTTGTTTTGCTCAGGGATGTCATTTTTATTATATTTATTTCCATTCTTTTTAAGAATATTTTCATATTCCTTAATGTCTTCAAATCTTTAACCAGAGTGAGATCCCTGTACACAAATGCAAAGGCAGACCAAACACAAAGGCAGACCTCGAATAAAAAAGGCTTGCATACCAAAATAATTGCAAGATTTTGCTAATTTATATCAATAATATAATGAATTTGGGAGAGGGAGGGAGGACCAAAGAAGAAAATAAAGTAATTTTAGATAGTGCTGAAAATATCACTATATTATATATAAATATCAATATATTTTTATATCTATGTAAATATATAAAGAGAGAAATATGTAAACAATTAATATAAAAGATTCTGATTTCAGTGTGCTAGCTGAAGTAGCTGGGAGTGATTGTAACTGTCTGCTTGCTTGGTTGACTGAAATACAGACTCAACGGTGGCCCATACTAAATGAAGTTGAAATGGCAGCAATTTTTTCATATAATATA
This sequence comes from Mesoplodon bidens, assembly GCF_964165515.1. Taxonomy (NCBI): domain Eukaryota; kingdom Metazoa; phylum Chordata; class Mammalia; order Artiodactyla; family Ziphiidae; genus Mesoplodon; species Mesoplodon bidens. The sequence goes on from NC_138165.1 coordinate 76,994,343, forward strand.
CAGAAAGCAATCCCAAGACACAGAAAATAAAAATTTTGGTGTTTATTTATCAAGTGTGCTCCTCTTATGCATCCCTTAACCAAGTTCCCCAAGGACCCATCAAGGGTTTGAGAAAACCATTAGTCAAAGGAGTGTCAATATCTCTGTGAAAACTCTAAGGGGTGTACTCTGGGTGTCAGAAAAAGAAAATGCAGTAGAAATGGTTTTCCATGAATTCAGTGGTATACCAGAATCCAGTTTGGCAGAGATCAATTAGCAATACATAACTTCCTGAAGCAAAATGGACATGATTGCTATCCATAATGTACTAGACCACAAAGACAGTGTGGTAGTCAGAATAATGTGAAACTTCAGAATCTGAACCAAGAGGTATTTGGTTATGGAGTGACAAGGTCTAAAAGAGATGGGCAACCCACTAATAATCTATTTGATGTGTACAACTGAGTAAACTTTATTTCTGGGGGACAGACAAGTGACCTTGGCTGCCACAATGTAAAGTCATATTAAATCCCTATTCTAATTCCCATACTTAAGTGAATTCATAAACTCAGAGACTCTTAAAGCAGAAGCCAAGGATCCCTCAGGAAGTACCTCCTTACTTTCTCCAAGAGTACCTGTAGCCAATTACAAGGATAGCTATACTTATAAATGGTAAATATCTCAATATTTAGGGATTATTCAGCATTAGCTACAAACCAACAATAATTCCTGGACATACAGAACACAAACAAGTCCATGGGTCAGAGGGAAGCTCATGAGGGTCAGTTATGAAATGGTCATCTTTTATAATTAGAATATTCATGATAGGATCCGTATACCATACTTCTGTTATTTACCCAGATCCTAACTGTCTAGTTAGAATATATGTGTCCCAACAACTAGAAGCATCCCCACAGTGGGTTCTTGACCCATGGACAAGTAATATGACACATGAGATATGACATTCAGTGTTTAGTACCTTGGAGCCACTCTGTCTACCAAAATAGTAAATAACAAAACAAAAAATACTGCATCCCTAAGAAAATCACAAAGAATAATGTCATCATCAAAGACAAATAATAAATTATACACCCAAAGGAATTATAAAAAGAACAAGAGCAATAAAACAAAAGCCTAGAGTTAGTTGAAAGAAGGAAATAATAAAATTCAGAGCAGAAATAAATAAAATAGAGATTAAAAAACAATAGAAAAGAGTAATTAAACTAAGAGCTGGTTCTCTGAAAACATAAACAAAATTGACAAACTTTAGCTAGACTCACAAAAAGAGAGGGGAGGAGTGAGGGCTCCAATTAATAAAATCAGAAATAAAATGAAAGAAGAGAAATTACAAATGATACCAAAGAAATACAAAGAATCATAAGAGACTACTATGAACAATTATACTCCAACAAATTGGACAATCTAGAAAAAATGGATAAATTTCTAGAAACATACAATATTCCAACACTGAATCATTAAGAAATAGAAGACAAATAGACCAATTACTAGTAAGGTTATTGAATCAGTAATCAAAAAATCCCCCACCCCCCCAAAAAAAAATCCAGGACCAGAAAGCTTCACTGGTGAATGCAACCAAACATTCAAGGAAGATTTAATACCTACCTTCTAAAATGCTTTCAAAAACTTGAAAGAATGTACCCAAACTCATTTTATAAGATCAACATTGCCCTAATACCAAAACCAGACAAAGATACCACAAAAAATAGAATTATAGGACAATATCCCCAATGAACATAAATGCAAAAATCCTCAACAAAATATTAGTAACAATGCATTAAAAGGATCACACACCATGATAAAGTAGGATTTATTCCAGGAATCCAAGGATGGTTCAACATCTGCAAATCAATGTGATACACCATATTAACAAAATGAAGTGTAAAAATCACATGGTCATCTCAATAGATGCATAAAAAGCATGTGACAAAATTCAACACCCATTTATATTAAAAAAAAACTCTCAACGAAGTTAATATAGATGGAATGTACCTCAAAATAATAAAGGCCATATATGATAAGCCCACAGGTAACATAACACTCAACTGCAAAAAGCTGAAAGCTCTTCTTTTAAGATCAGGAATAAGACAGTGATGTCACTTTTATTCAATGTGGAATTGAAAGTGCTAGCCTGAGCAATTAGGGAGTAAAAATAAATAAAATTATCCAAATTGGAAAGGAAGAAATAAAACTATCACTATTTGCAGAAAACATGATTATATATATATATATAGAAAACCCTAGAGACTCCACCAAAAAACTCTTAAAACTAATAAGGAAATTCAGTAAATTTGCAGAGTACAAAATCAATATACAAAAATCTGTTTCATTTTTATACACTAACAATGAACCATCAGAAAGAGAAATTAAGAGAATACCATGTACAACTGCATCAAAAAGAATAAAATATCAATATCAAGGAATAAATTTAACCAAGGAGGTAAAAGATTTGTACACTGAAATCTATAAGACATGGACAAAAATATTGAAGACACAAATAAATAGAAAGGTATTTGCGCTCTTGGAACAGAAAAGTTAATATTGAGACCTCCCAAAAGGCAAGAAACTCCCCACATACCTGGGTAGGGCAAAGCGGAGAGATTCCCGCACAGAGGATCGGTGCTGAGCAGCACTCACCAGCCCGAGAGGCTTGTCTGCTCGCCCACCAGGGCGGGCGGCGCTGGAAGCTGAGGCTCGGGCTACGGTCAGAGCGCAGGGAGAGGACTGGGGCTGGCGGCGAGAACTCAGCCTGAAGGGGGCTAATGTGCCACAGCTAGCCGGCAGGGAGTCCGGGAAAACTCTGGAGCTGCCGAAGAGGCAAGAGACTTTTTCTTCCCTCTTGGTTTCCTGGTGCGCGAGGAGAGGGGATTAAGAGCGCTGCTTAAAGGGGCTCCACAGACGGGCGCGAGTCACGACTGAAAGCGTGGAGCCCAGTGACGGACGTGGGACGCTGGGGCTGCTGCTGCCGCCGCCAAGAAGCCTGTGTGCGAGCGCAGGTCACTGTCCACACCGCCCTTCTGGGAGCCTGTGCAGTCCGCCACTGCCGGGGTCCCGGGATCCAGGGGCGGCTTCCCTGGGAGAACGCACGGCGCGCCTCGGGCTGGAGCAACGTCACGCCGACCTCTGCCGCTGCAGGCTCGCCCCGCACTCCGTGCCCCTCCCTCCCGCCCGGCCTGAGTGAGCCAGAGTCCCCGAAGCGGCTGCTCCTTTAACCCTGTCCTGTCTGAGCGAAGAACAGACGCCCTCCGGCGACCTACACGCAGAGGCGGGGCCAAATCCAAAGCTGAGACCCAGGAGCTGTGAGAACAAAGAAGAGAAAGGGAAACCTCTCCCAGCAGCCTCAGAAGCAGCGGATTAAAGCTCCACAATCAACTTGATGTACCCTGCGTCTGTGGAATACATGAATACACAACAAATCATCCCAAATTGAGGAGCCAGGAGTCGGTGCTGTGCCTCTGAGGTGGGAGAGCCAACTTCAGGACACTGGTCCACAAGAGACCTCCCAGCTCCACATAATATCAAACGGCGAAAATCTTCCAGAGATCTCCATCTCAACACCAGCACCCAGCTTCACTCAACGACCAGCAAGCTACAGTGCTGGACACCCTATGCCAAACAACTAGCAAGACAGGAAAACAACGCCACCCATTAGCAGAGAGGCGGCCTAAAATCATAAAAAGTCCGCAGACACCCCAAAACACACCACCAGACGTGGACCTGCCCACCAGAAAGACAACATCCAGCCTCACCCACCAGAACACAGGCACTAGTCCCCTCCACCAGGAAGCCTACACAACCCACTAAACCAACCTTAGCCACTGGGGACAGACACCAAAAACAACGGGAACTACGAACCTGCAGCCTGCAAAAAGGAGACCCCAAACACAGTAAGATAAGCAAAATGAGAAGACAGAAAAACACACAGCAGGTGAAGGAGCAAGATAAAAACCCACCAGACCTAACAAATGAAGAGGTAATAGGCAGTCTACCTGAAAAAGAATTCAGAATAATGATGGTAAAGATGATCCAAGATTCTATTTCCCAGATCCAAAATCTTGGAAATAGAATAGACAAAATGCAAGAAACAGTTAACAAGGACCTAGAAGAACTAAAGATGAATCAAGCATCGATTATAAACACAATAAATGAAATAAAAAATACTCTAGATGGGATCAATAGCAGAGTAACTGAGGCAGAAGAACGGATAAGTGAGGTGGAAGATAAAATAGTGGAAATAACTGCTGCAGAGCAAAATAAAGAAAAAAGAATGAAAAGAACAGAGGACAGTCTTGGAGACCTCTGGGACAACATTAAATGCACCAACATTCGAATTATAGGGGTTCAAGAAGAAGAAGAGAAAAAGAAAGGGACTGAGAAAATATTTGAAGAGATTATAGTTGAAAACTTCCCTAATATGGGAAAGGAAATAGTTAATCAAGTCCAGGAGGCACAGAGAGTCCCATACAGAATAAATCCAAGGAGAAATACGCCAAGACACATATTATTCAAACTGTCAAAAATTAAACACAAAGAAATCATATTAAAAGCAGCAAGGCAAAAACAACAAATAACACACAAGGGAATCCCCATCAGGATAACAGCTGATCTCTCAGCAGAAACTCTACAAGCCAGAAGGGAGTGGCAGGACATAATTAAAGTGATGAAAGAGAAAAACCTGCAACCAAGATTACTCTACCCAGCAAGGATCTCATTCAGATTTGATGGAGAAATTAAAACGTTTACAGACAAGCAAAAGCTGAGAGAGTTCAGCACCACCAAACCAGCTTTACAACAAATGCTAAAGGAACTTCTCTAGGCAAGAAACACAACAGAAGGAGAAGACCTACAATAACGAACCCAAAGCAATTAAGGAAATGGGAATAGGAACATACATATCGATAATTACCTTAAATGTAAATGGACTAAATGCTCCCACCAAAAGACACAGATTGGCTGAATAGATACAAAAACAAGACCCATATATATGCTGTCTACAAGAGACCCACTTCAGACCTAGAGACACATACAGACTGAAAGTAAGGGGATGGAAAAAGATATTCCATGCAAATGGAAACCAAAAGAAAGCTGGAGTAGCAATTCTCATATCAGACAAAATAGACTTTAAAATAAAGACTACTAGAAGAGACATAGAAGGACACTACATAATGATCAAGGGATCGATCTAAGAAGAAGATATAACAATTGTAAATATTTATGCACCAAACATAGGAGCACCTCAATATATAAGGCAAATACTAACAGCCATAAAAGGAGAAATCGACAGTAACACAATCATAGTAGGGGACTTTAACACCCCACTTTCACCAATGGACAGATCTTCCAAAATGAAAATAAATAAGGAAACACAAGCTTTAAATGATACATTAAACAAGATGGACTTAGTTGATATTTATAGGACATTCCATCCAAAAACAACAGAATACACATTTTTCTCAACTGCTCATGGAACATTCTCCAGGATAGATCATATCTTGGGTCACAAATCAAGCCTTGGTAAATTTAAGAAAATTGAAATTGTATCAAGTATCTTTTCTGACCACAATGCTATGAGACTAGATATCAATTACAGGAAAAGAGCTGTAAAAAATACAAACACATGGAGGCAAAACAATACACTACTTAATAACGAAGTGATCACTGAAGAAATCAAAGAGGAAATTAAAAAATACCTAGAAACAAATGACAGTGGAGACACGACGACCCAAAACCTATGTGATGCAGCAAAAGCAGTTCTAAGAGGGAAGTTTATAGCAATACAATCCCACCTTAAGAAACAGGAAACATCTCGAATAAACAACCTAACCTTGCACCTAAAGCAATTAAAGAAAGAAGAAGAAAAACATCCCAAAGTTAGCAGAAGGAAAGAAATCATAAAAATCAGATCAGAAATAAATGAAAAAGAAATGAAGGAAACAATAGCAAAGATCAATAAAACTAAAAGCTGGTTCTTTGAGAAGATAAACAAAATTGATAAACCATTAGCCAGACTCATCAAGAAAAGAAGGGAGAAGACTCAAATCAATAGAATTAGAAATGAAAAAGGAGAAATAACAACTGACACTGCAGAAATACAAAAGATCATGAGAGATTACTATAAGCAACTCTATGCCCATAAAATGGACAACCTGGAAGAGATGGACAAATTCTTAGAAATGCACAACCTGCCAAGACTGACTCAGAAAGAAATAGAAAATATGAATAGACCAATCACAAGCACTGAAATTGAAAGTGTGATTAAAAATCTTCCATCAAACAAAAGCCCAGGACCAGATGGCTTCACAGGCGAATTCTATCAAACATTTAGAGAAGAGCTAACACCCATCCTTCTCAAACTCTTCCAAACAATATCAGAGGAAGGAACACTCCCAAACTCATTCTACGAGGCCACCATCACCTTGATACCAAAACCAGGCAAGGATGTCACAAAGAAAGAAAACTACAGGCCAATATCACTGATGAACATAGATGCAAAAATCCTCAACAAAATACTAGCAAACAGAATCCAACAGCACATTAAAAGGATCATACACCATGATCAAGTGGGGTTTATTCCAGGAATGCAAGGATTCTTCAATATACGCAAATCAATCAATGTGATACACCATATTAACAAGTTGAAGGAGAAAAACCATATGATCATCTCAATAGATGCAGAGAAAGCTTTCGACAAAATTCAACACCCATTTATGATAAAAACCCTGCAGAAAGTAGGCATAGAGGGAACTTTCCTCAACATCATAAAGGCCATATATGACAGACCCACAGCCAACATCGTCCTCAATGGTGAAAAACTGAAACCATTTCCACTAAGATCAGGAACAAGACAAGGCTGCCCACTCTCACCACTCTTATTCAACATAGTTTTGGAAGTTTTAGCCATAGCAATCAGAGAAGAAAAGGAAATAAAGGGAATCCAAATTGGAAAAGAAGAAGTAAAGCTGTCACTGTTTGCAGATGACATGATACTATACATAGAGAATCCTAAAGATGCTACCGAAAAACTACTAGAGCTAATCAATGAATTTGGTAAAGTAGCAGGATACAAAATTAATGTACAGAAATCTCTGGCATTCCTGTACACTAATGATGAAAAATCTGAAAATGAAATCAAGAAAACACTCCCATTTACCATTGCAACAAAAAGAATAAAATATCTAGGAATAAACCTACCTAAGGAGACAAAAGACCTGTATGCAGAAAATTATAAGACACTGATGAAAGAAATTAAAGATGATACAGATAGATGGAGAGAGATACCATGCTCCTGGATTGGAAGAATCAATATTGTGAAAATGACTCTACTACCCAAAGCAATCTACAGATTCAATGCAATCCCTATCAAACTACCACTGGCATTTTTCACAGAACTAGAACAAAAAATTTCAAAATTTGTTTGGAAAAACAAAAGACCCCGAATAGCCAAAGCAATCTTGAGAACGAAAAACGGAGCTGGAGGAATCAGGCTCCCTGACTTCAGACTATACTACAAAGCTACAGTAATCAAGACAGTGTGGTACTGGCATAAAAACAGAAAGATAGATCAATGGATCAGGATAGAAAGCCCAGAGATAAACCCACGCACATATGGCCAACTTATCTTTGATAAAGGAGGCAGGAATGTACAGTGGAGAAAGGACAGCCTCTTCAATAAGTGGTGCTGGGAAAACTGGACAGGGACATGTAAAAGTTTGAGACTAGATCATTCCCTAACACCATACACAAAAATAAGCTCAAAATGGATTAAAGACTTAAATGTAAGGCCAGAAAGTATCAAACTCTTAGAGGAAAACATAGGTAGAACACTCTATGACATAAATCACAGCAAGATCCTTTTGGACCCACCTCCTAGAGAAATGGAAATAAAAACAAAGATAAACAAATGGGACCTAATGAAACTTCAAAGCTTTTGCACAGCAAAGGAAACCATAAAGAAGACCAAAAGACAACCCTCAGAATGGGAGAAAATATTTGCAAATGAAGCAACTGACAAAGGATTAATCTCCAAAATTTATAAACAGCTCATGCAGCTCAATAGCAAAAAAACAAACAACCCAATCCAAAAATGGGCAGAAGACTTAAATAGGCATTTCTCCAAAGAAGATATACAGACTGCCAACAAACACATGAAAGAATGCTCAACATCATTAATCATTAGAGAAATGCAAATCAAAACTACAATGAGATATCATCTCACACCAGTCAGAATGGCCATCATCAAGAAACCTAGAAACAATAAATGCTGGAGAGGGTGTGGAGAAAAGGGAACACTCTTGCACTGCTGGTGGGAATGTGAATTGGTACAGCCACTATGGAGAACAGTATGGAGGTTCCTTCAAAAACTAAAAATAGAACTACCATATGACCCAGCAATCCCACTACTAGGCATATACCCTGAGAAAACCATAATTCAAAAAGAGACATGTACCAAAATGTTCATTGCAGCTCTATTCACAATAGCCCGGAGCTGGAAACAACCTAAGTGTCCATCATCGGATGAATGGATAAAGAAGATGTGGCACATATATACAATGGAATATTACTCAGCCATAAAAAGAAACGAAACTGAGCTATTTGTAATGAGATGGATAGACCTAGAGTCTGTCATACAGAGTGAAGTAAGTCAGAAAGAGAAAGACAAATACCGTATGCTAACACATATATACGGAATTTAAAAAAAAAAAATGTCATGAAGAACCTAGGGGTAAAACGGGAATAAAGACACAGACCTACTTGTGAATGGACTTGTGGATATGGGGAGGGGGAAGGGTAAGCTGTGACAAAGCGAAAGAGAGGCATGGACATATATACACTACCAAACGTAAGGTAGATAGATAGTGGGAAGCAGCCGCAGAGCATAGGGAGATCAGCTCAGTGCTTTGTGACCGCCTGGAGGGGTGGGATGGGGAGGGTGGGAGGGAGGGAGATGCATGAGGGAAGGGATGTGGGAACAGATGTATATGTATGACTGATTCACTTTGTTATAAAGCAGAAACTAATAAAAAATAATAATAATGATAAAAAAAAGAAAAGTTAATATTGTAAAAATGTTCATGTCCATATTACCCACAGCAATCTACAGATTTGATGTGATCCCTATCAAAATACCAATGGCATTTTTTCAGAGAAATAGAAAAAACAATCCTAAAATTTGTATGGAACCACAAAAGATCCTGAATAGCCAAAGCAATCTTGAGAAAGAAAAACAAAGCTAGAGGAATCATAGTCTCTGATTTCAAACTATATTACAAAGCTACAGTAATCAAATATTGGCAAAAGAACTGTAACATAGATCAAAGAAACAGAATATAGAGCCCAGAAATAAACCCAGGTGTATATGGTCAATGAATTTATGACAAAGGAGGCAAGAAGAAAAAATGGCGAAAGGACAGCCTCTTCAATATATGATGCTGGAAAAACTGGACAGCCACATGCAAAAGAATAAAACTAGACCACTATCTTACACCATAAACAAAAATTAACTCAAAATGAATTAAAGATGTATGTAAGACCAAAAACCATAGAACTCCTATAAGAAATAATAGGCAGTAAGCTCCTTGACATCACTCTTGGAAATAATTTTTTTCAATCTAACTCCAAAGGCAATGGCAACAAAAGCAAAAATAAACAAATGGGACTACATGAAACTAAAAAACTTCTGCACAGCAAACTATCAACTGAATAAAAAGGCAACCTACTGAAGGGGAGAAGATATTTCACAGTCATATATCGGACAAGGGGCTAATAGCCAAAATATATAAAGAACACATACAAGATGGCAGAGTAGGAGGACTCTGAGCTCATCTCCTCTCTCCCCCCAAAACACATCAGAAATACATCTACATGTGGAGCAATTCTCACTGAAAACAGGCTGGAGACTCGCAAAAAGACTCTTATACGACCAAGGATGCAAAGAAAGATCCAAACACAGTTGGGTAAGAATGGAAAAGAAGCAATCAGGTCAGAACCTGTGCCCCTAGGAGGGGATACAGAAGAGAAGGGAAGTTACAGGGGCTTGGAGATAACTCCCTGGTAAGTAAGCAGTGCAAATCACATATTGGGTACCCCAGCCTGGTGTCCAACACCAGGAAGATGAGTCCCCTTAGCTGGTTTGAAAACCAATGGGACTAACAGGTGGGCTATAAGAAACCTAGACTCCATTCATGAAAAGTATGTACATGCTTACTTACTCCTGGGAATAAGGTGGAAGAAGCAGATTGGAAATGCCGAAGACTCTAGCCAGTTTCCCACAACTGCCCCAGTACTCACCCAACCTATGCCCAGTGTCTGCTCTGGCCCCTCTATCTCCAGCACAACTCCACGCTAGGACAAAAGCTACTGCTGCAGAGGAGAATACACAGATGGGGGTACAGAGCTGGCTCACAACCAGCACTGCATCTGAATGTGGGCTTGCAGAGGTGGCGGATCAAAAGTAGTCTGGAGCTCTGACTGGTGTGCCAGGACCACCCCAGGGCACACCCTGGCCCACACAAGGAGCCCACTTGCTCCAGTGCTACTCCTTCCTGGGGCAAAGGTGCCATTGCTGAGAAGAGGGAGAACACATACTCAGAGGGAATGGAACCAGTTTGGACCCAAATTTCAGGGTTTCTGCTCCAACACCTTAGGATCCAATCCCAACCCCAATAGGGTGGTGACAGTCACTGAGCACAGGAGAAGCCCTGGCTCACCCCTGGCTTTGGCTCTAGCACCTCCATCTCCAGCTCCACTTCCCACAAAGGGAACACCCTTGGGGAAGACGTGACCCATGCTCACTTCAAATCCAGCATCCATCAACAGATGAATGGATAAAGATGTTATGTGTATGTATATATATGTATATATATATATATATACACACACACACATATACATATATGTATATGCATACAAACATACAATGAAGTATTTCTCAGCCATAAAAAAGGAGGAAATTTTGCTATTTGCAACAACATGGATGGACCTGGAAGGTATTACGCTTAGTGAAAAAAGTCAGATGGAGAAAGACAAATACTGTATGTTATCACTTACACGTGAAATCTGAAAAATAAAACAAATGAATGAATATAACAAAGCAGAAAGAGGGTCGCAGATATATAGAACAAATAGTGGTAACCAGTGGGGAGAGGGAAGTGGAGAGAGGCAAGATAGGAGTAGGAGATTAAGAGATACAAACTACTGTGTATAAAATAAATAAGCTACAAGGATATATTGTACAGAACAGGGAATGTAGCCAATATTTTATAATAACTTTTAATGGAGTGCAATCTATAAAAATATTGAATCACTATGGTATACGCCTGAAACTAATATAATATTTTAAATCATCTATACTGCAAATAATACATTTTAAAAGTATAAATATTATCCCAGAGCTGTGAAAATATTTTATATAAATAAATACATAAAAATAATTAATGCATACAGCTCTATAACAATAAAACAATCTGATTTTAAAATGGGTAGAGGATCTGAACAGATATTTTTCCAAAAAGACCTACAGGTGGCCAACAGGAACATGAGAAAAATGCTTAACATCACTAATCATCAGGGAAATGCAAATTAAAACCATAATAAAATGTCACCTCACACCTATCAGAATGGCTGTTATCAAAAAAACAAGAAATAACAAGTGTTGGTGAGGATGCAGAGAAAAGACAACCCTTGTGCACTGCTGGTGGGAATGTAAATTGGTACATCCACTATGGAAAATAGTATGCAAGCTCCTTAAAATGTTAAGGACCATTGCTGCCATATGGTCCTGCAATTCTATTTCTGCATATTTATCTTAAGAAAATGAAAACATTAATTTGAAAATATATATGTATCCTTATATTCATTGCAGTATTATTTACAATAGCCAAGATACAGAAACAACTAAAGTGTCTGCTGATAGATGAACAGACAAAGAAGATGTGAGATAGATAGATGATAGATAGATAAATAGATGATAGATAGATAGATGATAGATAGATAGACATGTACACACACACACACACACACACACAGTGCAGTACTACTCAGCCATAAAAAAGAATGAATCTTACCATTTACAACAACATGGGTAGACATTAAGACTATTATGCTAAATGAAGTAAGTCAGAGAAAGACAAATACTGTATGCTTTCACTCATGTGTAATGTATAAAACAAAACAAACAAAAGAAAAGAAACAACTCATAGATACAAAAAATAGAATGATGGTTGCCAGAGTGGAGAGGGGTTTGGGTGGTGGGTGAAATGGGTGAAAGGGATCAAGAGGTACAGACTTCCAGATATAAAATAAGTGAGTCACTGGGATGTAATGTACATCCCAGTGACTATAGTCAATAATACTGCATTTCAAATTTAAAAGTTGCTAAGAAAGCAAATCTTAAAAGGTCTCATCATAAGAAAAAAAATATTTTGTGTGACTTTGTATGGTGACAGATGGTAACTAGATTTACTGTAGTTATTTTGCAATGTAGGCAAATATTGAATCATTATTTTGTACACCTGAAACTAATATAATGTTGTATGTCAATTATACTTCAATAAAAAGAATGCAAGGTTACAAGGTCTTGCATTGTTCATATCACATCCCCATTTAATTCTCCAGTTTGACAAGTATAGAAAAGAAATGGGATTTGGGGAGTACTGGCACATTATATGAAATATAATCAGATTAGGATTCCAATCAACTGTTCAACATAGGGTTCCGTCAATTGTTCCAGATATGATTCCTTTTGATATAGCAAATGGCCTCTTTTCCTAGTCCAAATAAACAGACAAAGCCAGAGGCAATTTGCTTTCTCTTGATAAGATAATAGTACACTTAACCGGAATTACATCAGAATTACATCACCATATCCTCTCTCACAAGTTAAGTTGTAGATACCATGGTATTCTCATGATCCCATCATGTATCATACAAGTCCACTACATTAACAACATGCTACAGAACCTTGAGAGTGCTGGGTAACATTTTCCTTAGACGCCTTGGTAAAACCTATGAGGGCTAGATGGTAGTGGATCATGTGGCCTGCTATCTCGGTAAAATTTCTGGGAATCCAGGAATTTGAAGCATATTGGGACACTCTCCAAAAAAATAAATAGAAATCACTACCATCTTGAGCACTGACCAATGAGATAAAGAATACTTGTCTTCATTGGATTTTGGAGGCCAAAAATACTAAATTTGATGTGCTGCTCTGACTCTTTTGCCAGGTGGTCTCAAAGGTTGTCAGCTTGCGTGAGCCCCAAAATAAGAGAAAGAAATCTGTGTGGTCCAGTATGTAGAGAAAGCAGCTCTGCCATTTGATCTACCAGAAGCTACAATATTGCTTGAAGTGTTGATGGGCAGAAAGGATGCTATCTGCATACTGTGAATCCCTTAATAGAAAAATCACAGAAGACCTCAAGTTTCTAAAGCAGAGGTCAGCAAACTACAGCCTGCAAGCCAAATTCACCTTGCTGCCTGCTTTTGTAAATAAAGTTTTATGGGAACATAGCCACACAGATTCACTGACATACTATACATGACTGCTTTTGTGCTACAGCAGCAGTTGAGTAGTTGTGACAGAAGACCACATGGCCCTCAAAATTTTAAATATTTACAATACGTCTCTTAACAAAAAGTTTGCCAGTCCCTTTTTAGGAGCAAAGTTATGCGCTTTTTATCACACAAATATTTTCCTCTTGAAAAATAACTCTTGGCTTACAAATTGGTCCTGGTAGATACTGAATCTTGATCATTGGATATTGGATGACTGTGCAATTATAATTCCCATAATGAAACTGATTTATAGGACCTACCCGGTCATAAAGTCAAGAATGCCTAACAGAATTCCATCATTAAGTAGAAGTGGGACCCATTCCAAGGAGATCCTAAAGGCACAAATAAGTTGCATAAGCAAGTAGCTCATACTCTCAGTAGGTCTATGTCTACTGCACTGCCATCCTCCCTCAAACCACACCCATGGATTTATGGAGCATTCACTTGGATCAGTACACTAAGAGAAAATCAGTTGAGCATGGTTTGAAGGTTTTTCTGCCAGAAGCCTACTGCTGTAGCATTAAGCCCTATTTGGAGTGGCTCTAAAGGACAGTAGAGAAGAAATAGCCTTAAAATGAACATAATTTCAAGTGCTACATATTGACTTTGCCAGAGGGAGAATGTGCCTCTGGTTAGAATCTGCTTCATTTCATGGGCAGTGGCTGATCATTGTCAAATGATTAGAGACTTGAAATTAATAATATTGGAAGATTGATGAAAAGGAAGATTGAAGAAGAAATACATGGATGATTCTTTTGGAACCAGCCCAAGTCATTAGATATTTTTTCCATACAAATGTTCACTAAAAGACTCTCACTACAAAAGGAAGTTATTAATAAGCACATGAAAATGATAACCTCTCAGTCAACCTTCTTCCTTATCTACTCCAGCTCACTTTCTAGATGAGATTATGAATAAAGCAGTCACAGTGGAAGTTTTGGAAGCTTTGCATAGGTTCAACAACATGGACATCTCCTCACAATAGAAATAGCTAATATTTTTTAATGCAATATTTTTGTAATAATCTTGCAATAATGAAATGAAGTATTGGTTTCCCACTCTTCTATAATAAGTTAATACAAACTGTCTTAAAATACAAATTTATTATTTTATAATTTTGGACATCAGAAGTCTGCAATGGATCTTACAGGGCTAAACTCAGTATGTTAGCAGAGCTGTCTTCCTTCTGGAGGCTCTAGGAGAGAATTTGCTCCTTACCTTTTCCAGCTTCTAGAGGCTGCCTATATTCCTTGCATCTCATTGTCCCACATCACTAATCTCTGCTTCTGTCCTTACATCTCTATCTCTGGCTGACTCTCTTGTGTTTGTTTTATAAGGACTCTTATCATTACATTGGGCCCACCTCATAATCCAAGACAATCTCCCTATTCCAAAACCCTTAATTTAATCACATCTGCAAAGTCTTTTACACCATGTAAATTAATATATTCATAGCTTCCAGAGATTAAGATGTGGACATCTTTGGGAAGGGAGGACATTATTCAGCCTACCACAAGAAATAATTAAAATAGGGATCACATGCAGAATATATAAAGAACATCTACAAATGAATATGCTATATTCCTGGGCAACATTATCAAGTAACTCCAAATTAATTCATAAGTGTTTGCAAACTGATAAAGTCTCAAAGTACAAAATATACACAAATCCTCTAATAATCATTAAGCAAAGGCAATTTGGGAGAAAAAATAAGTAAAGAATGTGAACAGCAGCTCAGAGAAAAATAATCACAAATACTGCATACCAAAGGATATTATATCTCACTGACATAACATCAGCTCATCAAGGAAATGCAAATTAAAACCACATTGCTTTTATTTTTATCCAATTGGATTGGGAAAAGTTGGTAAATGATAACACCCAGTGTCACTGAGGGTATGAAGAAACACACACACTTCAGATGGGAGTGAAACTTGGAACTGACTTTTAGAGTATAATTTGGAGGTTTCTATTAAAATATATACAAAGGGTATACACATACATCTATCTACTCTTTGATTTAAGAATTCTATTTCTAGTTATCCATTTTACAGAAATACTACTAAATTCACCTCAGTGATGTTCACTGCAATATTATAGATAGAAACAACCTATTATCAGAAAGAAATAATTAAACTCCTATGAAACACCAGTACTATGGAATCCTCTGCAAAAGTTAAAAATGAGATAATCTATAGATAATGACAGAAATATCTTTAAGATATTGTAAAGTTATAAAGGAAGGTACAGAATAATAAATACATTATGAGCCTATTTAAAAAATAAACGATATGATAAGTACATAGAACACATAGATATACATAAATGCTTAGAGAAGGGTTAAGAAAGATACTCAGCAAACTGTTAAGACTGGTTATCTTGAGGAGGGGAGTTACACTGGAAGAAGATGGTGATTAAAGGGGAACTCATTATATATTCAAAAGTTTAACAATGATAACAACAAAAATATATTGAAGTAATATATACATTTTTTAAAGAAAAAAATATATTTTATGTGAATCCTGTGATTGAGAAACATTTTTGATGTGTGGAATGAGTTGCCCCCAGCAAAACCCAGGACACTGTCTCTCATTTTTTTGTTTTATTTTCAGCTTTATTCAAATATAATTGACATAAAATATTGTGTAAATTAAAGGTGTACAATGTGTTGAGTTGATACACATATATATTACAAAATTATTACCACCATAGCATTAACTAACACCTATATCACATCACCATTTCCTTTTTCTGGTGAGAATATTTAAGATCTACTCTCTTAGCAACTTCCAAGTATAAAATACAGCATAATCACTCTGCTGTACATTAGAGCCCCTGAACTTATTAATCTTATAACTGGAAGTTTGTACTCTTTGACCACTATCACCCCTTTACCCCCGCCCCCTAGACTCTGGTAGCCACCATTCTAGTCTGTTTCTTTGAGTTTGGCATTCTTATACTCCACATTAAGTGATATCATATAGTATTTGTCTTTCTTTGTTTGACTTATTTTAATCAACATTATGCTTTCAAGACCCCCCACATGTCACAAACAACATGATGTCCTTCTTCCTCATGGCTGTATAATATATAATATTATATATAATATTTATTATGATTAATATTATAACATGGATATAACATAATATATATTATATATCTGTGTGTATATGTGTGTATATTTGTATTTGTTTTTCTCTTTCTGACTTACTTCACTCTGTATGACAGACTCTAGGTCCATCCACCTCACTATAAATAACTCAACTCCATTTCTTTTTATGGCTGAATAATATTCCATTGTATATATGTGCCACATCTTCTTCATCCATTCATCTGTTGATGGACATCTAGGTTGGTTCTCTGTCCTGGCTATTTATACCCTGAGAAAACCATAATTCAAAAAGAGATTCTTTATCTTTTGTGTAGCTACTATAGGTTTTTGCTTTATGGCTACCACGAGGCTTACAGAAAACATATTCCATTTATAACAGTCAATTTTAAGCTGATAACAACTTAACTTCTAACATACACAGAAGCTCTACATTTATACACTTCCCTCCACCACATTTTATATTTTTTATGGTACAACTTACTTCTTTTTACATTGGTATCTGCTAACAAATTATTATAATTACAGTTGTTTGTAATACTTTTATATTTTAACCTTCATGCTACAGTTATAAGTGATTTATCCAATACCATTACATCAGAGTATTCTGAATTTAATTATGCATTTACCTTTACCAGTGAGTTTTATACTTTAATATGTTTTCTTATTACCAATTAGCATCTTTTTTTGTTTCAGCTTGAAGAATTCCCTTTAGCATTTCTTGTAATGCCAGTCTAGAGGTGCTAACTCTTTTAGCTTTTCCTTATCCGGAAAACTCTTTATCTCTCCTTTAATTCTGAATGACAACTTTGTCAGGTAGAGTACTATTGGTTGGCAAGTTTTTTGTTTGTTTGTTTTTTGTGGTTTTTTTGCAGCACTTTGAATATATCGTGCCACTCACTTCTGGCCTGCAAAGTTTCTACTGAAAAGTCTGCTGATAGTGTTATGGAGGTTGCCTTGCTAAGTAAACATGTTATCTTTCTCTTGCTGATTTTAAGATTCTCTCCTTGTCTTTAAATTTTAACAACTGAATTATAATGTGTCTCATTGTTGGTCTCTTTGGATTTGTCTTTATTGGAAGTCTCTTGGGTTCCTGGTTCTGGGTTTTTTCTTTTTTTCCCCAGGTTAGGGAAGTTTTCAGGCATTATTTCATTGAATGAGCTTTCTGTTCCTGTCTCTCTCTCTCCTTCTGGGACCTCCATAATAGGTATATTCATCTGTTTTATATTATCCTATAAATCCCTTAAGCTAGCTTCACTATTTTCCATTTTTTTCTTTTTGTTCCTTTGAATTCCACTGACCAGCTACTGTAGCCATTAAGATCTGCTTTTTTGTTTGATAGAGTCCTGTGAGGCTCATGAATGCAAGCCCTATTGGCTATTAGTGCCACATGATTTGGGGGTCCATCCCTCAGTTAGCAGTACACAAACATACTAGATATCTTTACAAGCTTTCTCCACAGAGATATCGGTGAGTTGGAGCAGGCTAGAGAGAGAAGAGTAGGGAGGCATCTACAAGCTTCCCTGTTCTCTGGGGAGGATCTCAGAGATCCTAGAGACCCCCTAGATGCATGCTAAATTAGAAGCCTTACCCTCAGGCAGTAGCTTTTAAAATATGCAAATAAACCCTTTTCAGTGGAAGACTGAGAAATGGGCATTTTTTTGCCTGCTCACTCTGTGTTGAGACCTGAGGGGATGGCTGGTTGAGAACTACTTCTTTGTTTGCTACAGTCCTATGGGACTTGTGAATGCAAGCCCTCTTGGATATCAGAACCAGCAATCTGTGGACCTGTTCCTTAGGCAGCAACAACTAAAGCTGGGGCACAGGCATATGTACAAGTTCCTACCAAGGAGATACTGGTGATTTAGAGTGGGTTAAAGGGAAAAGGAAGAGGAGGTATCTGCTAGCTTCCTCAGCCTTTAGGGAGGATGGCAGTCAGCCACTGGATGTGTGCTAAATTAGAAACGTAACCCTCAGACAGAAGCTTTTAATGTATGCAAACACACCATATTCAGGGAAAGGTTGAGAGTTGGGCATTTTTTGTCTGTTCCCTCTGCACTCACCCTTGGGGGGATAGCCATGGTCGATCCTCTAAAGCCCATTAAGAGTTGTTTCTTTTCTATATGAACACAAGCCCTGTTGGCTTTCAAAGGTGTTTGGAAGTCCCACCCCTCAGGTGGGAGTCTTACAAGTGGTGCCCCAGATGTGGGGTCCAAACCTTTCACTCCTCAGGGAAAAGTTGGAAGTTAAGAGTTACCTCTTGATTGTATGGCACTGTGCTGGGGGTGGAGTGTTTCCTTTTGACATGGGTATTTTCTTGTTTGACAGATATGTAGCAGTTACTTAGCTAGTTTCTGCATTTCTTTCAAAGAGAATTGTCCTGACTGTCTCTTATACTGTATTCTAGCTAAGGAGAATAACAGGCCCAGGCCCTATGAATACAGAGAGATTATTCCATATACCCCAAACTACTTCCAATTTAAAATTACAATCTTGTGACCAAACAATCTCACTTGGGACCCATGTGATTCTTTTTTAGGCTCTCCTCATGGATTTAAAATAAAAGCACAATATGTTTTAGAGATATTTCTTTATTTCTATTAATTCAGCTTTCCCAAGAGAAATACACTGACTTTGGCTTTCTCTTGCCCCTTCTGTAAAGGCTGCTCTCAGGGAATTACCATCTTTCCTCTGGAAAGAACTGAATTTTAACAGTTCCTTTCAATCTTTATCATTAACATGCCTTTCAATCCAGCTAATGCTGATTCAGAATTGATAGTGAGCACAAGGATGGTTTCTGGATTAAAGAAATCCACCTCAAGAAACAGAAAAAATCTGAAACAAACTAAATTTACACCTA
Source organism: Mesoplodon bidens (assembly GCF_964165515.1). Lineage (NCBI taxonomy): Eukaryota > Metazoa > Chordata > Mammalia > Artiodactyla > Ziphiidae > Mesoplodon > Mesoplodon bidens. The sequence continues at coordinate 77,013,857 of NC_138165.1, forward strand.
AAGCAATAAGAGAAAGAAGAACAAAAAACACCCGAAGTTAGCAGAAGGAAAGAAATCATAAAGATCAGATCAGAAAGAAATGAAAAAGAAATGAAGGAAACAACAGCAAAGATCAATAAAACTAAAAGCTTGTTCTTTGAGCAGATAAATTGATAAACCATTAGCCAGACTCATCAGGAAAAAAGGGAGTAGACTCAAATCAACCAAATTAGAAACAAAAAAGGAGAAGTAACAAATGACATGGCAGAAATACAAAGGATCATGAGAGATTACTACAAGCAACTATATGCCAATAAAATGGACAACCTGGAATAAATGGACAAATTCTTTGAAAAGCACAACCTTCTGAGACTGAACCAGGAAGAAATCGAAAATATAAAAAGACCAGGCACATGCACTGAAATTGAAACTGTGATTAAAAATCTTCCAACAAACAAAAGCCCAGGACCAGATGGCTTCACAGGCAAATTCTATCAAACATTTAAAGAAGAGCTAACACATATCTTTCTCAAACTCTTCCAAAATATACCAGAGGGAGGAACACTCCCAAACTCAATCTATGAGTCCACCATCACCCTGATACCGAAAACAGACAAAGATGTCACAAAAAAAGAAAGCTACAGGCCAATATCTCTGATGAACATCAATGCAAAAACCTCAACAAAATACTAGCAAACAGAATCCAACAGCACATTAAAAGTGTCACACACCATGATCAAATAGGGTTTATCACAGGAATCCAAGGATTTTTCAATATACACAAATCAATCAATGTGATATACCATATTAACAAACTGAAGGATAAAAACCATACGATAATCTCAATTGATACAGAAAGAGTTTTCGACAAAATTCAACACCTATTTATGATAAAAAACAATCCAGAAAGTAGGCATAAAGGGAACCTACCTCAACATGATAAACGACATATAAGACAAACCCACAGCCAACATCATTCTCAATGGTGAAAAACTGAAACCATTTCCTCTAAAATTAGGAACAAGACAATGTTGACCACTCTCACCATTATTATTCAACATAGTTTTGGAAGTTTTAGCCACAGCAATCAGAGAAGAAAAAGAAATAAAAGGAATCCAAATAGGAAAAGAAGTAAATCTGTCACTGTTTGCAGATGACATGATATTACACATAGAGAATCCTAAAGATGCTACCAGAAAACTACTAGAGCTAATCAATAAATTTAGCAAAGTAGCAGGATACAAAATTAATGCACAGAAATCTCTGGCATTGTTATAAACTAATGACAAAAAATCTGAAAGAGAATTTAAGAAGACACTCCCATTTACCACTGCAACAAGAAGAATAAAATACCTAGGATAAACCTACCTAAGGAGACAAAAGACCTGTATGCAGAAAACTATAAGACACTGCTGAAAGAAATAAAAGATGATACAAACAGATGGAGGGATACACCATGTTCTTGGATTGGAAGAATCAATAATGTGAAAATGACTATACTACCCAAAGCAATCTACAGATTCAATGCAATCCCTATCAAACTACCACTGGAATTTTTTACAGAACTAGAACAAAAAATTTCACAATTTGTATGGAAACACAAAAGACCCCAAATACCCACAGCAATATTGAGAAAGAAAAATGGAGCTGGAGGAATCAGGCTCCCTGACTTCAGACTATACTACAAAGCTACAGTAATCAAGACAGTATGGTACTGGCAAAAAAACAGAAAGATACATCAACGGAACAGGATGGAAAGCCCAGAGATAAACTCACGCACCTATGGTCATCTTATCTTTGATAAAGGAGGCAGGAGTAAACAATGGAGAAAAGACAGCCTCTTCAATAAGTGGTGCTGGGAAAACTGGACAGCTACATGTAAAGGAATGAAATTAGAACACTCCCTAACACCATACACAAAAAATAAACTCAAAATGTCTTAAAGACCTAAATGTAAGGCCAGACACTATTAAACTCTTAGAGGAAAACATAGGCAGAACACTCTATGACATAAATCACAGTAAGTTCCTTTTTTGACCCACCTCCTAGAGTAATGTAAATAAAAACAAAAATAAACAAATAGGACCTAATGAAACTTAAAAGCTTTTGCACAGCAAAGGAAACCATAAACAAGATGAAAAGACAACTCCCTCAGAATGGGAGAAAATATTTGCAAATGAAGCAACTGACAAAGGATTAATCTTCAAAATATACAAGCAGCTCATGCAGCTCAATATCAAAAAACCAGACAACCCAATCCAATAATGGGCAGAAGACCCAAACAGACATTTCTCCAAAGAATATATACAGATTGCCAACAAACACATGAAAGTGCTCAACATCACTAATCATTAGAGAAATGCAAATCAAAACCACAATGAGGTATCACCTCACACTGGTCAGAATGGCCATCATCAAAAAAAAATCTACAAACAATAAATGCTGGAGAGGGTGTGGAGAAAAGGGAACCCTCTTGCACTGTTGGTGGGAATGTAAATTGATACAGCCACTATGGAGAACAGTATGGAGGTTCCTTAAAAAAACTAAAAATAGAACTACCATACGACCCAGCAATCCCACTACTGGGCACATACCCTGAGAAAACCATAATTCAAAAAGAGTCATGTACCACAATGTTCATAGCAGCACTATTTACAATAGCCAGGACCCGGAAGCAATCTAAGTGTCTATCGACAGATGAATGGATAAAGAAGATGTGGCACATATATACCATGGAATATTACTCAGTCATAAAAAGAAACGAAATTGAGTTATTTGTACTGAGGTGGATGGACCTAGAGTCTGTCATCCAGAGTGAATTAAGTCAGAGAGAAAAACAAATACTGTATGCTAACACATATATATGGAATCTAAAAAAAAAAAAAAAAAAAGGTTCTGTTGAATCTAGGGGCAGGACAGGAATAAAGAGGCTGATGTAGAGAATGGATTTGAGGACATGGGGAGGGGTAGGGTAAGCTGGGATGAAGTGAGAGAGTAGCATTGACATATATACACTACAAAATGTAAAATAGATAGCTAGTGGGAAGCATCTGCATAGCACAGGGAGATCAGCTCCGTGCTTTGGGACCACCTAGAGGGGTGGGAGAGGGAGGGTGGGAGGGAGATGCAAGAGGGAGCAGATATGGGGATATATGTATACATATAGCTGATTCATTTTGTTATACAGCAGAAACTAACACAACATTGTAAGGCAATTATACTCCAATAAAATGTTAATAAAAAAGAAATCCCAAAACACCCAGAAAACAGAGCAACAAAACAAATGTATAAACGTCCCTTTAAATCTCTACCGTTGACTGTATTAGGAGGAAAGGAAAGGGATGAACTCTCAAGTCCATAATTGCTCTTTTAGACAATAAAAGATTTTCCTGACATTAGTACCATGTGCTGAAGATGGCATCTTCTTTTTTTCCCCCTATAACTGGAAATCAGTAGTTACACAGAGGCATTGGAATCTACATCTATTTATAGAAACCACCTTTTCACGGCTATTTTTTAAAACACTAAAATAAAAGTTTGCTGCTTTCACAGTTTTGATCAGTGGGCCCCAGACTCCCTGGTCTCTATTACCTTTGCTATATGCAGAAATTCACTTTGCCCATTTAGAAAAAAAAAAAAAGTTTAAATTTTCTGGTGCAAGAATGCATATTTCCACAATATCAGTGCTCTCACTGAAACTGAGGGTAGTCATCAGTTAGATCCATTAAACCACAGCTTGCTTAATAAATAATAAACTATAACTTGCCTTCACTTATCAAGCTTGCTTTAATTGTTTTTACAAAAACTTGCAGGTCTTCCAAGCATCATATAGTGTAAAAAATAAGATGTTTGGCCAAATTGTTTATCAGGAACTTGGAGTCTGCCATTATCCAGCTCGAGCTCAAGCTGGTTAAGACTGCTTGGGATCACAGACCAAATGAGCATGTGCAAGTGTCTGATCTGACCTTTTGATATCAGAGGACCAAAAACTCCACCCTCAGAACTTGCTAATGCCACCATTTTCTGAACATGCGTCCCATGCAAAAGCCTGTAGCTTAGTTTTGCCCAAGCAGAATGACAATTACCTCACCTTTTTCTTACCTCCAATTAACTTTCCACATGCTCCCCACACCTCAGACCACCCTGCTTCTTTATCCCATAAGTATTCTGAGCCCCCTGAGTTCAAGGAGGTGGATTTGAGATTTGTTCTCCCATCTCTTCACTTGCCTGCTTCAAGAATAAACCCTTTTGCTGCTGCAATCCTTGGTGTTTCAACTTTAGGCTTGTTTCTCATAGGGCAAACAAACCTAGTTCAGTAACATCACCATTTCTCCAGGTTAAGAATGGCTCTTCTACCACAGATAAACCTCATTAATGCATACACTGATAACTCAGAATTTTTAGTAACTCAGATATGTTATGTACTCCTCTGTTAGAAATAAAAGTAAATTACATGCAAATGGATTAAGAACCAATGAGAATAGGTAAAGAACAGTAGCTGAATTTTATGTCTTTGGATTTTAAAACTCTTTTTGCCATTGACCAAAACCCATTTCTTAAATTGTAAAGAGAAATATAAGGCTTGCACATCAACAATTAAAGTGCTAAATAGATATAACTCATATTTCCTATAATGCACCAGTAAGGAAATTATAGGAATGAGGGCAGTACAGAGAGTCCCATAGAATCAAGGAATATAATTATCTTTCCTCTGAGCCCATAAGTGAAACCCCTGTAACCCATCAGCCCCCAAATTCCTCCTTCTCTTATCTCTAGAATTTCAAAGGCAGTTAAGATCAGAGTCTGGAATAGGATAGAGTATTAGAGTATTCAAGTCTTGTTTCTTCCTTAGGCAATTTACACAGCCTACCTAAGACTTAAGTACCTTATCTGCCAAATAACAATTACTTTGAGGATTAAAAGGAATAATGTACATGAGACCTAAACACAGCATCTGGTATATAAATTCTCTTAGTTGCTCCACTCTTTTCTCCCTTCTCTCACTCCAGTTCTCCTTTCTCTGTATTCCTATCAGTTGTTGTTACATTGCTATCACTCTTCCTGTCTGTGGCTGTTGTACCAGGGGCTTCCTGAGGATCCACATGTAGTAAAATGGTGGCATCAGGGTTCTTACCTGCTGCTACTATTTTACTACCAAGTGGATCCTGAATATAAAGGCAATGCAAGAAGATTTAGGCTTAGGAGGAAAGACCAAATGTTGGATTCCTGAGAGTCTCAGAAAATCTCCTTGTGTTTCATTGGTGCCAGTTTGGGTCCATGCCTATGTTTCTAATCAGTTGCTGTGGTCAGGGGACTGATATTATTGACTGGCTCAGATCTAAATCCCACATTCCACCCCTAGAGAAATTGGGAATGTTCTACCAAACCATATGGAACAAGTAAGGGAAGGAGTAGATCCCCAAATGACTGTTGCCAGAGGAGGGTGAATGGATGAAGAGGAGATACATCCTCATATCTTATATCTTCCCATACTCACTTCTCTTTAGTGGCTATGTAATGCTCTTACTCAAAGTCTTCTAAAAATTCCACAAGTATTTATATATATAATCCAAAGTGTCTGCTGCCTGGATACTCTCAAGCCTTTTAGCATTGGGGGAACTCATTGCTTTCAAAATTAAATAAAAAGAATTAAGTCCCCATCCCGTGTCCTGGGGGAAGTCCAGAACGCTCCCAAAATATCTCACATATTCTGATGGGGAGATGGAATCTCCTCATCATCTCTCACTGGGGCAATACTCGTTCCTTACCTTCTCACTTTCTGCAGCTGCTATCTTCTTTCCATACCACTTGAGCTCTTGTCTTTTACTCCTCAAAACAGAACGTGGTTTGTAAATGTTATTAAAATTTTAGGTAGAATAGGAAAGGGTCTCAGAAATGTGTAGATCAAGGAATAATTCAAAACTGAATTTGAGAATTATTCTTAGAAGTTCCTTGGCCAAATGCCAAAGTTGGATATTTCCCTCTATTCCACATTTTAATACTCAGAAAACTCTATCTGCCCAACCCATCAGGAAAATTTTTAAATATTCCTTCCCATTATATGCAGAGAAGTTTATCTCCACATCCCCATTCAGTGGAGTGTGTCTTTAATTCATTTGATAATATAAACCTGGTGTAGAATAATGGCAACTTTTTCAATATTTAATTTCCTTATGATGAATTTAATTCCTTAGGTCTAACACTCTACTAAAGCAGGAAACAAAGATATATTAAAACACATTTTATTGGCTCTTTGCAATTTCAAATTTTAAAATTAAAAGAACAATACAAAACACCTGCTACACAGTCCCATGATTCTGCAGCCACAGAAGTTGTTAGTGGATTTCTCCCATTGCTTTTATACATAAATTGTGTCTGCCAGTAAAGATTAATTCTCCATCTCAAGGCTTCACCAACTTAAAGAGTTAGAGTATATCCTTTGCCAATTCTGTCCCCATTAATCTCATAGCTGTTGTTCCATTTCTCTTCTTCTGAGCCACAAAGTATTATCATCATATCCATGAAAGTTAGTATATTCTCTAAGAGGACACCTACTCCAGTGTCCTGCTTCCACACAGGAAGCTGTTAAATGTAATGCAATATTACTGTTCACATATATCGTAACTAAGATTCAGACATATAGTTGGCTTATAGTAAGTTGCAGGAGAAAGACAAGAACTTTATCTCCTGATTCCTGGCACTGTGCTTTGACTCAGTAGACTCAGTAGATTATAGCAAGCATGCCAATAGATGTGAGTTACGTCTTGGTGTTAGTGCTTCCCTCCTACATCTTGGTGTTACTGCTTCCCTCCCAGGTTTTGGCAGTCCTTCATTAATCACAGATGTGTTTCTATCTAGTACTTTCCCTCCACTGTACTTTCTGAAAGTCACAGTGTTTTTTTCTTTTGTTTCTGCACCCTGAGGCTGTGCTAAGGCTGGCATCATGGGTCCTAAAATAAATTTCAAGCCACTCTCCAGATGTCTTTCCTAAAAATTCTAAGCCAGTAAGAAAAGATAGTCAATGCCTGATCCACAGTAAACTTGACTGGCTATTTACCAGAAAATCCAAATGCTGCTGATCAATATATTGCTTCATATTTAAGGTTCTTTCATGAGTCCAGCAAATGCATTTTTTTCTCTTTACACTGATATTGGGTTTTTGTGTCTTGTATTTTTGTGGTTCTTGTATTCAACTGATTGCTATCCTTCTTATACTTAAAAAAAAATAAAACCTAGAGGTTCTGGGCTATACTAGGTGCTAAGCAGTAGCTTACATAGAAGAAAGCATGACTTTCTACATGACTAGAAGCCCTTCCCATGGAGACAGCACAGTGGCTAAGCCAACTGACTTTCTAGTAGAGCTGCCTAAGTTCAAATCCCAGTTCTACCACTTAGTAACTGTACAGCCCTGGCAACTCAATTTTCTCATCTTTTAGATTTGGGTTCACAGTACCTACCTCAAAAGACTGTAGAATTAAATGAGTTAATATATGACTTAAATGAGTTAATATATGAAAAAAGACTTAGGAGAGTGCCTTGGATACATAAGTCATCTTTGAGTGCTTACACCATTGATTCTTATTAACTGGGTTGAAACAACAACATAGGCTCAATACTACTTTTTAAAGTCTGAAATCATTTTCATTATAAAACACAAAACTTTGCCTCTTTTTTAGGGAAAAATATTCCCTATTTTTTTCAACTTTAATTCATTCATTTCACAAGTATATATTGAGCACCCAAGTACCGTGCATTAGAAGATGTACCAGGGGTGTTGTACTGAACAAGAGAGCTAAACTCCCATGAAGCATTAGTTCTAGGGGAGAAAATATAAATACATACACAAATAAAATGACCAAAATAATATCTGAAGTAATAGATCTGTGTAGAAAATAAAATGGGGTGATTCAGTAGGTGGGTGTAGGGGGCAGGGTCATGCTGAGGGAGCTGAGATCTGAAGAAGATTGTTCTGTGAAGACTAGGTTGAGCACTTTGCAGCAGAGGGAAGAGCTAGTATCAAGGAGCAGAAAGAAGGCCAGTGTGGCTGGAGAGGAAAAAATGGGAGATGATGTCACAGATACGGTAAACAGCCAGATTATTTAGAACTTTATAGACACTGGTCGAGTTTACACTTTACCCTAAATGAGATGAGAAGCCATTGGAAGGTTAGCATGAGGAAGGATGTGATCTAATTTATAATTCTAAATGGTCACCTTGGCACCTGGGCAGAAAACGGATCATAGAAGAAAAAAAAGAGGAAGGTAGAGCTGCTGACAGGCTCCTATAATCAGGTGAGAGATGATTCTAACAGTGGGAATGGGCAGATTCTGGATGTATTTTAGAGTTAGAGCTACCAGGCTTGGAATGGATGTAAAAGTGGGGATGAGAGAGACATGGAGATAAAGAATGGCTCTGGGTTTTGGCTTGAGAAACTATATGGGTGCTGATTTATTTTTTATTTTTTTAACATCTTTATTGGAGTATAATTGCTTTACAATGGTGTGTTAGTTTCTGCTGTTCTATATGATAAAATGAATCAGCTATACATATACATACATCCTCGTATCTCCTTCCTCTTGTGTCTCCCTCCCACCCTCTCTATCCCACTCCTCTAGGTGGACACAAAGCACTGAGCTGATCTCCCTGTGCTAAGCGGCTGCTTCCGATGCTGATTTATTGAATTCAGAAGACCTAGGTATAAATATGGGGGAGAAAATCAAGTGTTCTTTTATGATATTTATTTTGACCACATGTACTGAACAAGTGACATTTATATCTTTCTAGCTTGAAAATATACTTTAAAATTCTGTTTTTAGTCTTCTGAAACTTAAACATTGACAAAACTAATTCTAACTGACCAAAGAGAAAAATTCACCTTCCCTTTACTATCTAAATTATGTGCTCCATCTGTACATCTATAACACTAAAATTTTAAGAATGTCTGCAATCCATTTTCCCCAAGAGCTTTCTGCTGAGTTTTAGGAAGCATGAACTCAAGAGAACTAAAAACCATACCTGCTTAACTTTCATGGTACCAAGCCCACAGCATGACTTAAAACAACATGGAATAAATGAATTTAATTGTGCTGATGACAATAGCAGGCAAAACATGTACTACACAGGAGCTAATAAAGTCTGGAACAGCTTATGAGCTGTTTTATACCATTTCTTAAACATTAAATAGTTTCCATTTCAAATGAGTCTTTCTTCTTCTATTTTAGATCTTCAAAAAGAGTACAGTCAGTTCTGTTATTGTCTGAAAAATGGGAGTTTGTTCCAATGCATTTGATATAGTAGACGATGCAAATTTAATGTTTGCTAATGCACCATTTCACCCATGAACAACATTAGATGAATGCAGAAAATGCACCCAATTGACCCAAACCACATAGGAATACACAAAACACTCATACTCGAACATCTGCCAGCCACCTCAGTTGACCAGCCTGGGTTATGAGACACACCCATCCACATCTGCTATTAGAACTTCCCATCTGATTTCAGATAACACTCATTCTACTACTTCACAGTAACTCACAGGCTGCAACCTTTCTGATGCCCACAGGAAAACATCAGGTTTGGTTCAAGGTAAAGTGCCATATTTATTGAAGTATTTATATATTTCCTAACCACTTAATACGCATAAAACAGTGCTACCACTTTATTCGGTTTCTAATTTTTTTATGTGTCACTGATAGTTTTTGAGTGTTGTACCACTAAATGCTTTCTTCCATAAGCCCTGGAACACATATAGCAGAATTGGCTATATTGAAATATGTATTTGAAATGTAAGTTCAGTCTTTCTGGGTTAAGTTTCTAAAACTAAGCAAACATCTAAGATCATCAGGATGATTAGAGAAATCTAATTATAGTTTCTCTGAATCATAAAGTGTGTTTAGTAACAATGTTTACAATGAAAAAGCTTTTGCAGGCTTATGAAGCTCACAACCTTCTGACTGGATACTACATATCAGGTATTATTTCATTCACAAAAGTATGTTCATTTCTATATTATTTGAGTATTTAATTTTTGTACTCTCTTTTTATCTTTTTTTTTACATGTCATACTTATAAAAGAGTAAAGAAGTAACTAAAGAGTTTTAGTTTTAAAAGAAATAGTCAATTTTGTGAAGTGTGTGTGTCTGTGTGTGTCTGTGTGTATTGGGGATAATGTTATTAGTGCAACCTAAATCTGTCCTCAAAGAAAAGTGTGAATGTTTCCTAAATGTTGGATATTGATAGTGAATGGAAAAGAGAAAGGGAAGGGAAGGGAAGGGAAGAAATTTTACTCTTTCAATCCCTAAGAAACTAAGAAAACCACTGCTTGAAAAAAAAGTTGAGAGTGGAGTAGAAAAGTCTTAGTGTTCATTAAAATACTGTGAAGCTCCAATAAGCCAGACATACAAATGTGGCATATTTTATGAAAAAAAGATAAAAGAATAAAATATTAACATCAAGAGTCTTCAAGACTATTTCATTCTGAAGCCCTTGAGCTTTAAGCAGGTGTCCCTTCAAGCTGGACCGAACTAGTTCGGTGTGTGGGCGTGTACCAGAGACTCCTGTCCACTAGGGGCTAGACTTTCACCAATAAACTGCGTTTAATTACAGCACTTACATAAAGTCCTATTTAACCGGCATACAGTTAGAAAGATTTTTTTGTTAATCCTGAAATGTATTTATGTTCTGAGGTAATTTTTTACTGAGTTACAATTAACATACAATATTATATTAGTTTCAGGTATACAACCGAGTGATGTGATATTTTTATACATTACGAGGAGATCATCATGAAAGGTCTAGTTACCATCTGTCACCATACAGAATTATTATAATATTATTGACTATATTCCCTGTGCTGTACATTACATTCCTGTGACTTATTTATTTTATAGTTGGAAGTGTGTACCTCTTAATCTCACTTACCTATTTCATCCATCCTCTAACCCCCTCCTCTCTGGCAATCACCAGTTTGTTCCCTGTATCTATGAGTCTGTTTGTTTTGTTTGTTTTGTTTTTTAGATTCCACATATATATGAGATCATATAGTATTTGTCTTTCTCTATCTGACTTCTTTCACTTAGCATAATACCCTCTATGTCCATCCAAGCTGTTGCACATGGCAAAATTTCATTTTTTATGGCTAAGTAATATTTCAGTGTGTGTGTGCATCTGTATATACAGCACGTCTTTATCCATTCATCTATTGATGTACCTCAGATCAGTTTAATAGTTCCAAATGAATTTACTCAAATATGTATATTCTCAAATAAAATGCTACTTCAGGAAGTTTATATTGTGATATTAAAACATTTTCATCATTGAAGCATTTATTTTCCCTCTTTTTCACCTATCAGCTTTATGAGAACTAAAGACTATCATGCACTAATCATGCTTAATTAACATCAAACAATCAAGTACTCTTGGTGTATCACTGTTATACAAATGTATTAGAAACAAAAGAAGACTATAAGTGTTTCTAAATTTTTTTGGAATTCACTCATTTATCAAATATTTATTCAGTTATTTCTGGATACTGTGATTTGGGAATGACTTATATTTTGTGTTTTTTTGGCCAGTTTTCTAAAATAGGGGGGTGAATTTTAAATCACAAAGGTAATCTTTAAATTTAAGATTTATTTATTGAGTGCCTAGGATCCTGCTCTAGCAGTATAAAGATGAAGAAGACAAGAACCCTATCTCAAGCTAGTCAGTCTCATTAGAGAGACAGACAGGTAAATAAACAAGGTCCTCAAAAAGCAGTGACATTTCCTTTGCTATAAAAAGGGTGTGTAAAAGGCAGGAGTACCATATAACACAAGGTGTGCAACAGTTAAGATCCATGGCTATGGAGTCAGAGATACTGGCTCTGCTGCATGATTCTCAGTACATTTTTAGCCACCCTCAGTTTATCCACAGAGAATGAGGAATGGCAATTCCTACCTCACAGAGTTAACTGAAATAATGCATGTAGAACTTTAGTACAGCACTGGCACATACTAACTGTTGAAAAAATGGTATTTTTTGACAATCGAGCACTAGGGAAGCACAGAGTAGGGTACCAAGAACAAACATACCTACTGATCAGCATATGATGGACAAAGGAGGGTAGCTCCTCAGTGTACCAAGAGTCATCTACTTTGGATGTTCACCACATTAGAATCTTAGGGTTACACTGAGATAGATAAATATGTACATGTGTGTGTGTGTATGTATGTGTGTGTGTGCGTGTGTGTATATATATATATATGTATATGTGTGTGTATATATATATATATACATATATATATATATATATATATATATATCTGTAAGAAGCATAACCGCTTTATAGCATAGAGTCTATTTTGAAGCTATAAAACCAGTAATATCATAGAACACTCTCAGGAGGAATGAGTTGGTCAAGTTCTGCCAAGGAAGTTCTCACAACAAGGCATTATGAAATGTCTTTATTCCTCAGGACTTGACTTTAAAATGTTCCCACTGGAGTCCAGTGGAAGTTTTATGAGAGTAAAGGATAGAATTAGGTCTTGTATATTTTTAAAGGGTCATTCAAAAAGGCAAAGTCTAAATTTTTTACAGATGGCAGAATAAGGACTGATGCAGTTGGCCAAAACTGACCTTTTATGATTTTCAAAAGCAAATGTTTACTGAAAGAGAACTCTACTATACTAGCAATTGGGAAAAAAAAATGCTGGATGCTTACATTGAACAACTCAGTACACATTCACTGCCAAACACATTTATACAAAATCAATAATAATATTTTCCATGGTACCTGTTTTCAACCTCCTCTCAAAAATTTTGTGCTGTAGTTGCTTTTTCTTAAATACAAATATGTTTCTGAGGAAAAAAAACATTTGCGATGAGAATAGGCTTGTGAAAGGACATGCATTTTAGGAACCTTACTGTTAGCTTCACAGTCTCTAACACAATGGTGCAAGGCAAGGGTGAGGATGACCAATTTTGCCAGGTCTTCTGGATAGTGAATTCAGAACTGATTTTAAGTTCTTCCAGAATGGAACTCTTTTTAAGCTTCTTTCAAAATACAACTCCCTTTTTTCAAAGAGGTAGAGGGGTTTCAGAAATTTTTATGCCCTTTTGGATGTTAAATAGAACTCTTAAAAAATAAAATTTTGATGAGTTGAGTGAAAAAGTTAGAAATATTAAAATCCATCAAATGTGGATGGGAAAAAAATAAAGTGGTTTGTCACAATATGTTTTGGGTTTGATAAATTTTAAAACTTTAGTAGGCAGCACATATACTAAAACTGAAATAGTACAGAGAAGATTATCATGGCCCCATGCCAGGGTGAAAAGCAAATTAGAGAGGTGTTCCATATTTTAAGAAGTTTTTAAAAACACATGTAATAACAATGGTTTTAAGACTACTACTTGCATTCTACTTGAGAAGAGTTTTGTTTTGTTTTGCTTTTTTGGGAATGGATGTGATATCCATTCTGTAATGAATTTAGAGAAGTGCCTAGAAACACATGTAATAAAGATTGTTGGGCTTCCCTGGTGGCGCAGTGGTTGAGAGTCCACCTGCCGATGCAGGGGACACGGGTTTGTGCCCCGGTCCAGGAAGATCCCACACTAGGCCCGTGAGTCATGGCCTATGAGCCTGCGCGTCTGGAGCCTGTGCTCCGCAACGGGAGAGGCCACAACAGTGAGAGGCCCGTGTACCGCAAAAAAAAAAAAAAAAAAAAAAGATTGTTATATAGTTCTATGTGCGCCAAAAAAAAAAAAAAAAAAAAAAAAGTTGGGAGAAAAATGGAAACTGTGAACTCAAATGATAAGTAGGATTACTCATCCCCACAATAGCCATAGTTTGGAACTTTCTTATCTGCTTACTTATTAAGTGGGTTTCAATTATTCTTTTGATATGCAGATTTTTTAAACCTTTTGTTCCATTGCTGATCATCAGAAAATCAGAAACACTGTGATTTTCTTTCTTAGGAGCAAATAAATATAATAGTTATTCAGACACCACTTAATGTATACAAAGTGACACTGGCACCTAATCTAAGTTCCCCCAAATGGCCTTCTACTGTTAAGAACTGCACAAGTCTGTACGGTTTTAAAAACAATAATAAGTGGATAGTTTGAAGTGTAAAATAGTACCCCCACTTTGGAGAAAGGTTTGACACTTTCTTATAAAGTTAAATATGCCCTTGTTCTCTGGTCTAGCAATTCCACCCCTAGATCTTTACCAAAAAAATAAAAACACATATCCACAAAGCTTTAGTCATAAGTGGCGAAAACTGGAAATTCAAATTCCATCAAGAGGAGAATGGACAAATTTTTTACCTTCATACAGTGGAATACTATTCAGCAGTAAAAAATATAGTAATATACACAACAACATGAATAAGTCTAACAGATGTTATGCTGAGCAAAATAAGCTGAACATAAAAGGGTACACAGTTCCATTTATATGAAGGACAATATTAGACAAAACTAAGTCAACAGTTTTAAAAATTAGAAAAGTGTTTGCCTCTGGATAAAGGAGAGGATCAACTGGAAAAAGACGTGTAGGTACTTGCTGGGATGATGGCAATATCTGTTCTTCATAGGGGTGTAGGTTAATGGGAGCTACATGTATTTATCAAGTTGTACACTTAAAATGTGTGCATTTTACTATAGATTAAGTTTATGTTGAAAAAGAATAAATGTATATATTTTTAAAGATTTTTTTAATACATGTCAGGAAAATAAATCAAAAGAAGTATGGCTTCTTTTATGTGCATTCCCATATCACTGTTTGTGAACTTAAGTGGTTCTAACAACAAAATGAACAGATTTAACTCTGCAACTGTGCAGCATTTTTCTAACTTGTCTATTTTCCAGAAGGCAAGAGCTTGTCTTTTTTTTTTAATTTAAATTGTTTGTAATACAGCACATAAATTGCCATTAAACATGGCAATGCAATGAGAACCTCTAGAAGAAACAGGTGGGATCACTTCCCATTTTTTTTCCTTATGACTTTGAGAATAAATCTCCCCCAAATGACACCTTTCTCCTTCAAACACTTCAGTTGTATATTTTATAACTTTTACATATGTCATTTTTACATGACAGTCACAGCTCCCACCTGGAGTTTTGCAACACTGTCTGCATGTTACTTTTTTTTAGAATATGCATGTTTTATTCTGAATAATTTTGCATAATAAAAGTGAAAGTACAAAATAATTAACACGAAATATTTTTAAAAGCTAAAATAAATCAAGAAAGGAAAAAGCAGAAATGCAATCCACGGCAGAGTCTCCAAAAGTCACATAAAAGTTCGAAAACATCCTTCCAGTTTCACTAATGGAAAGACTTCAAGGTCAAATTGAAATCCCAATATCAAGGGTCTAAAATAATATATATACTACATACTACCTAGGCAATTAATATTGATGTTGAGGTATACAGATTCAACAAATTTTTTAACATTATGTAAATGGTTTAATAGCCACAGAGATTATAACTAACAAGCTGAGAAAAACTTAAAGAATACTGAGATCCCTATTAGACATTTCAGAAACGATTGATCTTTTTTATTGACTTGCACATTCATTCATTCACTTGTTTGTTCATTCTATCAACAAATATTTATTGGGCATCTATTATGTACAGGAGGTTCTAAGGGTTTGGAATATGTAGGATAAAATTGTCAACTTTTCAATATGAGATAGAATGTTTGATATTATACTAAGGGTAAAAAGGCAGGGAAACGAGATATAAAGTTAAGGGAAGAGGACTGAAATCTTTAATAAAGTAACCAGGAAAAGCCTACTGGTAAAGGTGGATTTTGAGCAAGGAACTAAAAGAAATGAGAGAGCTAGATATGCCAATACCTGGGAAAGAGCAGCCGAAATAGCAAGAAAAGTAATGCAAAGGCCCTGAGATGGGACAACACCTGGCAAGTTTAAGAAGCTGAAAAGCAGCCCTTATAGCTGAAGCAAAGAGAAGAAGGAGAGAAAGGGAGAAGGTAAGAAAAGAAGCACTGTGAGCTAGATCAAACAGGGCTTTCCAGGCTGTTGTAAAGAGTGGTTTTTATAGTGCTTGGGATGGGGCCACTGAAGGTTGAAAGCAGAGAGATGACATGGTCTCACTTCCATTTTAACTAGATCCTTCTGGCTTCTCTTTAGAGGATAGAATGGGGAGGGTCAAGGGTGAAAACAGGAAAATCATTTAAGAGGCTACTGCAATAATTCAGATAGAATAACATATGATAGTAACTTGGAACTGGGTGGAAGCAGTGGAGAGTGGAGAGAAATGGTCGAATTTTACATATATTTTGAAAGTAGAGTTAAGATCTGTTGGCAGGTCAAATGTGGGGTGTGAAAAAAGGAATCAAAGATGAATGTAAGGTTTTGGGACTAAGCAAATGAAAGAATATTGATTTCTCAATTTGGGTTAAGTCCTTGGCATATTAATGGAATTATACCCACTTGACAAGAGGGGATTACAGTAGGAAAACCCTGTTACTAAGAATAAGACAAATTAAAACCCTTTCCCTATGTCTAGGATATTTCTGAAATTCTTTGACATAAGTGTTATTCCTCTATCTCGAGTCTTTGAATTGAATTAAATGTAAACTCCACGTGTTCTTCTTGATCTTTGCTAATACATGATTTTAAAAGTAGAGGAGAATGACATCACTGTATATAAGAGGATAAAGTTATAAAAGATAGTACTTCATTGGGAGGTAGAAGTTTTAAAGAGTCCACTTCAGAACTGGGTCTAAGTATAGGTGATGATCTGAAACATAAAATACAATAATCCTTATGCAATCAAATTGTGTTAAATATATCACTAATTTGTAGTGTTCATTATTCAATAAAATTGATATGGAGGTCAATCGTTAGCTCTGAGTCAGAGAGAACTAGGTTGAAATCCAAAGTCCACTGCTTTAAGCTGTGGATATTGCGCAAGTTATTTAACTTCTCTAGATCAGTTTCTTCACATCAAAACTAGATATACAAATACCAACTTAGGTTCTTGTTTGAATAATTTAAAATATCTGTCATCTTTTAGGTACCTAATAATAGTAGTTGTGATTATTATTTCCCATTGAGTCAAATTCTCTAACTTACTTTGGTAGTATTTGAATTATTTTAACCTGAGAATCTAGTATATTATTAAAAAAGGACAAATAATAAATATTTATTGTTGGATAAAAAGTTATTTTGAGTATTTATTTACATGAATGATATTTAGAATATTTGAATTTAGTTTCAAGAACATTTCTTCTTTAGCATGTAACTTTGCTTACTACCAGTGGTAAAAGTTAATCTGTGGCAGTAGGCTCACTAAATATCATCCCGGTCATCTCTTCTCTTATCTTCTCTACCACAGAGGTTTCTGTTGCAGCTAAAGGTAAAACATGGCATAGTTCTAACCAATAAAATGTAAGGAAATCTCCTGGGTAAGGCTTCCAGAATGGTTTTTGTTTTCCCAGTAAAAAAAGGGAGTCTCAGCTGATACATCTCTTTCCCTCTCCCCCCCTCTCTCTTTCCCCTTTACATCACTGTCTTTCCCCTTCATCCCTGCCTGAAATGTGGATAAAATGCCTTGACGTCTAGCAGCCATTTGGGAATTATTAGGTAATAACTACGAGAAGAAAATGCAACACTCTGTGCATGGCAGAACACAGAGATGAAAATAATATGTACCTCTGAAAATATCATTGAGATGTACTAATTGTGAACTATCAACCTACAGACATCCTATTTTGTGAGAAAAAATTAAAACATATTTAAGCCACAGTAGTCAAGTTTACTTTTACTTGTGGCCAAATACATTTCTAGCTGATTCACTACTTTTCCTTATATTAAGCAAGCAATATAGATGCCACTTTGTTCCTTTAAATTTTATCTTGACTTTCTTTTCTAGTAAAGTACACTATTATTACTTTCCCATTCTCCTATTTAAATCATGTAAGCTATTTTTGGGAAAAAATTTTTCTGAAAATACACCCATGTGTTTCTCACAGAATCTTAGTAAACTTACGTGAAATATATACATACATGTAACTACTGCTTCTAAATGAAGAAGAATTTTTAAACCAAATTAACATCACAATATAGGAATTTTTTAAGTATTCATGTAGTTTTTTAAAAAGCTAATAACTGCTCTCAGAGAATTGATAAATATTCCCTAAAGGCTGAAAACAGTTTTTCTCCATTTTAAAAAGGTGCTTTTTTAGTCTGTTTATCATAGAAGGAAATAAATGTAAAGTACACTTTTAACTTAGAGCTGTGTTTCTTCCTCTAAAGGAATAAATATGATGTCAATGGTAACATTAAAGCATATCAAAATTGTTTCCTAAGAAAATCAAGCTTTGCCCCAAATGGCCACTTTCACTGGCTTTTTCTTTGCTTTCCTTCCTTCCTTTTCTTTCTACTTTTCTTTTTGGCCTGCTACATGGCAATTGCAAAAAAAAAAGGAATAAAAGCGGAGATGGAAAGTGACCTTAATTTGCCCACATTACGTAAGGTTAGCAACCTATAAGTCCCATTTGCAGTAGTTTTATTTAAAGATAAATACTACAAAAGAAGTGCATTTTATAGTGATAATACTGATGATGCAAGAGTAATATAGGTTGACTAAGTGAAGAATCACTTTTCTTAAAAGAGGATACTTTAGGCAAAAATCTTTAGATATTAAATTATTTACACATTTCTATTTATAGATGGTCAAAATGGTTAAAATAGTTCATATGATAAGGAACTTCTGGAAAAGAATATTTCTGGCAGAAGCATCCAAAGTTAGCTATAATGATCAAGGTATTTGTTTACTTATTCTCTCCATTTGTTATCATCCTCTCAGGCCAAACATTCAACAGTCAAGACTATTAAACTTCATTATAAGAACTCAAATGCATATATCTGAGATTTGATTAAGTACCACAGCAAATGTATTGCTTTTCTCTCTCTCTCTCTCTCTCTCTCTCTCTCTCTCTCACACACACACACACACACACACACACACACAATACTATTCGGCAGATTTCTATGTAGTCAAAAGGAATGGGAATGTGTGTGTATATGTGTGTGAGAGAGACAGAGATATAAAATGAAAACCTGATGTAAATAAAATGCTCGAAAAAAAAAACTCTTCCAAAAAATTTAAGAGAACACTTCCAAACTCATTTTATGTGGCCAGCATTACCCTGATACCAAAGCCAGACAAAGACACCACAAGACAAGAAAACCACAGGCAAATATCCCTGATGAATATAAATGCAAAAATCTACAACAAAATACTAGAAAACCAAATCCAAACATATTAAAAGGGTTATATACCATGACTAAGTGGGATTTATCCTTGGGATGCAAGGATGGTTCAACATACAAAAAACAAGTAATGCGATACACCACATTAACAGAATAAAGGATAAATATCACATGATCATCTCAATAAATTCAGAAAAAGCATTTGGCAAAATTCAACACTCTTTCTCAACAAACTAGGTATAAAAGGAATGTACCTCTACATATAATAAAGGCCATTAGGACAAAATCATGGCTAACCTCTATCCCAATTGTAAAAAATTGGAAGCTTTTCCTCTAAAACATGGGAACATGGCAAGGATATCTACTCTTGCCACTTCTCTCTAACATAGTTCTTGAAGTTCTACTCAGAGTAATTAGTCAATAAGAAAAAACAGGCATCTTAATCATGAAGGAAGAAGCAAAATTTTCCCAGTTTTCAGATGACATGATCTTATATATAGAAAACCCTAAAGACTCTATTAAAAAAAAATGTTAGAATAAACAAATTCAGTAAACCTGCAGGATACAAAACCAACACACAAAAATCAGTTGAATTTCTATACGCTAACAACGAACTATCTGAAAAGGAAATTAGGAAAACAATCCCATTTAAAAGAACACCAAAAAGAAAAAATACTTAGGAATAAACTTAACTAGGTAGGTAAAGATTTGTATACTGAAAACTATAAAACACTGATGAAAGAAATTAAAGAAGAGACAAATAAATGGAAAAACATCTCATGTTCATGGATTGGAAGACTTAGTTTTGTTAAAATGTCTATACTACACAAAATGATACACAGATTCAATTCAATCCCTATCAAAATCCCGAAGGCATTTTTCACAGAAATAGGAAAAAATTCTAAAATTCATATGGAACCACAAAAGACCACAAACAGCCAAATCGATCATGAGAGAGAACAGAGCTGGAGGTATCACACTTCCTGATTTCAAAATACGTTACAAAACTACAGTAATCAAAAAAAAAAAAGCATCGTACAGCTAAAGACATATAGACCAACAAAACAGAATTGAGAGCTCAGAAATAAATCCACACACATATGGTCATCTGATCATCGACAAGGGTGCCAATATACAATGAAGAAAGGACAGTCTCTCTTTTCAACAAACGGTGTTGGGAAAACTGAATAGCACACACAAAAGAATGAAAGTGGACCCTTACACCATACACAAAAATCAACTCAAAATCAATTAAAGACTTAAGCATAAGACTCAAAGCTATAAAACTCCTAGAAGAAAACATACAGAAACAGTTTCATGACACTGGTATTGACAATGATTTCTTGGATGTGACACCAAAAGCACAGGCAACAAAAACAAAAATAAACAAGTGGGTCTATATTAAACTAAAAAACCTCTGAATAGCAGACAATCAACAGAGTGAAAAGACTATGGAATGGGAGGAAATAGTTGAAAACCATATATCTTATAAAGAGTTGGTCTCCAAATTATGTAAGGAACTCATACAACTCAATAGTAAAACAACAACAACAATACCTAATAATAATCCCTTAAAAATGGGCTAAAGACTTGAATAGACATTTCTCCAGAGAAAGCATACAAATGAGAAACAGGTATATTAAAAGGTGTTTAACATCACTAATAATCAGGATAAGGCATATCAAAACCACAATGAGATATCACCTCATACTTGTCAGGAAGGCTATTATCAGAAAACAAAAAGACAAGTATTGGTAAGGAAGTGGAAAGATTGGAACCCTTGCACAATGTTGGTGGGAATGCAAAATGGTGCAGCTGCTATGGAAAACAGTATGGAGTTTACTCAAAAACTTAAAATTAGAAATGCCATATGAATCAGCAAACCCACTTCTGGATATTTATCCAAAAGAATTACAATCAGGATCTTGAAGAGATATTTGCCCTCCTGTGTTCATTGCAGCAGTATTCACAATAGCCAAGATAGTGAAATAACCTAAATGTCCATTGACAAATAAATGGACGAAGAAACTGTGGTATACACATACAATGGAATACTATTCAGCCTTAAAATAAGAAAAAAAGGAAATTCTGCAATATGCCACAACATAGAGTAACCTTGAGGACATTATGCTAAGTGAAACAAGCCAATTACAGAAAGACAAATAAGTGTATGATTCCACTTATATGAGATCTCTGAAACAGTCAAATTCATAGAATCAAAGAACGAAATGGTAGTTGCCAGGGAGTAGGTGGAAGAGGAAATGGGAAATTACTAATCAATGGGGATAAAGTGTCAGTTAAGCAGAATGAATAAGCTCTAGAAATCTGTTGTACAACATAGTACCTATACTCAGTAATAATATACTGTATACTTATAAAATTGTTGAGTAGATCTTATGTCAAATGTTCTTTCTAAAATAAACCACTTTTTAATGAGATGCTCATCACCATCAAATTTTAAGATACATGGTGATTTCACATATATTCTTTGGAAATGTAAACAATCAAAAAGGATTTTTGCATAAAATTATAACTTAAGACGTAGGGGCTGAGGCAAGTGTCATGACTTACTGCTAATAAGACAGGAGTAATTCTTTCCACTATGAATTCCTGTTAGAATTTGAGACAAAATGAAAATAACACAATCCTAATAGATGAAAGTTTCAGAAAGCATAGGAAGCGTTTTTCCTATGGAGCTCTATAAGCAATGTCAGCTATTGTCAGACAAAAAGTAGAAAAGGTTAAAAGAAAAAGTAGAAAAGGTCATGAAAAAGGATCTAAAACCCTCATGCACTGACTATTTAATGCATGTTAGAAACTACATTCTAAAGTTAGTAACAGAAAACCAAGCTTATTTCTCTCTTACATAAAAGAAGTCCAGAAGTTAATAGACAGAGCTGGTATGGAGATTCCACAGTCATGAGTCTAGGGTCCTTCAGTCTTTCTCCTCCACCATTTTTGAGGTTGCTTCAGGATCCAAGAGGATTACTGGAGTTCTAGTTATCACATCCATATCCCAGGAAACACAAGAAAGGCAGATGGCTAGGGACAGAGAGTTTTCCCAGAAATCCCACCTAACAACTTCCACTAACATTTCATTGTTCATCCCTATCAACAAGGACAGCTGGGTGAGCAGTTTTTAAGTGTCCAAGATTAGTAAGGAAGAAAGAGTGGATGGATATTGAATAGTCCTTTATATGACACCAGTGTTGGAGGCAAAGATTAGTTATAAACTTTTGCCTAATAGAATATAAAATTATAACTGTAGTTGTTTTTCCTCATATATGATAATATTAAAAGCAAAGGCTAAATGTTTAGCACATGTCAGGTGATATTCTAATTAGTTACCTGTATTAATTAATTACTTGTATTAATTCATGTACTCTTTATAATAACCCTATAAAATAGGTCTATTTTATCCCCATTTACAGTCAAGAAACTAAAGCACAGAGTTTAAAAAATTTGTTCAAATTAATAGAGCTGGTAAATGTCAGGGTCAGGATTTAAACCCAAGTAGTCTGCTTGAATCTACTGAACAAAAAAGTGTATTATAAGAGAAATAGTATTTTTAAACAAATAGAAACATACAAAAGTAATTCAGAAAGGTAAATCTGTCCTGAAAATTATAGTATTTCATAAATGTTAGCCATATTTTTTCTGAGTGGTGAGAATCTGGTATTTTCTTCTTTGAACTTTTCTGAATTCTCCAAAATCCCCATGATAGATATGCATTGCTTTTGTAGTAAGAAAGAGAAAATATTTCATAAAATTACAATATCACCAGTACCAAAAGGGGAAAAAGGTAGTTGCTAAGCATGGCAACAAATATGTAAAATATGAGGTTGAGGGAGCACAGCATTTTACTCTTCATAAATGCTGACCACACCCAACCATCAATGTGTACAGAACTATGTCTACTAATGCACTTAAATGTAATTCCTTCTAAAGGCAAACGCTGTTGATCAACAAGCTTTCTGTAAATAGCCATCAACTTAAACGCACTATGTTTAAACAATGCACAGTAAATTCATCTCAGCCAGGCACAAATTCTAATAACAATGTTTACTGGAAACACCACATTGTGGTTCAACAATCCTTAAAAGATATTTTAATCAAATTGACAAAGGATGATTGAAAAAAAGTCAAAAGGTGTGTGAGGGGGAGGGGAGTCTTCTGTGGTCAAAAAGACTAACTAAATGCTAACTTTGTATCACTCTCAATGTGATAATGTGATAAAGATAAAATCTTCATGCTAATGGAAAAGAAAAGAAAAAAGGTCTCGTTAACTATGAACAGGGCAGCTGACTAAGCATTGTACAAGAATACACTTTGTTTTATAGGTCTTTTATGCAGAGCCATTACAATATAATCTGTGACCATTGAACCTAAATTTGGGGTTTGGGTCTTTTACATCAACAGCAAAACAAGAGCAATAAAACAAGTCATAAAAAAATCTTTCCAAGAATTGATTCTATTGCAAGACTTATTCAATTATAGGACTCTTAAGAGCTGAGAATGTTTTTAGAAAAAACAAACAATTCTACCTCACCCCCAAATTACAGACCTTCTAAAAAGAGAATTACCAACAACTGGGGAAATGAACAGAAAATGTTTAAATGCTAGTGGAGCATTCAAAATATGAGTTACAGCATTCTGTTAGGCTGGGTAGATGGAATTAGATGGAGAATAAGACTTGAATTGGAGAATGGGAAGTCAACTTGGTCATGAAAAGGCCAATTTTCTTTTCCAAAGTACAGTGAAGGGACAAAGGGAGTTGTGAATGGGTAAATCTCAAAAAGTTCATAGTTCAGGCTCAGTAGGTCTAAGAAATAAAAGTACAGTTGCTTATCTGAATCTTCTATAGACCATTTGAGTTTACAAAACTGATCATGAGCATCTGCCAAAAATAATAGCTTTCTTAGGAGATTGCTGGTTCTTCCAACTCTCGTCCAGGCAGAACTACCAAATCTGAGCTTATCTGATGGTTTCTCTGGGCTGTCCTCCTCATCAGAAACCAGAAATCAAAACTTACTTCGATACTTTTCACCTATAAGAGATACTTGTAAAATACTTTGTTTTCTTAAACTGAAAGGTTTTGAAGAGAACTCTCAGTTTATTGTATTTCACTCAGGCTTATGAAGTCAGAAGAAACAATATTCCTTTTTTATTTTGTCACATATTTTAATGAATGTCAAAGGGCCATACTTTCTAGGAAAATACTCATTTGGCACCTAAAATTAATTCCATAGAATATTTTAAGCTAATTATGATATGTGGTTTCTATGCTCTTTTCATTTTCTTTCTTTAAAAGGAGATTTAATGAGAACATAAAATTTTTTTCTTCACTTTATTCTAAACAAATCCATTTTTGATATATATAACAAAGCATCATTTACTTTAGAGACTTCTGTGAAGTAATTTTTCTATTTCTTTAGTATAGTATTATACTATACTATACTATAGTATTATACTATACTATACTATACTATAGTATTATACTATAGTATTATACTATACTATAGTATAGTATAGTATTTAGTATAGTATATGACTGGTAGGGCAAAAATATTGCGTAGGAGGCATGAGGAGGTGTCTCTCTCTGTGTCAGAAGAACTAAGACC
Source organism: Mesoplodon bidens (assembly GCF_964165515.1). Taxonomy (NCBI): domain Eukaryota; kingdom Metazoa; phylum Chordata; class Mammalia; order Artiodactyla; family Ziphiidae; genus Mesoplodon; species Mesoplodon bidens. The sequence goes on from NC_138165.1 coordinate 77,038,680, forward strand.
ATAAATTTAAATCATTCATAAAAATCCACCTATATTTTCTAATTTTCATGTATTGTTCCATTTTCCTAACTTTTTTTGAGATAGTTATCTTATCCATTATGCACACATGACTCAAACTTCCCAAAAGGCAAGAAACACCCCACATACCTGGATGAGTGGCTGACAGAGTCTTGGTGCTACAGCTGGGTGTCAGGCCTGTGCCTCTGAGGTGGGAGAGACAAGTTCAGGACATTGGTCCACCAGAGACCACCCAGATCCACATAATATCAAATGGCAAAAGCTCTCCCACAGACCTCCATCTCAACGCTAAGACCCAGCTCCACTCAACGACCAGAAAGCAACAGTGCTGGACACCCTACACCAAACAACTAGAAATATAGGAACACAGGCTCACCCATTAGCAGAGAGGCTGCCTAAAATCATAAGGTCAGAGACACCCCAAAACATACCACCGGATGTGGTCCTGCCCACCAGAAAGACAAGATCCAGTCTTATCCACCAGAACACAGACAACAGTGGCCTACACCAGGAAGTTACACAACCCACTGGACGAACCTTACCCACTGGGGGCATATAACAAAAACAATGGGAACTATGAACCTGCAGCCTGTGAAAAGGAGACCCCAAACACAGTACATTAAACAAAATGAGAAGACAGAGAAACACACAGCATATGAAGGAGCAAGGCAAAAACCCACCAGACCAAACAAATGAAGAGAAAACAGGCAGTCTACCTGAAAAAGAATTCAGAGTAATGATAGTAAAGATGGTCCAAAATCTTCAAAATAGAATGGAGAAAATAAAAGAAATGTTTAAAAAGGACCTAGAAGAACTAAACAGCAAACAAATAATGATTAACAACAAAATACATGAAATTAAAAATTCTCTAGAAGGAATCAATAGCAAAATAACTGAGGTAGAAGAACGGATAAGTGACCTGGAAGATAAAATACTGGAAATAACTACCACAGAGCAGAATAAAGAAAAAAGAATTAAAAGAATTGAGGACAATCTCAGAGACCACTGGGATAACATTAAACACACCAACATTCGAATTATAGGGGTTCCAGAAGGAGAAGAGAAAAGGAAAGGGATGAGAAAATATTTGAAGAGATTATAGTTTAAAACTTCCCTAATATGGGAGAGGAAATACTCATTCAAGTCCAGAAAGTGCAGAGAGTCCCATACAGGATAAATCCAAGGAGAAACACACAAAGACACATATTGCTCAAACTATAAAAAATTAACTACAAAGAAAAAATATTAAAAGCAGCAAGGGAAAAACAACAAATAACATACGAGGGAATCCCTATAAGGTTAAGAGCTGATCTTTCAGCAGAAACTCTGCAAGCCAGAAGGGAGTAGCAAGACATATTTAAAGTGATGAAAGGGAAAAAGCTACAAACAATAATATTACTATACCCAGCAAGGATATCATTAAGATTCGATGGAGAAATCAAAACCTTTACAGAGAAGAAAAACTAAGAGAATTCAACACCACCAAATCAGCTTTACAACAAATGCTAGAGAAACTTCTCTAGGCAGGAAACAGAAGAGAAGGAAAAGACCTACAATAACAAACCCAAAACAATTAAGAAAATGGTAGTAGGAACATACGTATTGATAACTACCTTAAATGTAAATGGATTAAATGCTCCAACCAAAAGACATAGACTGACTGAATGGATATAAACACAAGACCCGTGTAATGCTGTCTACAAGAGACCCACTTCAGGCCTAGGGACGCATACTATTTGAAAGTGAGGGGATGGAAAAGGATATCCCATGTAAATGGAAAGCAAAAGAAAGCTGGAGTAGAAACTCTCATATCAGAAAAAATAGACATTAAAATAAAGACTATTAAAAGAGACAATGAAGGACACTACATAATGATCAACTGACCAATCCAAGGAGAAGATATGACAATTGTAAATATTTATGCACCCAACATAGGAGCAGTTTAATACATTAGGCAAATGGTAACAGCCATAAAAGGGGAAATTGACAGCAACAAATAGTAGGGGATTTTAACACCATACTTTCACCAATAGACGGATAATACAAAATGAAAATAAATAAGGAAACAAAAGCTTTAAATGATACATTAAACAAGATGGACTTAATTGATATTTATAGGACATTCCATCCCCAAACAGCAGATTACACTTTCTTCTCAAGTGCTCCTGGAACATTCTCCAGGAAAGATCATATCTTGGGCACAAATCAAGCCTTGGTAAATTTAAGAATATTGAAAGTGTATCAAGTATCTTTTCCAACCATAAGGCTATGAGTCTGTATATCAATTACAGGAAAAAAATCTGTAAAAAATACAAACACACGGGCTTCCCTGGTGGTGCAGTGGTTGGGATTCTGCCTGCTGATGCGGGGTATGCAGGTTCATGCCCTGGTCTGGGAGGACCCCGCGTGTCACGGAGCGGCTGGGCCTGTGAGCCATGGCCACTGGGCCTGTGCGTCCGGAGACTCAACAGGAGAGGCAGTAGGGGTGAGAGGCCCGCATACCACAAAAAACAAACAAACAAACAAACAAAAACACATGCAGGCTAAACAATACACTACTAACTAACCAAGAGATCAATGAAGAAATCAAATAAGAAATCATAAATACCTAGAAACAAATGAAAAGGAAAACATGACGACCCAAAACCGATGGGATGCATCAAAAGCACTGCTAAGCGGGAAGTCTATAGCAATACAATCCGACCTCAAGACACAAGAAACATCTCAAATAAACAACCTAACCTTACACCTAAAGCAATTAGAGAAAGAAGAACAAATAAACCTTAAAGTTAGCAGAAGGAAATAAATCATAAATATCAGATCAGAAATAAATGAAAAACAATGAAGGAAACAACAGCAAAAATCAATAAAATTAACATATGTTTTTTTGAGAAGATAAACAAAATTGATAAACCATTAGCCAGACTCATCATGAGAAAAAGGGAGAAGATGCAAAACAATAGAATTAGAAATGAAAAAGAAGAAGTAACAACCGGCACTGCAGAAATACAAAGGATCATGAGAGATTACTATAAGCAGCTATATGCCAATAAAATGAACAACCTTGAAGAAATGGACAAATTCTTAGAAAAGCACAACGTTCTGAGACTGAACCAGGAAGAAATAGAAAATATAAACAGAACAATCACAAGCACTGAAATATAGACCATGATTAAAAATCTTTCAAAAAGAAAGGCCAAGGACCAGACGGCTTAGAGGTGAATTCTATCAAACATTTAGAGAAGAGATAACACCTATCCTTCTCAAACTCTTCCAAAATATAGCAGAGGGAGGAACACACCCAAACTCATTCTACAAGGCCACCATCACCCTGATACCAAAACCAGACAAAGATGTCACAAAGAAAGAAAACTACAGGCCAATATCACTGATGAACATAGATGCAAATATCCTCAACAAAATACTAGCAAACAGAATCCACTAGCACATTAAAAGAATCATACACCATGTTCAAGTGGGGTTTATCCCAGGAATGCAAGGATTCTTCAATGTATGCAAATCAATCAATGTGATACACTATATTAACAAAATGAGGGATAAAAACCATGTGATTATCTCAATACATGCAGAAAAAGCTTTTGACAAAATTCAACACCCATTTATGATAAATACCCTCCAGAAAGAAGGCATAGAAGGAACTTACCTCAACATAATAAAGGCCATATATGAAAAACCCACAGACAACATCATTCTCAATGGTGAAAAATTGAAACCATTTCTTCTAAGATCAGGAACCAGACAAGGTTGTCCACTGTCACCACTATTATTCAACATAGATTTGCAAGTTTTAGCTACAGAAATCAGAGAAGGAAAAGAAATAAAAAGAATCCAAATCAGAAAAGAAGAAATAAAGCTGTCACTGTTTGCAGATGACATGATACTATACATAGAGAATCTTGAAGATGCTACCAGAAAACTACTACAGCTAATCAATAAATTTGGTAAAGTAGCAGGATACAAAATTAATGCACATAAATCTCTTTCATTCCTATACACTAATGAAGAAATATCTGAAAGAGAAATTAAGGAAACATTCCCATTTACCATTGCAACAAAAAGAATAAAATACCTAGGAATAAACCTACCTAAGGAGACAAAAGACCTGTATGCAGAAAACGATAAGACACTGATGAAAGAAATTAAAGATGATATGAACAGAGGGAGAGATATACCATGTTCTTGGCTTGGAGGAATCAACATTGTGAAAATGACTATACTACCCAAAGCAATCTACAGATTCAATTCAATCCCTATCAAACTACCACTGGTATTTTTCACAGAACTAGAACAAAAAATTTCACAATTTGTATGGAAACACAAAAGACCCTGAATAGTCAAAGCAGTCTTGAGAAAGAAAAATGGAACTGGAGGAATCAGGCTCCCTGACTTCAGACTATACTACAAAGCTACAGTAATCAAGACAGTATGGTACTGGCTCAAATACAGAAATACAGATCAATGGAACAGGATGGAAAGCCCAGGGATAAACCCACCCACCTATGGTCACCTTACTTTTGATAAAGGAGGCAAGAATATACAATGGAGAAAAGACAGCCTCTTCAATAAGTGGTTCTGGGAAAACTGGACAGCTACATGTAAAAGAATGAAATTAAAACACTCCCTAACACCACACACAAAAATAAACTTAAAATATCTTAAAGACCTAAATGCAAGGCCAGACACTATAAAACTGTTAGAGGAAAACATAGGCAGAACACTCTATGACATAAATCACAGCTAGATCCTTTTTGACCCATCTCCTAGAGAAATGGAAATAAAAACAAAAATAAATAAATGGGACGTAATGAAACTTAAAAGTTTTTGCACAGCAAAGGAAAACATAAACAAGACAAAAAGACAACCCTCTAAATGGGAGAAAATATTTGCAAACGAAGCAACTGACAAAGGATTAATCTCCAAAATATACAAGCAGCTCATGCAGCTCAATATCAAAAAAACAAACAACCCAATCCAATAATGGGCAGAAGACCTAAATAGACATTTCTCCAAAGAAGATAAAGTTTGCCAACAAACACATGAAAAGATGCTCAACGTCACTAACCATCAGAGAAATGCAAATCAAAACCACAATGAGGTATCACCTCACACTGGTCAGTATGGCCATCATCAAAAAATCTACAAACAATAAATGCTGGAGAGAGTGTGGAGAAAAGGGAACCCTCTTGCACTGTTGGTGGGAATGTGAACTGATACAGCCACTATGGAGAACATTATGGACGTTCCTTAAAAAACTAAAAATAGAACTACCATACGACCCAGAAATCCCACTACTGGGCATATACTCTGATAAAACGGTAATTCAAAAAGAGTTATGTACCACAATGTTCATTGCAGCTCTATTTACAATAGCTAGGACATCGAAGCAACCTAAGTGTCCAGCATCAGATGAATGGATAAAGAAGATGTGGCACATATATACAACGAAATATTACTCAGCCATAAAAAGAAACGAAATTGAGTTTTTGTAGTGAGGTGGATGGATCTAGAGACTGTCATACAGAGTGAAGTAAGTCAGAAAGAGAAAAACAAATACCATTTGTAACACATATATATGGAATCTAAAAAAAAAATAAGTTTCTGAAGAACCTAGGGGCAGGACAGGAATAAAGACGCAGCCATACAGAATGGACTTGAGGACACAGGGAGGGGGAAGGGTAAGCTGGGACAAAGTGACAGAGTGGCATGGACATATATACACTACCAATTGTAAAATAGATAGCTAGTGGGAAGCAGCCACATAGCACAGGGAGATCAGCTCGGTGCTTTGTGACCACGTAGAGTGGTGGGATGCGGGGGAGGGAGACGCGAGGGAGAGGAGATATGGCGATATATGTACATGTATAGCTGATTCACTTTGTTATAAAGCATAAACTAACACACCATTGTAAAGCAATTATACTCCAATAAAGATGTTAAAAAATAATAATAATGATAATAATCCCCAAGGTGTCCACACCTAGGTCAGTTCACCAATAACTCAGCTGCAGTATACTCTGTCCTCAACCTAATTTGATCTATAAATGAGAGTGCCCTGCTCTATGTAGTTAAAAAAAAAAAAAAAGAAAGAAAGAAAACATCACAGGTGCCTTTTAAATTTCATCATCTTGCCCTTTGTTCATGAGGATGTTAGGTGAGGTGGAGGGCAGCAGAGACTGCTAGTTGTCCCCCCAAATATTTTCCCCCTTCTTCCATAATGATTGAAGTCTTCACCATGCAAATGGCTTCCCTGAAGGGAAGACTGTATTTCCTAGCCTCCCTTGTAGTGAAGTGAGGCAGGTTACTAAGTTTTGGCCAATGGCATATAAGCAGCCATTTGCCTTGGCAGCCTCTGTGAACCCTCCCTAAGATACAGCTACTGAGCATACTGTGCTGCTTTTTTGTTTGTTTGTTTTCCACTAAGCCTGGGCTTTAGAATGTAATTAGAGCCATCTTGGACTCTGAGGATAACGGCTAGTACCTAGAAATAGAGATGAACTATAAGAAGGCTGGATCCCTGAGGATTTGGGAAGAAGACCCACCTGGTAAAACTTCCAGATTTTCTATGGATATAAAAACATTTCACAGCACCTTCCATGCAGTTTTTTTGAACTTGCTAAGAATTCTCCTGTCTCAGATCTATTGCACTTTCTCTTCCCTATGCTTGTATCTCCTTCCCCAAACATATTCTTATGATTTGGGCCTTTATTCATATGTTCTTATTCAAATGTTCCTTCTCAGGGCAGTTTCCTGGCCACCCATTATATATCATAAATCTACTCCCGTTATCTCCTCTCCTCTTTCCCTGCTTTATTTCCTTTCCAGAATTTACTATCTAACATACCATATGTTTTCCTATTTATCTTATTTACTCTTTGTCTCTCCTACTAAAATGTATGATTCAGTGAGGGTGAAAAATTGTATCTGTTTTGTCCATTCATATCCCCAACACCTAAATCAATGACTCACACATTCCAGTAAATGTTTGTGGAATGAATGAAACCCGAGTCAGAAGTTCAGAGATATCAAAATGAAGGAGTGAGTGTGATGGTGTGAAATTAACCACATGAGTTTTTCTGATTCATATTAATCACACTAATGCTTTTTGAGCACTTAATCTGTGTCAAGTATTACCATGTTCTCTTCACATGTAACATCTCACAGAGTCCCAACGAGAGCCTGCCTCAGTAGGTATTAATTAATGTCCCATCTTTACAAGGTAGGAACTTGAGGTATCAAGGAAGTTACTGAAGCAAGTAAGACAATGATTTTCAGAGAGGACAATGACCAGATCAGGTTGTCTCCACTTCATAAAAAGGCATGACATAGGTGAGGTAGGGAGAGAGGTATCTTCACCAGTGTCTAAATAATAATTAAATAAATAATAAGACATAAATATTAAGGCAATTGCCTTGAAAGACGGCCCTTCTTCCCTCTATACTCCAGCTAAATAGGTAACCTGACTAAAGAAAATTCATACAAGTAAAGTTCGCATGATGATCCTTAGAAAACAGCAGTCACTAATAAAATATATAAACATATTATCTTAGTTTTAACAAGTGTGTCTAGACTAGTCTTGAAAATCACATAATAGCAGTTGTGCCCTCCATATCTCCACTGGTTAGTAATCTGCTAAACACGCATCTTCTAAGTGAAAATGAATCAAAGTGAGAAAACAAATTAATTTTCAAATTACCCTCGTGTCTTCAGTTACAATAGAACTAAATCATTTACATTTATCCAAAATTTGTAAGCAGTATATTATAAAACAGACATTTGTTGCTCTCTTTACATGAGTTCTTTACAAGTGCCTGTGAGTAGACATATCCATATAAAAGGAACAAAATGCTGATAGCCCTCTCCAATCAAATAAATAAAGTAATAGCTGAAATACTCATTTTATTATTAACATTATTTCAAAATTCTTCTCCAGTTTCTTTGGATAGGAGCAGAAGGTGTGAAAAGAGAAAAAAATTCAGTCCGAAGTGAATCCAAGTATCTGTTCCCTTATCTACTAGTGAAATAATCAGAGGTAAATTATTCAGTCTCTACTGGTCAGTAGTTTCCCTACCAAAAACATTTAAAAAAAATTACTTGCAAGGATTGTTACAAGGAATAGAAATAACAATATATGTGAAGTGTCTGTACATGCCTAGCTCAGACTGGGCGCTCAACAAATATTAATCATCATTATAATAGTTCTGAAAAGTTAGCCCGTGAAACTTTATCTTATCCTTCTCCTTTCCTAGGAGGTCAATTATATTTTTCTTCCCCTTCAAATCCTTAGAAAAATAGAAAGAAAACCATATGTAACAGATTCTCCTGATTCAGACAACAGGTCGGTTCTTAGAATTTACTCTTCACAGTGCTTTATTTGGTACATTATTCAAGTCCAGCCTCCAGAAATATTAGCTCTTTTTCTTTTGATCAAAGAATCTAATCAACAGATTGTAACTCTATCAAAAGTTCTATAAAAACAAAAGTCGATGGGAAAGTGTACGGAACTTGGAATCTTTGAAAGCGCCTGATCACAGGAAATGTGAAGGCCTCCTTCATAAGCATATGTACTCCCTCACACTCTGAATAATGTTCCAGATGTTTGGGGGCAGCACTCCTCCAGTGCAGCTGCTCTCTGCAGCAGCCTACCTGAGATGTTCTGACACTTCAGACTTCTAAGAGATGTGCTAAGTAAAATTTCATACAAGATGTTCGTCTGGGCTATCCGCAGTTAGCTGATTAAAATGAAATGACTACTGGTAAATTTGAGATCTAGCCATTTGAATACGTGTTCATGGTATGTAAAAGAACAGTACCAGATATTAGTAAGAAACTTGTTTTTAAAGTGCCATTTGTTTTGAAAGTGCCACCATAGCAAAGAACTAAACTCCAAAGAAATTTATTAGATTACATTTGTAACTTGTTCCTTTGATAATGTAATCATCCTAGACTTTGCCTCAAATTTTCCTTTAACTAATGAGTTCTTGGCCAAATGGCCTGAGATTTAATTCCAAAGAACTAAGTAGTGAATTCAAGATGCAAATATTTTATATAATCTAAATAGAAAAGCTGTACTAATGAACATTACAGCATCTGTAAAATATTGATGTGAAGAGGCAGTTTCTAACTGCTAATTCCTCCACTTGTATACAAAATCCTTTTCTTTCCTATCCAAATATAATGATTCACTCTATCTCCTATATACTGTCAATGTTATTATATCTACTAGGACTTCCTATCAGCAGTTCAACTGGTTCAAGTCTCTGCCAACTTATTAAAAATAAAAACTTTTCTCAAACTTGTGATCCCACATCCCATGCCCTGGCCCCTCTCTTTAGTTCTATTTTCCTATCTAAATCTAACATCTTTAAAAGAAAGGCCTACACTCACTGTACCCATATATTCAGACCTCTATGGAAAATGTTACAACAAAGGTCACCAGAAACTTTTTGCTGTCACAAGCCAATGGACTCCTTCCACTCGACCTCTTATTTCTCACTATTGTTTATTCGCTTCAACTCAGAAACGCACTCTTCACTTAGTTGCCATGACAACACACCCTCCTGATTTCTATGCTAGTTCCTTGGATCCTTCTTTTCAGTCTAATTTTCAAGTGTTTCATCCTCCACCTGTTCCTCAGAGGTTGAGCCTTAGTCCTCTTCTGTACAACCCTTCTTGACAAATCATCCACCATTCCCATGGCAACAGTTAGTAATCCCCAGTCATCATTATTTACCACTCCACACCTTCTGTTCTCCCTGCATTTCCTATTTCAGGTAACAGCTTCATCAATCAACTGATCTGCTCAAGTTGGGAGTATTAGTTGCTTTGATTCTTTGCTCTCCCTTGTTCCCCTATAATCCAATAGATTCTACTGTTCCTATCTCCTAAATACCTCTTGAAACCATTTACTTCTTTTTTTTATCTCTTTATCCAGAATACTGTCCTCTCCCTCCTGAAAGACAGCAACAGACTAGTCTCCTTCTACTTTTGTTTTATCTCTATTCATTCTTCACACAGCAATGAGAAAAATCTTTCTAAAACACACAGTATTTCCAAAATCAAGTTACCACCCTGTTTGAAATGCTTCAATGGAAGCCTTTTGCCCTCATAATAAATTCTAAATTACCTATAGCATTTTTTATTAGACACTCAATGATCCAAGCCAGGTTTAACTCGCCAACCTCATCTCCTTTGCCTCCACAGTCCAGCCAGGCTGTGCTAAACTACTTGCAATTTCATCAGTATGACAGTCTCCTTTGTCTTTCAATGCAACACATGCTGTTCCTTCTGTTGGAATCTTCCCGCTTCCACTTTCTTCTCACCAGCATCTATTCTTTCTTTACTTAGATGCCACCTGTTTCCTTCTCTAACCACCTCCCTCCCAACCTAAGTTAGCTGTTCTTCCTGTGAACTTGCATATCTCCCTAGGCCTATAGCATAATACCACTTACCTTACTGTGTTTAATTATTTGTCACCTCCCTCTTCCACACCCCACCAGATTGTAAGCTGCTTTAGGGCCAGTTCTTTCTTGCATCCCCAGCACACTATACAGTGCCTGACACAAAGCAGATCCTTGATAATATTCACTGAGTGCATAAATCCTTAAATGACAGGACTGGACAGTTGGAAATTGGCCCCTAGCTTTATCATATTTCCCACTACTACTCTGTATCAACCCTCCCCCTAACCATAATCAACCAATCAAACAAATGAACAATGTCACTGTATAGTCATGACTTTCTCTGCCTTTTAATTATCTAAGATCTTTCAGCCCAATTCATATTCTATTTCCTTGAGTTCTAAGATGACCTCTCAAATCTAAAGTAGAATTTTAAGACTCCTTATAATGTTTATCGACCCTTTGCCACTTCTTTCAATCGACTTGGATATATAAACATGTTAGTGATATATATTGACACATATTCTGCCCCCCTAACAGCTAGACCAGAAGTCTTTCAAGGACAAGAACTCAGATTAATCAGAACTTAATAAAATTACACTGCATCTAACACCACAGCATACATGAGCACTAAATAAACATTTATGATTTTTTTCATTTAATCGGAAGATAATTATTGTGGCAGATGACAGATGGCCACATATTTTTGGATACTCCTCCAGTTGAGTGGTGTAGTCTACCTTCCCTCCCCTCAAATCAGTAAGGCTCTATGAATGCTTTGACCAATGGAATATGGCAGAAGAGAAACTATACCAGTTTCTGGGCCCAGATCTTAAGAGGCTGGCATCTTTCACTTCCTTTATCCTGAAACACTCATTCTTAAAGCCTTGAGTCACCATATAAGAAGTCCAACCACCTGACAGTAGTATCCTATATACCCTAACATTACATGGAGAGGGAAACCAGCCCAACTCAGTCCAGCTTCTAGCCATCATCACCAAGGCACCAGGGAAGCCATTTTGGTCCCTCCACAGCTGGACTATCCACCAGTCAACAAGTGACCCAGTCTATGCTATGTGGGCAGCACAATCACCACACAGTCATGCCCAAATTCCTGACTAATAGATTATGAGTATAATAAAATAATTGTTATATTAAGTCATCAAGTTTGGGGTGACTTGTTACATAGTAACAGACAACCAGAAACATTTATGGAGTGCCTGCTAGCTTCTAAGCATTTCTTCTAGCACATTCTTCTACATTCTTCGACTTCCTTCACATCACACTTTTAATTTTTGGCAGTCTGACTGCTGGGAAGTGGTACATGCATTCTTCTTACCATGAGGTTAATCTCCTTTTCACATGTTTGTTGCCATTCAGGCTCACTCTTCAGTGAATTTCTTGTTCATTATTTGTGCCCATTTTTCTATTTTGTTGTTTGCTTTGATCCTAATGGTTCATGGGAGTCTGTTATATAATATTATTGGACACCAGTCCTTTATAGGTTGCATATATTATAAAGACCTTTCCTCAATTTGTGCTTTGACCTTTCCCTTTCTTTATATTTTCTTTTGATGAAGTTTTATTGTAGTCAAATTTATCAGTCTTTCTTTTAAAGTTCATGCTTCTTCTACTTCAAGGAATTCTTCCATAACCTGAGCTCATAAAAACAGTCTCCTATATTTTCTGCTCTGAATTCTGAAGTTTTGCCTTTGATATTTAACTCTTGATCCACCTCAAATTTACTTATTCATTCACTCATTTTGATATGGTTTGACGCAGGAATTCTTTTTTTTTTTTTAACCAAGAAGAAAACCATTTGTCCCAACACCAATGTATTGATTAGACTGCCCTGTCCCCAATGATCTCAAGTGCCAGTTCTCCCAAGTATCAGGTATCCATAGATACATGGCTCTGTTTCTGGGTTCCCTATGCTATCTTACTGGTTGACTTGATTATTCCTGTGCCAATATCAAATTTTTTAATAATTTTAGTAGTAATTTTTGACATTAGGTAAGGGAAGCTGCCTCATCTGCATGAGTGTCTTAGTATCTTGGTCCTTTGCTCTTTCATGTGAATTTTAGAATCTGCTTGTCAAGTTTGAGGTAAAATCTTCTTGGAACTTGGGTTTGTTTATGTGTAGGAATGCAATTGATTTGCATAAATTTATTAAACTTATTAACACTAATAGATTGTCTGTCAATTGTTTAGGGTTTCCAATGTGGACAACTATCTCATCTGCAAATGAATGAATCAAAGTTTTGTTTCTGCCTTACCAATCTGTATGCTTTTTCTGTGTGTGTCTTTTGTACAAACTAGAACCTCAAGGACAATGCTGACTGGACCTCAAGTACAATGTGATAGTAGTAATCTTGCCTTGTTCATTAAAAGAGAATGCTTTTAATGTTTCTTTATTGGTGTAATATTTATTCTAGGTTTTTTGTGGATGTCATTATCAGATTAAGAAATTCCCCTTTTATTTTTAATTTTCTATGAATTTTATCATAAAAGGTAATTGAACTTAATTGAATGCTGTGTCTATATATAATGAAACGTTCATCTTTTCTTTAATCTGTTAATTTTGGTAATTTAGTAATAGATTTTCTAAAGTTGAACTAACATTTCTGAAATAAACTCAAAGTTTATGTTTTAATCATGTCTGGATTCATTTTTTAAATATGTTCTTTAGAATTTTACCCTCTATGTTCAAGAGTGATATCAACCTGTAATTTTCTTTCTTCATACTATTCATTTCTGGTTCTGATATCAAGGTTACACTAGGCATATAATATTACTTTGTGTAAAATAAACATAATCTGATTTTGAGCCCAAGAGATCGCAGGTAAAATTATCTGGAACTGATGTTTTCTCTATAAGATGGTATTTGTTTTCCAATTAAAAATGTCAATGGTCATAGACTATTAAGTTTTCCACTTATCTCTGAATCACTTTTGTTCATTTTTTACTATTCTAGAAATTTACTTATTTTACCTATGTTCCAAATGTATTATAAAGTTTTCCATAGTACTCTCTTCCTTTTTAATATCTTGTACATCTATAGTTGCATCTGCTTTATTATTCATAATATTGCTATTTCTTCTCTCTTTTAAAACTCCATTTTCCTGGAGAGAGTTAACTATATTTTCCTACCCAAATAAGCTTTGTTGATTTTGTATCTTTTTTTTTCATTTCATAAATTTCTGCTCCTATCTTAACTCTTTTCTTTCATATATACTCTCTGAAATTATATTGTAGTATTTTGTGTTTGGATGCACAGTTTACTTTCAGATTTTTTTAAATAGAATATTAAAAGCTATTAATTTCTTACAAAGTGTTGCTTTAACTGCATCTCATGAGTTCTAATACGTAATATTTTTATTGTTGTAGAATCCAAACATTTTTTCTAAATTCCATTATGATTTTTTATACATGTCATGTAGAAATATATTTCTCAATTTCCAAAAATATTTTCAGAGGTATGCAATGGATTCCTAACTTTACTGAATAATGGTCAGTGAAAATGACTGGTAAGAAATTGATTTTCTATAATTTTTTGAGATTTGCATTATGGTATAGTATATAATCAGTTTGGTTTTTTTTTAATCTCCATATGCTTGAAAATTATATGTATTGCTTGTCAGGGAAACCTTCTAAATATAAATATTAAATTAAGCATTTATCATAATTTTTTATCAACATGATCTATCAACTTCTGACATGGATTTGTTAAAATCTCATCATGATGGCGTACTTGTCACTTCATTCTGGTTTTCTCAACTTTTCTTAATATGTTTGATAATATAATAATAATTGCATAATCTTACTCATGAACTCAAACTTTAATCAATAGTTAATCAACATTAGATCTAGACCTTCCTCCCCACGGATACACCAGAAATACAGCTACACGTGGAACAACTCCTACAGAACACCTACTGAATGCTGGCAGAAGACCCCAGACCTCCCAAAAGGCAAGAAACTCCCCACATACCTGGGTAGGGCAAAGCGGAGAGATTCCCGCACAGAGGATCGGTGCCGAGCGGCACTCACCAGCCCGAGAGGCTTGTCTGCTCGCCCACCAGGGCGGGCGGCGCTGGAAGCTGAGGCTCGGGCTTCGGTCAGAGCGCAGGGAGAGGACTGGGGCTGGCGGCAAGAACTCAGCCTGAAGGGGGCTAATGTGCCACAACTAGCCGGGAGGGAGTCCAGGAAAACTCTGGAGCTGCCGAAGAGGCAAGAGACTTTTTCTTCCCTCTTGGTTTCCTGGTGCGCGAGGAGAGGGGATTAAGAGCGCTGCTTAAAGGGGCTCCACAGACGGGCGCGAGTCACGACTGAAAGCGCGGAGCCCAGTGACGGGCGTGGGACGCTGGGGCTGCTGCTGCCACCGCCAAGAAGCCTGTGTGCGAGCGCAGGTCACTGTCCACACCGCCCTTCCGGGAGCCTGTGCAGCCCGCCACTGCCGGGGTCCCGGGATCCAGGGGCGGCTTCCCTGGGAGAACGCACGGCACGCCTCGGGCTGGTGCAACGTCACGCCGACCTCTGCCGCTGCAGGCTCACCCCGCACTCCGTGCCCCTCCCTCCCGCCCGGCCTGAGTGAGCCAGAGTCCCCGAAGCAGCTGCTCCTTTAACCCTGTCCTGTCTGAGCGAAGAACAGACGCCCTCCGGCGACCTACACGCAGAGGCGGGGCCAAATCCAAAGCTGAGACCCAGGAGCTGTGAGAACAAAAAAGAGAAAGGGAAACCTCTCCCAGCAGCCTCAGAAGCAGCGGATTAAAGCTCCACAATCAACTTGATGTACCCTGCATCTGTGGAATACATGAATAGACAACAAATCATCCCAAATTGAGGAGCCAGGAGTCAGTGCTGTGCCTCTGAGGTGGGAGAGCCAACTTCAGGACACTGGTCCTCAAGAGACCTCCCAGCTCCACATAATATCAAACGGCGAAAATCTTCCAGAGATCATCTCAACACCAGCACCCAGCTTCACTCAACGACCAGCAAGCTACAGTGCTGGACACCCTATGCCAAACAACTAGCAAGACAGGAACACAACGCCACCCATTAGCAGAGAGGCGGCCTAAAATCATAAAAAGTCCGCAGACACCCCAAAACACACCACCAGACGTGGACCTGCCCACCAGAAAGACAACATTCAGCCTCATCCACCAGAACACAGGCACTATTCCCCTCCACCAGGAAGCCTACACAACCCACTAAACCAACCTTAGCCACTGGGGACAGACACCAAAAACAACGGGAACTACGAACCTGCAGCCTGCAAAAAGGAGACCCCAAACACAGTAACATAAGCAAAATGAGAAGACAGAAAAACACACAGCAGGAGAAGGAGCAAGATAAAAACCCACCAGACCTAACAAATGAAGAGGTAATAGGCAGCCTACCTGAAAAAGAATTCAGAATAATGATGGTAAAGATGATCCAAGATTCTATTTCCCAGATCCAAAATCTTGGAAATAGAATAGACAAAATGCAAGAAACAGTTAACAAGGACCTAGAAGAACTAAAGATGAATCAAGCATCGATTAAAAACACAATAAATGAAATGAAAAATACTCTAGATGGGATCAATAGCAGAATAACTGAGGCAGAAGAACGGATAAGTGAGGTGGAAGATAAAATAGTGGAAATAACTGCTGCAGAGCAAAATAAAGAAAAAAGAATGAAAAGAACAGAGGACAGTCTCAGAGACCTCTGGGACAACATTAAACGCACCAACATTCGAATTATAGGGGTTCCAGAAGAAGAAGAGAAAAAGAAAGGGACTGAGAAAATATTAGAAGAGATTATAGTTGAAAACTTCCCTAATATGGGAAAGGAAATAGTTAATCAAGTCCAGGAGGCACAGAGAGTCCCATACAGAATAAATCCAAGGAGAAATACGCCAAGACACATATTAATCAAACTGTCAAAAATTAAACACAAAGAAATCATATTAAAAGCAGCAAGGCAAAAACAACAAATAACACACAAGGGAATCCCCATCAGGATAACAGCTGATCTCTCAGCAGAAACTCTACAAGCCAGAAGGGAGTGGCAGGACATACTTAAAGTGATGAAGGAGAAAAACCTGCAACCAAGATTACTCTACCCAGCAAGGATCTCATTCAGATTTGATGGAGAAATTAAAACGTTTCCAGACAAGCAAAAGCTGAGAGAGTTCAGCACCACCAAACCAGCTTTACAACAAATGCTAAAGGAACTTCTCTAGGCAAGAAACACAACAGAAGGAAAACACCTACAATAATGAACCCAAAACAATTAAGAAAATGGGAATAGGAACATACATATCGATAATTACCTTAAATGTAAATGGACTAAATGCTCCCACCAAAAGACACAGATTGGCTGAATGGATACAAAAACAAGACCCATATATATGCTGTCTACAAGAAACCCACTTCAGACCTAGAGACACATACAGACTGAAAGTAAGGGGATGGAAAAAGATATTCCATGCAAATGGAAACCAAAAGAAAGCTGGAGTAGCAATTCTCATATCAGACAAAATAGACATTAAAATAAAGACTATTAGAAAAGACAAAGAAGGACACTACATAATGATCAAGGGATCGATCCAAGAAGAAGATATAACAATTTTAAATATTTATGCACCCAACATAGGAGCACCTCAATACATAAGGCAAATACTAACAGCCATAAAAGGAGAAATCGACAGTAACACAATCATAGTAGGGGACTTTAACACCCCACTTTCACCAATGGACAGATCATCCAAAATGAAAATAAATAAGGAAACACAAGCTTTAAATGATACATTAAACAAGATGGACTTAATTGATATTTATAGGACATTCCATCCAAAAAGAACAGAATACACATTTTTCTCAAGTGCTCATGGAACATTCTCCAGGATAGATCATATCTTGGGTCACAAATCAAGCCTTGGTAAATTTAAGAAAATTGAAATTGTATCAAGTATCTTTTCTGACCACAATGCTATGAGACTAGATATCAATTACAGGAAAAGATCTGTAAAAAATACAAACACATGGAGGCTAAACAATACACTACTTAATAACGAAGTGATTACTGAAGAAATCAAAGAGGAAATTAAAAAATACCTAGAAACAAATGACAATGGAGACACGACGACCCAAAACCTATGGGATGCAGCAAAAGCAGTTCTAAGAGGGAGGTTTATAGCAATACAATCCCACCTTAAGAAACAGGAAACATCTCGAATAAACAACCTAACCTTGCACCTAAAGCAATTAGAGAAAGAAGAACAAAAACATCCCAAAGTTAGCAGAAGGAAAGAAATCATAAAAATCAGATCAGAAATAAATGAAAAAGAAATGAAGGAAATGATAGCAAAGATCAATAAAACTAAAAGCTGGTTCTTTGAGAAGATAAACAAAATTGATAAACCATTAGCCAGACTCATCAAGAAAAGAAGGGAGAAGATTCAAATCAATAGAATTAGAAATGAAAAAGGAGAAGTAACAACTGACACTGCAGAAATACAAAAGATCATGAGAGATTACTATAAGCAACTCTATGCCCATAAAATGGACAACCTGGAAGAGATGGACAAATTCTTAGAAATGCACAACCTGCCAAGACTGACTCAGGAAGAAATAGAAAATATGAATAGACCAATCACAAGCACTGAAATTGAAACTGTGATTAGAAATCTTCCATCAAACAAAAGCCCAGGACCAGATGGCTTCACAGGCGAATTCTATCAAACATTTAGAAAAGAGCTAACACCCATCCTTCTCAAACTCTTCCAAACAATATCAGAGGAAGGAACACTCCCAAACTCATTCTACGAGGCCACCATCACCTTGATACCAAAACCAGGCAAGGATGTCACAAAGAAAGAAAACTACAGGCCAATATCACTGATGAACATAGATGCAAAAATCCTCAACAAAATACTAGCAAACAGAATCCAACAGCACATTAAAAGGATCATACACCATGATCAAGTGGGGTTTATTCCAGGAATGCAAGGATTCTTCAATATACGCAAATCAATCAATGTGATACACCATATTAACAAATTGAAGGAGAAAAACCATATGATCATCTCAATAGATGCAGAGAAAGCTTTCGACAAAATTCAACACCCATTTATGATAAAAACCCTACAGAAAGTAGGCATAGAGGGAACTTTCCTCAACATAATAAAGGCCATATATGACAAACCCACAGCCAACATTGTCCTCAATGGTGAAAAACTGAAACCATTTCCACTAAGATCAGGAACAAGACAAGGCTGCCCACTCTCACCACTCTTATTCAACATAGTTTTGGAAGTTTTAGCCACAGCAATCAGAGAAGAAAAGGAAATAAAAGGAATCCAAATTGGAAAAGAAGAAGTAAAGCTGTCACTGTTTGCAGATGACATGATACTATACATAGAGAATCCTAAAGATGCTACCGAAAAACTACTAGAGCTACTCAATGAATTTGGTAAAGTAGCAGGATACAAAATTAATGTACAGAAATCTCTGGCATTCCTGTACACTAATGATGAAAAATCTGAAAATGAAATCAAGAAAACACTCCCATTTACCATCGCAACAAAAAGAATAAAATATCTAGGAATAAACCTACCTAAGGAGACAAAAGACCTGTATGCAGAAAATTATAAGACACTGATGAAAGAAATTAAAGATGATACAAATAGATGGAGAGATATACCATGCTCCTGGATTGGAAGAATCAATATTGTGAAAATGACTCTACTACCCAAAGCAATCTACAGATTCAATGCAATCCCTATCAAACTACCACTGGCATTTTTCACAGAACTAGAACAAAAAATTTCAAAATTTGTTTGGAAAAACAAAAGACTCCGAATAGCCAAAGCAATCTTGAGAACGAAAAACGGAGCTGGAGGAATCAGGCTCCCTGACTTCAGACTATACTACAAAGCTACAGTCATCAAGACAGTGTGGTACTGGCATAAAAACAGAAAGATAGATCAGTGGATCAGGATAGAAAGCCCAGAGATAAACCCACGCACATATGGCCAACTTATCTTTGATAAAGGAGGCAGGAATGTACAGTGGAGAAAGGACAGCCTCTTCAATAAGTGGTGCTGGGAAAACTGGACAGGGACATGTAAAAGTTTGAGATTAGATCATTCCCTAACACCATACACAAAAATAAGCTCAAAATGGATTAAAGACTTAAATGTAAGGCCAGAAAGTATCAAACTCTTAGAGGAAAACATAGGTAGAACACTCTATGACATAAATCACAGTAAGATCCTTTTGGACCCACCTCCTAGAGAAATGGAAATAAAAACAAAGATAAACAAATGTGACCTAATGAAACTTCAAAGCTTTTGCACAGCAAAGGAAACCATAAAGAAGACCAAAAGACAACCCTCAGAATGGGAGAAAATATTTGCAAATGAAGCAACTGACAAAGGATTAATCTCCAAAATTTATAAACAGCTCATGCAGCTCAATAGCAAAAAAACAAACAACCCAATCCAAAAATGGGCAGAAGACTTAAATAGGCATTTCTCCAAAGAAGATATACAGACTGCCAACAAACACATGAAAGAATGCTCAACATCATTAATCATTAGAGAAATGCAAATCAAAACTACAATGAGATATCATCTCACACCAGTCAGAATGGCCATCATCAAGAAATCTAGAAACAATAAATGCTGGAGAGGGTGTGGAGAAAAGGGAACACTCTTGCACTGCTGGTGGGAATGTGAATTGGTACAGCCACTATGGAGAACGGTATGGAGGTTCCTTAAAAAACTAAAAATAGAACTACCATATGACCCAGCAATCCCACTACTAGGCATATACCCTGAGAAAACCATAATTCAAAAAGAGACATGTACCAAAATGTTCATTGCAGCTCTATTCACAATAGCCCGGAGCTGGAAACAACCTAAGTGTCCATCATTGGATGAATGGATAAAGAAGATGTGGCACATATATACAATGGAATATTACTCAGCCATAAAAAGAAACGAAACTGAGCTATTTGTAATGAGGTGGATAGACCTAGAGTCTGTCATACAGAGTGAAGTAAGTCAGAAAGAGAAAGACAAATACCGTATGCTAACACATATATACGGAATTTTAAAAAAAATGTCATGAAGAACCTAGGGGTAAAACGGGAATAAAGACACAGACCTACTTGAGAATGGACTTGTGGATATGGGGAGGGGGAAGGGTAAGCTGTGACAAAGCGAAAGAGAGGCATGGACATATATACACTACCAAACGTAAGGTAGATAGATAGTGGGAAGCAGCCGCAGAGCACAGGGAGATCAGCTCGGTGCTTTGTGACCGCCTGGAGGGGTGGGATTGGGAGGGTGGGAGGGAGGGAGATGCATGAGGGAAGGGATGTGGGAACAGATGTATATGTATGACTGATTCACTTTGTTATAAAGCAGAAACTAATAAAAAAATAATAATTAAAAAAAAAAAAAAACATTAGATCTAGCAACATTTCTCGCCCTTCAAAATGTAAATTGTTTGGTATTAATGTAATTATACCAGCTTTCTTTTGACCAGTATTTACCTAGTATAGTTTTCCTCCATCCTTTTACATTCTACATTCCTGTGTTGCTGCATTTTATGCATGTTTCTTATAGAATATAGCTAAGTTTTGTTCTTTTTAATCGGTCTGACAAACTTCGTTAACTAGAGTACTTAATCCACTTACTTTGATTGTGATTACGTTCTGATTGAAATAATTTCTCTTAATTTATCATATACACTCTATTTCATTCTATTTGGCCTTTTTCTGGATTTTTTTAGACTAAGATTTCTTCGTCTTTCCTTTTTCC
The DNA here is from genome assembly GCF_964165515.1 of Mesoplodon bidens. Taxonomy (NCBI): domain Eukaryota; kingdom Metazoa; phylum Chordata; class Mammalia; order Artiodactyla; family Ziphiidae; genus Mesoplodon; species Mesoplodon bidens. The sequence continues at coordinate 77,059,929 of NC_138165.1, forward strand.
CATTAATAGCTTGAGTGTTATATGCTCTTGCTTGTCTTCCTTTAATGTTTACCCTATAACGTTTAACGTTTTCATTTGACATTTTTACTTTAATGAACTCTAAAATTAATCATTTTTATTATTTTTCTGGTAAACAATAAAAACTTTAGAACACTAGAGGATTTCCCCTTCTTATTTTATATGCAATCGGCATTCAGCATTCTAGTTTTTAATCTTGATCTGTAACTCTACACAGTAGGTATTATTTTTACTGTTTAATAAAGTCAATTATTTTTATTACAAATCTACCATTTTCTTTACTCACCATTCCTTCTTGTGTCCAATTTTCATTATGGGATTATTTTTCTCCTAAGTCCACTGTTAAAATTTCCTAACTGAAGATCTTTTTAAAATAAATACTCTTGATCTTATATTTTGCTTCCATTCCTGAAATGTTATTCCACTGGGTGTAGAACTCTAGTATAATATTTATTTCTCTCAGTATTTGAAGATATTACTCCACTGATTTCTAACTTCCATTGATGCTGTTGAAAAGTCAGTTGTCAATATCAATCAACCTCACTCATTTGTTAATATTTATCTTTTCTCTCTGGCTGCTCTTAAGATCTTTTCTTTATACTTGGTGTCATACATATTTACTACAAAAAGATTAGGTGATTTCTTTTCATGACACGGCTTAGGATTCATTTGGTTTCCTGAATCTAAGAACTTTAATAAAGTTCTGGATATTTTTCAGACATTATCTCTTTGATCATTGGTAACCAATATTCTCTTTCAAAGGGATGCTGGAGTATATATATGTTGGACCTTCTAACTCTGTCTTTCAAGTTCCCTAACCTTCTTCTATATTTCTCAGGTTTTTTCCCCTGTGTTGCAGTCTGAGTAATTCTGACCTATCATCTGATATACAAATTATCTATATTACTCCATTTTTATTGCCAAATAAAACACATACAATGAAGTGTATACGAAGTGTATAAAATGTAATGAACAATTATAAAGCTTGAACCCCACATAGGACAAGATATAATATTGATAGCAGTCTCCCCACCATGTATTTCTCCCCAATCATAACCTACTCCCTATTCTCTAAAGACAACTGCCATCCTGACATTTTTGGTACTTTTTTTTTTCTAGAATCCTCAAAATATACATCCTTAAACACTGGATTAAGTTTTGCCTCTACTGAACTTTAGGTAAATTGAATCATACAGCATGGATTATTTTGTATCTACCTCATTTACAATACTACTAATTGTGATATATATACATCTTATCATGCATATTTTCATATTCATTTTCACTCTGTAATAAAAATGCCTTAGGCTAAGCCAGCACCAAATATCCATCTCACTTTCTGGGTTTCACTTTCTTCTAATTTTTGACTCAGTAATCTTATTCTACCTGTTTGCTCTTCAATGCCTTCAAGCAGATGCATTATAAAAAATAGCCTGTCTAGTTTTTCTAGTTTTTCAAACTACATTGATTAGTCCAAATTATTTAATGAGCCACAACTAAATAAGAAGTTTCTTATTTCTTCTACTGTATCCCATCCATTGAGTTTATAAATTCAATTATTATATTCTTTATTTCTAGAAGTTAATTTTGTTCATTTTCAAGTCTTTATGGTAATATTTCATAGGCTTTTGTTTCCTTAGTATACTTGCTTTTGCCTTTTGAAAATTATTTTAAATATATGTATACATTTATTTAATACTCTGTATCTTTGATTCTTTCACTTGCTGTTTCTATTGACTCTCTGATAGAGGTTCATCGCTTTATACATGCAATTTTACTTTTAATGTCTTTATTGGAGTATAATTGCTTTACAACAGTGTGTTAGTTTCTGCTGTATAACAAAGTGAATCAGCTATACATATACATACATCCCCATATCTCCTCCCTCTTGTGTTTTGCTCCCACCCCTCCCTATCTGACCCCTCTAGGTGGACAAAAAGAACCGAGCTGATCTCCTTGGGCTCTGCGGCTGATCCCCACTAGCTATCTATTTTATATTTGGTAGGGTATATGTGTCCATGCCATTCACTAAGTCCCAGCTTACATTTCCCCCTCTCCGAGTCCTCAAGTCCATTCTCTATGTCTGCGTCTATATTGCTGTCCTGCCCCTAGATTCTTCAGAAACTTTATTTTTATTTTTAGACTCCATATATATGTATTACCATATGGTATTTGATTTTCTCTTTCTGGCGGCCTTCACTCTGTAGGACAGTCTCTAGGTCCATCCACTTCACTACAAATAACTCAATTTCATTTCTTTTTATGGCTGAGTAATATTCCATTGTATATATGTGCCACATCTTCTTTATCCATTCATCTGTCGATGGACACTTAGGTTGCTTCCATGTCCTGACTATTGTAAATAGAGCTGCAATGAACATTGTGGTACATGACTCTTTTTGATTGATGGTTTTCTCAGGGTATATGCCCAGTAGTGGGAGTGCTGAGTCATATGGTAGTTCTATTTTTAGATTTATAAGGAACCTCCATACTGTTCTCAATAGTGGCTGTATCAATTTACATTCCTACCAACAGTGCAAGAGGGTTCCCTTTTCTCCACACCCTATCCAGCATTTATTGATTGTAGATTTTTTGATGATGGCCATACTGACCAGTGTGAGGTGATACTTCATTGTAGTTTTGATTTGCAGTTCTCTAATGATTAGTCATGTTGAGCATCCTTTCATGTGTTCGTTAGCAATCACTATATCTTCTTTGGAGAAATGTCTGTTTAGGTCTTCTGCCCATTTTTTGAATTGAGTTGTTGGTTTTTTTGATAATGAGCTGCATGAGCTGCTTGTATATTTTGGAGATAAATCCTTTTTCAGTTGTTTCATTTGCAAATATTTCTCCCATTCTGAGGGTTGTCTTTTCATCTTGTTTATGGTTTCCTTTGCTGTGCAAAAGCTTTTAACTTTCACTAGGTACCATATGTTTATTTTTGTTTTTATATCCATTTCTCAAGGAGGTGGGTCAAAAAGGATCTTGCTGTCATTTCTGTTATAGAGTGTTCTGCCTATGTTTTCCTCTAAGAGTTTGATAGTGTCTGGCCTTACATTTAGGTCTTTAATCAATTTTGAGTTTATTTTTATGTATGGTGTTAGGGAGTGTTATAATTTCATTCTTTACATGTAGCTGTCCAGTTTTCCCAGCACCACTTATTGAAGAGGCAGTCTTTTCTCCATTGCATATTCCTGCCTCCTTTATCAAAGATAAGGTGACCATAGGTGCGTGGGTTTACCTCTGGGCTTTCTATCCTGTTCCCTTGATCTAAATTTCTGTTTTTGTGCCAGTACCATACTGTTTCGATTACTGTAGCTTTGTAGTATAGTCTGAATTGAGGGAGCCTGATTCCTCCAGCTCCATTTTTCTTCCTCAAGATTGCTTTGGCTATTCGGGGTCTTTTGTGTTTCCATACAAATTGTGAAATTTTTTGTTCTGCTTCTGTGAAAAATGCCATTGGTACTCTGATAGGGATTGCATTGAATCTGTAGATTGCATTGGGTAATATAGTCATTTTCACAATATTGATTCTTCCAATCTAAGAACATGGTATATCTCTCCATCTGTTTGTATCATCTTTAATTTCTTTCATTACTGTCTTAAAGTTTTCTGTATACAGGTCTTTTGTCTCCTTAAGTAGCTTTACACTTAGGTATTTTCTTCTTTTTGTTGCAGTGATAAATGGGAGTGTTTCCTTAATTTTCTTTCAGATTTTTCATCATTAGTGTATAGGAAAGCAAGAGATTTCTGTGCATTAACTGTGTATCCTGCTACTTTACCAAATTCATTGATTAGCTCTAGTAGTTTTCTGGTAGCATCCTTAGGATTCTGTATGTATAGTATCATGTCATCTGCAAACAGTGACAGTTTTACTTCTTTTTACTTCTTTTCCAATTTGGATTCCTTTTATTTCTTTTTCTTCTGTGATTGCTGTGGCTAAAACTTCCAAAACTATGTTGAATAATAGTGGTGAGAGTGGGCAACCTTGTCTTATTCCTAATCTTAGTGGACATGGTCTCAGTTTTTCACCATTGAGAATGATGTTGGCTGAGGGTTTGTCATATATGGCCTTTATTATGTTGAGGTAAGTTCCCTCTATGCCTACCTTCTGGAGGGTTTTTTTTTTATCATAAATAGGTGTTGAATTTTGTCAAAAGCTTTTTCTACATCTATTGATATGATCATATGGTTTTTCTCCTTCAATTTGTTAATACGGTATATCACATTGATTGATTTACATATATTGAAGAATCTTTGCATTCCTGGGATAAACCCCACTTGATCATGAAGTATGATCCTTTTAATGTGCTATTGGATACTGTCTGACAGTATTTTGTTGAGGATTTTTGCATCTATGTTCCTCAGTGATATTGGCCTGTAGTTTTCTTTTTTTTTTATGGCATCTTTGTCTGGTTTTGATATATGGGTGATGGTGGCCTCGTAGAATGAGTTTGAGAGTGTTCCTCCCTCTGCTATATTTTGGAAGAGTTTGAGAAGGATAGGTGTTAGATCTTCTCTAAATGTTTGATAGAATTCGCCCATTGGCTCCTGGGCTTTTGTGTGTTGGAAGACTTTTAATCACCATCTCTATTTCAGTGTTTGTGATTGGTCTGTTTATGTATTCTATTTCTTCCAGGTTCAGGATCAGAGTGTTGTGCTTTTCTAAGAATTTGTCCATTTCTTCCAGGTTGTCCATTTTATTGGCATAGAGTTGCTTGTAGTAATCTCCCATGATCCTTTGTATTTCTGCAGAATCAGTTGTTACTTCTCCTTTTCCACTTCTAATTCTATTGATTTCAGTCTTCTCCCTTTTTTTTCTTGATGAGTCTGGCTAATGGTTTCTGATTTCTGTTTATCTTCTCAAAGAACCAGCTTTTAGTTTTAATGATCTTTGCTGTTGTTTCCTTCATTTAAAAAAAAAAAATATTTCTGATCTGATCTTTATGATTTCTTTCCTTCTGCTAACTTTGGGGTTTTTCTGTTCTTCTTTCTCTAATTGCTTTAGGTATAAGGTTAGGTTGTTTATTTGAGATTTTTCTTATTTCTTGAGGTAGGATTGTATTGCTATAAACATCCCTCTTAGAACTGCTGTTGCTGCATCCCATAGGTTTGGGTCATTGTGTTTTCATTGTCATTTGTTTCTAGGTATTTTTTGTTTTCTGCTTTGATTTCGTCAGTGATCTCTTGGTTATTTAGTAGTGTATTGTTTAGCCTCCATGTGTTTGTAATTTTTAAAGATTTTTTCCTGTAATTGATATCTAGTCTCATAGCACTGTGGTCGGAAAAGATACTTGATAGGATTTCAATTTTCTTCAATTTACTAAGGGTTGATTTGTGACCCAAGATATGATCTATTCTGGAGAATGTTCCATGAGCCCTTGAGAAGAAAGTGTAATCTGCTGTTTTGGGATGGAATGTCCTCTAAATATCAATTAGGTCCACCTTGTTTAATGCATCATTTAAAGCTCGTCTTTCCTTATTTATTTTCAATTTAGGTGATCTGTCCATTGGTGAGCGTGGGGTGTTAAAATCCCCTACTATGATTGTGCTACTGTCAGTTTCCCCTTTTATGGCTGTTAGTATTTGCCTTATGTATTGAGGTGCTCCGATGTTGGGTGCATAAATATTTACAATTGTTATATCTTCTTCTTGGATTGATCCCTTGATCATTATGTAGTATCCTTCTTTGTCTCTTGTAATAGTCTTTATTTTAAAGTCTATTATGTCTGTTATGAGAATTGCTACTCAGCTTTCTTTTGATTTCCATTTGCATGGAATATCTTTTTCCATTCCCTCACTTTCAGTCTGTATGTGTTCCTAGGTCTGAAGTGGGTCTGTTGTAGACAGCATATATATGGGTATTGTTTTTGTATACATTCAGCCAGTCTGTGTCTTTTCTTGGAGCATTTAATCCATTTACATTTAAGGTAGTTTTCGATATGTATGTTCTTATCACCATTTTCTTCATTGTTTTGGGTTTGTTATTGTAGGTCTTTTCCTTCTCTTGTGTTTCCTGCCTAGAGAAGTTCCTTTAGCATTTGCTGTAAAGCTTGTTTGGTGGTGCTGAATTCTCTTAACTTTTGCTTGTGTGTAAAGGTTTTAATTTCTCCATCAAACCTGAATGAGATCCTTTCTGAGTAATCTTGGCTGCAGGTTTTCCATTTCATCACTTTAAATATGTCCTGCCACTCTCTTCTGGCTTGCAGAGCTTCTGCTGAAAGATCAGCTGTTATCCTTATGAGGTTTCCCTTGTATGTTAATTGTTGCTTTTTCCTTGTCGCTTTAATATTTTTCTTTTTATTTAATTTTTGATAGTTTGATTAATATCTGTCTTGGTGTGTTTCTCCTTGATTTATTCTGTATGGGAGTCTCTGTGCTTCCTGGACTTGTTGAATATTTCCTTACCCATATTAGGGAAGTTTTCTACTATAATCTCTTCAAATGTTTTCTCAGTCCCTTTCTTTTTCTATTCTTCTTCTGGGACCCGTATAGTTAGAATGTTGGTGCATTTACTGTTCTCCCAGAGCTCTCTGAGGATGTCCTCAATTCTTTTAATTCTTTTTTCTTTATTCTGCTTTGTGGTAGTTATTTCCACTATTTTATCTTCCACGTCACTTATCTGTTCTTCTGCATTAGTTATTCTGCTATTGATTCCTTCTACAGAGTTTTTAATTTCATGTATTTTGTTGTTCATCATTGTTTGTTTGCTCTTTAGTTCTTCTAGTTCCTTGTTAAATGTTTCTTGTATTTTGTCCATTATATTTCCAAGATTTTGGATCATCTTTACTATCATTACTCTGAATTCTTTTTCAGGGAGATACCCTATTTCCTCTTCATTTGCTTGGTATGATGGGTTTTTACCTTGCTTCTTCATCTGCTGTGTGTTTCTCTGTCTTCTCATTTTGCTTAACTTGATGTGTTTGGGGTCTCTGTTTCACCGGCTGCAGGTTTGTAGTTCCCATTGTTTTTGGTGTCCACTCCCAGTGGGTAAGGTTGATTCAGTGTGTTGTGTAGGCTTCCTGGTGGAGGGGACTGGTGCCTGTGTTCTTGTGGATGAGACTGGATCTTGTCTTCTGGTGGGCAGGACCATGTCCGGTGGTGTGTTTTGGGGTGTCTGTGAATGTATTCTGATTTAGGCAGCCTCTCTTCTAATGGGTGTGTTTGTGTTCCTGTCTTGCTAGTTCTTTGTCATAGGGTGTCCAGCACTGTAGCTTGCTGGTCGTTGAGTGGAGCTGGGTCTTAGCGTTGAGATGGAGATCTCTGGGAGAGCTTTTGCCATTTGATATTACATGGGGCTCGGAGGTATCTGGTGGACCAATGTCCTGTTCTTGGCTCTCCCACCTCAGAGGCTGAGGCCTGACACCTGCCCAGAATACCAAGACCCTGTCAGCAACACAGCCCAGAAGAAAAGGAAGAAAAAGAAAAAGAAAGAAAGAAGATAAATTAATTAAATAAAGTATTAAAATAGAATAATATTGGGCTTCCCTGGTGGCACAGTGGTTGAGAGTCTGCCTGCCAATGCAGGGGACATGGGTTCATGCCCCAGTCTGGGAAGATTCCACATGCCACGGAGCAGCTAGGCCCGTGAGCCATGGCTGCTCAGCTTGTGTGTCCGGAGCCTGTGCTCTGCAGTGGGAGAGGCCACAACAGTGAGAGCCCCGTGTACCACACACACACACACACACACACAAAAAAAATATATATATATATATATATAAAATAAAAATATAAAAAGTAATACAAAATAGAAAGAAGAGCAACTAAACGAAAAAACGAATTCACCCATGATAACAAGCAGTAAAAACTATATTAAAAAAAAAAGGACAGTCAGAACCCTAGGACAATTGGCAAAAGCTAAGCTATACAGACAAAATCACAGAAAGAAGCATACACATACACACTTACAAAAAAGAAAAATTATATATATATATATATATATATATATATATATATGTTTTAAAGAGGAAGAGAGCAACCAAATCAATAAAGAAATCTACTAATGATTACAAGCTCTAAATACTAAATTAAGATAAACATAAAGCCGAAAACAAATTAGATGTAGAAAGCAAACCCCAAGTCTACAGTTGCTCCTGAAATCCACCGCCTCAATTTTGGGATGATTTGTGTATTCAAGTATCCCACAGATGCAGGATACATCACGTTGATTGTGGAGATTTAATCCGCTGCTCCTGAGGCTGCTGTAAGAGATTTCCCTTCCTCTTCTTTGTTCGCATATCTCCCGGGGTTCAGCTTTGGATTTGGCCCCGGCTCTGCGTGTAGGTCACCTGAGGGCATCTGTTCCCCCCCAAGACAGGACAGGGTTAAAGGAGCAGCTGATTAGTGGGCTCTGGCTCACTCAGGCCCGGGTGAGGAAGGGGTATGCAATACAGGTTGAGCCTGCGGCGGCAGAGGCCAGCATGACATTGCAACTGCCTGAGGGCACGCCGTGTGTTCTCCTGGGGAAGTTGTCTCAGGATCACAGGACACTGGCAGTGGTGAGCTGCACAGGCTCCCAGGAGGGGAGGTGTGGATAGTGACCTGTGCTTGCACACAGGCTTCTTGTTGGCTGTAGCAGCAGCTGCCTTAGCATTTCACGCCTGTCTCTGGCATCCAAGCTGAGCTTGCACCTGTCTCTGGAGTCATTTAGATGGTGCTCTACCTTCTGTGGGCGCACTGGGAAGGTATTCCCCTCTCCTCACTCACCTGGAATCAAGGGTCCCTTGCCTCTCTGGCAGGTCCGGACTTTTTTCTGGACTCTGTCCTGGCTACCTGTGGCACACTAGCCCCCTTCAGGCTGTGTTCACGTAGCCAATCCCAGTCCTCTCCTGGGATCTGACCTCTGAAGCCCAAGCCTCAGCTCCCAGCCCCCCACCCGCCCCAGCAGGTGAGCAGACAAGCTTCTCAGGCTGGTAAGTGCTGGTCAGCACTGATCCTCTGTGCAGGAATCTCTCCGCTTTGCCCTCTGCACCCCTATTCTTGCACTCTCCTCCATCACTCCGAAGCTTCCCCCCCGCCGACACCTCGTCCCCACCAGTGAAGGGGCTTCATAGTGTGTGGAAACTTTTTCTCCTTCACAGCTCCCTCCCAGAGGTGCAGGTCCCGTCCCTATTCTTTTGTCTCTGTTTTTCCTTTTTTCCTTTGCCCTACCCAGGCATGTGGATAGTTTCCTGCCTTTTGGGAAGTCTGATGTCTTCTGCCAGCTTTCAGTAGGTGTTCTGTAGGAGTTGTTCCACATGTAAATGTAGTTTTGATGCATTTGTGGGTGGAAGGTAATCTCCACGTCTTACTCCTCCACCATCTTGAAGGCGCCCCTCCATATTTAATTTTTACTGTATCTGTTTTAATAAATCCATGTTCTTGGCATTTTATCTGTGGAAAATATTTGAGTCCTGTGTTTAACATGTCGTGTTTCCTCCAACAGAAGATTTGTGTTTGCTTCTTCCAGGTGTTTGAGGGCATAACCAACCTGGGATACTTTAAATGTGAATTTTAGCTCCATGTTTTGGTTTTTTTCACTTTGTAATCACACAGCAATACAAATTTCTGCCCCAATTTGGATCAGTTCAAATTTGGAAGCAGAAAAGTCTCCTCTGAGCATTCTTAATTCTCAGAGCCAAGGCTTAAACAGGTATGTTCTTCACTGTCTCTTTTCAAGGAATGTTTTCTTCCAATTTCACTCTCTGAAAGTGTCATTCTTAGATGAGCCCAGCTTTATGAGAGGTGCCTGGTCTGACATCATAATCTACTGCTTGGTCCTCAGGTTAGATCACCTGACACCTTCATATGACCCAATTAAAGCCAATGTTATGCTATCAATGATAGCAGGTACCCCTGGGTCAATTGCCAGCTCCAGGGCCCACTAATTCTACTGATTTATATTTATGTATCATTTCTGGTCTCTGAAGATTTCCTCTTTTTTTTGGCCAAGTTGGCTACTGTTGTAAAATATTATTTTGTATTTATTTCAGCATTTTAGTTTTGTTATACCTGACATAGTTTCTCTGAATGTTTAAATCATAATAATGCAGAAATTAGCATTTAAAAGGATATCTTTAGTATGGGCATGGATTTCTGCTGATTCAGTGACACTTCTTACCTGTAACACCTTTGCAAGATGACTGACCAGATGTTAAAAAGAAAATGTGTGACTGTGGAACAGAGCGGTTTTCTACAAGTCAATTTTCCCACAGATTCTCAGGCCCATGGATTTTGAGCCTCTACAATGTTGTTTTAACCAATTCAATTAACCAGTTTGTGCTTTAAATGACAAATCAAAAATATTTCACATTATCATGATAGATTATTGCTTAATTTATTGCAGGAAACATGCCAAGGCCCTAAAACAACATTTATTTAGAATCCAAGCAATTAGAATATTTGCCGTAATGAGTATTAGTTCTTTGTGGTTGATTAGAACTTCTCTCACAACCACAGTGAAAGAAAAAGGAGAGACTCTGCGTTGCTAGGGCAGGTGAAGCAGAAACACAGAAGGTAAACATCTTGGGGACTATTTTCAGAAGGTGATACATTCTTGCAGTGACACCAAGACTGTGGCAGAGTATACAACAACTGACTCCTTGGCATAATGTTTGAGATTTTTCAATGCATTCTAATTTTTGCTGCAAGCATATTAAGGAGATATATGACAATTTTTTAATTGCATGCTGAACTTTTCATGATGGCTCAGTTCAATAATTTTTTTTTAATTTTAGTTTAATTTAGGTTTAGTTGAAACTCATGTCTCTGAAAATAAATTTATTTTAGTGAAAGAACTTAAGAGTAGAGATTGGGATCACATATAATACATTCAAAGGATAGTGTTCTTGTAACTTTTCTCCATATAAATTTTGCTCAATATATGTATTCTTTGATCAAACCAATGTTAAACTCGTCATTAATTTTTTTATTACTCATAGTTTAGTTCAAGTGAAATCCTTTTTAAAAATCTCTTAGATGCTACATTTTTAATATTTGCATAAATTTTTCTTCTGTTTTTAGAAATATTTTTAGGAAAAGATATTTTAGCAATTATAATGCAGATACAATGTAAAAAACATACAGAGAAGTACAAAATCACAGTAAAAACCACTCAGATTTCTACCATCCATGCACAACACCTGTTGACATTTGCTTCATTTTCACATTTATTTATGTTTATTTATTTTCAAGTTGCTTTACAAAATTGGTCATTCTATATATAATGTTTTATGTCCAGTTATTTTCACATTAAATTCTACACTTGTCATTAGATATTTTTCCCATGAAAAGTAAATATGTCACAGATGTATTTAATTTTTAATTTACTCTTTATTATTTAGGTTTTGCAATTTTTAGTATTATAAATTATGCTGTGATTAAATCCTTAAATTTAGTTCTTTGTCTTCATTCACTGTTATTTCCTAAGATAAATTCCTTGAAGTTTAATAATTAGATCAAAAACACTACTTCTCTTAAATGTTATGTTATTTAAATATTTTAATTCATATACATATATATGTGTGAATATAAATTTTAATATTGTGTGCAAGGATCATTTATTCCCTGATGCCTCATAATGTTAGAAGGAACTGTGGGTGAAATATTTATTCTTCATGTTAAATATTAATAAGCTCCCTAAGACTTTTATCACCTTATTTTCCTTCTCCTTTTGTACATTTAGTTCATACACAAATTAAAATACCAACAGAGATCTCCCTGTGGGATAATTGAAATGGTATTTCTTTTATTCACCAGTCTCGAAACCAAAGCACTTTTCATGATCACTTTTCATTATTTTATGGCAGGAGGTATGCAGTGCAGGCTATTACCCAACAACCAGTCAATATTAATATACAAAAAGCTTGGCTGGCCAGCTCAAACCCTATGATAAGAATACTTGAATTACAAATTATGTGTATATAAAATACAAACACAATATATGAACACTGATGATAGTTTTGTCCAAAATAAATATATATTGCAGCTCTTTTTCTTTGAACTTCCCAAATTAATTAGAAAACTTGTGATAATTTTCCTCATTGCAAATCCCACAATGCCCTCTTCATTCACTATACCATTAAAGCCTTTTTGAGGGATTAGAGAGTGTGCATACTAACCAAGCACACACAATGCAGGTGCAAATTATCAGTAAATTAGCATTTCTCATATACAGAACTCATTTATCTACTTTATGGCATTGAACCAGAAAATAAGAAAAAAAAAGTCATACACACAATCATAATAGATTTTACCTAATCTCATCTAATCAAATGCACATATTTCATGCAAAGACCTCAGATCCTCACTCAGAGCATATTTAGTATTATTTTGGTTAAAATCTAACTAGGGTAGTAATCTTATTTTCCAGTGAGTCACAGATTAGATGAGGCAAATTAGAAGTGCCAGGAGAGTATCAGTACTGGCCTAGAGGTACCTGAGATCATTTAATGCATTTAGTGTTGGAGGAAACATCCCCCCATGTAGACCTCAGCACAGACCCACTGGTTACATACAATGGAGTTCATACATTGACTCAAAGTCACCATGAAATGCTAAATTATACTCAGTAGTCTTTAAGAGGCACAGAAAATATGTAATCTGTTTCAGAAAGAATTTCATCAAAACGGTTTGAAGTAATTTTAGGCATCTAAGGACTTGTATGGATCTTATTAACTCATGCTGCGTATGTTTTAATGTCTAACCTATAATATCTGTTTTTAAATCTTCAATGGCATGGTAAATATTCATTAACATTTAGAAATTCTGGCTCTCTGTCTAGTCTTCATCTTAAATGTCTTTCCTAAATCAGAGCTGTTAGTGGTTAAAGTTCTGTAATAAAAAGTATCCAAATGACTTCAGGAGCTAAGTCCAATCACCCAAATAGGAAATAGGCATCATTTTCCAGCTCACAGGTTATTTTCCCAGAGTAACCTTACTGGGTTACACCAATTAACCTCAGATCACAGGAGAAGGTATATTTAATGCTACTCACTATATATTTGTTTAATATATAGTCAACAATATCTGTCCATGACAATGTAGTATCATTTTAGATTATTATTCTGTAGAGAATAACAATTATGAATTTTAAACTCAGTCTGTACATTGTTGTACACAGATGCTTAAGAATAAAATTTTTGACATGAATTGGTGGATGTATGACATTGAGTACAGTTGAAGATAAAGTCGTATTTTTTGTCAGTATGGCCATGTCACAATAGTGACATGGTTACTATAAATTTGTGCTATCAAATTTCATCTGGGTCCTTACTGTTTCTCAGTTAGTGTTTTATTCATTCCTTGTTGATTCTCCAAGTTGGATTCCTAGAGACAAACCTTTATTTTCCTTAGGTTCACAGTGCCCCCAACCTGTCTTCTTTCTTCCTCAACTTCCTTTAATATACCTCTTGCTTTTGTAAAAAAAAGTATTACATCCTGAGGCCTTCTGAGTTCCAACAGATTTAGTTAACAACTCCTGATTTTACCAGGAAAATTTCCTCTGAAAATCCTATTCAGTGTCAATTGCTATTCACAATGTTTCTAAAAACTAAGACTAACCTGTTGTCAAATATAGGGGGAAAAGAGTCTACCGTGATTAGTAAGGCGACGCTGAAAAAAAAAAAAGAAAAACAGAATTTTTATTATTAACTCACCCTGTGTACGTTTTCATTTCTGACCTATAATAATAATACCTATTTTTAAATCCTCAAGAAAATGGTAAATATTCATTAATATTCAACATTTCTGGCTATTAACCTAGTCTTCACCTTAACTGCCTTTCATAGATCAAAGCTATTACTAACTCTAATTAGGAGCTCTAGGATCTGTATTACCACTACCCTAAAAAATTAGAAATTCAGCATTCCACTTTGTGGACACTGGTTTTCTAGGCTGTCAGGGTCTTCTTAAACTTTTACCTCCCAAACCTCCACTATCACCAATGTCACATTCATAAATTAGGCATTCTCTTTCTGTAGCTCTTCAATAACATATTGCTCATTCACAACCTTCAAAAAGGAAGCAAGATATATAGATCCTGCATGATGCAGTTGCTATATGTAATGCATTTGATTGAGTCACAGCAGAAACAGGAGAGAGGGTGAAAGCAGCACAGGTCTGAGATAATAGCTTTTCATGTCCTTTACCTGGTCTAAGATTCAGAGAACCCAGCAGAGAGGATAGAAATATTCACTTTAGTCCAGCAGAGCACAATGTGAAAGCCTATTAGACACTGGGAACTTGAGCTATGGTCCTCCACTTCTCATTGCCAAAATTTCTCAAAAATATTGTTTATATTAATTAACTTTACTTCACCTTTTCCTTTAGCCCCATATAATCTGTCTTTAATCTGTACTGTCCTTTTCCAAATACCCTCAAAAAAATCAACAATGACTTCTTAACAAACCCAATGGCCTATTTTGAAGTCTTTATTCTCCATGACTTCTTGGCAACATATCATTGTTGAAAATTCCTCCCTTGACATTCTTTCCACTCTTATTTTTAGTCTCTCTACACTGGCATTTTCTAAAGTGTTTTCTTCAAATCAGTGGTCCAAAAGATGAAATTCAAAAGAATATTTATGGGCAATTAATTTTGCCAAACACTGCTCCCTTGGAAGTTCCATAATCCTTATTACCACATTAAAGTCTCTGTGAAGTCTGATAGTAAAAGAAACTTGCACAACTGTGGTAATTACATGATTTCCAAACTTTCTGGATTATGGAACCCATTTCATCAAAATACGTATCTTATTTCATCATGTCTAAGACATACATGTTTATCATATTTTAACATCTTTGATAGTAGCCTGTATCTAATAACCAATAGCATTTTTAAATCATTGCTGGCTGGTAACAGTCATGATGTAGTAGGTAATGGTCATTTCCTGAGCATATACAAACATGGTTATAACTGTTCATGTTTTCATCATAGCAATTGAGTTGTGTGTTTTGTTGGTACTACATAGCTAGTTTTCATTGCCTGGTAAAATGTCTCCAAAAAGATTACACTGAATTCAGCATTAAAACAAAAAACTTGTTTTGTAAGCAGAAAGACATGGAAATACAGCACTGGGGTATAAATTGAGTTTTGGGAAGCAAATATGTGTCACTGGAAATAACTTCAATTGCTAAGTTTTCTTACAAAACATCAACCAATTTGCTTTATGGGACAATAGGAAGGAACTATCTATACGCAGATGAGTTGTTTTATTACTGAGAAATTGATAAATACTTCTTATGACATACCAAGCAGTTTAATTGAAAATGGAGAAGTTGCTCAATTTCTCAAAATAGATCAAAGAAATTTCAAGAAAAAGGGGTCTGGTCTCACAGGACTATTGTTAGTGTTGGCAATGTATCATAGTTTAATTGCTATCTTTTTGTTTTTTACTTAGAGTCACATAAAATAATGTTCATCTTACAACTGATGATATCTTAGGTTCTCTAAAACATGGCGTGAACATGCTGTGAAACTACTGTTCTTTACTTATGAAATGCTGCTCTAAGTTTCCTTATAGCCCAGGCTTTTCCTAATTCATACCCTTTCTATCACTCCCCTAAATATCTGTGACCCCTCCCCTAGGCTGATTTAGTCATTACCTTGCTTTACTTTTCCTATATACAAAATTACTAGATCCCATCTGTCTTCTGAGTTTAATAAGATTAACAATCTCCCAGATATCCACATGTAAGGTATCATGATTATGGAGGCAAAAGATACCAAAGACAAATTCATAATTCCCAAAGAGTCCACCTCAAATTTATGGATAATCCAAATCCTCTGCATAGGCTTCACATTCTCCTACAGAATAGGACACTACTCCTCTGATAGTAATCAGAGAAGAACATTGAATGTTCCCAAGTAAATAAGATTGTTCTTCCAGGATAAGAGCTTTCTCTCATCAATTGTGGACTCTTAAGTGCTAAGATGTGTCTTCTGACAGGTGAACCAAATCAAGTAGTAGAAACGGAAACCTCTAGGTTGCAAAGAGTAGCAAAGAAGTCTTTGTGAGGGGATTCCAGTCAAACCTACTTCTTTTCTTGTCTGCAACCATGACATACATTGATTCTGACCCTGGCAGGATGTAAACAAAGGAAATAAGGGGAAAGAGATAATAACTAACTTTTAAAGTAGGTTCCCACATATCTCAATTTATCTATATGGCATATACTACTTTGAGAGTTATTAATACTCTCATTTTACAGATGAAAAACATCTTCTGGAAATTTAAGTCATGTTCAGAGAATCATAGAGATTTTCAGTCACTCAGTGAGTACTCTACACTTGATATTCTTGAGGTAAATCATACATCTGATTTATTTTATAGCAAACACTCAGGACAATATCCAATCTGTGCCTAAACACTTCCTGTGATAGAAAAAAAAAATTCCCAGGTAGCTCAGTCCATCTTTAGACAGGTCATAACGTACATGGGAGCCTGATCTTCAGAAGCCCTGGGAATTCAGTAGGCAAGGTAAGTGAGCAGAGGGAGAAAAAGGAAGGGAATGTGGAAAATTGATCAAGCTATAACTTACATCTCTGAATTGGTGGTCAGCTGTCCAATTTGCCACACTCAAAATTTGGCATACTTTTTTATGCTTTGGCCTGCCAGTGATATTCAAAAAGGTCTAATTCAGAGGGTGGTGTCCAGGGGCTAAAAGTAGGAACGGCAGGCTTTATTTGATATCCAGCAAGTCATCTTTGTCACAATCAGGGCCTGATTCCATAGTTAACAGGATAGAGGTGCAAGGTTGATCCCTGAGAAGGTATCAGAGGGAATGAAAGCAGAGAGAGAAAACAAACAGTTATCAGGAGCCTAACGAAGTGGATGGAGTTCAAGACAGCATATGACTCGGTAGGAGTCAGTTAACCACAGCAGCAGATGATTAGAAATAGGGTCTGGGCCAACCCTGCAGGGACTGAGGGAAATTTTACCATAGAGGACACTGTAGATTTAGGCTTAAGCAAGACCTTACCAATAGGTGAGTCCAAGACTCAAAAGACTAGGCCAAAACTGCCTTAAGAACTGAGACTACTCTGTAAAGAAATAGCATCCTTCATGATTCAGGTAGGCTATGAGCAAGAGAGCTTGTTCAACTGCTAAAACCCCACAATTAGCACAAGATCTAGTACCCAGTAGAGGCTCCATAAATACTTTTTACATAACTAAATGGATATTAAAAGTACAACTCATACAACAAATGCTAAAGGAACTTCTCTAAGTGGGAAACACAAGAGAAGAAAAGGACCTACAAAAACAAACTCAAAACAATTAAGAAAATGGTCATAGGAATATACATATTGACAATTACCTTAAATGTGAATGGATTAAATGCTCCAACCAACAGACACAGGCTTCCTGAATGGATACAAAAACAAGACCCATATATATGTTGTCTACAAGAGACCCACTTCAGACCTAGGGACACATTCAGACTGAAAGTGAGGGGATGGAAAAAGATATTCCATGCAAATGGAAATCAAAAGAAAGCTGGAGTAGCAATACCCATATCAGATAAAATAGACTTAAAAAAAAGAAGTTTACAAGAGACAAGGAAGGACACTACATAATGATCAAGGTATCAATCCAAGAAGATATAACAATTATAAATATATATGCATCCAACATAGGAGCACCTCAATACATAAGGCAACTACTGACAACTCTAAAAGAGGAAATCAACAGTAAAACAATAATAGTGGGGGACTTTAACACCTCACTTACACCAATGGACAGATCATCCAAACAGAAAATTAATAAGGAAACACAAGCTTTAAATGACACAATAGACCAGATACATTTAATTGATATTTATAGGACATTCCATCCAAAAAGAGCAGGTTACACTTTCTTCTCAAGTGTGCATGGAACATTCTCCAGGACAGATCACATCTTGGGTCACAAAACAAGATTCAAAATTCAAGATTCAAAATTTCCAGTGGCATTTTTTACAGAACTAGAAAAAAAAATCTTAAAATTTGTATGGAGACACAAAAGACCCCAAATAGCCAAAGCAGTCTTGAGGGGAAAAAACGGAACTGGAGGATTCAGACTCCCTGACTTCAGACTATACTACAAAGCTACAGTAATCAAGACTATATGATACTGGCACAAAAACAGAAATATAGATCAATGGAACGGGATAGAAAGCCCAGAGGTAAACCCACGCACCTATGGTCAATTAATCCATGACAAAGGCGGTAAGAATATACAATGGACAAAAGACAGTCTCTTCAATAAGTGGTGCTGGGAAAACTGGACAGCTACGTGTAAAAAAATGAAATTAGAACACTCCCAAACACCATACACAAAAATAAACTCAAAATGGGTTCCAGACCTAAATATAAGACTGGGCACCATAAAACTCTTAGCGGAAAACATAGGAAGAACACTCTTTGACATAAATCACAGCAAGATCTTTTTTGATCCACCTCCTAGAGTAATGGAAATAAAAACAAAACTAAACAAATGGGACCTAATGAAACTTAAAATCTTTGCTCAGCAAAGGAAACCATAAACAAGATGAAAAGACAACCCTCAGAATGGGAGAAAATATTTGCAATGAATCATCAGACAAAGAATTAATCTCCAAAATATATAAACAGCTCATGCAGCTCAATATTAAAAAAAAAAAACCCAATCCAAAAAAATGGGCAGAAGACCTAAATAGACATTTCTCCAACAAAGACATACAGATGGCCAAGAAGCACATGAAAAGCTGCTCAACATCACTAATTATTAGAGCAATGCAAATCAAAACTACAATGAGGTATCACCTCACACTAGTTAGAATGGGCATCATCAGAAAATCTACAAACAGTAAGTGCTGGAAAGGGTGTGGAGAAAAGGGAACCTTCTTGCACTGTTGATGGGCATGTAAATTGATACAGCCACTATGGAGAACAGTATGGAGTTTCCTTAAAGAACTAAAAATTACCATATGACCCAGCAATCCCACTACTGGGCATATACCCAGAGAAAACCATAAATCAAAAACACACATGCACCCCAATGTTCATTGCAGCATTTTTTACAATAGCCAGGTCGAGGAAGCAACCTAAATGCCCATTGACAGACAAATGGATAAAGAAGATGTGGCACATATATACAATGGAACATTACTCAGCCATAAAAAGGAACGAAATTGGGTCATTTGTAAAGACGTGGATGCATCTAGAGACTATCATACAGAGTGAAGTAAGTCAGAAAGAGAAAAACAAGTATCATATATTAACTCATATATGTGGAACCTAGAAAATGGTACAAATGAACTGGTTTGCAGAGCAGAAATTGAGACACAGAAGTAGAGAAAAAATGTATGGACCCCAAAGGGGGAAAGTGGCAGGGGGTGGGGGTGGTGGGATGGAGATTGGGATTGACAGTTATACACTGATGTGTATAAAATGGATGACTAATAAGAAAAAAAATACAACTCACATTCACCTAAAGACATGTAGAAAGATGAATGAAATACTACATATCAACTAATATGAACAAATTACACAGCAGCAAGGCTAAATCTCACTGACATAATGTTGAACAAAAGAACATGAAACAAATATTACATATTGCATGATTCCTTTTATATGACACTTAAGACAAAGGCAGAGTTTGTCTATGGTGATAGAAGTCAGAATAGCGGCTACCTTTGAGTAAGGGTATTGATTTTGGAAATGTTCTGTACCTTTTTCTGGGTGGTGGTTTCACAGATGCACATGTATGTAAGAATTCTTTGAATAGTACAATTACAATTTGTATACTTTACTAGATGGGGGTTGTGTCACAAAAAGGAAAAATGTGTTAAATACAATCAATATTTTTGTGCAATTTTTCTTTACATTGAATAAAATGTGCTAACTTGTAGTTTCTATCTATTATTGATAATTTTACCCAGTAGGACATCAGAGAACAAACATATACTTTTTAAGTATTTAATATATGCAAAGTCTCCATCTACTTGTCTCCAAGGATGTGCTCCTCTAGCAGACTATCCCAGTTCCTTCAACCAAGATATCAAGCCCTTCACTTGATTTATTGGTCCTAAATGTAGAGAATCCCAAATATTTTTTGACAAAGAAATGACGTCCTGACCTCTTGGATAAAAGGGGCTGAACACGCTAGTCATGGCTCTAGGGAAAACTTTCTGGAGCATAATTTGCCCCCCACAATTTTGTACCTCTCTCTCACAGTCAATAAAGCAGCAGTGTTCTAGCTCACAATGACCATTCTAAGACACAGCTTTGAAAAACACAGTCCAGGCCTGTAAAGAAGACTCTTTTCTCACAAAGGGACACAATTTTTAAAACTGGTGTATTGTTTTTACATTCCTACATCTGTAGTCAATTCTGAGAGCTGTGAAAAGAAATATGGATCTAAGAATGGAAAGTAAGCAACTCATTTTTCAAACTCAACTCTTCTACTTCAGTTAAACTGTAACTCACTTATATTAGTTCTATAACTAGACTAATTTGGTCTGAGGTCTTGAAATAAAATTTAGCACATTGCTTTCCATTGGCCAGGGTTTCTCAACCCTAGCATTACTGACATTTGGATGGGATAATGCTTTGTTGTAGGGGATTTTCCTGTGCATTGAAGGACAGTATCTCTGGCTTCTACCCACTCAATGCCAGCAGCATCCCCTTCCCCAACCATGACAAAGGAAAATGTCTCCAGACATTGCCAAATGCCCCACTACCCACATTAAGAATCATTGTGTCAAGCCATTCATTAAAATAATATTTAAATTTTATGATATATATTTTTTAGCAATCTAACTTTTAAGAAGTGTAGCATATTGCTCTCCACTTATATAAATTAAGAATTTCCTAAATAATACTATTATTTTGCCATTCCATGTATGAAAGCCCTAAAAATGAGTAGTTTTAATATCTATTATTTATTGTCTCACTAGCCTCTCTTTGCATGCTGAGATCCTGTGATAGTGAAATAAAGAAGCTTGGCTTTAATTATAATTATTCATGGAATTCTACCAGGTTCTTCTGTCAATACCAACACCAACACCTTCTGAAATCCCAACCCAGAAATGGTACACCCACCTGAGCAGCCCACTCTAGGTACAACAAGGTGGAAGGCATGTAGATTCAGTCAGTTTGGTGGAAAATAAAGCCATGCAGGGGGAATCTGTGAAGGTGGAGAAGGAGATTAGAAGGACTGACTCAGAGAAGGAATGGAATGTGAAGACTGGTCAGTGAGTCAGAATTTCCCCTTTGTTCTCAAACTAAAAGACATGTACTTTCTACTAGAAACTGTGTTCAAATCAGCACCTCCAAAGAACACTTAGTTCTGTGGTACTTCTACTTTCTGGCTTAAATAGTGTGCTGGCTTATATAGGGAGCTGAAACAACACTTCTCATGTTGTTTAACTGAAGAATGGAATTCCACGTACCAAGCAACTTATTTGCAAAAGAACTCATAGAACATAATTTACTCCTAAATTCAGAGCCTTGCATGAATGTGAAACATGAAAAGATGGCATTCTTTTCCAGCACAGTTATTACACTCCATTTGCAGGTTCGATAACTCAGAGAAACCACAGCAGTACCTGTAATGTCAACGTCATATAGTTTGACTTTGTGATCCTTTAGGGAAAACAAGAACGCTTCATACATTTTAGCATCTGCATGGCAGAAAACAATATAATATTGTGTGTTTTGAACATCGTTTTTCACAGAAAATGGGGCTCCAAAATTTTTCTAAGCTAAATTGGTAACATCTTGACAGAATTGACTTCTAACTAAGATGATATACTTTGTGTGTGGTCATACTCAAAACTTGGATAACTGAAGGAAGGGAAGTAAGTTTCATTTGCATCCGTTCCCAACAAACTTCTCTTAGCCTCAGTTTCCTACGTGTAAATGGGAGTATTTATAGTTACCAGAAGGAGTCAATCAAATCTCACAGTGACTAATGCACAGTAGGAATCCAATTAATTTTATTCCTTCCTCATTCCTATCCCAGCACCCATGAGATACCATGAGCTTTTGTTTTGCTGGAAAGAGAATGAAAGAGAGAGAGAGAGAGAACGTGAGTAGAGAAACAGAAAGCACACAGCAGACAGAGTGTTCAGTCACTGAGAAACAAAATAAAGACAATTGATTCACTCTCTGGCACTTCAAGAAAGACTATAATAAATATTTTAATATGATACTGAAAATTTGAGTTTTTTCCCCTCTGTGATAAAGTTTTCTTGAGAATAACTTATTTTTTAATGTAGACAAGGATTTGTAAGAAATGAACCCTCCCTTCTATTGTAGCTAAGAATATGTATTGAAAACTCTAAACTTTGAAGTTGATTCTTCCTATAGCCCCCTGTAATCATGGAATTCAGAAGACACTGCAACCCAAATACTTGGAACCAGAAGTAAACATAAACTACGCCTTCATCATCAGTCCAATGACAAGGTTTCGTACCCTTCTCACTTTTGCCTTTCACACTTGCCTTTCTGCCAAGGTTGCATAGTTGTAGAGTGGTGAGCTTTCAAAATCTAAACTATAATAAACTCAAATAATATTAGGCTTGATTCATTCACCAGATGAAGCAGAATTCAATTATTATTAATTAGTGTACTTACGATTATCAATTTATAATAGACATTATTCAAAGGCTAATCTCATATATACAGTTGAAATGTTAACCAAGACTGCTGATAACATAAAGGATATATTCAGTTGTAATCTTCACCTAGATTCCTGAGTTCATAAAGCTGGTAATATAAATTTATTTTCATCTTCATCATTATTAAAAAAAATTATACCCAAATCCTTAAAAAATGTTTGTTTATATTTCCTGAAGTACTAATATTTGCTATAATTATGAATGGTACCATTATTTGTCTTGTAAAGGTATTTTGGGGTAGGTTTATTTTAAATAAAAACTATATTTTTCTCAAGGAAAACTTAATATATAGGCATTAAAATAGCTTGAGTTGATATCTTTAATAAGCCATGACCAGAAAATTAGGTCTATAAAGGATTAATTTTTCTCTTACTTTTTCAAAAAGCAGATGTAAAAGTACAAAACCCACTGTTAAATTTTTGTTTACAGTTCTAATGGTAGATTTATAAAGTAATGTGTTTAGCAACAGTTTCTCTATCATGTTTCTTTTTCTTTTGACAGAATTGAAAACCCTCTTTCTTTTTCAAGCTTAATGTTGAAGATTCCATGGTAACTGCCTTTTTATTTGGTTTCCTTTCTTAGTCTTTGTTGTTCTTTGCTTTTAAGTTGGAAAAATATTTTGCTTAAAAATACAGTACAAGAAAATCAACAAGCTACTTTTCAGTGTATAAGTAACTCCTAAGACTTTTCATTTAAAGAAAAAATAAACTTCTCTAAAAGTTTTGTATTAAGTCACAATACTGAAAAGCATTAAACTGGAATCATAGGAATGGAACAGGATTTACTGTCTGAAATACTAGATTGAAAAATTCAGTGTTCCAATTCCTTACACTGTTCTACATTTTTAATTTTCTTAATGTTTGTAATCTACCATTAGTTTGTAAAAATTAATTATAGAGAGGCACTGAAAGTTGTTAGAATTACCAATTCCTTTTAAATTGTAACAATAGCCCACTTATATTCCACAGATCTAACTTATTCTATCAATAAAATGAAACCAAGAATGCTTCCCACCTCTTATCATTTCAACAAATAAAGTGATCATTAATAAACCTGGGTCTGCAAGGCATTTGGAGCTGTTCTCCTCTGCATGAAATAGCATTATAAATAATCCATAAATAAAATTAACAATTTTCTATACATATTTTCTGCTTTCATTTTATATTTTAATGAATTTATTGATGACTTTGAACTGAAAAATTCAGGTTAAATGCCTCCAACAACATTTCACTTTTTTCAAACTGCCAACAGATATAAAGAGCTATAAAAATGTAATTTTTTTCCATCCTCAAAAGTTAAATGAGTTAAAGGTGAGTTTTAATGTAACTCTTTTATATAAAATTTTTAATTGAAATAATTTTTAAATGATGTTTATTAATGATTTATCAGACCTTTATGAGGAAGGTCAGGATTATAAATTTACTTTAAAAGTTAGTGAATGGGGGGGTGCCTTCAAGATGGCAGAGGAGTAAGATGTGGAGATCACCGTCCTCCCCACAAAATATATCAAAACGACATCTACATGTGGAACAACTCCTACAGAACACCTACTGAATGCTGGGAGAAGACCTCAGACTTCCCAAAAGGCAAAAAACTCCCCACGTACCTGAGTAGGGCAAAAGGAAAAACAGAGACAAAAGAATAGGGGTGGGAACTGCACCTCTGGGAGGGAGCTGTGAAAGAGGAAAAGTTTCCACACACTAGGAAGCCCCCTCACTGGCAGAGATAGGGGGTGGGTGGGGGCAAAGCTTTGGAGCGATGGAGGAGAGCACAGCAATAGGGGTGCAGAGGGCAAAGCGGAGAGATTCCTGCACAGAGGATCAGTGCCGACCAGCACTCAGCAGCCTGAGAGGGTTGTCTGCTCACCTGCCAGGACGAGTGGGAGCTGGGAGCTGAGGCTCAGGCTTCAGAGGTCAGATCCCAGGGAGAGGACTGGGGTTGGCTGCGTGAACACAGCCTGAAGGAGGCTAGTGTGCCACAGCTAGCTGGAGGGAGACCACAAAAATGTCTGGAACTGCCTAAGAGGCAAAAGACCATTGTTTCAGGGTGCACAAGGAGAGGGAATACAGAGCACTGCCTAAACAAGCTCCAGAGATGGGCACGATACACAGGTATCAGCACGGACACCAGAGACAAGCATGAAATGCTAAGGCTGCTGCTGCAGCCACCAAGAAGCCTGTGTGCAAGCACAGGTCACTATCCACACCTCTGCTCCCAGAAGGCTGTGCAGCCCACCACTGCCAGGGTCCCGTGATCCAGGGACAACTTCCCCGGGAGAACACACGGCATTCCTCAGGCTGTAGCAACATCACGCTGGCCTCTGCTGCTGCAGGCTTGTCCCGCATTCCGTATCCCTTCCTCCCCCGGCCTGAGTGAGCCAGAGCTCCCTAATCAGCTGCTACATTAATCCTGTCCTGTCTGAGCAAAGAACAGATGCCCTCAGGTGATCTACCTGCAGAGGCAGGGCCAAATCCAAAGCTGAATGCCAGGAGCTGTGTGAAAAAACAAGAGGAAGGGAAATTTCTCCCAGAAGCCTCAGGAGCAGCACATTAAATCTCCACAATCAACTTGATGTACCCTGTATCTGTGGAATACCTGAAGAGACAACAAATCATCCCAAAATTGAGGTGGGGGACTTCAGGAGCAACTGTAGATTTGGGGTTTGCTTTGTGCATCTAATTTGTTTTTGATTTTATATTTATCTTGGTTTAGTATTTAGTGCTTATTATCATTGGTAGATTTCTTTAGTGATTTGGTTGCCCTCTTCCTTTTTTATTTTATATGTATATATATTTTTTTCCTTTTTCTCTTTTTTTGAGTGTGTATGTGTAAGCTTCTTTCTGTATTTTGTCTGTATAGCTTTGCTTTTGCCATTTGTCCTAGGATTCTCACTGTCAGTGTTTTTTGTGTTTTTTTTTTTTTTACTAGAGTTTCTAGTGCTTGTTATCATTGGTGGATTTGTTTTTTGGTTGGTTGCCCTCTTCTTTCTTTCTTTCTCTCTTTTCTTTTATTACTTTTTAATTTTTTTATTTTTGACAATTTTTTCTATTTTAATAACTTTATTTTATTTAATTGCTTCTTTCTTTCATTCTATCTTTCTTCTCTCCCTTTCCTTCTGAGCTGTGCGGCTGACAGGCTCTTGGTGCTCTGGCCAGGTCTCAGGCCTGAGCCCCTGAGGTGGGAGAACCGAGTTCAGGACATAGGTCCATAAGCGACCACCACTCCCATGTAATATTAAATGGTGAAAGCTCTCCCAGAGATGTCCATCTCAAAGCTAAGACCCAACTCCACACAACAACCAGCAAGCTACACTGGTGGACACCATATGCCAAACAACTAGCAAGACAGGAACACAAACACACCCATTAGCAGAGAGGCTTCCTAAAGTCATAATAAGTTAACAGACACCCCAAAACACACCACTGGATGTGGTCCTACCCACCAGAAAAACAAGATCCACTCTGATCCACCAGAACACAGGCACTAGTCCGCTCCACCAGGAAGCCTACACAACCCACTGAACGAACCTTAGCCACTGAGAGCAGACACCAAAAAAAATGGGAACTACGAACCTCCAGCCTGTGAAACGGAGACCCCAAACACAGTAAGTTAAGCAAAATGAGAAGACAGGCAAATACAGAGCAGATGAAGCAGCAAGGTAAAAACACACCGGACCAAAAAAATGAAGAGGAAATAGGCAGTCTACCTGAAAAAGAATTCAGAATAATGACGGTAAAGATGATCAAAATCTTGGAATAGAATGGAGAAAATACAAGAAATGCTTATAAAGGACTTAGAAGAACTAAACAGCAAATGAACAATGATGAACAACACAATAAATGAAATAAAAAATTCTCTACAAGGAATCAATAGCAGAATAAATGAGGCAGAAGAATGGATAAGTGAACTGGAAGATAAAATAGTGGAAATAACTACTGCAGAGCCAAATAAAGAAAAAGAAAATGAAAAGAATTGAGGACAATCTCAGAGACCTCTGGGACAACATTAAACGCACCAACATTCAAATTATAGGAGTCCTAGAGGAAGAAGAGAAAAAGGGAGGGACTGAGAAAGTATTTGAAGAGATTATAGTAGAAAACTTCCCTAATATGGGAGAGGAAATATTCAGTCAAGAACAGGAAGCACAGGGAGTTCCAAAAAGGATAAATCCAAGGAGAAACACACCAAGACACATGTTAGTCAAACTATCAAAAAATAAATACAAAGAAAAATATTAATAGCATCAAGGGAAAAGCAACAATTAACATACAAGGGAATCCCCATAAGGTTAACAGCTGATCTTTCAGCAGAAACTCTGCAAGCCAGCAAGGAGTGGCAGGACATATTTAAAGTGATGAAAGGGAAAAACCTACAAACAAGATTACTATAACCAGTAATGATCTCATTCAGATTCGATGGAGAAATTAAAACTTTACAGACAAGCAAAAGCTAAGAGCATTCAGCACCACCAAACAACCTCTACAACAAACGTTAGAGGAAATTCTCCAGGCAGGAAACACAAGAGAAGGAAGAGACTTACAATAACAAACCCAAAACAATTAAGAAAATGGTAAAAGGAACATACATATCAATAACTACCTTAAAAGTAAATGGATTAAATGCTCCAAAAAATGACACAGACTGGCTGAATGTATACAAAAACAGTACCCATACATAAGATCTCTACAAGAGACCCACTTCAGACCTAGGGACACATACAGACTGAAAGTGAGGGGAAGGAAAAAGATATTCCATGCAAATGGAAATCCGAAAAAATCTGGAGTAGCAATTCTCATATCAGACATAATAGACTTTAAAATAAAGACTATTACAAGAGACAAAGAAGGACACTAAATAATGATCAAGGGATCAATCCAAAGAGAAGATATAACAATTGTAAATATTTATGCACCCAACATAGGAGCACCTCAATACATAAGGGAAAGGCTAACAGCCATAAAAGGGGAAATCAACAGTAACACAATCATAGTAGGGGACTTTAATACCCCACTTTCACCAAAGGACAGATCATCCAAAATGAAAATAAATAAGGAAATACAACCTTTAAATGATACATTAAACAATATAGACTTAATTGATTTTTATAGGACATGCCATCCAAAAACAGCAGAATACACTTTATTTTCAAGTGCTCATGGAACATTCTCCAGGATAGATCATACCTTGTGTCACAAATCAACCCTCAGTAAATTTCAGAAAACTGAAATCATATCAAGTATCTTTTCCAACCACAGTGCTATGAGAATAGATATCAATTACAGGAAAAAATCTGTAAAAAAAAAAAAAAAACCCACAAACACATGGAGGCTAAACAATACACTACTAAATCACCAAGAGATCACTGAAGAAATCAAAGAGGAGATCAAAATATACCTAGAAACAAATAACAATGAAAACATGACAACCCAAACCTATGGGATGCAGCCAAAGCAGTTCTACGAGAGAAGTTTATAGCAATATAACCCTACTTCAAGAAACAAGAAATATCTCAAACAAACAATCTAACCTTATGCCTAAAGCAATTAGAGAAAGAAGAACAAACAAACCCCAAAGTTAGCAGAAGGAAAGAAATCATAAAATTCAGATCAGAAATAAATGAAAAAGAAATGAAGGAAACAATAGCAAAGATCAATAAAACTGAAAGCTGCTTCTTTAAGAAGATACACAAAATTGATAAACCATTAGCCAGACTCATCAGGAAAAAAAGGGAGAAGACTAAAATCAATAGAATTAGAAATGAAAAAGGAGAAGTAACAAGTGAGACTGCAGAAATACAAAGGATTGTGAGAGATTACTACAAGCAAATATATGCCAATAAAATGGAAAACCAGGAAGAAATGGACAGATTCTTAAAAAATCACAACCTTCCAAGACTGAACCAAACCAGACAAAGATGCTATAAAAAAAGAAAACGACAGGCCAATATCACGGATGAACATAGATGCAAAGATCCTCAACAAAATAGTAGCAAACAGAATCCAACAGCACATTAAAAGGATCATGCAACATGATCAAGAGGGGTTTATCCCAGGAATGCAAGTATTCTTCAGTATATGCAAATCAATCAATGTGATGAACCATATTAACAGTTTGAAGGAGAAAAACCATATCATCTCAATAGAGGCAGAAAAATCTTTCAATGAAATTCAACACTCATTTATGATAAAAACCCTCCAGAAAGTAGGCATAGAGGGAACTTACCTCAACATAATAAAGGCCATATATGACAAATCCACAGCCTACATCATTCTCAGTGGTGAAAAACTGAAACCATTTCCACTAAGACCAGGAACAAAACAAGGTTGCCCACTCTCACCACTGTTATTCAACATAGTTTTGGAAGTTTTAGGCAGAGCAATCAGAGAAGAAAAAGAAATAAAAGGAATACAAATTGGAAAAGAAGAAGTAACACTGTCACTGTTTGCAGATGACATGATACTATACATAGAGAATCCTAAAGATGTCACCAGAAAACTACTAGAGCTAATCAATGAATTTGGTAAAGTAGCAGGATACAAAATTAATGCACAGAAATCTCTTGCATTCCTATACACGAATGCAGAAATATCTGAAAGAGAAATTAAGGGAGCACTCCCATTTACCATTGCAACAAAAAGAATTAAAAACCTAAGAATAAACCTACCTAAGGAGACAAAAGGTCTGCATGCAGAAAACTATAAGACACTGATGAAAGAAATTAAAGATGATGCCAACAGATGGAGAGATATACCATGTTCTTGGATTGGAAGAATCACTATTGTGAAAATGACTATACTACCCAAAGCAATCTACGGATTCAATGCAATCCCTATCAAATTACCAATGGCATTTTTTACAGAACTAGAACAAAAACTCTTAAAATTTGTATGGAGACACAAAAGACCCCGAATAGCCAAAGCAGTCTTGAGGGGAAAAAACGGAACTGGAGGATCAGACTCCCTGACTTCAGACTATACTACAAAGCTACAGTAGTCAAGACAATATGGTACTGGCACAAAAACAGAAATATAGATCAATGGAACAGGATAGAAAGCCCAAAGATAAACCCATGCACCTATGGTGAACTAATCTATGACAAAGGAGGCAAGGATATACAATGGAAAATAGACAGTCTCTTCAATAATTGGTGCTGGGAAAACTGGACAGCTACATGTAAAAGAATGAAATTAGAACACTCCCTAACACCATACAAAAAAATAAACTCAAAATTGATTAGAGACCTAAATGTAAGACCAGGCACTATAGAACTCTTAGAGGAAAACATAAGAAGAACACTCCCTGACATAAATTACAGCAAGATATTTTTTGGTCCACTTCCTAGAAAAATGGAAACAAAAACAAAGATAAACAAACGGGACCGAATGAAACTTCAAAGCTTTTGCACAGCAAAGGAAACCATAAACAAGATGAAAAGACAACCCTCAGAATGTGAGAAAGTATTTGTAAATGCAGCAACTAACAAAGGATTAATCTCCAAAATATACAAGCAGCTCATGCAGCTCAATATCAAAAAACAAACAACCCAATCAAAAAATTGCCAGAAAACCTATATAGACATTTCTCCAAAGAAGATATACAGATTGCCAACAAACACATGAAAGAATGCTCAACATAACTAATCATTAGAGAAATGCAAATCAAAACTACAATGAGGTATTACCTCACACTGGTCAGAATGGCCATCATCAAGAAATCTAAAAACAATAAATGCTGGAGAGTGTGGAGAAAAGGGAACCCTCTTGCACTGTTGGTGGGAATGTAAATTAATACAGCCACTATGGAGAACAGTATGGAGGTTCCTCAGAAAACTAAAAATAGAACTACCATATAACCCAGCAATCACTACTACTGGGCGTATACCCTGAGAAAACCATAATTCAAAAAGAGTTATGTACCACAATGTTCACTGCAGCTCTATTTACAATAGCCAGGATATGGAAGCAACCTAAGTGTCCATCGACAGATGAATGGATAAAGAAGATGTGGCACATATATACAATGGAATATTACTCAGCCATAAAAAGAAAGAAAATTGTGTTATTTGTAGTGAAGTGGATGGACCTAAAGAGACTGTCATACAGAGTGAAGGAAGTCAGAAAGAGAAAAACAAATACCGTATGCTAACACATATATATGGAATCTACAAAAAAAAAATGGTTCTGAAGAACCTAGGGGCAGGACAGGAATAAAGATGCAGACATAGAGAATGGACTTGAGGACACAGGGAGGGGGAAGGGTAAACTGGGATGAAGTGAGAGAGTGGCATGGACATGTATACACTACCAAATGTAAAACAGCTAGCTAGTGGGAAGCAACCTCATAGCACAGGGAGATCAGCTTGGTGCTTTGTGTCCATCTAGATGGGTGGGATATGGAGTGTAGGAGGGAGATGCAAGAGGGAGGAGATATGGGGATGTATAGCTGATTCGCTTTGGTATACAGCAGAGACTAACACACCATTGTAAAGCAATTATACTCCAATAAAGATGTTAAAAATAAATACTTTTTTAAAAAAGTTAGTGAATACCGCTTGGTTACCGATAATTGATAGCAGAAAATCTGCAAAAATATAGAACTGAACACATCAACCACAGGGTCTAATTGACATATACAGAACTCTCTACCTAATAATTGTAGAGTACACATTATTTGCAAGTGCTCATGCAACATTTACCAAGATATCCTTCGTCAAAAACCAATGTTAACATATTTAAGGAACTGATATCCTACAGAGTATTTCTCTGACTATAATTCAACTATAATGGATTCAACAGAAGGAAAATCTTCAAGGGCTTGCAACTAAGAATACATGTTTAATTAATCCATTGGTCAAAGAAGAATTAGCCATAAAAATATGTAGAATTAAATGAAAGTGAAAATACAGCACGTAAATTTTAGGATATACCTAAAGCAGTACTGAGAGGTAAGTTTACAGTGCTAAATGCTTAGAGACAAAGAAATGTTTCAAATCAATAATTTAAGTTTCTATATGAATAAGAAAAAGAAAATCAAAATAAATCCAAAGAAAGTAGAAAAATAAATAATAAACATAAGAACAGAAATCAATAAAATTGAAATCAGGAAAATAATAAAGAAATTTAATAAAGCAAATCCCAGTTCTTCAAAAGAACTCAATAAAACTGATAATTCTCTAGCAAGATTGACAAAGATAAAAAGAGATAAAACACAAATCTCCAATATCAAATTAAATAGGGGATTATCGCAAGAGATCCTGTAGCACAAAGGAACAAGGGAATACTACAACTTTATTCTCATAAATTTAACTTAGAAGAAATAGACGAATTCCTCAAAAACTACAAACTATCATATCTCAGTCAAGAAGAAATAAGTAACCTGAAGAGTTCCATAACTGTTAAATAAATTAAATTCATAATTAAAAAGCTCACAAACACACACAGAAATGGTATCTTCAAGCCCAGATGGTTTCACTGGAGATTTTTACCAAATATTCAAAGAAGGATTAACTCCAATTTTACACAATCTCTTCCATAAAATTAGGAAAAAGAAGAAACAGTTCCAAACTCATTTTACAAGGCCAGTATTATCCTGATACAAAAACCAGATGAAGAAAACAAAAATGACAGAGCAGTATCTCTCAAATTTAAATGCAAAAATCCTCAACAGAAAATTAGCAAACTGAATCAAGCAATGTATAAAAAGAATTATACACCATAACCAAGTGGAGTTTATACCAGTTATTAAAAACTGGTTCAATATTTGAAAATCAATAAATGCAAGACATCATATCAACTACTAGAGGAAAAAAATCACATGATCAAATCATTTAATGCAGATAAAGCATTTGACAAAATTTAACATCCATTAATGATAAGAATCCTAAGAGTAAAGTCAGTACCCTAAGAATAAAGAAGCACCTCCTATATAGCCAATATTTTATAATATATAAATCTATACAAATCATTATGTTGTACACCTGAAACTAATATAGTAAGTCAACTGCACTTCAATTAAAAGTGGGGAAGCGGGGCAATTCTTAAATCTCATAAAAAGCATTTACAAGAAAACCTATAGCTCACATCATATTTAAGGGTGAAAGATTAGGAACAAGAAAAAATATTCGTTCTCACCTTTATTATTCAGCAAATTGCTGAAAGTTCTAGCCATTGCAATAAAATGTCCTGTATCAAACGGAAAAGAAAAAACTATCTATATTTGCAGATACCATGACTGTCTACACAGGGAGGAAGGAAGGAACAAACGAACGAATGAAAGGAGGGAGGGAGGGAGGAAGGAAGGAAGGATGGATGGGAGGGAGGAAGAAAGGAAGGAAGGAGAAAGAAAACCTCAAAAATGTCCTGGAACTAATAACTGAGTTCAGAAAGTTCACAGAAACCAAAGTCAAAAATGCAATACCATTTACAAACGCTCCAAAGAAAATTTAAAAATTAGGTATAAATCTAACAAAACATATATAGAATCTGTATAACAAAAGTTATAAGAAGCTAATGAAAGAAATAAAGGAAGACTTAGAAACATCATGTTCACAGATTAGAAGACTCAACATAATAAAAATATCAATTCTCCCTAAACTGATATATAGGTTTAATGAAATCACTATCTAAATCTCAGTAAGGTTTTTATAAACATAGACAAGCTTATTCTAAAATATTTATGGAAATTGGAAGGCTCTAGAATAGCCAGAACAATTTTGAAAAGAAGAATAAAGATGGAGAAATTCCTTCTCCTAATGTCAAGACTTACAATCTAGCTATAGTAATCAAGACAGATTGGTAATGGTGGAGTGATAAACACATATATCAATGGAACAGAATGAAAAACTCATAAATAGATCCATGTAAATATGCCCAATTAATTTTTGGCAAAGGTGCAAAATCAGTACAATGAAGAAGGGATAGCCTTTTCAATAAATAGTGCTGGATCAATTGGATATACATAGGCAAATACATGAATCTCAACCTAAACCTCACACTTTGTACAAAAATTAACTCAGTGTAAAACATTAAACTACAAAAGATCTCAAAAAAAGAAAAAGAAAACATTCAAGGCCTAGAACTAATAAGCAGAGTTCCCCAACTTGACACTAAAAGCACGATCCAAAAGAAGAAAAGTTGATGAATCATACTTCATTCAAATTAAAAACCTTTTGCTCTGTGAAAGACTCAGTTGAGAGGATGAAAAATAAATTACAAACTGGGAGAAAATATTTTCGAATCACATATCCAATAAAGAACGAGTATCTAAAATATATAAAGAACTCTCAAAATTCAAAATTAAACAATCCATTTAGAAAGTGAATAAAAGACACGCAAGACATTTTCCAAAAAGGATATACAGATGATGTGCAAATAAGCACATGAAAAGGTCGCAGCATTATTAGTCATTAGGAAAATGCAAATTAAAACTACAGTGAGGGTTTCCCTGGTGGCGCAGTGGTTGAGAGTCCGCCTGCCGATGCAGGGGACACGGGTTCATGCCCTGGTCCAGGAAGATCCCACATGCCATGGAGCGGCTGGGCCCGTGAGCCATGGCCGCTGAGCCTGCGCGTCCAGAGCCTGTGCTCTGCAACAGGAGAGGCCACAGCAGTGAGAGGCCCGCGTACCACAAAAAAAAAAAAAAAAAAAAAAAAACTACAGTGAGATGTCACTTTATACCTATCAGAATGGCTAAAATGAAAAATAGTGATAAAACCATATACGGGCTAGAGTGTGGAGAAACCAGATCACGCATACATTGCTGGTGGGAATGTATAATGATACAGTTACTCTGGAAAACAGTTTTGCAGTTCTTTCTGAAATTAACAATGGAATATACTGTATCACCCAGCAATTACAGTCTTGGGCACATGTCCCAGAGAAATAAAAACTCATTTTCATGCAGAAACTTCTACACAAATGTTTATAGCAGCTTTAATAATAGCTAAAAACTGGAAACTATCCAAATGGCCTTCAATGATGAATGGTTAAACAAACTGTGGTATATCCATACCATGGATTACCAACCAACAATAAAAAGGAATAAACTATTGACAAATGCAACAACTTGGATGCATCTCAAGGAAATTATGTGGAGTAAAAGAAGCCAATGTCATAAATATACATACTGTATGATTCCATTTATATACATTCATGAAATAACACAAATGTAGACATGGAGAACTTAATAGTAGTTAATGTGGATTAAGGAAAAGGGAGGAGAGGGTGAGTCAAGCTCATCCTCTTGATGAGGGTAGCATGAGTGTTGGTTCAGTTAAGTATTGTGATTGTGGTTATACAAAGCTACATGTGATAAAATTGTCAGAGCTATTCAAACATAGATACGTACACGTATGCACACGAGTACATGTATAACTGGTAAAATCTGAATAACCTTAATGGATTAAACAAATGTTAATTTCCTGAGTTTGATATTGTACTCCAGTTATACAAAATATTAACATTGGGGGAGGCTAGGTGAAGGGTGCCCTGGATTTCCCTATAAATTTCTTTGCACATCCCTATGAATATATAATTATTTTAAAGTTAAAAGTTTTACAGAAAAGTAAATGAAACACGTCAATTGAGTCTAAGATGCATTCAAAGTCGAGGCCAAATACAGATCCTCTAGAATATTATTTTACAAAAGGATAATATTTTTAAAGTCATCATATATCACTTTCTGATTAATAATGAAATAAACAAACTTGGTCCCATGCTTGTCTAAATCCATAATCATCAATTTCATTTGTCTTTAATCACTTTTCCCTTTAATAAGTTGTGAATTTTTAAAAAAATCATTATAGTTTATTTGCCTATGTTATAAACCCCTTCATTTTTCAGCATTTTCTATAATCTGGGCCATAGGAATACCTTAATTTAGATTAAATTGTCTCAGAAAAACTAGGAAGGCTAGGAAGTCATTTAGAGGTGACATGAAACAGTCACACTTTCTTCCTTTTAAAAGCGTCTTTACAGCGAATTCCATGGATAGTTTCAAAACAATTCACTTCGAAATGATAAGGGATTGTGTCTTTTAAGCTTTAAAGGGCAATTGAAAAAGATTTGGTCATTTTTTTGTATACCTCTTGTTTTAACAAAAAATACTT
The DNA here is from genome assembly GCF_964165515.1 of Mesoplodon bidens. Classification (NCBI taxonomy): domain Eukaryota; kingdom Metazoa; phylum Chordata; class Mammalia; order Artiodactyla; family Ziphiidae; genus Mesoplodon; species Mesoplodon bidens. The sequence continues at coordinate 77,095,671 of NC_138165.1, forward strand.
AACTTAAAAAAGAATGACCTTTTGAGACTGTTTTTAAGATTCTTGGAAAATGAAATATTTTAGGATATTAGCAGAGTGAAATTTCTGGAATGGAAAGTGTTGTTTTCTACAGTTACTGTCAACAAATCACCATAAGCTTAGTGGCTTAAAAAAACAGAAATTTATTTTCTTATAGTTCTAGAGGACAGAACCCTAAACCATTATCATTGAACCAAAATCAAGGTGTCATAGGGCTGTTTCCTGCAGCAGCTCTAAGGAAGAATCCATTCTAGTTTCTGATGGGTGCCAGCATTCCTTGACTTGTTGCTACATCATTCCAACCTCTGCCTCCATGGTCACATTGCTTCATCCTCCTCTGTGCAGATGAAATCTCTCTTGGCTTCTCAAAGACACTTGGGAATGAATTTATAACCCACCCACATAATCCAGGATAATCTCTGCATGTTGAGATCTTTAATTAAATCCCATCTGCAAAGATCTTTTTTCCTTATAAAGTAATATTTACAGGTTCCAGGTATTAGGACATGCTCTCTTTTGAGTGGACATTATTCAGCATACTATAGGGAGTCATTAGTGTGCCATGGTTGTGATTTTTCTCAATTTCTGCTTAGTGTAAACATTCGATAAATAGCTAAATGTATTTATATATTGTTTTTAACTGTTAGTGCATTTTAGAGTATTTTAATAGACTTTTTCTACTAAAAAATCTCATAGGTCTTTTTCAATTGAGAGACACTTTAACAAAAAGATATGGATGTATCCAGTGTTGTTTATAAATTAAAACACATACAACAGCTAAGTGCAAATGAGTTATACTACTAAAGATTCCAAATTCATTTTTCTATCAACATCCATGTGCATATGAGAAATAAAAAAGCAGAGGAAAAACTCAATTTCGTTTCTTTTATGGTTGAGTAATATTCCATTGTATATATGTGCCACATCTTCTTTATTCATTGATCTGTCGATGGACACTTAGGTTGCTTCCATGTCCTGGCTATTGTAAATAGTGTTGCAATGAACATTGTGGTACATGTCTCCTTTTGAATTATGGCTTTCTCAGGGTATATGCCCAGTAGTGAGATTGCTGGGCCACATGGTAGTTCTATGTTTAGTTTTTGAAGGAACCTCCAAACTGTTCTCCATAGTGGCTGTATCAATTTACATTCCCACCAACAGTGCAAGAGGGTTCCCTTTACTCCACACTCTCTCCAGCATTTATTGTTTGTAGATTTTTTGATGATGACCATTCTGACTGGTGTGAGGTGATACCTCATTGTAGTTTTGATTTGCATTTCTCTAATGATTAGTGATGTTGAGCATCATTTCATGTGTTGGTTGGCAATCTGTATATCTTCTTTGGAGAAATGTCTATTTATGTCTTCCACCCATTTTTGGACTGGGTTGTTTGTTTTTTTGATATTGAGCTGCATGAGCTGCTTGTATATGTGGCACATATATACAATGGAATATTACTCAGCCATAAAAAGAAACAAAATTGAGTTATTTGTAGTGAGGTGGATGGACCTAGAGTCTGTCATACAGAGTGAAGTAAGTCAGAAAGAGAAAAACAAATACCATATGCTAACACATATATATGGAATCTTAAAAAAAAAATGGTTCTGATGAACCTAGGGGCAGGACAGGAATAAAGATGCAGACAGAGGGAATGGACTTGAGGACACGGGGAGGGGGAAGGGTAAGCTGGGATGAAGTGAGAGAGTAGCACTGACATATATACACTACCAAATATAAAATAGATAGCTAGTGGGAAGCAGCTGCATAGCACAGGGAGATTAGCTCGGTGCTTGTGACCACATAGAGGCATGGGATAGGGAGGGTGGGAGGGAGACGCAAGAGGGAGGGGATATGGGGATATACGTATACATATAGCTGATTCACTTTGTTATGCAGCAGAAACTGACACAACATTGCAAAGCAATTATACTCCAAAAAAGATGTTAAAAAAAAAGCAGAGAAAAGATAGCCAGTAGTCTTAGAAAATATTCAGCCTCACTACTGATTAAAGAAACACACATAAAATCTGTTTGATCCCACTTTTTCTCTTTAATACTAAATAAGACAATAAATATCCAGCCAGTTTTTAAAATCTTAGTATGTTGTCATATTAGCTTTAAATATTTTTTGAAAGATATACCACAGATGCAATGGAAACACATTGAATATCACCTCATTGATTCCATTCCCCTCTCCTCCTGTCCCAGAAGTAACAACCGTCTTGAGTTTGGTACTTTATCATAGCTACATTTTTCTTCATACCCTTACTACATATATGTGTGCTTTCCATACATTTACTTCTTGTATGTATTTATTAAGCAATCAGAATTGTCTGCATGTTTTAAAGTTAAAATTTTTTTCACTCAAATTTATGGTTTGCTACTTTTCCATGTTAAAACACGTAGATTCAATTTAAACTGCTAAATTAAGTTCCTTGTGTGGCTATATCCATGTTTACTTATCTATTTTCCTTTTGATGGAAATGTTTCCAATGTTTTATTATTATACAAAATGCTTCAATGGAGATAACATTTTTCATGTCTCAACATGACAAGAGATTTTAAATTAAAATACTCAATGATGAAGAGAATTACTGGTAGGACTGCAATTTGATACAGTCTTTCTGGAAAACAATTTGGCAACATGTGCCAAGACCTTAAAAAATATGCATACTCATTAACCCTATAACATTACTTCTAAAAATATACCGTATCCGTGGTTCTCAAACTGTGGTCCCCAGATCAGCAGCATCAGCACAAGCAAATTCTCAGGGCCCTACCTCAAACCTACCTGACCAGAAGCTTTGAGGATGGGAATAAGCAATCCATGGTTTACCAAGCCCAACAGGTGATTCTAACTCATGCCAAAGCTTAGGAAACAACTGCTCTAGATAACAGATTAGAAAGTCTCAAGGATATTCACCGCAGAATCACTTTTTAGAGAAAAGGTGGGATTCACCCTCAATGTCTTCATAAATCTTCAAAAAAATGTTGATATAAATAATGAAACAAATATAGCATGAAAATTAAATTATGTGGGAAAACAGCTTTGCTATTATGCTATAAGAAAATGGCATGATCTAAAGTCATGTATAAGTGATATCACACAGTATTCATCTTTTTCTGACTTATTTCATATGTAGAATCTAAAAAATATAACAAACTAGTGAATAAAACAAAAAAAGAAGCAGACTAACAGACACAGAGAACAAACTACTGGTTACCAGTGGGGAGAGGGAAGGGGGAAGGGGCAATATAGGAGTAGGGGAGTTTAAAAAAAAGGGTTATTGTGAGATTATAAGAAATTGGGACTTCCCTGGTGGCACAGTGGTTAAGAATGCGCCCGCAAATTCAAGGGACACAGGTTCGATACCTGGTCCAGGGAGATCCCACATGAGATGGAGCAACTAAGCCCATGAGCCACAACTACTGAGCCTATGCTCTAGAGCCCTCAAGCCACAACTACTGAGCCACATGCCTAGAGCCCATGCTCCGCAACAAGAGAAGCCACTGCAATGAGAAGCCTGCACACCCCAACGAAGAGTAACCCTGCTCGCCGCAACTAGAGAAAGCCTGCATGCAGCAACGAAGACCCAACGCAGCCAAAAAAAAATCATCTGTGTGAAACTTTTGAAAATTGCAAATCACTATATAATTTAAAGAATCTTTTATTCAATAAAAAAGTTTTTAAAAATTAGAGAAAAAATAAAGTTGTACATAGAGCAAAATCATAACTTTTTTATGGTATATATCCAAAGGTAGTAAATAAGAATTTTCACATATATGTACACATACATATAGTCTGAATTAATGTATTTACATTTAGTTTATATATCGCTCATTTATGCTATCATTTGTGACCTCACTAGTTGTATTTATTAACTATTAAAAATGATAAATAAAGCTTATGTTTTTATGAACATAAATAATAGCTACTGGGGTTTTTTAACTCCAAATACCATGATGCTTTGATGTGCAAATAGGTTTCCAACAAGGTAAACTGAGTTTTAAAAAGATGTCATCTTGATATCTAAGGAAGATGGCGGAAGAGTAAGACGCGGAGATCACCTTCCTCCCCACAGATACATCAGAAATTCATCTACACGTGGAACAACTCCTACAGAACACCTACTGAACGCTGACAGAAGACCTCAGACCCCCCAAAAGGCAAGAAACTCCCCACATACCTGGGTAGGGCAAAAGAAAAAAAGAATAAACAGAGACAATAGGATAGGGACGGGACCTGCACCAGTGGGAGGGAGCCATGAAGGAGGGAAGGTTTCTACACACTACAAGCCCCTTCGAGGGCGGAGACTGCAGGTGGCGGAGGGGGAAAGCTTCGGAGTAGCGGAGGAGAGCACAGCAACAGGGGTGCGGAGGGCAAAGCGGAGAGATTCTGGCACAGAGGACCGGTGCCCTCAGGAACACACCAGCCCGAGAGACTTGTCTGCTCGGCCGCCAGGGCGGGCGGGGCTGGGAGCTGAGGCTCGGGTATCGGCTTTCAGTCGGAGCGCAGGGAGAGGACTGCGGCTGGCGGCAGGAAGAGAGCCTGAAGGGGTTAGTGCACCACGGCTAGCCCGGAGGGAGTCCGGGGAAAGGGTCTGGAGCTGCCGAAGAGGCAAGAGACTTTTTTCCCTTTTGTTTCCTGGTGCGCGAGGAGAGGGCATTAAGAGGGCTGCTTGGGAAAGCGCCGGAGACAGGCACGAGCCGCGGGTAAAGCGCGGACCTCGGAGACGGGCGTGGGACGCTGGGGGGGCCGCCGCCGCCGCCGCCGCCGCCGGGCCTGTGTGCGAGCGCGGGTCACTGTCCGCCCCGCCTTCTGGGGGACCTGTGCACCCCGCCACTGCCGGGGTCCCGGGACCCGGGGACGGCTTTCCCGGGAAAGCGCACGGAGCGCCTCGGTCTGCTGCAACATCACGCCGGCCTCTGCCGCCGCAGGCCCGCCCCACACTGCGCGCCCCTCCCTCCCCTCTGCCTGAGTGAGCCAGAGCCCCCGAATCAGCGGCTCCTTTAAACCCGTCCTGTCTGAGCGAAGAACGGACGCCCTCCGGCGACCTACGCGCAGAGGTGGGGCCAGGTCCAAGGCTGAGACCCGGGAGCTGTGAGAGCAGAGACAGGGAAGTCTCTCTGTGCAGCCTCTGGAGGCAGCGGATTAAAGCTTCACGGTCCATTTGATGTGCCCTGCGTCTGTGGAGTGCATGAATGGACAGCGAATCATCCCAAATTGAGGAAGTGGACTTTGAGGACAAGATTTAAGACTTTCCCCCCTTTTCCTATTTTTACAACGAATTATCTCAAATTAAGGAGGTGGACTTAGAGAGCAAGATTTCAGATTTCTCGCCCTTTTCCTTTTTTTACAACGAATTATCCCAAATTGAGGAGGTGGACTTGGAGAGCAAGATTTTTGATTTTTCCCCCTGCTCTCTTTTTGTGAATGTGTATGTGTAATCTTCTGTGTAAGATTCTCTCTGTATAGCTTTGCTTCCACCATATGTCCCAGGGTTCTATCGGTCCGTTTTTTTTCAATAATTACTTTTTAATTTTAATAACGCTACTATATTTCATACTTTATTCTATTTTACTTTACCTGCTCTTTCTTTTTTTCCTACCTTCCCTTCCTCCATCCCTCCCTCCGCTCCTCCTTTCCTTCTTTCTTTTTCTTTCCTCCCTCCCTCCCTCCCACCCTTCTTCTTTCCACTTTCTTTTTCTTTCCTTCCTCCCTCCCTGTCTTTCTTTCTTTCTTTCCTTCCTTCCTCCCTCCGTTCTTCCATTCACTCTTCCTTTTGCTTTCATTCCTCCCTCCCTCCCTCCTTTCTTCCCTTCTTTCTTTCCATCCTTCCTCCCTCCCTCCCTCCTTTCTTTCTTCCTTCCTTCCTTTCTTCCCTTCTTCCTTTCTTTCCCTCTCTCTTTCTTTCTTCTACTAATTCTTTCTTTCTACTTTTTCTTCCTGTTATTCTGAGCTGGGTGGATGAAAGGCTCTTGGTGCTGCAGCTAGGAGTCAATGCTGTGCCTCTGAAGTGGGAGAGCCAACTTCAGGACACGGGTCCACAAGAGACCTCCCAGCTCCACATAATATCAAGCAGCGAAAATCTCCCAGAGATCTCCATCTCAACACCAGCACCCAGCTTCAGTCAACAACCAGCAAGCTACAGTGCTGGTCACCCTGTGCCAAGCAATTAGCAAGGCAGGAACACAACCCCACCCATTAGCAGAGAGGCTACCTAAAAACATAATAAGACCATAGGCACCCCAAAACACACCACCAGACGTGCACCTGTCCACCAGAAAGACAAGATCGAGCCTCAACCACCAGAACACAGGCATTAGTGCCCCCCACCAGCAAGCCTACACAACCTACTGAAACAACCTTAGCCACTGGGGACAGACACCAAAAACAACGGGAACTATGAACCTGCAGCCTGCAAAAAGGAGACCCCAAACACAGTAACATAAGCAAAATGAGAAGACAGAAAAACACACAGCAGGTGAAGGAGCAAGATAAAAATCTACCAGGCCGGGGCCTCCCTGGTGGCGCAGTGGTTGAGAGTCCGCCTGCCGATGCAGGGGATACGGGTTCGTGCCCCGGTCTGGGAGGATCCCATATGCCGCGGAGCGGCTGGGCCCGTGAGCCATGGCCGCTGGGCCTGCGCATCCGGAGCCTGTGCTCCGCAACGGGAGAGGCCACAACAGTGAGAGGCCCGCATACCACAAAAAGAAAAAAAAAAAAAAATCTACCAGGCCTAACAAATGAAGAGGTAATAGGCAGTCTACCTGAAAAAGAATACAGAATAATGATAGTAAAGCTGATCCAAGATTCTATTTCCAAGATCCATGATCATGGAAATAGAATAGACAAAATGCAAGAAACAGTTAACAAGGACCTAGAAGAACTAAAGATGAATCAAGCATTGATTAAAAACACAATAAATGAAATGAAAAATACTCTAGATGGGATCAATAGCAGAATAACTGAGGCAGAAGAACGGATAAGTGAGGTGGAAGATAAAATAGTGGAAATAACTGCTGCAGAGCAAAATAAAGAAAAAAGAATGAAAAGAAGAGAGGACAGTCTCAGAGACCTCTGGGACAACATTAAACGCACCAACATCCGAATTATAGGGGTTCCAGAAGAAGAAGAGAAAAAGAAAGGGACTGAGAAAATATTTTAAGAGATTATAGTTGAAAACTTCCCTAATATGGGAATGGAAATAGTTAATCAAGTCCAGGAGGCACAGAGAGTCCCATACAGAATAAATCCAAGGAGAAATACGCCAAGACACATATTAATCAAACTGTCAAAAATTAAACACAAAGAAATCATATTAAAAGCAGCAAGGGAAAAACAACAAATAACACACAAGGGAATCCCCATCAGGTTAACAGCTGATCTCTCAGCAGAAACTCTACAAGCCAGAAGGGAGTGGCAGGACATAATTAAAGTGATGAAGGAGAGAAACCTGCAACCAAGATTACTCTACCCAGCAAGGATCTCATTCAGATTTGATGGAGAAATTAAAACCTTTAGAGACAAGCAAAAGCTGAGAGAGTTCAGCACCACCAAACCAGCTTTACAACAAATGCTAAAGGAACTTCTCTAGGCAAGAAACACAACAGAAGGAATATACCTACAATAACGAACCCAAAGCAATTAAGGAAATGGGAATAGGAACATACATATCAATAATTACCTTAAATGTAAATGGACTAAATGCTGCCACGAAAAGACACAGAGTGGCTGAATGGATACAAAAACAAGACCCATATATATGCTGTCTACAAGAGACCCACTTCAGACCTAGAGACACATACAGATTGAAAGTAAGGGGATGGAAAAAGATATTCCATGCAAATGGAAATCAAAAGAAAGCTGGAGTAGCAATTCTTATATCAGACAAAATAGATTTTAAAATAAAGACTATTAGACGAGACAAAGAAGGACACTACATAACGATAAAGGGATCGATCCAAGAAGAAGATATAACAATTGTAAATATTTATGCACCCAACATAGGAGCACCTCAATACATAAGGCAAATACTAACAGCCATAAAAGGGGAAATCAACAGTAACACACTCATAGTAGGGGACTTTAACACCCTACTTTCACCAATGGACAGATCATCCAAAATGAAAATAAATAAGGATGGGCTTCCCTGGTGGTGCAGTGGTTGAGAGTCCGCCTGCCGATGCAGGGGACACGGGTTCGTGCCCCGGTCCGGGAGGATCCCACATGCCGCAGAGCGGCTGGGCCCGTGAGCCATGGCTGCTGAGCCTGTGCGTCCGGAGCCTGCGCTCCGCAAGGGGAGAGGCCACAACAGTGAGAGGCCCGCATAACGCAAAAAAAAAAAAAAAAAAAAAAAAGAAAATAAATAAGGAAACACGAGCTTTAAATGATACATTAAACAAGATGGACTTAGTTGATATTTATAGGACATTCCATCCAAAAACAACAGAATACACATTTTTCTCAAGTGCTCATGGAACATTCTCCAGGATAGATCATATCTTGGGTCACAAATCAAGCCTTGGTAAATTTAAGAAAATTGAAATTGTATCAAGTATCTTTTCCGACCACAATGCTATGAGACTAGACATCAATTACAGGAAAAGAGCTGTAAAAAATACAAACACATGGAGGCTAAACAATACACTACTCAATAATGAAGTGATCACTGAAGAAATCAAAGAGGAAATTAAAAAATACATAGAAACAAATGAAAATGGAGACACGACGACCCAAAACCTATGGGACGCAGCAAAAGCAGTTCTAAGGGGGAAGTTTATAGCAATACAATCCCACCTTAAGAAACAGGAAACATCTCGAGTAAACAACCTGACCCTGCACCTAAAGCAATTAGAGAAAGAACAAAAAACCCCCAAAGTTAGCAGAAGGAAAGAAATCATAAAGATCAGATCAGAAATAAATGAAAAAGAAATGAAGGAAACGATAGCAAAGATCAACCAAACTAAAAGCTGATTCTTTGAGAAGATAAACAAAATAGATAAACCATTAGCCAGACTCATCAAGAAAAAAAGGGAGAAGACTCAAATCAATAGAATTAGAAATGAAAAAGGAGAAGTAACAACGGACACTGCAGAAATACAAAAGATCATGAGAGATTACTATAAGCAACTCTATGCCAATAAAATGGACAACCTGGAAGAAATGGACAAATTCTTAGAAATGCACAACCTGCCAAGACTGAATCAGGAAGAAATAGAAAATATGAACAGACCAATCACAAGCACTGAAATTGAAACTGTGATTAAAAACCTTCCATCAAACAAAAGCCCAGGACCAGATGGCTTCACAGGCGAATTCTATCAAACATTTAGAGAAGAGCTAACACCCATCCTTCTCAAACTCTTCCAAACAATATCAGAGGAAGAAACACTCCCAAACTCATTCTACGAGGCCACCATCACCTTGATACCAAAACCAGGCAAGGATGTCACAAAGAAAGAAAACTACAGGCCAATATCACTGATGAACATAGATGCAAAAATCCTCAACAAAATACTAGCAAACAGAATCCAACAGCACATTAAAAGGATCATACACCATGATCAAGTGGGGTTTATTCCAGGAATGCAAGGATTCTTCAATATATGCAAATCAATCAATGTAATACACCATATTAACAAGTTGAAGGAGAAAAACCATATGATCATCTCAATAGATGCAGATAAAGCTTTCGACAAAATTCAACACCCATTTATGATAAAAACCCTCCAGAAAGTAGGCATAGAGGGAACTTTCCTCAACATAATAAAGGCCATATATGACAAACCCACAGCCAACATTGTCCTCAATGGTGAAAAACTGAAACCATTTCCACTAAGATCAGGAACAAGACAAGGTTGCCCACTCTCACCACTCTTATTCAACATAGTTTTGGAAGTTTTAGCCACAGCAATCAGAGAAGAAAAGGAAATAAAAGGAATCCAAATCGGAAAAGAAGAAGTAAAGCTATCACTGTTTGCAGATGACATGATACTATACATAGAGAATCCTAAAGATGCTACCGAAAAACTACTAGAGCTAATCAATGAATTGGGTAAAGTAGCAGGATACAAAATTAATGTACAGAAATCTCTGGCATTCCTGTACACTAATGATGAAAAATCTGAAAATGAAATCAAGAAAACACTCCCATTTACCATTGCAACAAAAAGAATAAAATATCTAGGAATAAACCTACCTAAGGAGACAAAAGACCTGTATGCAGAAAATTATAAGACAGAGATGAAAGAAACTAAAGATGATACAAATAGATGGAGAGATATACCATGCTCCTGGATTGGAAGAATCAATATTGTGAAAATGACTCTACTACCCAAAGCAATCTACAGATTCAATGCAATCCCTATCAAACTACCACTGGCATTTTTCACAGAACTAGAACAAAAAATTTCAAAATTTGTTTGGAAAAACAAAAGACCCCGAATAGCCAAAGCAATCTTGAGAACGAAAAATGGAGCTGGAGGAATCAGGCTCCCTGACTTCAGACTATACTACAAAGCTACAGTCATCAAGACAGTGTGGTACTGGCATAAAAACAGAAAGATAGATCAGTGGATCAGGATAGAAAGCCCAGAGATAAACCCACGCACATATGGCCAACTTATATTTGATAAAGGAGGCAGGAATGTACAGTGGAGAAAGGACAGCCTCTTCAATAGGTGGTGCTGGGCAAACTGGACAGGGACATGTAAAAGTTTGAGATTAGATCATTCCCTAACACCATACACAAAAATAAGCTCAAAATGGATTAAAGACCTAAATGTAAGGCCAGAAACTATCAAACTCTTAGAGGAAAACATAGGTAGAACACTCTATGACCTAAATCACAGTAAGATCCTTTTGGACCCACCTCCTAGAGAAATGGAAATAAAAACAAAGATAAACAAATGGGACCTAATGAAACTTCAAAGCTTTTGCACAGGAAAGGAACCCATAAACAAGACCAAAAGACAACCCTCAGAATGGGAGAAAATATTTGCAAATGAAGCAACTGACAAAGGATTAATCTCCAAAATTTATAAACAGCTCATGCAGCTCAATAGCAAAAAAACAAACAACCCAATCCAAAAATGGGCAGAAGACTTAAATAGGCATTTCTCCAAAGAAGATATACAGACTGCCAACAAACACATGAAAGAATGCTCAACATCATTAATCATTAGAGAAATGCAAATCAAAACTACAATGAGATATCATCTCACACCAGTCAGAATGGCCATCAACAAGAAATCTAGAAACAATAAATGCTGGAGAGGGTGTGGAGAAAAGGGAACACTCTTGCACTGCTGGTGGGAATGTGCATTGGTACAGCCACTATGGAGAACGGTATGGAGGTTCCTTCAAAAACTAAAAATAGAACTACCATATGACCCAGCAATCCCACTACTAGGCATATACCCTGAGAAAACCATAATTCAAAAAGAGACATGTACCAAAATGTTCATTGCAGCTCTATTCACAATAGCCCGGAGCTGGAAACAACCTAAGTGTCCATCGTCGGATGAATGGATAAAGAAGATGTGGCACATATATACAATGGAATATTACTCAGCCATAAAAAGAAACGAAACTGAGCTATTTGTAATGAGGTGGATAGACCTAGAGTCTGTCATACAGAGTGAAGTCAGAAAGAGAAAGACAAATACCGTATGCTAACACATATATACGGAATTTTAAAAAAAAATGTCATGAAGAACCTAGGGGTAAAACGGGAATAAAGACACAGACCTACTTGAGAATGGACTTGAGGATATGGGGAGGGGGAAGGGTAAGCTGTGACAAAGCGAAAGAGAGGCATGGACATATATACACTACCAAACGTAAGGTAGATAGATAGTGGGAAGCAGCCGCAGAGCACAGGGAGATCAGCTCGGTGCTTTGTGACCGCCTTGGGGGTGGGATGGGGAGGGTGGGAGGGAGGGAGATGCATGAGGGAAGGGATGTGGGAACAGATGTATATGTATGACTGATTCACTTTGTTATAAAGCAGAAACTAATAAAAAAGAAAAAAAGAAAAAAAAGGCCACCAAGAAACCTAAAAAAAAAAAAAAAAGAAATATCTAAGTATGTATATATACTATTAAAATTTTAAATTTGTGTATCTATTGAATTTAATTTTAAATTTATGTATATTTAATTTAATGCACATATATATGCTACTTTTTAAATAAAAAGTTCAAACAGCCAGGCACGAAAAAAAAAAAAAAAAGATGTCATCTTATGCAATAATTTACTTTGGATTGACAGTTAAAAGTAATATCTAGATGATGTCTATAACATATTCACAAATATTCTAAAAGTCTATTAATAGAAATATAAGGAATATTAAAACTGGCTGGTTTGTATCCAGTGAAATATAGACTTAAATTCTATGCCATTAGAACTTGCAAATTTATAAGAATGTGCTTTAAATTTGTTGGCAGTTGAATTTCTATGTAAAGTTCTCAGTATTCTCTATGGCTATCAAATGGATCATAATAACCTCAACATTCATTTATATAATTCAAATTATATTATATATAACCCCATTTATTATTTTAAATAACTAATATAATTTTGTTCACATCTGATGTATATACCGTGATCAAAATTTAATTCCAATTTTCCTGAACTAGAGAATAGGTTTTGTGTGAGGTCTGTAGCAAATGTAATTTTAACTCGTAATTCTCAATATGTTCCTATTACTTTCAAGAATAATAGGGAGTATGCCTGCAGGTAGTTTAATACCTTTAAATTCCTATGGATCACAATGAAATACCATGTAGCCCAGTATGCTTCTTATTTCAAAGGTTGTGGGCTGCTAACAATACACTTTTATTAAAATTCCTATTAATTTTTGCTGTCAATCTGAATATAATATTACTTTATCACTTTTCTATAGAATAAAAAAGTGAAGAAAATATTACTTTATCTCTAACTACTTATTTGGCCAAAAATAGAAAAAGAAATTTAGAAGAAGTCAACTATGTCATAGCCAAATAATAGCCAATTTTTGAATATTTTAATAATGAAATGGCACAATTTATACATCTATCCATGTAGTGATTTGTTCAAAAGATACTTAGTATTGAGCCAAGGAATTGTGCTAAGCATTAGGGATAGAGCAGCTAGCAACAATTAAATCCCTGCCCTCAAGAAGCATTCATTCTAGTGGGAGTAATAAACAACAAATACATAATTCAAGTACTCATACTGTGATAAAGAAAAAGAGGAGTTTTATGTAAAAAATGGATCTGAATTAAACATGAAAAGTGTATAAAGGCATTCCAAGAATAAAGCAAAGCCTATGCAAATGACCTAAGGTGAGCAATTGCTCATAAGAAGTGCTCCGAGGAGAGCGAGTAGATTAGAGTGGCCAGAGAATTGGGAACAAAAAAGAACAAGGTACCCGATGAGGCTAGGGTAAGGTCAGGGACAGATCACCAGGCTTCTGTAAATCATGATGGGATATTGAGCTTGTCCTGGTACTAAGAAGCCATGATGTGTCAGAGGCTAACCATGATTACTCCGGAGACATGATCGTGAGGGCACAAAGATGTTTCAGTGGGCCAGGCAAGAGATGGTGGGAACTTTGGACGGAAGTGATTTCATTTCAGATGGAGAGACACACATGTCTTCACAATCTGTTTGGGAATCTGTGTTGGAAACAGAACTTGGTTACAAACTGCATGGGGGGTAGAGGTGGGCTGTGGATGTGAAAGGTGCAAAGTTGACCCTTCGTTGACTTATCTGGAAGGAGTGGAGTTGTCGTTTACTAAGGTGGAGGCACTGGGAGAGGGATAGATTCTCTGTCTGTGGCATGGGCCATCTTAAGTTTGAGATGCCTGTAAGACATACAAGTGAAGATATCAAAAACATATAAATTAATATGGTGCCCAAAGGGGAGGTCTGGGCTAAAAAGAAAAACTCTCAATTTATCTTTTTAATCTTACTTTTCACATTCAACTAAATGTAATGTATAATCATTGGGGGGAAAATAGTATTAAAAAGTAACACAGAGTTCTTTTTCTATATATACACACATACACACAGATGTGTGGATAATTATTATTTATAAGAAACTGAATTATATTTTTAATCTGATTTTTAACTTAATTTTTTTAAGCATATTTTCTTCAGAGAAATATAGATTCATTCTGAGATATGTAACTTTACTGAGCACATAATGTTGCTTTCTATAGCTAATCAGAAAATTATTAAACCAATTCTTATTTTTATAAATGTACATGGTTAGTAATATTTTGCTACAATAAGCAGTACTACAAGGAACACTCTTTTATGTCTTTGTTTAGTGAAATTTATAGTTCACAAGAAATACTACATAATATGTGTGCTTAATGTATACAGACAGGATTAAATTAATATATCACTTATAGTCAAAAAGTAGAAAATATGAATTAATTTCTTTTGCAAACAACTATAAAGAGAGTTCTGGATTTTGCTTGCAATGTTAAATGTTTTAAAGCTGCAAGTAGGAAGACACACATCAATTTCAACATTAGGAATGAAAACTTAGTATATAGGAGTATGTAGTTTCTAAGGAATTAAAAAAAATTCTATTACATTAGATTTCCTACCTTTCTTCTCTTTTAGTCCACACTAAAGGCCCTGTCAAGATGTCAGAGTGGTGCTTGCTTCAGCAGCACATATACTAAAATTGGAACAATAAAAAGAAGATTAGCATGGCCCCTGAGCAAGGAGGACACACAAATCCGTGGAGACTTCCATATTTTTAGGTTGTTAAGAGAGCAGATCCTAAGAGTCCTCATCACAAGGAGAAGTGGTTTTTTTCTTTCCTTTTTATTGTATCTATATGAAATAATGGATGTTAACTAAACTTATTGTGGCAATCATTTCACAATACATGTAAATCAAACTATCATGCTATACACCTTAAACGTATACAGTTTATTGTCAAGTATTTCTCAGTAAAACTGGAAAAATATTTCAGGGTTTCTGAAGGTTAATGAGCATGTTTTGGTTCTGGAGACCTAGCTTGCTTTTGTCTCCATGCACATAGCTGTCTGTATCTCTGACCTCAGTTTACTTGGTCACACCATTGTTTGTAATAGATAGGAGCACTTTTTTCTTAAAATCAAAACAGAGTCATATTTCCAACATTACATTTCTGCAAACATCACTCCAGTCCTGTGCCCCAGGAAATACAGAGGTACCTGATGAAAACCATTCCTTCAGAGGAGGATACACCCCCACCTTTGATGCTTTTCTCCAAGATACTTTACTAACAACAACAACAAAAAGACACATGGGCAATCTGTCTCCTTCAAGAGTTCACTCGCTGCTGAGCTTGGGGCCAGAGAGGGGTGCTTGCTGCTCTTAGTAACAGATATCACCTAGACATTTTAACTCCCTTTGACACGCCCAATCCCACCTGCAAACTGGAAACTGAAGAAAGAGGTGTCTCAAAAACATGAAATCCTGTTTTGCCTGGTGGGATATCTTTATTCCTGAGTAATTTCTCCAAATAACACCCTTGAGTCTCTGAAAACATAAAAATTGCCTGTAGAGTCAAGGCAAATGAGGGCTAAATCCATTCATTATGTCCCTGTAGACTCTCATTCACCTCTAGCTGTAGGAAGCTTCAAAAACACAGGATTGATGAAAAGTGTATAAACATATTATCCAGATACTCAGGTTGTCACAGGGAGCAGTTTTTGTTCTTGATTTTAATGTAAGCAAAGCTGAGCACTGGAAATGTTCAGGTAAAAACAGAGATTTTTCTTTCTGAAAGATAATATTTATCATTCTGAATGATTTTATTCTTTTCTTTTGAATTCCATGGCAAATTCTGAAATCTGTTCATATTTGACCTACTCTTGTAACCTTGCTTATATCTTCATTACCCAGCAAGGAGTAAGCATAATTGATAAACAATCCATGGTCCTAATCTTTGCTTTGCTATGGATTGTCTTTGAATCTCTCAGGATAGTCTAGACTGTGTTTTGGTAGCAAAGTACTCTAAACTCTCAGTGGCTAAGTACTACTTAATAGTACTCACCACTCAGGGACCCTGGCAGATAGATCAGCCATCATCTCAAACATTGCCAATCAACATGCTTAAGGGAAAGGGTGTGCTGAAGGGCCTCACAAGGTCAACTCAATGATCTAGAACAGAAGTGGCATGCTCTAGTCTTTTCTATTTGCAACTCACTGGCTAGAGCTAAACATATGGTCCCATCAAAAAGATACAAGACATACAATCCTAACATGTTTCTGAAAGCAAAGAGCCAGAAATAGTTGAAAAATAGCAATAAGGACCATCCCAATCCTGTAAAAGAAGAACTATTTTTTTCTTGCGAAAATGCTGTAGGGAAAATTGAGAAAAGCTAACTGGATAGCAAAGTATAGAAAAACACATTTTTCATTGTCAAGAGTCTGCTTATAAAAAGTAATGTTCCTCCAGCTGTATGCACAATTTCTTTCTAAATAACAACATGGGAGCTATTAGTCTCTTATCTCCAAATGTACATGCTTTGGGACTTCTGTCCTTTATACCTCACCTTTTTCCAAAAAGCTTTTGAAGTAGCTTACAAAGATATATAAAGCAAAATAGAATAAGGAAGAGTAAGTCAGGAAAAAGGGAAAAGAAGGAGGAGTTAAAAGACAAAGTTAAAAATGAAATTAGAATCTAATATTTGACAGGAGATCTAGTATGGTTTTCTGGAAGTCAGTGACAACTTTGGCTCTGAACATTCTGGGAACCATGCAAAAAAAGAAATATAATCAATGGTATGATACATAGTATCTACAAGTTAAAAGCAAAATATGTCATGAGAAGAAGCACAGTAATATTTGGCCCATGAGTCCTTATGAACAGGGAATATATAACATATTACAGAAAGTAACAGAAAGCATGTCTACAATAAACTTAACACTATAAAGCTGCATCTTATTATATTTTTACTATAGTATCACAGGCCCACATCACAAGTACTTTTATTATTATTTTCAGATTTACTGATAATTATTGTAATGATTTGGCTCTGTTTGTCAATATCCCACATCTTTAAGGTCATCCAGGATATGAATGAGGCAAAGAAGTAAGGTTTCGCTCCCAAATGTAACATTAATATAAACCACAGCTCACAAACAGGCATAAAGACTGCTGAATATGGCCTTCAACTATTTACTTCACACAGTACTGTTTTTAAACTCGAATTTGAATGTCTTTAGGTATAGAATTTACTCTCCAGTTTGGCCATAATTTCTCACCACTTCCTACAATGATCCAATTTATGTCCTTCATGTAGCCCCTATAGGAATTAGAGTTTGAAACCCCTGGTACAAACTACATTAACTCAGTAAAATAAAATGTTCCATAAATTCAGTGTCTATTCCCTCTATACCAGCTGCTTTGAGGAAATATAAAATAAACAATAACTGTACTGAAGTTTCTCAAACAGCTAATTCTATTGGGGAAGATAATGGCAAAACATCTGAGAACATATAGTACTAAAATGACAATAACTATTTTATATATTTTGCAGCTCTTTATATTTTAGCAAACTATTTCACATTCAACACTGCAGTGGCTTCTTTCAGGAATCCCACTAAACAATCAAAATAGGATAATGGTTCCCATTATTCAGATAAAAACACTGAGATCCAAAAAGTTAAGTTGGATTAACCTCACGTCACAAGGCTAATCACAGATATAGCATAAGCTCCATGGAGGGCTCTTTCAGTTTTACATCCTGCACAGACCTACATATCGCAGGCATTTCATAAACATTCTCTAAATTAACAAGGAAAAGAAACTCTAGGTCAACACACATATTGATTCATAAACATGAATAGTAGAAGAAAGCTTGTAGAGAAGAATGATCACAATCCACAAATCACACTATACCATACCCAATACATATATATGTAAATTTAAAAAAAAATATATATATATATATATAAAACCAGATGCTATTTATGCCTCAAGACACTTCTGATATGTAGGAAAGAGGCAAAATGCAAGGTACACAAAAATTTATATGTAAATATAATAATCCCAAATATTCATGAAGGGAATCAGTGATTAGTCTTACTGCTTTAAAAAAAAATCAATGGATTTATTCAGAGGAAAGTATCCTAGAGTTTGTGGACTTCAAAAATAAGCAAAGCTATGGTATTTACAGTATTTACAGTATTTATTGCAATATTATCTAAAATAGCAAAATATTGGAAACTACCTTAATACAACTAGCAAGACAGAAACACAACCCCACCCATTAGGAGAGAGGCTGCCTAAAATCATAATAAGGCCACAGAAACCCCAAAACACACCACCAGATGTGGACCTGCCCACCAGAAACACAAGATCCAGACTCATCCACCAGAACACAGGCACTAGTCCCCTCCACCAGGAAGCCTACACAACCCACTGAACCAACTTTAGCCACTGGGGACAGACACCAAAAACAAAGGGAACTACAAACCTGCAGCCTGTAAAAAGGAGACCCCAAACACAGTAAGTTAAGAAAATTGAGAAGACAGAAAAACACACAGCAGATGAAGGAGCAAGATAAAAGCTCACCAGACCCAATAAATGAAGAGGAAATAGGCAGTCTCCCTGAAAAAGAATTCAGAATAATGAGAGTAAAGATGATCCAAAATCGTGGAAATATTATAGAGAAAATGCAAGAAACATTTAACAAGGACCTAGAAGAACTAAAGAGGAAACAAGCAACAATGAACAACATAATAAATAAATAAAAATTCTCTAGAAGGGATGAATAGCAGAATAACTGAGGCAGAAGAATGGATAAGTGACCTGGAAGATAAAATAGTGCAAATAACTACTGCAGAGCAGAATAAAGAAAAAGAATGAAAAGAACTGAGGACAGTCTCAGAGACCTCTGGGACAACATTAAATGCAACAACATTCAAATTATAGGGGTCCCAGAAGAAGAAGAGAAAAAGAAAGGGACTGAGAAAATATTTGAAGAGATTATAGTTGAAAACTTCCCTAATATGGGAAAGGAAATAGTTAATCAACTCCAGGAAGCACAGAGAGTCCCATACAGGATAAATCCAAGGAGAAACACGCCAAGACACATATTAATCAATCTGTCAAAATTAAATACAAAGAAAACATATTAAAAGCAGCAAAGGAAAAACAACAAATAACACACAAGGGAATCCCCATCAGGTTAACAGCTGAGCTTTCAGCAGAAACTCTGCAAGCCAGAAGGAGTGGCCGGACAAATTTAAAGTGATGAAGGACAAAAAGCTGCAACCAAGATTACTCTACCCAGCAAGGATCTCACTGAGATTTGATGGAGAAATTAAAAGCTTTACAGACAAGCAAAAGCTGAGAGAGTTCAGCACCACCAAACCAGTTTTACAACAAATGCTAAAGGAACTTCTCTAGGCAGGAAACACAAGAGAAGGAAAAGACCTACAATAACAAACCCAAAACAATTAAGAAAATGGGAATAGGAATATACATATCGATAATTACCTTAAATGTAAATGGATTAAATGCTCCCACCAAAAGACACAGACTGGCTGAATGGATACACAAACATGATCCATATATATGCTGTCTACAAGAGACCCACTTCAGACCTAGGGACACATACAGACTGAAAGTGAGGGGATGGAAAAAGATATTCCATGCAAATGGAAACTAAAAGAAAGCTGGAGTAGCAATTCTCATATCAGACATAATAGACTTTAAAATAAAGACTATTACAAGAGACAAAGAACACTACATAATAATCAAGGGATCGATCCAAGAAGAAGATATAACAATTGTAAATATTTATGCACCCAACATAGGAGCACCTCAATACATAAGGCAAATACTAATAGCCATAAAAGGGGAAATTGACAGTAACACATTCATAGTAGGGGACTTGAACACCCCACTTTCACCAGTGGACAGACCATACAAAATGAAAATAAATAAGGAAACACAAGCTTTAAATGATACATTAAACAAGATGGACTTAATTGATATTTATAGGACATTCCATCCAAAAACAACAGAATACACATTTTTCTCAAGTGCTCATGGAACATGCTCCAGGATAGATCATATCTTGGGTCACAAATCAACCCTTGCTAAATTTAAGAAAATTGAAATTGTATCAAGTATCTTTTGCAACCACAATGCTATGAGACTAGATATCAATTACAGGAAAAGATCTGTAAAGAATACAAACACACGGAGGCTAAACAATACACTACTTAATTATGAAGTGACCACTGAAGAAATCGAAGAGGAAATCAAAAAATACCTAGAAGTAAATGACAATGGAGACACAACGATGCAAAACCTATGGGATGCAGCAAAAGCAGTTCTAAGAGGGAAGTTTATAGCAATACAATCCTACCTCAAGAAATAAGAAACAACTCAAATAAAAAACCTAACCTTGTACCTAAAGCAATTAGAGAAAGAAGAACAAAAACACCCCAAAGTTAGCAGAAGGAAAGAAATCATAAAGATCAGATCAGAAATAAATGAAAAAGAAAGGAAGGAAACGATAGCAAAGATCAATAAAACTAAAAGCTGGTTCTTTGAGAAGATAAACAAAATTGATAAACCATTAGCCAGACTCATCAAGAAAAAAAGGGAGAAGACTCAAATCAATAGAATTAGAAATGAAAAAGGAGAAGTAACAACTGACACTGCAGAAATACAAAAGATCATGAGAGATTACTACAAGCAACTCTATACGAATAAAATGGACAACCTGGAAGAAATGGACAAATTCTTAGAAACACATAACCTGCCAAGACTGAATCAGGAAGAAATAGAAAATATGAACAGACCAATCACAAGCACTGAAATTGAAACTCTGGTTAAAAATCTTCCAACACACAAAAGCCCAGGACCAGATGGCTTCACAGGCGAATTCTATCAAACATTTAGAGAAGAGCTAACACCTTTCCTTCTCAAACTTTTCCAAAATATAGCAGAGGGAGGAACACTCCCAAACTCATTCTACAAGGCCACCATCACCCTGACACCAAAACCAGACAAGGATGTCACAAAGAAAGAAAACTACAGGCCAATATCACTGAGGAACATAGATGCAAAAATCCTCAACAAAATACTAGCAAACAGAATCCAACAGCACATTAAAAGGATCATACACCATGATCAAGTGGGGTTTACTCCAGGAATGCAAGGATTCTTCAACATACACAAAACAATTAATGTGATACATCATATTAACAAATTGAAGAAGAAAAACCATATGATCATTTCAATAGATGCAGAGAAAGCTTTTGACAAATTCAACACCCATTTATGATAAAAACCCTGCAGAAAGTAGGCATAGAGGGAACTTTCCTCAACATAATAAAGGCCATATATGACAAACCCACAGCCAACATCGTTCTCAACGGTGAAAAACTGAAACCATTTCCACAAAGATCAGGAACAAGACAAGGTTGCCCACTCTCACCACTCTTATTCAACATCGTTTTGGAAGTTTTAGCCACAGCAATCAGAGAAGAAAAGGAAATAAAAGAAATCCAAATCGGAAAAGAAGAAAAGCTGTCACTGTTTGCAGATGACATGATACTATACATAGAGAATCCTAAAGATGCTACCAGAAAACTACTAGAGCTAATCAATGAATTGGGTAAAGTAGCAGGATACAAAATTAATGCACAGAAATCTCTTGCATGGTTATACATTGATGACGAAAAATCTGAAATTGAAATTAAGAAAACACTCTCATTTACCACTGCAACAAAAAGAATAAACTATCTAGGAATAAACCTACCTAAGAAGAAAAATGACCTGTATGCAGAAAATTATAAGACACTGAAGAAAGAAATTAAAGATGGTACAAATAGATGGAGAGATACACCATGTTCTTGGATTGGAAGAATCAACATTGTGAAAATGACTCTACTACTACTACAGATTCAATGCAATCCCTATCAAACTACCACTGGCATTTTTCACAGAACTAGAACAAAACATTTCACAATTTGTATGGAAACACAAAAGACCCCGAATAGCCAATTCAATCTTGAGAATGAAAAATGGAGCTGGAGGAATCAGGCTCCCTGACTTCAGACTATACTACAAAGCTACAGTAATCAAGACAGTATGGTACTGGCACAAAAACAGAAATATAGATCAATGGAACAGGATAGAAAGCCCAGAGATATACCTACACACATATGGTCACCTTATCTTTGATAAAGTAGGTAGGAATGTACAGTGGAGAAAGGACAGCCTGTTCAGTAAGTGGTGCTGGGATAATTGGACAGGTATGTGTAAAAGTATGAGCTTAGAACACTCCTTAACACCATACACAAAAATAAGCTCAAAATGTATTAAAGACCTAAATGTAAGGCCAGAAACTATCAAACTGTTAGAGGAAAACATAGGCAGAACACTCTATGACATAAATCACAGCAAGATCCTTTTTTGACCCACCTCCTAGAGAAATGGAAATAAAAACAAAAATAAACAAATAGGAACTAATGAAGCTTAAAAGCTTTTGCACAGCAAAGGAAACCATAAACAAGACCAAAGATAACCCTCAGAATGGGAGAAAATATTTGCAAATGAAGCAACTGACAAAGGATTAATCTCCAAAATTTATAAACAGCTCATGCAGCTCAATAACAACAACAACAACAAAATCCAATCCATAAATGGGCAGAAGACTTAAATAGGCATTTCTCCAAAGAAGATATACAGATTGCCAAGAAACACATGAAGGAATGCTCAAATCATTAATCATTAGAGAAATGCAAATCAAAACTACAATGAGATATCATCTCACACCAGTCAGAATGGCCATCATCAAAAAATCTAAAAACAATAAATGCTGGAGAGGGTGTGGAGAAAAGGGAACACTCTTGCACTGTTGGTGGGAATGTGAATTGGTACAGCCACTATGGAGAACAGTATGGAGGTTCCTTAAAAAACTACAAATAGAACTACCATATGACCCAGCAATCCCACTACTGGGCATATACCCTGAGAAAACCATAGTTCAAAAAGAGTCATGTACCAAAATGTTCATTGCAGCTCTCTTTACAATAGCCAGGAGATGGAAGCAACCTAAGTGTCCATCATCGGATGAATGGATAAAGAAGATGTGGCACATATATACAATGGAATATTACTCAGCCATAAAAAGAAATGAAATTGAGTTATTTGTAGTGAGGTGGATGGACCTAGAGTCTGTCATAGAGAGTGACGTAAGTCAGAAAGAGAAAGACAAATACCGTATGCTAACACATATATATGGAATCTAAGAAAAATAAATGTCATGAAGAACCTAGGGGTAAGACGGGAATAAAGACACAGACCTACTAGAGAATGGACTTGAGGATATGGGGATGGGGAAGGGTAAGCTGTGACAAAGTGAGAGAGTGGCATGGCCATATATATACACTACCAAACGTAAAATAGATAGCTAGTGGGAAGCAGCCACAGAGCACAGGGAGATCAGCTCAGTGTTTTGTGACCACCTAGAGGGGTGGGATAGGGAGGGTGGGAGGGAGGGAGATGCAAGAGGGAAGAGATATGGGAACATATGTATAACTGATTCACTTTGTTATAAAGCAGAAACTAACACACCATTGTAAAGCAATTATACTCCAATAAAGATGTGAAAGAAAGAAAGAAAGAAAGAAAGAAGATGAAAATATGTTTGGTTCTTTTAATAATATTTCAAAATAAACACTACTGACTACTTAAACCTGAATATATTTTTTATTGGAAGTTTAAAATTTGCCTAAATACATTATTTCACATGTTTGTGTTCAGGGGCAAGAGAAGTATACACAATAAATGGATACTTTATTGTAAAATGAGATAGTCTAGAACATCTCTTTTCATTCTACTCTAGTGGTTTGTGTGTGTGTATATCAGAGCATTCAAAAGGAAGCAAACAGGGAGCACCCATATATTCAGCTACTTAACAAAAGTAATATAGATGAGATTAAAAGAAAGTGCTTCATTTACTAAGATAACCAGGAATACATGGTCAATATATTGATGTAAGAGGTAAGGCAAAGGAAAAAGAGTCATGTCAAGAAACTGAATGAATCCTAGAGAAGAAATATTGCCACGATTTCAATTTTAATTTTAATATGGCCTCATTAGTGTAGACATGCTATTAAATAGCCAAAAGCAATAGGAATTTTCACACATACTTATTTATATTGAATTGCCCAAGTCTACCTTTATCCCTACTCCCTCTAAAGAGAGATATTCTTTTCTCATCTTGTCCTTTGAAAAGCCCTTAAAAAATATAAATTCTTTGATTATGTTTTTTAGAAATCACAAGATTACTAATAGGCAAACATCAGAAAGTTGCATTTCAATTCAGATAAACATCAAGATACAGGGTTTCTAGGGCTGCTGTCTAGCCTAAAAAATCAAATTGAGGATCATATTTAAACAACTGTGTTTATGCCACTTTCTGTACATTAAAACTTTCTTCTTATAACAGGATCAAAAAGTACCATTGTCAGTACACACTGATTTGTTGACTAAGTGTTCCTTAGAAAACGTGGAGTTATAGAAACTAGTGTTAAATGAAGACCTGTAGGATTTTGTTGATATTTTATATAAATGTCTAATCTAAATGCCAGTTAATCTGACCTTCTTCAATTGTCCTTCATTGAATTAATCTCCTTAAATTTTTGCCTCTTTTACCTGTGTAATCTCTATCCAAGGACTCTACATGATAACCAAATGGCTACAGATATGCTTTCCTGAATGAAATAGTCTTCCTGCCAGTGTATCTAATGCCTGCTGTGAAATAATTATGAAACTAATCTTTTTTTAATGTAATGTTCAAGTCACAAAGAGAGTTTAATAGCTATAACATAGGTAAGTCAAAAAAAAGGTTTTATAAAATTTACTTGATAAAGTATCATAAAGTTACACAAGGAAAGACACAAAATAAAATAAATTCCCCTAATGTACCGCAAATATCAACCACCACACACTACCTACAAGCCATATGTTTTTTCCATCTGTTCTGTTATCGTCAACTAAATTTATAGTATTTGGGCTATCAGAAGGATTGTCAAACACAAGCTAGGCATGATTTTAAAAACTAGGTGTTACTGTTAGTTGTTTTATTCTTTTTTTTTTTCTATTTCTTTTGAAGAAGTAGCTACCCACTTCTATGCCCATCACACCACTGATAATATTTCTTAGGTTCAGATTAAGATTCCTCCAATATTTTTAAGGAGTGTTAGTCCTCAGGAATTTAGATTAGCCTTGTAGCCACTAATCACCTACTGCTTTCAATGTCTCGAATGACAGCTCCTGGGCAAAGAAGCTGGAATTTCTGGAGATAACTATGATTCTTCCAAGTGCTAGATTTGTGGCCTTTATTTGTTAGATTATGATGTGAGGTAGGCAGAATTCTAAGATGACTCCCCCATGACCCAAACCTTTTTATAAGACCCTCTCTTTGAGTGGGAAAGGGACATACTGATTTCTTCTATCTAACAGAACGTGGCAAAAGTGGTGAAATAGTCATTCCCTTAGTGAGGTTACATTACATGGCAAAGGTGATTGGTAGTCACTTCTGTGATTACATTACATTATATAAAACTCCAGTTCAGCAGACTGAAGTGAGAGATTCTTCTGCTGGTTTTGAAGAAGTAAATTGCTATATTGTGAGCAGGCCTGTGATGACGCAGTGGCAAGGGACTTCAGGTGCCTCTGGGGGTGGAGAGCAAGTGAGCAAGACAATAAGGATCTCAGTCCTACAACTGCAAGAAACTGAATGCTGCTAACACTATATGAAATTAGAAGAGAATGCCAAGCTTCCGAAAGGATCACAGTCTGGCTGATACCTTGTTTTCAGGGTCTCACACCTGTGCAAAAGATCCAGTTAAGATATGCCTGGACTCCTGACTCATGGAAACTGAGAAAGAATAAATATATATTATTTTATACAGCTAAATTTGTAGTAATTTTTACATAGCAATAGAAAATGAATATATTTAATCCAGAAAAGATTAAGTAATTTTGCTATGAAAGTCATTTCAAATCAATCAAAATTCTATTTTTTAAAGTTGTAAACATAAATATTAAAACGGATTCCATAGATGTTGGGTGTGATGTTTGTGAAATAGTTTGTGACATATGTGCATCTTAAGAGCAGGACCATGAAGAGGTAACAAATACCATAATACATATGGTATTGTGGCCAAGAATTCCATGAGAAAATGGCACATACTCTTTCATGAAACTGTAACCTAAGATCACTACTTTAAAGACAGACCATTTATGAAGAGCCAGGGATTCCAAAGCTAGTCCTAATGAAAATTCAGTGAATAGGAAAAAGTATAAATTCTCAAATTATGATGAAGAGATCCAAAAATACTTAAAATCTGTAGTAGATTATAGTTTAGCAAACATTCACTTTCTACTCACTATTAGGCAAATTATTTTCCCTACTCCATTGATACTAGGTTTAGTTATATGACTTGCTTTGGCCAAGGGAATATGGGTAGAAATGACAGTACTCCAGCCCTTAGGAGGCATGCATTCTCTTAGCTCCCTTTCAGGGAGCATCTACCTTGAGAAAAACTTGCCCCAGGTATCAACGGCTTCTGGGTTCCCAAATTAGATACATGGAGCAGAGCTATCCCAGCTGTCTCATAGACTCAAGCCTAAAGCAGAGCCACCCCAGCTGACCCATGAGTATGAGAATAAATACTTACTGTTGGAAGCCACTAACATCCTGTGATTGTTACATTACTATTGCTTTGTATTTATAAACCATTTGATGCAAGTTTTTTTTAGCAATCCTGTTAAGTTAGTTACTTGACCCAAACACCCCAAGATATCATACAGTACAAGAGCAAAGACTAAAAAATCAGATACATCATATAATGGGCTCTAAGGAAAATAGAGGGTGACTATCATATCACTCAAAGGAGTTCAGTTTGTAACTCTCCTTCATTCATTAATAACTTAAGTCAAGAAATTCACAATAATAAAAAGTATATATCATTCCTAAATTTTCATGTCATGAAAATTCTTATAGAAAACATTTTTTAAAATGATCTCTAGGGACTTACCTGCTGGTCCAGTGTGTAAGACTCCACACTCCCAATGCAGGGGGCCCAGGTTCGATCCCTGGTTGGGGAAGTAGATCCCACATGCATGCCGCAACTAAGAGTCCACATGCTGCCACTAAGAAGCCCGCATGCCACAGTGAAGATCCCATGTGCCGCAACTAAGACCTGGGGCAGACAAAATAAATAAATATTTTTTTTAAATACAATAATCTCTAAATCTCAATTATAAGTATATAAAACATGAACAAAAAGAAATTTTACTCACTTTATATTTCAAAGGAAAACTACTACTTAAATGTACTACATGAAGAAGTTGTTGAAATTATGTCATATGTACAAAGTGAAATACATTTAAGGTAAAAATGCTCTAGGGTAGATATATCTTTAATGTGCCCTGAATTCAGATTCATGCATAAATTCTTTTCTCAGAACACATACACACATAACATTCAAAGTACTCTTAATTGGGAAAATGAGTAAAAACACTAATTCAAAGTGTGCTACTAAAACTAGGATGGCTTTCATATTCAGGTGCAAAAAATGCACCTTGAAATACTCTTAGGACCAATATCATACATACATATGCAGTCAAACGCATAAAAGCTATTAATTACATCATGACAACATAAAATACTGATTAACAGATTGTTTTACATTAGAGACAAATGGCAACTTCAGGTCCTGAATTAAATTATCCTTTTCTTTTTTTTTAAATAAGTTTATTTATTTTATTTTTGGCTGCACTGGGTCTTCGTTGCCATGTGCAGACCTTCTCTAGTTTTGGTGAGCAGGGCTACCCTTCATTGTGGTATGCAGGCTTCTCATTGCAGTGGTTTCTCTTGCTGTGCAGCAAGGGCTCTAGGCACGTGGGCTTCAGTAGTTGTGGCACACAGGCTCAGTAGTTGTGGCTCATGAGCTCTAGAGCACAGGCTCAGTAGTTGTGGTGCATGGGCTTAGTTGCTCCGTGGCATGTGGGATCTTCCTGGAGCAGGGCTCAAACCCATGTCCCCTGCCTTGGCAGGCGGATTCTTAACCACTGCATCACCAGGGAAGTCCCTAAATTATCTTTTAAGATTACTAAAAAGAAGTACGCTGTGTACATATGTATGTGAGACATATATACAGATATATAGATATCTCTTATGGGCCTGTTAACTATGCTTAAAATAATCCCAGGTAAAAACACATTTAACACTTCCTTTTATTATACTGGACAAGAAGGTGAGATAGAGAAGCTAAAGATCTGATGAACTATTAAGTAGAGGTAATGCAAATTTCATGGAGTAAATAAAGGTCTTCCCAACATTTTATCAATTATTTTCAAAAATATATTTTTAAATAAACATTTATAAAATGCTAAAATAATTATAAGCATTGAAAAAATCAATAACTTTACTTCTTCGTTCTGTGGTAAATCATGATTTAAGCAAAAACTACTTAGAGAACTATTTTGTAAGAATAAATGTTAAGGTCTAAGGGTCACTCTTATGGGTAACTTTAAGTAATTACAGTCTTTCCCTGAGCCACTAAGGCAATCCTACTAACATCTATAAAGCTATATCAAATATATTAAAGAGATTACCCAAGACCCAGTGATCTGGTAGATTCCTTTCCTTGAGGGATGTCTTATCTATAAGTAGTTCTATTTCTTCATTTCTTTACAGCATATTAAAAATGTTCCATGAGGGATTACTCTCCAGATTTTTTTTTCAAATGACTTCAGAACAACATTAAGTGTATGTATACACACACATACATATGTATATGTGTATATATGTATATGTGTATATACATACGCACACACACACAGTGGGAGTTTAACAAATACAATAGTGTCAGCACAAACTATGCGTGCATAGTAAGGTTGTGTGCCCTACTCATTTCCTTAAAGAAATCAATGATTTATATACATTCAATTGTTCTTTAGTTCTTAAACTGTTAAATTTTTTTCATGATAACTCTCTCAGAAGGGACTTTTCTTTGCCAAATTGCAGGAGTATGATAACTTAGCATACAGGAGTGAATTTTGTTTGTTGTTTTAATCCTATAACCACATTTATTTTACACTGCATTTCTCCGATGGAACACCCCCATATTCTCTCCTCTGAACGTACTAGAGATATTATGTGTGTGTACATATATGTCTGTATATGTGTGTATACGTGTGAATGTGCATATGTGTTTATATGTATATGTTTGTATAATTATATTTTATTTATATATATATACATATATACATATGTGTGTGTGTGTGTATATATATATATATATATATATATATACACACACACACACAGAATTGTGTGTGTGTCTTGAAAAGAATTCTTAAATCTCCCTTATTGGTATAAACCACTGATATGCATGGTTCGGTTAAATTACCCTTGCCAGGTTTATTATCTACTCTTTTTCCCTGCTGTTAGCATGTGTAATTGTATGGTTTTAAGAACTTGAATGACTCACCATAAAGCAAGCTGAAAAAATAAGGGACAGATGTGTTTCTATGTATTTTTTGAGGGTTGCTAGGATGGGAACCCTTTCAGCTTACTTTGGAATCTCATCCTGGAGGTAGCTTTTGCCTCCTTAGCTTTACCTCTTCCCCCCAGTCCTCAACCCCTCAACCACCAGAAGGATGGAATGCTCACACTATAAATGCCACCCACCAACTTGAATGAGGGAGCAAACAGTAATACAGTGGCCACCCATCAGCAAGGGAAACAATTATTATAGTCTCCTCCAGTAAGGTTAAATGAAGGGGAACATTTCTATGCACAAAAGATAAGGCAAAGTGACTCCCTCCTCCTTTTCAAGTGATGATTAATAGGAGACAGCCTAACAGATCATTTGTGGTAAGAGATCATAAACAGGACTATGACTGTTGATCAGATTTCAAAACTTTGGTCTTGATCCTTTAACTGCATAGAAAAACCCACCCCATGGTTAACATAACCAGAAGCAGGCAGGAGCCAAAAGTTTTAATGAGAGGTCGAACTGACAGCAAGGTAGTTGAACTTTTACCGTTTCAGGGTCAGACAACTTGTCAACAGAGTCAAATTCCCCCTTTAACAGCAGCCCAGTAAACTCAACATGAGTAGAAGATGTAGTATAGAAGTGGCTCCTGGCAAAACAGTATTTTATCTTTAAATGAAAAACATGTTAGTAATGAGATGCTAGCTGGTTTAAGCCATGTCATTACATTTCCAGAGAAAAGTGGCTCTCAGTTTCAGGGGGCAAGAATTCCGTATCAACCTTTATCAATTTGAGGGCCTTTTGTGATTCTCCTCTCTTACTTTCATTATTAGGCAATTGAAAAGAATACTGTATACTTGATGAGTTGCAATTAGATGCTAATTTAGAAGATGATGTTAAGCCAGATAATGAACTGCTTAAGGCTCATTTTGAGCTGAGGACTGCATCCCCCATCACTGGGGAGACAACAAAAGAAACTCGATATGGCCCGGCCTTCAATATCACAAGAACGCCTTGTGTATATACAAGACGCATATTGAAGAAAATTTAGTGGCGTGCAACACATCCTGAATGCAGTGTAAGCCATTCGAGGTTGAACTGAGTAATGCAGCAGTTGAAGGACACCTGCTGAAGGAGTGGGTAGGAGTTTCCTCCTACTCTATAGGCTTTCAAAAGGACACAGTCTTGATTGGCTGTTTGACTACTAAATGAGATTGTGCATATAAAAAGGTGCCTCTTTAAATGTAAAAATCCTATGCGGATACTTACTGCTTGTGTCATCATTAGAAATGTATCTAATGAAAAAAGAGAGCAATGCAGGAATACATAAAATATACAGTGATAATTTCTTGTACTCTCACCCCACTCCAGGGTGGGGGCAATGGTGAACTGTTTACAACGTCATCTCTATTTGTTCTGTTTTTTTTCCTACACTTGTATAGCATATATATTATTTCACAAGAATGGAAACTGCTGCTTTAAACTTGATTTTTTCACTTGATAATACATCATGATTATTTCTCTGGTCATCTCTGAATATTCACTTACATGAACATACTCTAGTTTTACCTGTACCCTACTCCCTAATGATGAACTATATATATAATTTATACCATTAGTTTTACCTGTAAACCTACTGATGAACTACATATTGAATATATATATGTATATATATAATTTATACCATTATGTGCATTAAGTGCTAAAATAAGCATTTTATGAAGGGATTTCTTTAAGATGAAGTCCTAAAAGTAGAATTCCTAGTTAAGATATGCAATTTAAAAAATACATTCCTTTAAAATGTTGAACCAATCTTTTATCCAAAAAGAAAAGTATATGAGAATGCCCATTTTTTCATAACATTATTGTTTATAGTTTTTTAAATTAGACTTTTCATTTTAATAGACTCACATGTCTTAATAAAAAAAAAATACAGAGAGACTCCCTATACCCTTTATCCAGTTTTCCCCAAAGGTAATATAAAGCTACAGTATAATATCACAACCAGGATATTGACAGTGATAGTCAAGATACAGAGCATTTCTATTACCACAGGGATTCTTCACATTGCCCTTTTATAGCCATATCTTTTTCCCTCCTACTCCCAACCCCCTCTTTAATTTCTGGAAACCACTAATCTGTTTTCCATCTCTATAATTGTGTGATTTCAAGAATGTTACATAAATGAAATTATATAGTATGAAACATTTTAAGAACTTTTTTAAATTCAGCATTTATAGCCCCGAATCCATCTAAGTTGTCGCACTGGTTTTTTCCCCTTTTTATTGCTACACAGTATTCCACAGAATGAACATACTACTTTATTGCTCTATCTTGGTCGTTCAAAATTTTGAGCTATTACAAATAAAGCACTTCTAAAA
Source organism: Mesoplodon bidens (assembly GCF_964165515.1). NCBI lineage: Eukaryota > Metazoa > Chordata > Mammalia > Artiodactyla > Ziphiidae > Mesoplodon > Mesoplodon bidens. The sequence goes on from NC_138165.1 coordinate 77,127,602, forward strand.
GTATGTTAAATAAAAGTGATAAGAGCAGACATCTTGCCTTGTTCTCATCTTAGATGGTAAACACAAGGTGCTTCACCATTAAGTAGAACGTTAGCTGTAAGTGTTTTGTAGTATAGCAGTGTTCTTTAACAAGTTGAGGTAATTCCTCTTTAGTACTAACTTACTGAAAGTTTTTATCATCACTGGGTGTAGGATCTTGTCAAATGTTTTATTTTGCATCAGCTGATATGATCATATGATTTATCATCATTAGCTGTTAACAAGATGGATTACATTGACTGATTTTCAAATATTAAATCAACCTTGCACAACTAGAATAAATCCTATTTGGTCATCATGTTGTATAATTCTTTGTATATATTGTTGATTCAGTTTGCTAATATTTTGTTAAGGATTTTTGTGCCTAAGTTCATGAGAGACATTGGTCTGTAGTTGTTTTGCTTTGGCTGGTTTGGTTTCTGCATTGTCTTTACTTGGTTTTGGTATCAGAGTAATTCTGTCCTCATAAAATGAGATGGAAAGTATTCCCTTTTATTTTTTCGGAAGAGATGGTGTAAAATCAGTGTTAAATATTTTTGAATGTTTGGTGGAATTCTCCAATGTATCCATCTGGGCCTGGAAGCATCTTTTGGGGGAGTTTCTAAGTTACAAAATCAATTTTCCTTATAGCTATAGATCTATTCAGATTATTCATACTTATTGGGTGAGTTGTAATCATTTGTTTCTCAAGGAATTGGTACATTATATCTAAGTTGTCAAGTTTATATAGACAGAATAATTTGTAGTATTCTCTTATTATCCTTTTTATGTCTGCAGGGTATTATAGTGTTACTGCCTTTTCCATTCCTGATATTAGTAACCTGTTTCTTCTTTTTTTTTCTTTGCCAATCTTTCTCAAAGTTGGTCAATTTTACTGATCATTTTAAAGAACAAGTTCTTCTTTTATTAATTTTCTCTATTATTTTTCTGATTTCAACTCCACTAATTTCTGCTTGTACACATAATATTTCCTTCCTTCTATTTTGGGTTTATTTTGCTTCTTCTTCTGGGTTCTTGAGGGGGGAACTTAGACTGTTGATGTGAGACTTTTCATCTTTTCTAATGCATGCATTTAATGCTATAAAGTTCATTCTAGGTACAGAGTGAAATTTAGCTGAGTCCCACGAATTTTGGTATGTTGTAATTTCATTTTCATTCAATTGATGTACTTTTTTTAAATTTCCCTTGGGACTTGCTCTTTGATTTCTGGATTATTTAGCAATGTGTTGTTTTAGCTCCCAAGTGTTTGGAAATTTTTCCTTTACTTTCTATTATTGATTTCTTATTTAATTCTATTTTGATCAGAAAAAACACAATTTCAATGCTGGTAAATTTGTTAACATTTTTTCAGTGACCTAGAATATAGTCTATTTTGGTGTATGTTCCAGACAGCACTGTTTTAAATCTTCGCAAAATATATAGGTAAAAAATGAATCTCAAATTTAAATTGATATTTTTAAATTATTAGTAAATGACTTTTTTCACATGGTTATTAGCTTTTTATAATTCTTCTGTTGGATGCCTATGTCTTTTATCCATTTTTAATTTAGTTGATTGATTCTTTATTGATGTGCAGGGGCCTTATATGTTAAGAATATCAGGTCTTTGTCAAATATTTTCCCATGTTTGTAGTCTTTCAATATTGTTTACTATGGTTTTTCCATATACAAATTTAAATTCTAGGTATTTTAATTTATCAATATTCCACTTTGCATCTTTGTTTTCACGTCCTACTTAGAAAGATCTTCTGTATGCCTTCATTAAATTATGTATATTTTTCTAGAATTTTTATCATTGCATTTTTCATTTAAAATTTGATTCACCCAGGGCTTCCCTGGTAACGCAGTGGTTGAGAGTCTGCCTGCCGACGCAGGGGACACGGGTTCATGCCCCGGTCTGGGAAGATCCCACATGCTGCGGAGAGGCTGGGCCTGTGAGCCATGGCCGCTGAGCCTGTGCGTCCGGAGCCTGTGCTCCGCAATGGGAGAGGCCACAACAGTGAGAGGCCCGCGTATCGCAAAAAAAAAAAAAAAAAAAAAAATTTGATTCACCCAGAATTTTTTTTTAACATCTTTATTGGACTATAATTGCTTTACAATGTTGTGTTAGTTTCTGCTGTATAACAAAGTGTATCAATTATATGTATACATATATCCCCGTATCCCCTCCCCCTTGCATCTCCCTCCCACCCTCCCTCTCCCACCCCTCTAGGTGGTCACAAAGCACCAAGCTGATCTCCCTGTGTGATGCAGCTGCTTCCCACTAGCTAGCTATTTTACATTTGGTAGTGTATATATGTCCATGCTACTCTTTCACTTCATCCCAGCTTACCCTTCCCCCACCCCGTGTCCTCAAGTCCATTCTCTACTTCTGTGTCTTTATTTCTGTCCTTCCCCAGGTTCATCAGAACCATTTTTTTTTTTTTAGATTCCATATATATGTGTTAGCATATGGTATTTGTCTTCCTTTTTCTGACTTACTTCACTCTGTATGACAGACTCTAGGTCCATCCACCTCACCACAAATAATTTCATTTCTTTTTATAGCTGAGTAATATTCCATTGTATGTATGTGCCACATCTTCTTTATTCATTCATCTGTCAATGGACACTTAGGTTGCTTCCAGGTCCTGGCTATTGTAAATAGTGCTGCAGTGAACATTGATCCAGAATGGGGTTTTTTTGTTTGTTTTTTGGGGTTTTTTTAAAAAGATTTGTTTTTAATGTGGACCATTTTGAAGTCTTTATTGAATTTGTTATAATGTCACTTCTGTTTTATGTTTTGGTTTTTTGGCCCTGAGGCATGTGGGATCTTAGCTCCCCAACCAGGGATCGAACCTGCACCCCCTGTATTGGAAGGCGAAGTCTTAACCACTGGACCACCAGGAAAGTCCCCAGAATGTTTTTAACAATAATTTTATCATAACACTTCCATAGATAATACACAACTTAATTCAATACTTGATTTGGAAATAATTCATATCTATATTTGAATAGGACAGTGATTTTTTTCAACCATTAAATACAGGAAAGGACCATCATTTAATGTATACTTTATTTTTTTTAATTATTTTTAATTATGAGCAGTTTCAGAATGGGGGCACACTTTTTTTTTATAAATTTATTTATTTATTTATTTTTTGCTGCATTGGGTCTTCTTTGCTGCATGGGGGCTTTCTCTAGTTGCAGTGGGTGGGGCCTACTCTTCATTGCGGTGCACAGGCTTCTCATTGGGTGGCTTCTCTTGTTACAGAGCACGGGCTCTAGGTGCACAGGCTTCCGTAGTTGTGGCTTGTGGGCTTCAGTAGTTGTGGCTTGCGGGCTCTAGAGCTCAGGCTCAGTAGTTGTGGCACAAGGGTTTAGTTGCTCCACAGCATGTAGGATCTTCCTGGACCAGGGCTCGAACCCATATCCCCTGCACTGGCAAGCAGATTCTTAACCACTGCACCACCAGGGAAGTCCCTTAATGTATACTTTAAATATGCCAGAGATTTTGCTAGACAGTTTATCTTCTTTGATTTAGATTTCATAACAACTCTATGAGTTTCAACCTCTCCATTTTATGAAGAAATAGAGGCTTAAAGCATTAAGTAATTTGATAGAGTTGGGGCAGAGGGGATTTAAACCCAGGCATGTCTAATTCCCAAACCTGTGATCTTTCTACTATACTTCTTGGCTCCCACACTTGGCATTTAAAAGGCACTGTGACCAGCATAAAGAGTTACAAAACAATTACTATCTTCACAGATTAATTAATGTTACATTTTTAATGGCAATTTATAATTTTTCAAAGCACAGGAGACTTCAACTACTTACTGAACACCTTCTACCTCCCAGGTGCTATGACTATTGATAAGACATAAAATGTAATAAGTCATTGTCCCTCTGTGGGCTACACTATGTATGTTTTCATCCCCGTTTTTTAGAATATGGATATAAAAGAGGTTACAAGTATGCAGTTCACTTTCTTACATTAGCACAATTTAAAACTGTCAGAAGGATTTCAAGCACAAGTCCTCTTACTTCCAGTACATGATGGCCACCTTTACTCGGGGACCTCAGCTCACTTCTAATGCAATCCTGGAAGCTCCAAGAAGACACCTGGGAGAACCGTAAAACTACAGTGGGGTAGGGCAGCAAAAGCCTTTTCGTGCTGAAGGGAAAGCAACTTAAACCCTGGCTATTCTCCCTTTCCCTGAATCCCTCAGGGGATGATATAATCTAGGAGTCTATCAGTGATCCTTTCTGGTGACGTGACTCAGGTTATCAAAGGCAAATATTTTTACCTGCTGAAAGTTTTTTAACTGCAATTAAAATTAATTGCTGACTAAAGCTGATATTTTTAACAGCTTTATTGAGATATCATTCACGTATCAAGTAATTCACCCATTTAAAATGTACAATTCAATAGTGTTTAGTATATTCAGAGTTGTCAAACCATCACCACAATCAATTTTAGAACATTTTCATCACCCCCAAAAAAGACACACTGTACCCCTTAGCTATAACCCCTATAACTCCCCAACCCAAGGCAACCACTAATGTTTTCTGTCTCTATAGTTTTATCTATTTTGGATGTTTCATATAAATGCAATCATGCAATATGTGGAATAGTTGACATTTTAAAAACAGAAAAGGTTACTTCACCTGGAGCCTCACTAAATAAATAAATAAACAAACAAACCCACCGGTAAAGCAATGTATTAGGTAGACAAATATCAGATATTTTGATAACATCTATCATCTATTAAATATCAGAGGATCATGAAGGATGCTTATAGTTAACATTGTTTACTTGCTGGTGAGTATCTCCCTGCTTCTAATTCCTTGGTTCACTCATGCTCCATACAGGACATTACAATCTGTTTCAATGCTAAGCAAAATCTCTGTTTATTTGGACAGGTTGTTTTTCTCCCTTAAGCTGAATACCATATTTGCTCCTATTTCTACCCTGCTACTGCTTCCTCTACCACCCACTCCCATAGGACCTTAATTTGGGGGAATTTGAGACTCTTTCCCACACAATAACCCCTCTTTAAATCTTGGTTGTGAGTAGCAGCAGGAGATGCCTTGAAGGCAGGAGAAGAGCAATTAAAAGTTGTGAACAATCCCATTTACTGAAAGTAAGAGTGCTCAAGCTCTGTTAATATGTTCTCAATTGCTCTTCCCAAGACATCAAAGGATCCTTAAGAAGCAAGTTAGCATTCAGAAGCAGTTATATGGTTTTAGAATGCTTTGATTTCACTCAAAGGTAATCCCTGTCCAGTTTTGTACTTTTTTTAGTAAGCGAAATGTAGAAATGTACAATTTAGTGAGAACTGAAGAAAATGTAAAAACCTATATGACCACAGCAATCAAGTTATAGACCATTTTCTTTACCCCAGAAATCTCTACTGGATTCACATTCAACCATCCCACCCCTCTAGTTACCCACTGTGCTGATATCTTCTATTACAGATTAGTTTTGCCTATTCTTGAGTTTCATAGACACTGAATCACATAAATGTACTCTTGTGTCTGGCTTCTCTAATTCAACATAAGGCTTTTGAGATTTATCCATGTTGTTGCATGAAACAGTAGTTCATTCCTTTTTTATTGCTAATTAGCATTTCATTGTATGAAATATCTCATACAATGTATGAAATATATAGAAAGTTACCTACCCATTCTTCGGGATCAAACCTTTGCAGTTTTTCTATTTGGGAGCTATAACGAATACAACTGCTATGGATAGTTTTGTGCAAGTCTTTCTGTGGACATGTTTATTCATTTATCTTGGATAAATTCCTAGGATGGCTAGTCTATTGTTTATTTTAAAATTTCCAGTTATCTAAAGCAGTTAAACCATTCTACAGTCCCACCAGCAATGTATGGGAGTACCAGTTGTTTCACATTCTAAATAACATTTGAATAATTTAATCTTTTTTAGTTATAAAATTAATAGATGTGAAATGATATCTCATTGTGGTTTTAATTTGCATTTCTCTGGTGACTAATGACATTGAGTACCTTACTTATAGATCATTTGTACATATTCTTTTGCAAAGTACCTATTCAAGTCTACTACTGGTTTTTTATTTCATATTTTTCTTATCAATTTGTATGAATTCATTATATATCCCAGAATATATATATATATATATTCTCAGACACATATATTGAGACTTTTCTTCCAACACATAACTTGTCTCTTTATTTTCATACGGAGGTGTTTTGAGAAGTCAAAGTTCAAAACTTCAGAAGAACTTCAGAAGTTGAAGTTCATTTACTGATGTTTTTCTTTTATAGTTAATGTTTTCAGTGACCTCTCTAAAAAGCCCTTCATCTTTCCTACGTCACAAAGATATTCTCCTAATTTTTCCTCCAAAAAGTTTATTGTTTTAGCTTTTATATTTGCGTCCATGATCCACCTTGAATTTTTTGTATTGTACGAGATAGAAGGCAAAGTTCATTTTTTTCCATGTGCATTTCCACGTGCGTATGCAGTTATTACAGAATCATTTGCTACAAGAAAATTTCCTTTTCCCATTGAATACCTTTGGTAACTATTTTTAAAACTAATGAACCATTGAAGTGTAGGTCTAATTATGGAATTTGTTTTGTTCCACTGACATCTTTGCACACTCTTACATGAATACCACACTCTCGATTACTGTGGATTTACAGTAAGTCTTGAATTCAAACTATAAGTCCTCATACTTGGTTCTTTTCCAAAATTGTTCAGCTACTCTAAATCCATTGTTTTTTCGTATCTATTTTATAGTCAAGTGCCAATTTCTAAAAGGAATAGTTTGTTGGAATCTTTATTGGAATTGCATTGAATCTAAAAATCAGTTGAGGAGAGATGATGTCTTAACATTCCTCAATTTTGAAATTCATGAAAATGGTATACCTCTGTCTTTCTTTAGGTCTTCTTTAATTTCCCTCAGCAATAATTTTCCATTTCAAGTGCAGAAGTCTTATACATCACCTGTTAAATTTACTCCTAAGTTGTTTTTTTTATGGAGGCATTATGAACAGCTTTGAGTTCTGTAAATTTGTTTATCAATTGTTTGCTGCTAGTATAAAAATATACTTATTTTTGTATATTGACCTTGTCCCTGTAAGTTTTCTAACTTCACATTTTTAATAGTAATTTGTGAATTCTACATGAATTTTCATGTCATCTGAAAATATAGCTTTATTTCTTCCTTTCCAGTCTTCATGACCCCTTTTTTGTCTTAGTATACTAGTTTGGGCATATAATGTTGGATAAAAGTGATAAGAGGCACCCTTGCCTTGTTTCTAACCTTAAGGGGAAAGCATTCATCATTTCACCATTAAATAAGATTTTATCTGATTAAGGTAGTTCCCTTCTATTTCTAATTCAATGAGAGGTTAGTTATATCAACAAACAGGTGTTGAATTTTTCTTTTTTTTAATATGTATGTATTCATTTATTTATTTATTTATTTGGTTGTGCCAGGTCCCAGTTGAGGCAGGTGGGCTCCCTAGTTGCAGCATGCACATGGGATCCAGTTCCCTGACCAGGGACCAAACCCGGGCACCCTACATTGGGAGCGTGGAGCCCCATCCACTGCGCCACCAGGGAAGTCCCCAGGTGTTGAATTTTGACAAATGCTTTCTCTGCCTCTCTAATGATGATTATCTATTTTTTTTATCCTTCCATTAATTTTACAGGCTTTTGAATGTTAGAATAACTTTGTATTCTGGGAATAAGTTCCAGTTGGTCATCTTGTATTATAATTCTTATGTTACTAGACTCAACTTGCTAGTATTTTTATAAGGATTTCATGAGCAACATTTCTCTGTAATTTTATTTTCTTATGTCTTTGTGTTATACTGATCTCATAAAATGAACTGGAATATATTTTTTCCTCCTCTATCTTCTGATACAATTAATAAAGAATGGCCTTATTTGTTCTTTCAATGTTTAGTGAAAATAACTAGATGTAGATATTTCTTTGGCAGTGGAAGGTTTGGATAATGAATTCAATTTCTTTAAGAGATTCAGTACTCTTCAGATATTCTATTTCTTCTTAAGTCAATTTTGATAAGTTGATGTTCAAGAAATGTGTCCATTATATCTAAGTTGTCAAATTTACTGGCATAAAATCGTTCATAATATTTCTTACTCATTATTTTATTATCTATAGGATCTACAGTGATATTTGCTATTTTGTTCCTGATATTGAAAATTTGTAGTTTGTTTTTTAATTGATCATTCCTTGCCAGAGAGTTATTAAATTTGATTAATCTTTTTAAAGAACCAACTTTTGGCTTTGTTAACTTTGTCTACTATTATTCTATATTCCAATTCTATGTTAATCTGCTCCTCTTTATTTTTGAGATGGAAACTTAAAGTGTTGATTTTAAACCTTTGTTCCTTTCTATATATAAGCTTTAAGTGTTATTTATTTCCCTGTAGGCATTCTTTTACCTGAAACCCATGCATTTTGTTATATTGTACTTTCATTATCATTTAGTTAAATATCTTCTAATTTATCCTGTGATTTCTTCTTTGGCTCATAGCTATTCTGCAGTTTGTTGTTTAGTTTTCAGAAGGAGCTCAAGTGGCCCAACTGCCATTGTGAGAAAAGCTCTATCCATTTTCTCTGCCTCATATCCTATGCACAGGATAGGGTGAGCAGGACAAGATCTTCAAGGCCACAGGATGAAAAAAGTTACTCAAGAAAAGGAGATCATTAACCAGTATTTTCTGTATTCCCTATACATCAGGTACTGCCTTGGTTCTGGGGGGAATACTCACCAGTGTTCTCTGCAATCTGCTGTGACCAGAACAGTTTTGCCAAACGTGAGACAGCTCAGAGTGGCCTTGTGAACCATGAAGTCTCCACTAATGGCCATGATGTTGTGTTGCAATGATCATGAAGATGCTGTGCCAGGTGACAGCAGCACTGTTAGGGGATCAGAAACCAGACCCAGGTACCCACAGATTTCTATGAAAAATGGTGGTATACAGAATCGTAGTTTCATTATTATTATTACTGTCAAAAAACTTAATAAGTAGAAACAATCAATTAGCAACAGAGAACTGCCTTCTCTGGTGAAAAGACATCAAGTTTTTGAAAACCTTAGCTTTATTAAAAAAGAATTTGGAGATCTTGAGTCCACTTTAATGCAAGTCAGACTTGAGAACAAATTACCAGAAATACAATAACTGGAGGTCACTTTTAAAGACCTGAGAAGCTCTGAATTTTTACTTAGGCTTAATTGATTTTCAAAGAGATTAAACCTGAATACTTGTAATTAGTTAATCTAATGGACGACATTACAAGGAAGATTCACACTTTAGGAGATACATCAAAACACATTCAATTTCAAGTAACTACAACCAAAACTGCCTTCAAAATAAATGACAAGAATGAAGAACAACTTCAGACAGCACTAACTTCGGGAAGCACAGGGAAGCACAAAGCCAGTTTCACAAGAAACTGAAGACTGAAAAAGAGCAACCAAACTTATCAAAAGGAAAAAATATATTAGAAAAGCCTAAAGTGACACCAAAAAAATCAAAATGATAACAAAAGTCAGATCAAGCTTCGGGGTGAACGTTATGGGATGAAAGATTGGGCTGCTATTCTTGGAGAAGGCTGTCATTAAAAGTGAGCACTTGGAATTGGATATAATGAATGCATTAGAAAGTGGAGACCACCTAGAATATCAATCCAAAGGAGTATTGAAGAAACTGATTGATGCAGCTGAATTAAAGTCTTATTTAAGAACTTTTGGGGAAAAAAACAGCATTCAAATTTACATTCAATTAACTGAATAAAATAAAATCAACAATGCAGTTAATGATCACATCAAAAGTCGTCAAACTGAGAAAGCTTAGCCACAATCAGAAAAGGAGAGCAGAAATTTCAATTCCTTCCTGAACTGCCTTGAGAAAATGAATTTTCACTAAGTAATTTAGAAAGAATTTACCCTGAAAAAATAGAATATTCTCAAAGAAGATGAAATAATCAGTCACATTTATAAAGAGCTGGACAATTACAAAATTCAGAAAAGTCAAAAGAATCACTCACTGTTATCAAATCCAGCTTTCTTGTCTTACAGAAACCTTGTTAACAATGAAAAAAAATGCATGCATGAGATTGAAAAATCACGGAAGAATTTAAATGCCTCAAAAAAGTACCCTTACTGTGCCTGATATTTCAATTGGGGCATTAGGCTGGTAAGGACTACCAAGGAATCCTCTGGACGACCAGGTCCCTGAGGAAGGAGGAACATCAGGATGTTATAAGATCCAGGATCCAGTGCCAGGTTTGGACCAGATCCCATCTCCTCAGGGTCAGGACAACAGAAGCAGGATCCTTCCATCTGGCCAATTTTGCCCTGTTGTAGCAATTTCTCCTAAACCTCCTCACACTGGCAGATACTATGACTGTCTTTAGATTCAACTGTCCCTCTGCCCCTCCCCACACACACACGCAAGTGCTGGCCCAGAGGCCTCCACCTCACCACCTCACCCTCCCATCAGAGGGATCCCAGGGGGAAATTTCTGAGAACCTGAGGAGGAACCTCTTATGAATCATCTCCACCGAGGGGCTTCTCTTGCCAGCACATTCTCTGCCAACAGGAAATGTCTCTACAGCAACTACTGAATTTGGTCTTCTGCCACACAATCTATAAACAGATTGTGGATCACCATTTGAGTTGATCCCACCATCCAGTGTGTCTACTTCTGAAAATCCAGAGCCACAGGGAGATGATTTGCTGTCTCTGCTAAAGTAATTTTTATTTCCTTTTACTCTTCTAGTTTTATTGCTAATAGCAACTAAGTGATAATACGATGGCTCAAATGGAAGACAGTCTTTAAGATAATATTTTATAACTGTAGATTATATTTAAATGAATCTTAAAAGTTAATTGCTTCCATTTTATTCTGTTTGTAAGTGGTATAATCAATGCATGTTTTACTACTGACAAGTTTACTGAAATACTCCAGAAACACAGCAAGAATTTTTTGATTTCTAAAATAACTGAATTTTTCTCTTTTGTTGTATTGCTCTTATTTTACTGACTATACAATATGTCAATTAGAAACTTGATGGAATTATAATTCATGAGATAGTGTTTTATAACTATACAATATAAATGTGAATCTTACTAGTAAACTGTTTCTAAATATCTTATTTCTGGATATAAGTATAGTATGTTTGTTATCGCTATTTACTAAATCTCTTCTAATGACCCAGAAACACACCAAAAATGTTTTATCTCTTTTCCAAAGTATTTTTGAATTTTCTCATTAGTTCTACTACTGTAGGTTAGTGATTATATATTTTTTGTGGAAAAATAAACTATCCAACTGATTAATTATCCAGTAGAGGAATTTATTGCAAAGTCAACTGTCAAATATCAATAAAAATAGAATGAAATGAAATAATTCAAAACACTAGATAATCTAAAAAGCTTGTCAAACTGACTTTAGAATGCTTAAATAATTTTGATATATAATATGAGCTCATTAAATTTTCCATAGTCTAAATATGGAGACTTCATTGATAGCAGAGCACAATTTGACTATCATGTTGATTTCCAAGGGTCAATAACACCATTTGGGGCAGCTTCAAGATGCCAAAGAGTAAGAGGCAGAGATCACCTTCCTCCCCACAGATACATCAGAAATACATCTACAGGTTGAACTGCTCCTAAAGAACACCTACTGAACGCTGGCGGAAGACCTCAGACCTCCCAAAAGGCAAGAAACTCCCCACGTACCTGGGTAGGGCAAAAGAAAAAAGAAAAAACAGAGACAAAAGAATAGGGTTGGGGGCTTCCCTGGTGGCACAGTGGTTGAGAGTCCGCCTGCCGATGCAGGGGACACGGGTTCGTGCCCTGGTCCGCGAAGATCCCACATGCCGCGGAGCGGCTAGGCCCGTGAGCCATGGCCGCTGGGCCTGCTCGTCCGGAGCCTGTGCTCCGCAACGGAAGAGGCCACAACAGTGGGAGGCCCGCGTACCGCAAAAAAAAAAAAAAAAAAAAGAACAGGGTTGGGACCTGCTCCAGTGGGAGGGAGCTGTGAAGGAGGAAATGTTTCCACACACTAGGAGCCCCTTCGCGGGCGGAGACTGCAGGTGGGGTGGGGGAGAGCTTCGGAGCCATGGAGGAGAGCGCAGCAACAGGAGTGCGGAGGGCAAAGCGGAGAGATTCCCGCACAGAGGATCGGTGCCGACCAGCCCGAGAGGCTTGTCTGCTCACCCGCAGGGGCAGGCGGGGGCTGGGAGCTGAGGCTAGGGCTTCGGTGGGATCCCAGGGAGAGGACTGGGGGTGGCTGCGTGAACAGCCTGAAGGGGTTAGTGCGCCACGGCTAGCCGGGAGGGAGTCCGGGAAAAAGCCTGGACCTGCCGAACAGGCAAAAGACTTTTTCTTCCCTCTTTGTTTCCTGGTGCGCAAGGAGAGTGGATGAAGAGCGCTGCTTAAAGGAACTCCAGAGACGGGCGCCAGCTGCGCCTAACAGCTCGGACCACAGAGACGGGCATGAGACGCTAAGGCTGCTACTGCTGCCAACAAGAAGCCTGTGTGCGAGCACAGGTCACTCTCCACACCTTCCCTCCCGGGAGCCCGTGCAGCCCGCCACTGCCAGGGTCCCGTGATCCAGGGACAACTTCCCTGGGAGAACACACGGCGCACCTCAGGCTGGTGCATCACGCCGGTGTCTGCCGCCGCAGGCTCGCCCCGTATCCATACCCCTCCCTCCCCCACGGCCAGACTGAGCCAGAGTCCCCGAATCAGCGGCTCCTTTAACCCCGTCCTGTCTGAGCGAAGAACAGATGCCCTCAGGTGACCCACACTCAGAGGTGGGTCCAAAACCAAAGCTGAACCCCAGGAGCTGTGCGAACAAAGAAGAGAAAGGGAAATCTCTCCTAGCAGCCTCAGGAGTAGCGGATTAAATCCCCAGTCAACTTGATGTACCCTGCATCTGAGGAATACTTGAATAGGCAACAAATCATCCCAAATTGAGGAGGTAGACTTTGGGAGCAAAGATATATTACTTTTTCCCCTTTTTCTCTTTTTGTGAGTATGTATGTCTATGCTTCTGTGTGTGATTTTGTCTGTATAGCTTTGCTTTCACCATCTGTCCTAGTGTTCTGTCTGTCCATTTTTCTTTGATTTTTTGTTTTTTCACTTTAAAAAATTTTGTTTCTTAATAATTATTTTTATTTTTTATTTTAATAACTTTATTTTATTTTACCTTACTTTATTTTATTTTATCCTCTTTCTTTCTACATTTTCTCCCTTTTATTCTGAGCCGTGTGGATGAAAGGCTCTTGGTGCTCCAGCCAGGAGTCAGTGCTGTGCCTCTGAGGTGGGAGAGCCAACTTCAGGACACTGGTCCACAGGAGACCTCCCAGCTCCACATAATATCAAACAGTGAAAGCTCTCCCAGAGATCTACATCTCAACGCCAAGACCCAGCTCCACTCAACGACCAGCAAGCTACAATGCTGGACACCCTATACCAAACAACTAGCAAGACAGAAACACAGCCCCATCCATTAGCAGAGAGGCTGTCTAAAATCATAATAAGGCCACAGACACCCCAAAACACACCACCATACGTGGACCTCTCCACAAGAAAGACAAGATTCAGCCTCATCCACCAGAAAACAGGCACTAGTCTCCTCCACCAGGAAGCCTACACAACCCAATGAACCAACCTTAGCCACTGGGGACACACACCAAAATAACAGGAACTACAAACTTGCAGCCTGCAAAAAGGACACACCAAACACAGTAAGTTAAGCAAAATGAGAAGACAGAAAAACACACAGCAGATGAAGGAGCAAGGTAAAAACCCACCAGACCCAATAAATAAAGAGGAAATAGGCAGTCTACCTGAAAAAGAATTCAGAATAATGATAGTAAAGATTATCCAGAATCTTGGAAGTAGAATAGACAAAATTCAAGAAACATTTAACAAAAACCTAGAATAACTGAACAACAAACAAACAATGATGAACAACACAATAAATAAAATTAAAAATTCTCTAGAAGGGATCAATAGCATAAAAACTGAGGCAGAAGAACGGATAAGTGACCTGGAAGATAAAATAGTGGAAATAACAACTGCAGAGCAGAATAAAGAAAGAAGAATGAAAAGAACTGAGGACAGTCTCAGAGACTTCTGGGACAACATTAACTGCACCAACATTCGAATTATAGGGTCCCAGAAGAAGAAGAGAAAAAGAAAGGGACTGAGAAAATATTGGAAGAGATTATAGTTGAAAACTTCCCTAATATGGGAAAGGAAATAGTTAATCAAATCCAGGAAGCACAGAGAGTCCTATACAGGATAAATCCAAGGAGAAACACATCATGACACATATTAATCAAACTATCAAAAATTAAATACAAAGAAAACATATTAAAAGCAGCAAGGGAAAAACAATAACACACAAGGGAATCCCCATCAGGTTAACAGCTGATCTTTCAGCAGAAACTCTGCAAGCCAGAAGGGAGTGGCAGGACATATTTAAAGTGATGAAGGAGAAAAATCTACAACCAAGATTACTCTACCCAGCAAGGATCTCATTCAGATTTGATGGAGAAATTAAAACCTTTAAAGACAAGCAAAAGCTGAGAGAGTTCAGCACCACCAAACCAGTTTTACAACAAATGCTAAAGGAACTTCTCTAGGCAGGAAACACAAGAGAAGGAAAAGACCTACAATAACAAACCCAAAACAATTAAAAAGGGAATACGAACATACATATCAATAATTACCTTAAATGTAAATGGATTAAATGCTCCCACGAAAAGACACAGACTGGCTGAATGGATACAAGAACAAGACCCGTATATACGCTGTCTACAAGAGACCCACTTCAGACCTAGGGACACATACAGACTGAAAGTGAGGGGATGGAAAAAGATATTCCATGCAAATGGAAATCAAAAGAAATCTGGAGTAGCAATTCTCATATCAGACAAAATAGACTTTAAAAAAAAGACTATTACAAGAGACAAGGAAGAACACTACATAATAATCAAGGGATCGATCCAATAAGAAGATAAAACAATTGTAAATATTTATGCACCCAACATATGAGCATCTCAATACATGAGGCAAATACTAACAGCCATAAAAGGGGAAATCGACAGTAACACAATCATACTAGGGGATTTTAACACCCCACTTTCACCAACGGACAGATCATCAAAAATGAAAATAAATAAGGAAACACAAGCTTTAAATTATAAATTAAACAAGATGGACTTAATTGATATGTATAGGACATTCCATCCAAAAATAACAGAATACACATTTTTCTCAAGTGCTCATGTACCATTCTCCAACATAGATCATCTCTTGGTTCACAAATCAACCCTTGGTAAATTTAAGAAAATGAAATCGTATCAAGTATCTTTTCTGACTACAACGCTATGAGACTAGATATCAATTACAGGAAAAGATCTGTAAAAAATACAAACACATGGAGGCTAAACAATACACTACTTAATAATCAAGTGATCACTGAAGAAATCAAAGAGGAAATCAAAAAATATCTAGAAACAAATGACAATGGAGACACGATGACCCAGAACCTATGGGATGCAGCAAAAGCAGTCCTAAGAGGGAAGTTTATAGCAATACAATCCCACCTTAAGAAACAGGAAACATCTCAAATAAACAACCTAACCTTGTACCTAATGCAATTAGAGAAAGAAGAACAAAAAAAAACACAAAGCTAGCAGAAGGAAAGAAATCATAAAGATCAGATCAAAAATAAATGAAAAAGAAATGAAGGAAATGATAGCAAAGATCAATAAAACTAAAAGCTGGTTCTTTGAGAAGATAATAAAATTGATAAACCATTAGCCAGAGTCATCAAGAAAAAAAGGGAGAAGACTCAAATCAATAGAATTAGAAATGAAAAAGGAAAAGTAACAACTGACACTGCAGAAATACAAAGGATCATGAGAGATTACTACAAGCAACTCTATGCCAATAAAATGGACAACCTGGAAGAAATGGACAAATTCTTAGAAACTCACAACTGCCAAGACTGAACCAGGAAAAAATAGAAAATATGAACAGACCAATCACAAGCACTGAAATTGAAACTGGGATTCAAATCTTCCAACAAACAAAAGCCCAGGACCAGATGGCTTCACAGGTGATTTCTATCAACCATTTAGAGAAGAGCTAACACCTTTCCTTCCCAAACTCTTCCAAAATATAGCAGAGGGAGGAACACTCCCAAACTCATTCTACAAGGCCACCATCACCGTGATACCAAAACCAGACAAGGATGTCACAAAGAAAGAAAACTACAGGCCAATATCAGTAATGAACATAGATGCAAAAATCCTCAACAAACTACTAGCAAAAAGAATCCAACAGCACATTAAAAGGATCATACACCATGATCAAGTGGGGTTTATTCCCGGAATGCAAGGATTCTTCAATATACCCAAATCAGTCAACGTGATACACCAAATTAACAAACTGAAGGAGAAAAACCATATGATCATCTCAATAGATGCAGAGAAAGCTTTTGACAAAATTCAACACCCATTTATGATAAAAACCCTCCACAAAGTAGGCATAGAGGGAACTTTCCTCAACATAATAAAGGCCATATATGACAAACCCACAGCCAACATCGTCCTCAATGGTGAAAAACTGAAAACATTTCCACTAAGATCAGGAACAAGACAAGGTTGCCCACTCTCACCACTATTACTCAACATAGTTTTGGAAGTTTTAGCCACAGTAATCAGAGAAGAAAAAGAAATAAAAGGAATCCAAATTGGAAAAGAAGAAGTAAAACTGTCACTGTCTGCAGATGACATGATACTATACATAGAGAATCCTAAAGATGCTACCAGAAAACTACTAGAGCTAATCAATGAATTGGGTAAAGTTGCAGGATACAAAATTAATGCACAGAAATCTCTTGCATTCCTATACACTAAAGATGAAAAATTTGAAAGAGAAATTAAGAAAACACTCCCATTTTCCACTGCAACAAAAAGAATAAAAAATCAGGAATAAACCTACCTAAGGAGACAGAAAACGTGTATGCAGAAAATTATAAGACACTGATGAAAGAAATTACATATGATACAAATAGATGGAGAGATATACCATGTTCTTGGATTGGAAGAAACAACATTGTGAAAATGATTCTACTACCCAAAGCAATCTACAGATTTAATGCAATCCCTACCAAACTACCACTGGCATTTTTCACAGATCTAGAACAAAAAAATTTCACAATTTATATGGAAACACAAATGACTCCGAATAGCCAAAGCAATATTGAGAACAAAGAATGGAGCTGGGGGAATCAGGCTCCCTGACTTCAGACTATACTACAAAGCTACAGTAATCAAGACAGTATGGTACTGGCACAAAAACAGAAAGATAGATCAATGGAACAGGATAGAAAGCTCAGAGATAAACCCACGCACATATGGTCACCTTATCATTGATAAAGGGGGCAAAAATATACAGTGGAGAAAAGACAGCTTCTTCAATAAGTGGTGCTGGGAAAACTGGATGGGTACATGTAGAAGTATGAAATTAGAACACTCCCTAACACCACACACAAAAATAAACTCAAAATGTCTTAAAGACCTACATGTAAGGCCAGACACTATCAAGCTCTTAGAGGAACACATAGGCAGAACACTCTATGACATAAATCACAGCAAGATCCTTTTTGACCCACCTCCTAGAGAAATGGAATAAAAACAAAAATAAATAAATGGGACCTAATGAAACTTAAAAGCTTTTGCACAGCAAAGGAAACCATAAACAAGATGAAAAGACAACCCTTAGAAGGGGAGAAAATATTTGCAAATGAAGCAACTGGCAAAGGATTAATCTCCAAAATTTACAAGCAGCTCATGTAGCTCAATATCAAAAAAATAACCCAATCCAAAAATGGGCAGAAGACCTAAACAGACATTTCTCCAAAGAAGATATACAGATTGCCAGCAAATACATGAAAGAATGCTCAACATCATTAATCATTAGAGAAATGCAAATCAAAACTACAATGAGATATCATTTCACATCGGTCAGAATGGCCATCATCAAAAAATCTACAAACAATAAATGCTGGAGAGGGTGTGGAGAAAAGGGAACCCTCTTGCACTGTTGGTGGGAATGTAAATTGATACAGCCACTATGGAGAACAGTATGGAGGTTCCTTAAAAAACTAAAAATTGAACTACCATATGACCCAGCAATCCCACTACTGGGCATATACCCTGAGAAAACCATAATTCAAAAAGAGTCATGTACCAAAATGTTCATTATAGCTCTATTTACAATAGCCAGGACATGGAAGCAACCTAAGTGTCCATCAACAGATGAATGGATAATGAAGATGTGGCATATATATACAATAGAATATTACTCAGCCTAAAAGGCAACGAAATTGAGTTATTTGTAGTGAGGTGGATGGACCTAGAGTCTGGCATACAGAGTGAAGTAAGTCAGAAAGAGAAAAAGAAATACCGTATGCTAACACATATATATGGATACTGAGGGGAAAAAAAATGGTCATGAAGAACCTAGGGGCAAGACCGGAATAAAGACACAGACCTACTAAAGCATGGACTTGAGGATATGGGGAGGGGGAAGGGTAAGCTGTGACAAACTGAGAGAGTGGCTTGGACATATATACACTACCAAACGTAAAATAGATAGCTAGTGGGAAGCAGCTGCATAGCACAGGGAGATCAGCTCGGTGCTTTGTGACCACCTAGAGGGGTGGGATAGGGAGGGTGGGAGGGAGGGAGGGAGACGCAAGAGGGAAGAAGACGCAAGAGGGAAGAGATATGGGAACATACATATATGCATAACTGATTCACTTTGTTATAAAGCAGAATCTAACACACCATTGAAAAGCAATTATATTCCAATAAAGATGTTAAAAAAATAATAATAAATAAAATAACATCATTTGAAACTAGTGTGAACAATCCCAGGAATTGAGCCTGTTTGTCTCTCTTCTTCCTAAACAGGCCAGCTTTCCCCACATGTATTTCTTTCTTCCTACAATAACCACATAATAAGGCCAATTCTCCTAATACTTTTTCCTTTTTGTCCCCTCTCCTGCCCTGTCTCCATTAAGCTACTTAAGAGTTCATTATAATTCATATTCCTTTGACTATATTTCCCCAGGCTTTATTTTCTGACTCCATTTCCTAGATGATAAATCAAAACTTTTATCTTTTATTTTTTTCCACACACTAAACCTTCCTTCATCCTCTCAACTGTAAGGAATTATCTTTCATGCCCCCAGACCAGGAACCTCTACCCATCTCTCTCTCTTTCTTCCATCACAGAGGCTAAAGTTCCTTTTAAGGTGCAACAATACACTATAGTAGACCATTCAAATGAATTTAAGTGGACCACTTACATCTCAAGGAAATCTCAGAAGCCTCTCACCTCAATATATTCCAAGAAATATCATTATCTGACGAAGTAGGCAAGCAAAAATGTTCTGGGTGGCATAAGACAGGCTTATATGTAATGAATAATTCACTCTCAAGTATTTGAGGGTTTACCCTGTTTAGCATTATTTTTATTAAGACATATGTTCTCCCACATTAGCACTTTAATATCATTGAACAAATTCAGTTGTGCTCTATCTATAAAACTACTTCTCAAGATTATGAAACTGAAGCTGTGAAATGATCCTCAGCTGGGTGATGTCGGTTAAGTCACTCAACCTCTCTGTGCCTCAGCTTCCTCATCTGTGAACTAAAGATCATAATGTCCATCCACCTCCCAGGATTGTCCTGATGCTCAAAAGTAATATTGTTATCCCTCTCACAGACTCTGATCCAGCCATATCAGCTCACCTGCCATTCCCAGATGACATCAAACCTCCTGGCCTTTGGAAATACTCTTCTGCCTGCATTTTCTGCCTCCTTCTTGGCACAGCAACGTCCTAATCACTTGCAAAGGCCCAGTTCAAATGTAATCTTCTCCGACTAACTTTCCCTCACTCACCCAGAAGCGGCAGTGCCTGCCTTCTGAGCCCCCTTGAATTGTGTGCAAATCTCAAGTAAAGCTTGAATCACAATAAGACTACTTGTTTCCATGTCTGGATCCTTCACTGGGTTTGTTGATTCCACAAGAATAAGCAAGTGTCTTAGTTGCCTTTGTTATCTACTGCCTCTCACATTCCCAGGGCCTATCGCAGTGCTTAACACATATTTGACATTCAATAAATATTTATTGACTTAAAATTGCGTCTTCATTCCTAGTACCAACAGATGTCTAAATCAACCTGCTAAACTAATAAAAGCATAGCCGATTGTATAAAAATCAGAGCAACACAGGCACTAATTCCACCACTACAGCTTCCACTTGTCGTAGCTATCAGAAAATCAAGATGCTATTTCAGTAGCATATGGGACTATTTTCAAACCAAGAATTTTTGACAGACCCCATGCTTCCCTGTTGAATTGTGTTAACTTGCTGTTGACCCATTTGCATTTCAGCAACTAGATCCTCCCTTACTAATAATTCAGCTACATTAATTTTTCCATATTCAGGGTAGTATTCTCTCTCTAACCTCACTATTTGGGGTTTGTGAAATAGGATATTCATATTAAAA
The DNA here is from genome assembly GCF_964165515.1 of Mesoplodon bidens. Taxonomy (NCBI): domain Eukaryota; kingdom Metazoa; phylum Chordata; class Mammalia; order Artiodactyla; family Ziphiidae; genus Mesoplodon; species Mesoplodon bidens. The sequence continues at coordinate 77,148,254 of NC_138165.1, forward strand.
CCAACAAGAATTTGTGGTTACATGGCTTTCAGTATACCAGGAATGGAGTTCGCATTTTTAATATGCTCAACCCATGTTGTTTGTATACCTCTACTGGATCATGTCTGAAATAAATTTTCTGAAATCTAGGTATTCATCATAGACCATAAAGTAAAATAAATTAAATTATAATTTATTTCTGGGTAATAAAGTAAGCTGAGGATGATGTGTTCCATCTTCTGATGGAATGCAAATTTACCATTAAAAGACAAATTCTTCACTTCCAAAGTTTGAATAGGGTGGTGCTTTAAAAAGCATTCCATCTGGTTAAATTTAGGGTGCTGAAAAAAGCCCACTATAAGAATATTCTCTGGCTCTGGACCCATAACATTTTTACTTGATTATGAACTGGATTCATTTTCATTTACTTGAAGCCCTTCCACATCACTGTTTTTTTTCCTTCTGCAACAAGGCAAAGTTATCACCATACATGTTGACTTCGGTAATATTGTCTTCTCTGAATAATGCATTTCAGATGCATTATTACCAGTAAAAGAAAAGCTTGTCTGTACTGGCTAACATTTTTAAAGGATGTTTCTTTTTTTTTTTTTTAAGAAGATGTTGGGGGTAGGAGTTTATTAATTCACTTATTTATTTTTGCTGTGTTGGGTCTTCGTTTCTGTGGGAGGGCTTTCTCTAGTTGTGGCAAGCGGGGGCCACTCTTCATCGCGGTGTGCGGGCCTCTATCGCGGCCTCTCTTGTTGAGGAGCACAGGCTCCAGGCGCACAGGTTCAGTAGTTGTGGCACACGGGCCTAGTTGCTCCACAGCATGTGGGATCCTCCCAGACCAGGGCTCGAACCCGTGTCCCCTGCATTAGCAGGCAGATTCTCAACCACTGCGCCACCAGGGAAGCCCTTAGGAGATGTTTCTAAAGGGTTTATTTGTATTCTTTTTAGTTTACTCTTTCACTGGCCCATTTCTTCTCAGTCTCATTATTTTTTTCTTTTCTACCCTGCCCTCCTACCTGACCACCTGGCTCCCTGAATCTTATCCTATCAAGGTTCAAACAACAGCCTTTCCTATCTCAGCTGTTGTAATAGTGTTCATGATCCTCAGCTCAGGATTCCTACTTATAGAGGATTCCATATGGATAAAATAAAAGAATGAATGAACAAGTCAACAGATGAACCAATAGCCCAATCCATCCCACCTGCTGACTGATAGGCAAACCGATGACATTAGTGACCCATCTCCTTTATACAGGTGTTCAAATGGTCTGTGGGCAGAGACCATACGTATTGTAGAAGAAAAGAATAAAGTCAAAGATGAAGTGAATGAAAATACTGAAAATATCTATCTTGCTTCATCAACAGTCCTGCCAGAAAATTCGGTAAATTTCTGAAGGCCAACCAATTATACCGTGCAAATTTGGGGACTGTCCAACAGGAGAAAAGAAAAGAAAGGAAAGTCAAATGTAATTGCCAAGTCTGTTAAAATATAGAGAAATTGGGCCCTATTTTAGAGCTATAAGGGAGTTCAGAGATAACCCTGTCCACATGGGTTGGAAGCCTACCCCAATTCAAGAACCAATATCCTTCAGTATCAAGGCAAAATTTAAAGATTTAATTAGGGTTCCAAATAGCCTGGATGGATATTAAGGTCTGGCATTCCCAAGCTACAAAAGTCAACCATGTCTTCTTTATTATGTCCTATGGAAAGGCTGTAAGGACGACTGAAAAAAAACAAAGTGATATTTGTGTTTAAGTAGCTGTTCCTATCTTCATCCATTCACCTAACAAATGGTTGCTGTTCATTTACTATATGCAAGCACTGTGCTTTCTGGTGACGTTATATAGTAAGGTTACAATGGTGAGCTCAGCAGACAAGGTCCTGCTCTTACAGAGCTAATCATGTTAAATAGTACTTAAAATATAGTAGGCACTAAGTACTTTATGTATGTATTAAGCTATTAAATCCTCACTAGCCTATGAGTAAATATTATAGTCCCCATCTTACAGTTAAGGAAACTGAGGCATGGAAAGTATAACTTGTTCAATGTCACATAGCTAGTTAAGTGTCAGAACTGCACTTTGAACACAGGTCATTTGGCTTCATCATCCATGCTCTTCACCGTTACTGCATTGTGAGGAGACGCAAACATCAGTCCAATAGCTATGTAAATCAGTGTGTAATCACAAAGGGGGATAACTGCCAGAAAAGAAAGGAAACAGGATTCAAAGAGAACACAAGATAAAGAAGCCTAACCTTGGGCTGGGGGGTGGAGGGTTTGGCTGTCAGGTACTTGACACTTGAGCCATGAAGGCTGAGTGTAAGTTAACCTGGCATCAGGGAAGAGCTTTCCAGTCAGGGATCAGTGTGTGAAATCTCTTTGGTAGGAGGAAGTCTGGTGAGTGTGGGGAATAAAATGAGACCAAAGTGGTTGGAAGGCAAAAAGAAAGGAGGAGTGGCACAAGGTGAGGATGTAGGGGTAGAAAGAAGGCCATTTCTAATGGAACATCACAGCATTAAAGTCACATTAGTCTTAATTCTAAGTTCAATGAGAAGCCATTGAAACTTTTAAGCTGGTGAGTGACAAAGTGATTGAAAAATCACTCAGGCTGCCATTTGGAGAAAGACCCAAGTGGATCTATGGCACCAGTTAGACAGCTCTTGCAGTGGTCTAGCTAAGAACTGAGTAGTTTTCTCATGAAGCCTCAAATTACCTGTGTCTCTATTGACCAGGAATAAGAAGTCTTATCCTATATATTCTCTCTCCTAACTAAGATAGCTTGTTTTTCATCTAAGCAGCTAAGTTGAACATATTGAAAGGTCAGTAAGAAAATTACTCATTAGAAACTGGTACATTACGTATACTTCACTTTTGCCTACTACCTTCCCATTCAGTTTGATAAATTTACAGATATGGGTGCTTAGAGAAGATGTGAGCTAAAGACTTCAGTTTCTATCAGAGATTCTCTAGTCCTGGAGATAAAGTTATTATATCAGCAGGCCAAAAACCAAAAACTATGTCCCAAGATAGACACTATGATATTATGGAAGAACACTGGATTTCAGAACCACATAGACTTGCCCCTTAGGCAAATTATTCAAGCTCTCTTTGTCTTAGTTTCTCTATATATAAAATGGAGAGCTTAAAACCCACCTTATAGAATGGCTATAAGAATTAGAAATTATATATATTACTTACCTGGAATATGTTAGTTGTGCAATAAATACAACATCTTATTGGACTCATTTTTTTATTGATTGGCTCTCTGGATCCATCCATTTACCATTTACTTAATTTCTTGAAGCTCTACTATTGACTAAGCACTATGGTAGATGCTTAGGAATAACTAGACAATATGACATACATTCTGCCATCTAGAAATATGGCAGACAGTGATGGTAGCTATTTCCTACTTGCTCATTTTGAATAACGCCCCCCCTTTTATTTGTGTGGGAGAGAGAATTTGCCTAACCGCAGTATGAATCATGACAATGTAAGGCAACCATAAGAATCCCATTCCCCTTTGCCAGTGATTGGTGAGACAGACAGGTAATCTCATCGCAGTCAATGAGATTTAAGTCAGAGTAGCTTGGGAGACTTCTGGGAACAATTTTCTTCCATGATAAGGAAAGCCTCCCTTCTTCCAACCCTGTTTCCTGCTTTAAGATTATGCTTGGAGCTGCAATAATTCATCCTGAGAGGGAGATACTATCAACTTACTGAGTATGACAAAGCAAGTAGGATTGAAGAAGCTCAGATCCTTGGTGATGTCATTGAACTGCAAAGCAAACCTAGGACTACCTGCTAAAGACTTGTCTTTCACTAACAAAAAGTTATGAATATTGGGATTGAAGTCTAAAGCCAGTGGGTGCATTGGTAAGCAGGCAATAGAAATACTATTCATTCCTTTATTTATTAATAAACTTTTACTAAACATGTATCCAGCCAACCTCCATAATCAACAGAATCTACCTTTCCTTTATGGAAAAGTGTGAACCAAAATGTGTAGGAGCAAGCCATGGAATGGCATTGCCTGAGCAAATTATTCTGCCATTCTATTCATGGTTACCACTCTGCTCCCTCGACAAAGAAGTAAAATCCTGTTGGCTAGAAGCAACACCCTCCAGTGCTTCCACAGGGAAATTAAACTCCTGTCTGCAAGAGGGGCATTTAAAGAAAGAAATAGGCTGCATACTAGCTAGTATTTTTCTAGCAAAAAACCTCTTTCTTACCACAAAAGAGAATCCTATGCCCTCAAAACATTATAGAATTAATTCTAAAGGTTTGGCTATCATAATAAACTTAATATTACTTCCATTCTGTTTCAGGATGTTGCTGGGACAAAACCATTTGGTGGTTTAACTTGTTTGTTTTATCCTTAAATAAAGTGTAAGTGAACATCCAATAGAATTTGACAGTTTTCTTCCACGAGTGTGCTGTAAAAGTTACAGCATTTCCATAGGAATGTGATTAATGTCAAGCATTGGAGCCAATGGTATTGCTCTCCTGCTGCTTCTCCACCTGTCCACTGCCAGGTGAGCATATCCAGACACTGTTCCATCTGACTTCCAGATGATGCTTTCCTGCTGATCTGTCCACGTGTTCGGTGGTATCTTCATAAGATCTTACCACCTGTTAAGAACGGACTCCTCAACTCTTTCAAGTGTATTCTTCATTTTGAACTTGATTTTAATGTGTTGCATAGAAGAAGTATCATTTCCCTAAGGAATCCATAGCAAAATTCAATCCTTATTGAGAACAGTAATCAATTATGGGGATGATCAAGATTGAGTTCAGAGTTTTTAGTACAACAAATTATAATTGCTTGCTTTACCATTTCACCTTCAAAATCCCCAATTAATCTATGTGATAAGTCAAGTAGCTATTATTATTCTCATTCTATGCTGAATCCGAGACACTGAAAGCTTAAGCAATATGCTCAAAACTCACTGCTAGCTAATAGAGCCTAGGCTTTTTTTTTTTTTTTTACCCCCTAACCGGATGCTGCATCACTTGACTCTAAATAAAACAACACAAATACTTTGGACTTCTTTAATTAGTTTGCAGGAAAGAAAATTGTTTGCCATAAGAGAAATACAGAATAGTCATAGCAAAGGAACACCCAGAGATGTCTTCTACACAGAAAAAGAGTGAGCATAGAACATGATTGATACGTTGGGTATAAGTTCTGAGATCCACAGTCTCACCTGAAATCAAGAGTGAGTTTGATGCTGCTCCTTCCCACAAGAAATTGCTGCTCTATGCAAATTAGCATTTTGCCAGCCAGCTGAGATGGGCCAGAAACAATTGGTCTGCAGTCAGCCAGAAAGAAAAACAGCAGCCAAAGTGCATAGTGTTACTTTTCCCACACTGAATGAGGCATTAACTTCCAACTCTCTGACCCTTTAAATCTGTGTGACAATAATTAATGGGAGGAAGATAACTAATATTTAGGTTTGCACTCAAAACCCTAACTAATAAGAACACTGGTTACATAAGGAGGCATGAGAGTCTCACAATTTCTTGCATTTGTTTCCAGCAGGTGAGGCATTAATTTCTTTTTCACTATGCTTGAGCTCCTACCTAGTCCAGCAATGCTGTCACATTCTGTGTGGGAACAAACGGCTGGGAATCTGAATGAAGAGAGAAAAATTTCAGCTTTGAGGATTTACTCATTACCTGTTAGTGTCTCTGGACTTTGGTAGGAGGCAGAATCTCTTCAACTGACCTCTATGCTGTGCATTTTCCTAACCCTTATCTTAGAGCATTGGCAACTCTTCAACAGCTGGACAGCACATTCTTAAGAGAAATTGTTTCCCTTCTCTTGGTTCAAAATTCCTCCTTTGTAAAAAAAAAAAAAAAAAAAGCTATGTTGAACAAGATCAGTGGTTTCCATAATCAAATCTCCTGCATTAGAACCTTTTCAAAATACAATGCCCACCCCCAGTCTCTTCCATCCTCAACTTCTCAACTTACTGAATAAGGGAGTCTGAAGAGGAATCTACTTTTAAGAAGTTTCTCAATTATCATGCCCAACTCAGGTTGAGAACCACTGGATTACTTAATCAATATCATTATTTAATCTAAATTAGACAATCTCTAGACTTCCAGTGATCTCTTCATTGAACAAAAACATTGCCTGGAATTAAAGCCAAAATGGACATTGTATCACTCTCTCTTCAGTCCCCCAGATAAATATCATAGTGGACATGAGTGTGGTTTGGTAGGGAGAAAAAAAGTTATAGAGAGGATGGGCGACCATATTTTTTGGAAGAATATTCTAGGTCCATAAGAAACCAAATACCCAACATGTTTAAACTTACTGCAACAAATTAAAGATCATATTGTTCTTTGGCTATTCGGAAACAGTTTCTCTCTTTCCCCTCCACCTATTTTCATTTGATTTTGTAATAACTTTTTTTTAGTGCTCTATTTATTCCTCTCTTCTGAGAGAGAGAAGTTAAAGTAAAAGAAAAGATAGTCCTTAAAATGTTACGTCTTTCTTCTTAATGTTTTCTAGTACAAAGTAGTTTAACTCTTTACCCTAACCCTGACTCAGCCACATCTCCTCTTCTAGCTGATTATTCAATCCTAGAAGGCTCTCTACTTTTATTCCCCTTGCCAGTCAAATCCACTCAAAACTAATTGATAAACTGGAGAAGTTAAGAATGAAGCTGCCTTTTGATTTGCTTTTGTTTCACCTTTAAAGATATTGTATTACATTGCTTCTCTAGATCTTCAAATAGAAAAACCCAGAATTTAACCTCAAATTTTTCCCAGTGATTTCCAACAAAGTGAAACTTAAAAACCTCACTGGAAGAAGAGTAGATGAGAATTTGTTTCAAGCTTCAAAAAGTGGCAAAGTAAGCAACACAATAACTTCATTAAACAAGAATTTCTGGAACTACTATAATGTGCCTGGCACCATACTAAGTGCTATGGATACAGCAGTGAACAAGAAAGAATTTTCAAAAATTTGGCACTGCTAAAAGCAAGGATTCTTTTACAGAGGGTAGTTATAGCTTACAAAATATTAAAATAGTATCTTACATTTATGTAGTGCTTTATACATACGTTACCATTTGAGAGGCAGGGCAGGTATTATTCTCATTTCATATATACTAATGGTAATGGTTAATATGCACAGGCACTTAAAATAGTAATAATTTAATACTTTCCTCTATAAAGCACTATGCTAAGCATTTTAGACAAATCTTACATTAACATGATTTTTATCCCCATTTTATATTTAGAAAACTGATGTTTAAGAGAGGTCACATAGTGAGTGATGGGACGGACAGAGCCAGGACTTGAACCCAGGTCTGTGTTTAAAAGCCCATATGCTTAACCAGTTTGCTGAATTCTGAAAGATTAAATGATTTGTCCAGAGTAATCTGGCTACTAAGCACCGATTTTGATCCATAATTTCTGTTTCTGTTTATATTATAAATATCTCAATATATAAATATCTACTGGAGATACTCTATATAGAAAAACACAGCCTCTGTAGAGAGGAAAGATTCCATTGTTTTTAATTTCACGTAACTCAGAATGGCCTTTGAGAAGAGTGCTGCTTGTTAGGGAAAGAGTCCAAAGTCCTGTCTGTCTGTTAATGAACAGTATTAATTATTTGCGAACATGTAAAATGCAAATAATAATTTTTGAATTTCAAAGAATTAGAAGCTCCTTGACTTTCAAGGAAGTGTTCACAGAAACAAGCTATGCACAATAGAGCAGAACAAAAGGGAAGCTAATAGAATCTGCACACTTAAAAAAGAAGCGAATGAATACGATGCTGAGCACTAGATCTCTATATCCGGTACTGACATTAAAAAGAGAATGGCCAAAACTAAAGGAAAGTGTAACCAAGAGCTTCTACCAAGAACCTATTGACTGCAAGGGTAATGTGACCTTGAAATAGATTATTTTGGAAATTATAGCATCTCCTCGAAGGTTTACATGGAAAACCCAGTATCTTATTTAGCACTTATATGTTCATCATACATACCATAATAACTAATAATATAATATATTATTATAATATCCTAGCTAAAAGATGTCATAGTCCAACCCTTCATTTAAAAAAAAAAAGGAAAAGTGAAGAAAAGCAGCTTAGCAATTATTTTCCATGGGGAAAATGACTATAAAATAAGAGCACCTCATAAATTATTTGCAGACATGTCTATATATTAGAATGAAATAAGATCTTTCAGAGGATAACACACCTGTGCCATGGATAATTGCCCTCACTCACAAATAATAAGTGGTCTAGCAGATGTTTAGTCCCATAAAGACATATGTAAGGCAAAGCAGTAGGAGAGGGTGTCTCAGTTCAGACCAGGGACGATCCTTTTTATCTTTTACAAGCTCTCACGCTGTGTCAGCAGCTTATTTAGTAAGGTAACCAAAATCATAGAGGATTCTAACTGTTAAGTACTAACATTTCATTTCAGTTATTAAACTTACAAGTAGAGAAAACCACAGGATCATTAGAAATCTGTATTAGATGCCTACATTTCTTTTGTTTCCTTTTTAACTTTGACAGATGCAAACTTAAAACATTTTCTTAAACTTCAAGGGTCTCATCACAATAAAAAAGATATTGCAAAGCTAAATGGAAGTTAGATATGTGACTAGAATCAACTTTCTTTATCTAATGAATATGATTCCATTTTGAAGAATAAATATTTGAATGGTTCCAAATTACCATTCCTGTTCTTTGTAATATTCGGTGTATCAAAAGACATTATCTACAATAAAGGCTGATCTAGTTATTAAAATACTGTCAGTTATTAAAATACTGTGTCATTGGTTGTGCTATTTGGTGTTCAGCAGTGGCTTAGGAATAACTGATAGTGAATACAGATGATTTCACATGTTATTTTGCTGCAGAAGTATATGTTCAGAACAGGTAAAACCTTAAGTTTAAACTGTGTGACACTACTATGAATATTATATAACTGGTGGTTACACCTAAAAGATAAATAATAATTAATTATATTCCCAAGCTCACTCACATAAAGCACTTGCAAGTAGAGGTGTAATAGCATAGTAAATGTTTTTTCAGTCATGCCAATGGACCATCAAGATCAGTACAGCATCTCTCTCATTAACATCAAAGGAGATTGTGTGACGACATTACCTTCCATGATGACAGACTCAAAAGAGCACCATGAATCCACCCCCAAGTACCCAGAGGTTTTGTTAATAATAATACATCTACAGTATTGACATCTAGCATTCTTTGCTCTCTACACCTGGGGACTGCTCCCGGCCACCCCCCACCATACGCATACACATGCACACACAGTACGTCTGTGTATGGGAACTTCCAGACTTCTGTATGACCCTGCTGCCAGGACAGAATTAAATAGTCCATGAGTGGACACCTGACCTTAGCTATACCGATCAGAGTCCTTAAAAGAAAGTCAGCCGCCCTCTTTGGAAGAGGCTTCGGTGACTGGCCAAAAATGTGGAAGAGCTAAGCCTGCAGGGAGAGTGTGTGGAAACCAGAAGGCCAAGAGAAGCAGTGATGAGAAACGGAGTGAGACCTGAGGCATTTCTGGTTTCTGGTTCCAGCTCCTCCTATGACTGCTGAATCCCTGTCGTCCCACAGTTTAGTTGTGCAAATTGTACTTGGATGCCATGAAATAATAATACCTTTCTGGCCTAAGCTAGTTTGAATTCTGTAGATTATAACCAAAGATACCTAATAAATCATATTAAGCATACGCAGCCTGTAAGTGAACTTTTAAGTATTTTCTTTCAAAATTAAGATGGACTCACAATTTAAAATCCAAGCACAATATAAGCAGACTCAGAGGTAAAACTGAGCACGGTACATCAAGGGAAATGAAAGCAACAAGTATCACCAGGGTGAACAGATTTTGCAATAGAGATGACAACGCAGTTTTATCAAGGATAAAATGAAAGTAAAGCATGAAGAACACCAGAGTACTGCAAGGGGCAGTAAGTGTTTACAGTATACACAGAAACAAGGGAGTAACATAGTAAAAACAATGCTTTAGAAAAATTCCAGGTGAAGGATTAGAGAGAAAAAGAATAGAAAGTCAATGTAGGGATCTTTACAAATGACTTATGGTGATGGGACTGAGGAGAAAGGGAACCAAAAGAGTTCATATTTCATAAGAATAATTGATTAGGAGGAGGTGGGGATGTGGGAGAATAATACTTATTACATTATATGTAAGTCATGGTTTTAAATTTATCTCTCTCCATTTTAAAGTATAATATATCTATGCATATATATGTATTTACACATATTTTAATCTTCACAACCACCTTACATGGTAATATATAATCCCCATTTTAACTGAGAAGACTGAGGCTTACAAATATTACATTAAGCTTCCCAATTTTATAAATATAAACATAAATGAGCAAAAATATAAACATAAATACATATATGAGAGAGAGAGAGAACTAAGATTGAAATCCAAACCCATATGACCTATTTCATGATGCCTCTCAAGCCTAATTAGATTCAGAAAACAAAGGAGAGGAAGCAGCCCACATAAAAATGGAAACAGCCTGAAGGCAGTTGGAAATATAATGTAAATAACCTTCTTTAAAATAGCATATAATTTCAGACTAATAGAATGTTAGCTTTGAAACTGTGTGTACATCAGAGATAAATGTGAAAATAACAAATAGGTTACAACACAAAGTGGTCAAAGCAATTGGATTGCTAGAAGGCACATATATATATGGTATATATATATGGTATTTGCATAATTCATTAGTGGATGACAGGGAAATTATATGGCCTTATTTCAGCTTAGTGAGACCAGGAATTATATCTGTTTGACTCTGCCCTATAACCCCAGGATTTAGCTAGGTGTCTGTCACATAATGTTTGAATTAATATTTTTAAATTTTGGATTCTTAATTGAGAAAGACTTTATGTAAATCAAAGAGGCCTTAAAATGATAGAAGAAAAAGAACGTGACAAAAAGATAGTCACCTTGCAGGTATGGAGAGTACAGAAGAGATCATGGTGGAAGGGAAGAAATCTGAGAAGGGCATAAGAGTCCTAGAGAGGTCCCCTTAGGGCTTTTATCAATACTTTGAAGAGTTCTCTGCAAGTTAAAGAGGAAACCAGGCCCTCATGAAAAACTGTAGGAAGTGAACACTAAAACCATGGATTTTTCAAGCTTCTTTCATGCTTATTCCTTCCCATGGTATTTACACTTGGTAATTTCAGGTGCTGCCTGTCCCTGGGAAAATTCTCCAATGCCAGCTTTAGGCAAACAGCAGTTAAACAAGCCATTTGTTTATTTTAGGGTTTGTTGTGTTTTTTTAAGTGGATCATCTTTTCATTCAGATACAATATGCCACAAATGATAAGCTAATGGCTCCTCAATAGGCTGTATAATGTCATATTAACTCCACTTTCTAGTTCTAAGACTTAGAGAAATCAGACACTGCCTCAGAGCCTCAGTCTGCATGAGCTAAAGCGGACAGAATTTTTTGTTTTAAAAGTGAATGGACAGTCTTGAATATTTTTTCCTTATCTAAGTATGTTAATAAAAGGTTCTAGGTTCTTCTGCATTTTATCTTACTCAGCTAGACCTGCAGCAAAAGCCAACAGCAAAAATGTGGGAGTAACTCTGCTGGACCTAATTCATAAAGTTGTAAATAATATTCAATGCACTTAGTTGTTTTCAGAAAAAATTTTACCAATGTCAACTTTTTCCAAATGAAATTATATACATCATTGCCCTCCCCACCCAAAAAAAGTAAATAGTAACAAAAATCAAGCTGGTCAGATCAGTGTGGTAATGGAGAAGATGGACATATATACACTACCAAACGTAAAACAGATAGCTAGTGGGAAGCAGCCGCATAGCACAGGGATATCAGCTCGGTGCTTTGTGACCACCTAGAGGGGTGGGATAGGGAGGGTGGGAGGGAGGGAGATGCAAGAGGGAAGAGATGGGAACAGATGTATATGTATAACTGATTCACTTTGTTATAAGCAGAAACTAACACACCATTGTAAAGCAATTATACTCCAATAAAGATGTAAAAAAAAAAGCAGTATGCAAAATGGTATGGATAATATTATGCTGCTACTATTAAAAATGTGTATGTATATTGAAAAGAGACTGGATAATATTTTGCTTCTACTATTAAAAATGTGTATGTATATTGAAAAAAAAAAGAAAAAAAAAAGATGTTATGCATGCATCCTCAGAGGCTCCAAGTCACTTCCTGAATCATCTGGGTTTCTGGAACCTTACATTCCAAGTAAAAATACCAAGTAAAATGTAAAGTTCTTAATCAATTGACAGTATTAAGTCAAAATAAAGAGTCCACTTGAATTTTTAGTCTGGTTCTTTAAGACAGTACTTAAAACAGTGATTCTCAAACATCGGTGTGCATCAGGATCACCTGGAGGGCTTGTTAAAGGACACATTGGGAGGCCCCAGTCCTAGAGTTTTTGATTCAGTAGATCTGGGGTAGAACCCGAGGTCTGCTATCTAACAAGTTCCCAGGTGATGTTGATACTCCCAGCCCAGGGACCACACTGAGAATTTAAATTATAATTATTAGCTGTTTCTCCAATGGGATCTATGGTAGGCAGAATAATGATCCCTTAAAGATGGCCACATCCCAATACCTGAAACCTGTGAATACGTTACAATACAAGGTACAGGGCAATTAAGGTTGCAAAAGAAATTAAAGTTGCTAATCAGCTGACCCTGAGATAGGGAGAGAAACCTGGATTATCCAGGTGGGTGCAATATAATCACAAGGGTCCTAAATGTGGAAGAGGGAGGCAGAGGATCATACCCGGCGTCTACCAACCCTCCACTAAGTTGAATTCAATGATATTTATTGTTGACACAAGCCAAAAAATTTTTACTTTCAAGGCCTTAAACCCTAGGAAGCAACTGTTTAGATCAGCTACTCCAGACCAATTAAAGACTTGTTACCATATTCACTTCAGAATTCCTAAGACACCTTAAAGAAACAGTTTCCTCAACTGAGTAGGCAATTCCCACTCTTGAAAACACTGACTTGAAAAACAATAAAACAAACTCATAGATTTAGCCTAATGTCTAATGGTCTACTCTCAAAAAAGAAAAAGAATTCCCTGAAACAATGTTATTTTTCCAATTAAAATTCATGAATCACAGTCAATAACAAAGGGAATTTGGAGGACTTTGAGATCTAAAATGAATAAATAAATTAAATATTTTTAAGTAGTGTTTGTAAAATCAGGTTTATTCAAGATAATAATTATGAAGAACCAAGTTTCAGACTGAAGATTAAATAGAAAATTCAAAGAAGTCATGTGAAAGTTAAAGCAACTTTTTCATTTTCCTTGCCTAGTCCATTTCACATCTTCAGTAGTCACTTTCCAAACACTGCCTATTAAAAAAACTTCTCTGTAAATACTGGGCAGAAACCCACACATGGGAACGGCATGCAGAACTCTTTGAAAACATGCCCAAAAATTCATCCCCTGAACATTCATCCCCTCAAACAAGTTGGAGGGGGTTCAGAGAAAATCTGGAAAATTAACTTCAGGAGGGAAACTTAAAGAAGCCTGAGTTTTTCATTTAGCAGGAGACACAAGTGAAAAGAGAATCTTAAAATGGTTATAATGCAGAGGTTTGCAGCTCTGGTAGGGAAGCAACTCAACTCGAGCACTTGTTAACAGGCCCCAACCCCATAGAATCTGACTCAGTGGTTCTGAATTGGGACCCCACAATGGATACTTCTGTTAAGCACCCTGATGATGCTCTTGTATGTGGTTCCTGGACCACACTTGTTGAAAAACAAGTTGAAAGAAGCTTACTAAATAAGTAGAAGAGGAGCCCACACAGCTGTTCTGAGTCTCTGCCATAAAACAAGTGAAATCCATTTAAACTACAGGAGACCTGGTTCCAGGATGAAAAAGGAACTCCCTGACAGGAGTTCGTTGTTAAAGGTGACACAACAAAGCAGTTGTGTGACTAACTGAGCAAGGATAACTGACTGAAAAAAGAGAAAACAATGATTGCTCTTAAAGCGTTTACACCTGAGAGAGTGGTTTTCAAAGCACAAAGATAGCTTGGAACTTGTTAAAAATGCAAAGTATCAGGTCCCCCTCCAGGCCTACTGAATCAGAAACTCTAGGATTGGGGTCCAAAATCTGTTATAACAAGTCCCCAGGTGATTCTGATGAATAAAATGTGAATCTCATTGATTGGAGGGAAGGAAACAACAAGTATTAACAAAGATAAGGCATGTGATGTGGAAAAAGGAGCGTTCTAAAATCCTGGCTTCCTTGCTCAATAGCTGTGTGAGCTTAAGCAAGTTATTTAGTCATGCTGAGCTCCAGTTTCTTCATCTGGTGGTTATAACTGCTTCACTTACTTCATCAGAAAAATGAGTCAAGTGAGATAAGGTACTGCTACATACACAATCTCAGGCAGTGGCTGGATTGGACAGAATCATTCATTCCTTGTACAAACATTTATAGAGCACTTACCATGTTGCAATCATTTTTTTCCATACTGGATACAACAATAAACGACTTCCGCCATCCAGTAGTCCAGTTTGGACTTGATCCTGAAAGACCTCAGTGGAGGAATAAGGCTACCGGAATTTTGAAGAGAGTAAACCATTTTGGTGTAAAACAGGAAGCTATAAGCTCCACACAATAGAATCTAAACACCCAAGGCAAGAGCCTTGTCTTATTCAATACTATATCCCCAGTGCCTAGAGCAATGCCCGGCACGTAAAAGCCACTTAAATACGTAAGGAAGCGGGGGCGGCGGCGGAAGCGGGGGCGGCGGCGGCGGAAGCGGGGGCTGAGGGCAGCTTGCCACAATCCAGAGGAATGGTTTGAAAGTTGGGTAAACAGTCAAGTAAAAGTGTACAGTAGGGCTTCGCGGGTGGCGCAGTGGTTGAGAGTCCGCCTGCCAATGCAGGGGACACGGGCTCGTGCCCCGGTCCGGGAAGATCCCACATGCCGCGGAGCGGCTGGGCCCGTGAGCCATGGCCGCCGAGCCTGCGCGTCCGGAGCCTGTGCTCTGCAACGGGAGAGGCCACAACAGTGAGAGGCCCGCGTACCGAAAAAAAAAAAAAAAAAGTACAGTAGAAGTAATGATTCCACTAGAGAGTAATGAAAAATGAAGATAATTAGGGAAGGGAAATGAAGGAGGTTGAAGCACCTGATATGGAGTTTTTTATATTTAAAATATCAAGAAAGAGCTGGTGTAAGTTTTTGAGCGAGTATTTTTTTTTAACATCCTTATTGGAGTATAATTGCTTTACACTGGTGTGTTAGTTTCTGCTTTATAACAAAGTGAATCAGTTATACATATACATATTTTTAAATTACCTCTTTTGGAGGTCTGTAACCATTGACACAGACAGTAAAGCATGGACCTGTCTGAGGAAGAGATTACTTCTTGGGGATCCTTACAAAATTTAAATGTTGAAATTAGCCAGTCCTTCATTAATTCCACATTTATTGCATGAATAAATTCTTTAATTAATTAATTAGAAATTCGGGGTGGGGGTGGCTTGTTTTGTTTTCCTTCTCTGGGATGATGATAATACAGCAGTGGACTCTCCTGGACCCTTTTACCCAGCAAAGTAATGATACATCATCGTTAGCAGAAAACTGAGTAGCTCTTAAATTCTAAAACAACAAAGCAAACAAACCAACCCTGCTTTCAATTGCTCATCTAAGTTAGTGGGCCTAGATGGAAAGCCTGAAGGACAACCTTTGTTTGCCAGCAAGACTGCAACTGTGGAGGCTTGAGAATGGCTAAAGGGGTGTCACTTGTAAAGTTTCCCTTTTGCAAATAATGAAGTGTGTCTGTCTCTTGAGCTGATAGCTGAAGACTTTCCATCCACGAGGGAGTAATTAGACACACATGTAATTAGTGGTCCACATTCCAAAAAGAAGATGAAACTCATTAATAAATCATTAGGCATTGTGAATTTTTTGTCCACATCCTCCTACCACCCACATACTGGTGGCAAAGTAGTCTCTCGCTGTGATTTGTAACACACAGACTATATACTTGGAAGAGTCTGACTCCCTTTAAGTGAGCAGGCATTGAGGTCTCACAACTAAGGCATTATTAATGTTAATTGTGAGAAATCACTTTTTACCCCCAAAGTGGGAGTTCTGAGGCAATTTGCTAATTTTTCAAATACGCTTTTTTAGCAGGATCTCTTTTTAATTTGGCTTAGAAATTCATATTTTATATGTTAAAATTAAGCAGTTCTAATTTAGAGGCAGAGCCTTATAATTGAAATGTTTGTCTAAGCGCTCAGTGAGCTCTGGGATGGCTGGAATATTGACACCTGGAAAATGGCTTTCAGCATTTCTTTAAATCCTGAATCAGATTGCCAGCTGACTGAAAGCAAAAAGCCATAGAGCAGAGATCAGAGGACCTCTAGCTGCGCTGCCGGCTTTTGACCTGTTTCTAGTTCTTCTCTACCTCCCTTCAATCAGCCTGTCTGCAATGTGCTGTCTGTCATCTGCCTCTCAATGCAGACATGTTCCCTCCCCCCATACTCTAGCATGGGTACCTTTCAAATGCCTTTTGAGAGCAGATGTCTCTCCATGCCTCTCCCCGCTCCCCTCAATGTCCCTCTCTAACTCCACTGAAGAGAGAATATGTGCTACTGTCCTTTGCATTAAAAGAGAAGTGAAAACCCCAGGTTGTGATGAATTTCCTTTCTTTTTTTTTTTTTTTTTTTTTTTTTTTTTTTTTTTTTTCCATTTTTTTTTAAGTTTATTTATTTATTTTTTTAATTAGTTTCTGCTTTATAACAAAGTGAATCAGTCATACATATACATCTGTTCCCACATCCCTTCCCTCATGCATCTCCCTCCCTCCCACCCTCCCCATCCCACCCCTCCAGGCGGTCACAAAGCACCGAGCTGATCTCCCTGTGCTCTGCGGCTGCTTCCCACTATCTATCTACCTGACGTTTGGTAGTGTATACACGTCCATGCCTCTCTTTCGCCTTTTCCTATCTTGACTACTTACAAGAAGGCCCAAAGTGCTTCCTCAGTCCGTCTTACTCCTACTTTCCAGGACAATGGAATCTTTCTCTGATCAGTTTAATTTTTACCCACCTGTAGCTTTGTTTTATAGCTACATATAGATACATGGCATAGGATTTATTCACAAGCCTTTGTATTAGAAGAAGTATCATAACTAGGATTTAACCCTTAATAAATTGCCATGGTATGTAGTATTGGGGTTCAGAAGGAAGAGAAGGTAGGAGGAGTTACTCTCTGCTCTGAGGGTCACCACACTTTTATTTTTAATATTTCCAAAAATGTATCCATTCCTTTGTTGAATCATTGAGGTAGAAATATATAGTGAACAATTTAAGTGAGTTTACAATGAGGTCCAGTGTGCCAGACAGCATTTACCTTGGGACCTATGGTCAGAGATGCTAATAATACATTGCTAGAATGTGCTTGGAAACACCTGAATTCATTTCATACTACTTTGCCTTCAGTTCTTCTATAGCATCTTTGTGTGCAGTTACCTTCTAGCTGTCAATGTCATTGAAGTTCATCAGATGTATAAGGAGCTGTCCTAAGTCCTCCTCACATTCTTTTTTGCTTTTTTTTGGAAGCATATATGTGTTGTATTTGATTATTTTTTTCTTTTTTTAATGAAGCTTGCTTATATCATTATATCTGTTAAACAAGTTAATATAAAAGAAGTACATAGAATAGGGTCTGGCAAATAGAAAGCACTGTATACATTAGGTTTTCAAATTTTTTTTATTGAAATATAATTGATTTACAATGTGTTAATTTCAGGTGTACAGCAAAGTGATTCAGTTATACATATATAAATATACATGTTATTTTTTACACTCTCTTTCATTATAGGTTATTACAAAATATTGAGTGTAGTTCCCTGTGCTATACAATAGGTCCCTGCTGGTTATCTATTTTATATATAGTAGTGTGTATATTTTAATCCCAAACTCCTAAATTATCCCTCTCCCCCTTCCCCTTTGGTAACCATAAGTTTGTTTCTATGTCTATGAGTCTATTTCTGTTTTGTAAATAAGTTTATTTATTTTTTTAGATTCCACATATAAGCGATATCAGATGATATTTGTCTTTCTCTGTCTGGCTTACCTCACTTAGTATGATAATCTCTAGGTCCATCCTTGTTGCTGCACATTAGCTCTTATTACCTAATTTTTCTTATTTGGTCTTCTACTGTAGTACTGAGCTCATGAAGCCTAGTGTTACCAAGGCAAAGATCATAAGAGATATCTGTAATAAATTATGAAAAAAACATGATATGATGATTTCTTATTCCTTTTCACAACACTCAAAGCACTGTTTGAACACAAAGCTCTTTTGAAAACAAAAAAGCGTTTTCTGTGAAGGATGGGAAAATGAACATAAAAATTTAACCAAGTATTCACTCTCAACATTTTTCTTCCTTTCTTTCTCTCTCTCTCTCTCCGTTTCTTTTGTCTCTTTTTTCCCCTTGTCTTCCTTCTTTCTGTCTCTGCCACTCTGTCATCTTTGATAGCATTTTTTAAAATTGAGGCTATATTTTTGCACCTTTTACTGATCAACTGTGCAGTTTTGTCTTTAAAAGTGATATAAATTCAAGTAGTATATCTTTTTCACTTTTCCTCTAGTTAGCCATTGGGAAAACAAGAGAATATAGTCTATATAGGGACTATCACATGCAATGTGAAGTGATTTAATAAATGTCTTCCTCCAAGAGAGATCTTCCAATACCATCAAAATAAATAAATAAATCAAGTAACCAAAAATGGTGTTGTAGGTGATGTCTGCTATCAGCTCTGATATTTAGAATTTGCTTCCAGATGATTTTTAAATACATATATATTATTAAAATTACCAAACTGATATGGTGATTCTATTGATACAAACATTGACCAGGAAGAGGTTTTTAAGAGGTGATGAAGAAAATCCACCTTTCCTGAGGAACAACCACTCTTAAATCATCCCAAACTCTTGGTAAGAGATTGGCCTCTCTGAGTAAACTATTTGATATTTAGCACCTCTCACTGTCAGAAAATTCTTCCAGATATTGCACAGACACTTTAAGCTATCTGGAAAGTCACTTGTAATTCTGCTGTCTGTGGAATAAGAAAACTCTGCTAAGAGCCATTTATTTTCTTTGATCCTCTTACTATTCATTATTCTTTCTCTTCATACATTTATCATTTCTCCCAGAAGTCATCACCTTTCCTCACAGATCTAATTGATCATTGTTAATTAATATCCCTTAGATACTCTTCTGAATTGTTCCAAAGAACAATGTAATTTTCTAAATCTTTGCTTTCTCAAAACACAGTCCTTGGAGTTTCCACATCAGTGTCATCTGGGAAATTGTTAGAAATACAAACTCTCAAGCCAACTGAATTAGAAAATGTTTTTTTCACAAGATCCTCTGATGATTCATATATGTACTAAGTTTGGGAAACACTGGTCTAGACATCTTTTAAATAACTAGAACAAAGGACTATACTATAATCACTTTTGAATAGAGTAGAAAACATAGAATTTCCATCGTTTCTATTATTATTTTGAGGAAACTTTTATGGTGTCGTAGATAAAACAAATCTAAGATTGCTGAGGCAAGATCCACTTCATTCTCTATGTACCCTTACCTTTAGGGTTTGTTTGTTTGTTTTTAGTTTTATTATCTAGTTTTCTATAATTTTTAATTCACCCACATTTCCAGGATCACATGATCCTAACTATCACCTATTAAATAAATTTCCTAGGATTATAATTTTTTTTGTTTTTGCCTACAATGAAAAATAAGAAAAGGAAATTTTTCATCTTTTCTGCAGCTTCTGTTTGAGAAATATCATTCCAGCTTTTTGTATTTCATATTTTCCCCTCTGAGGTGGAAAACATAAAATGTGAAGGACCTGCAAGTTTCTTTAAAGCCAGAATATATTGGAAGGTTGCCTTAGATATTGAGTCAAGAATCATTTCCCTGCTCACTCACGGCCACTGTGCTAATTTCATCATGGTCACTCCCGGCCCAGCGTCTCCCCTGCCCCGCATGGCTAATCTAGGTGATTAGATGATTTAAAGCTTTTCTTTCCTGTGGCTGAGCCCCTCTTTACTTCTTATTATCTATTTCTTTCACCCTAAAATTCTACCCCTAAATATTTTCCCCACTTAGCGTCACAGATAATTAATATCATAGCATCAATTTTTGAAAGAATAACAAGGTTGTTCTGGTGGCTGATTAGAAAACTGACATGAATGTATCCCACACATATTTTTTTTTCTTATAGTGCCTTTGTTTATACCAGAATTTTACAATCAAGCCATTTGTCAACAGAGCCATATTTACCTTTCATCTGTTTGGGGTCATGAATTTACCAATGCAAACGGTTAATCATTTTGTCAGTATGGACAAATCATGCATAATAATTCACAAAAATGGTGTGTTAGGGACCCCAGGGTCTGTGCTCACTCATTTGCCTGCACAAACATCGGGGTGTGTTTCCTTTAAGCTTCACTTAGCAGTAACTTTTTTTTTTCTTCTTTCAGCAGTATGTGTTGCTGATTTCTCCTGATGTGTTAAAATTTTCACAGCGGTATGCAAGACACATTCATCTAACTGAAGAGGATTTTTAGTCCCTATAGGACTGAAGTCAGAATAAAGGAAGAAAGAAACCCAGATTTCCCTGCTCTGTTAGAACAAGCCCAGGAACTCCATAGTCATGCTGGGTGTAGCTAGAAAGACTAGGTAACTTAGATGTCTGTGAGAGCTCCTACCAAAGCCAATAATTAAAGATGGAAAAAATTAATTGTAGTACAACACTCACAATTTGTAACTCTGATTTTTAACTGATAAGTATTGTGGTGAAATAGATGTTATGATGCTACACTGATTATTTTATTAGACCAATTTGTTGTACAAAATAATATTAAGTCCCTTGAGAACTTTGGAAGAAATGGTAGGTTAAACAGTGCACTTTTCAGAATGTGGCAAATAATCATTTTTCAGTCGTGCCATTTATAAAATGTGTGACCTGCTGAGCTTTTTCATATCAAACGTTCTAGTTAATTAGTCACTTAATTTCTCATAAAGTATTATCTAAACTTTTCAGAAATGTAATCACTCTCACATTCATGCCATAATTCAAGGATCAATAGGATCAATAAAAGCTAATAATAATTTCTATATCCAAACAAAAATATAACACACACTCTTAATGTGTCCATTCAGAAAAATCTCTCATGACCACTGCTTAGATGTATGTTTATGACTTTCTATACCCTTCAAGGATGAGTCCTCTTATGAGTGCCGGGCTTACCATTGGTGTTTCTGGATACCATGGAAATAATTTGTGCTTTCCTGAGTGTGTTCATCTTAATATAACAAAATATAAATTGCTTATTTACTAACAGGGTTAAGATGCCTCACTTTTCAATATCCCAATAAGTGATAGCTTCTTTCCTTTTACTTTTCCAAATATTAAGTAAAGATGACAAGATAAGAATTCCACTACTGAAAACTGGGTTGGGCAGTGAGAGAAAGAAGGTTGGCCTAAGTGGAGGATGGTGGAAAGCTCTTTTAACAGAGTACAGTGGACTGAGATGATGAAAAGG
The DNA here is from genome assembly GCF_964165515.1 of Mesoplodon bidens. Taxonomy (NCBI): domain Eukaryota; kingdom Metazoa; phylum Chordata; class Mammalia; order Artiodactyla; family Ziphiidae; genus Mesoplodon; species Mesoplodon bidens. The sequence goes on from NC_138165.1 coordinate 77,169,875, forward strand.
AGAGAGAGTGAAAAGTCTTGGCACTGGTATGAAGACATCAAAAGAATTTGTTGAGGAATATTAGAGAAGAAAAGTGAAATGAAATAAATTAACACTCCACTTAGACGCAGGATGAGACAGGATTCTGGAAACCAGGAATCAGCAAGCATAAGACTGATCCCTGGAAAAACCAAACTTCTAGAATAAGTTATTCAATAGATAGTTCATGAAGCAGTTAGGAGGATCCAGAGTGTTTGAGTTATGATAACTCAATGCATACTAATGTCATTTCATTGCTTAGTATAGATTATACACAGGAATGGTGGAGAAATGGCAGACATACTCCATCTTGATTTCACCAAGGCATTTGGCCTGCAGATTTATGATTTTAAGTCTTTCATTATATCCTTGAGATATAGGATAAATTGGAAGAGTGATATCTGATTTTATAGCTGGTTAACACTTCACAGAGAATATTGATATACTAGAAATTGTCAATATTAAGCAAAGTCTCTACTTGGGCTAAAAGTCCTAAAATGTTTACAGTGGATGCTGTGGTGCACCATCCAGTTACAACACTTCAGGACCAAGACTCCCATTCCCTCAGCTGCCTGGAGTGGTACCTCCCTAGGTCTCATAGTTAAGATCCTCCACAAGCACTGCCCTAGGCTGAAGGAATGTGACTCACTGAGATACTCCTCCTGGTAATGCTCCAAGTCTGCTCCCTCCCTAGGGACAGCCTGCATCAAATCACTGGTGACAATGCTGAAGAGGCATCCCAGCTTCAGATTCCTGTGTGATCAACTAAGTCTTCTGTTGCAACTGCATCTCAGTTTAACGTCTCCTCTGCCCTATCCTACTTTCCTCACTCTCTTACAAATGTGGTTCTCAAGAACGCTCCAGTAACCCACCACATGCAAAAGTATACATCATTGTTTCCAAGGAATATGACCTACAAAAGTTGGCTCCAGTAGATTCTAAAATGGGGTTTTGGAGCCAAATCATCTGCTGATCAGATGGCCGTAAAGACCCATCACTGATGGTAGGCAAAATACTGAAAGCACTCAGTATGCTATAGCTATGCAATTGCTGAAACTTTCACCCTGGTGCTCAGGGAAAGGAAAACACTGGTAGTGGAATATGTCAGGCATTTGAGAGTTTGGAGCAAGTAGTTATAAGGAATCTGATGGCTGTTGCTGAGAGCTATAGGGGCATTGAAGAAATGATAAAAGATTAAGCAGGATTTACACTTAAGGCAAAGCATAAAAGCCAGAAGGCCTCCTTGGAAGCACACAAAAAGCTCCCATCTCCTGCAGCAGGAGGACAGAAAAAGCTGAGGATCAGGCTCAAGAATTATAAGGGTAGCAGAGCTGCAGAGAAGGTTGAATACTCAACCCTGGAAAATCAGCTACACCTAACTAGTGCCCTAGTTAGGAAGGAGTGGGATTCTGAGATTTGATGAGGACATCAAAGTTAATGCTCTCAAATACTGAATTACCACATTCCTCTGAGCACTCGGATTACACAGTAGCTCACTCTTCCATGATAAACGCTAGTGTTCTATTCTCAATTAAAGACAATGCAAGGACCTCTGCATGCACCTCCTTCGTGGTTTGCCCCCTCTTGCCCTTCTGACCCCAGTCCAACAACTGGCTTAAATCACAGAAGAACCAGATTGGAAATGTGTTGGACCTGCTAAGGGAGCAAAGAGACTGTACCCCAAAGGAGCTACCAACATAGTAAAATACATGAGATTATAGAGGATGTGGATTAACAGATGTGGAAGATAAAACAGAATAAGAGAGGATTTATAATATGGAGCAATCCTCTATTATATAGCACTTAACACCTTGGCAAACACTGTGGTAGACAGTGCAAAGAGCATTTTAGGATGAATAATGAAAGTATGGAGAAATAGATGGCTCACAGTAGGTAAAGGGCTTGGAAGACTCAGAGAAGTGAGAATCCTAGAGAGGAAATACTAGTGAAGGCCAGAACACCAAGGTCCACTAAGTTCCATGCAAAAGCCTAAGGATATTCTGTTTATCAAAACAATAAGGAATGCACTGGTCAAAGCAGCCACAGTATCAGAGAAGCTCAGAGATGGCTCTTCTCTGTAAGCCAGCACTGGAAATTGGAGATAGTGTTACAGAACTTGGCTTACTGGTAGCAGTAGAAATAAGAGGATCCTAAAATAGAGGCTAGGTGGTGTCACATAACACCAAAGGCAAAGTGGGCCCATTTATCATAATCAATGGCAAAGTTAGAGTAATATCCACAGGGTCCTGAAAAAAAAAGGGGGGGGGGAATTGTGGAGTTGGTTAATAGAGCTCCAGAGGCAAAATACATGGGCAGTAAAAAAATATTTGGAAATTACATAAAATATTTCTAAATAATTCATGGGCCAAAGAAGAAATCAAAAGGGAAATCAGAAAGTGTTTGAACTGAATTAAAATGAAAAAAATATAATTAGTGGGATGCCACTAGAGAAGTATTAGAGTGAAATTTATTGTATATTAGAAAAGATGTCTCAAATCAATTACCTCAGCTTACACCTTAAGAAACAAGCAAACAAAAGCCAAAGTAAACAAAACTGGAAACAACTGAAATGGCCTTCAACAGATGAATTGATAAATTGTGGTATATCTATGCAATATAATACTACTCAGCAATAACAAGAATGAACCTTTGGTACAAGAAACAACAAAGATAAATCTCAAAATAATTGTCTGTGAAGAAGCCAGACAAAAAAGAATACATACTGTTTGATCCCATTTACATAAAATGCTAGGGAATACAAACTAATCTATAGTGACAGCAGATCAATGGTTATTTGGGGGCAGAGATGGGTAGGAGGGAAGGATAATAAAGTGGCATGGGGAAGAGCTTCAAGACAGCAGAAGAGTAAGACATGGAGATCACCTTCCTCCCAACAAATACATTAGAAATACATCTACATGTGGAACAACTCCTACAGAACACCTACTGAACGCTGGCAGAAGACCTCAGACCTCCCAAAAGGCAAGAAACTCCCCATGTACCTGGGTAGGGCAAAAGAAAAAAGAATAAACAGAGACAAAAGAATAGGGACGGGACCTGCACCAGTAGGACGGAGCTGTGAAGGAGGAAAGGTTTCCACACACTAGGAAGCCCCTTCGCAGGCGGAGACTGCGGGTGGCGGAGGGGGGAAGCTTCAGAGCCGCGGAGGAGAGCGCAGCAACAGGGTTGCGGAGGGCAAAGCGGAGAGATTCCCGCACAGAGGATCAGGCCGAACAGTACTCACCAGCCCGAGAGGATTGTCTGCTCGGTCGCCAGGGCAGGCGGGGCTGGGAGCTGAGGCTTGGGCTTCAGTCGGAGCACAGGGAGAGGACTGGGGTTGGCGGCGTGAACACAGCCAGAAGGGGTTAGTGCGCCACGGATAGCCAGGAGGGAGTCCAGGGAAAAGTCTGGACCTGCCGAAGAGGCAAGAGACTTTTTCTTCCCTCTTTGTTTCCTGGTGCGCGAGGAGAGGGGATTCAGAGCACCGCTTAAAGGAGCTCCAGAGACAGGCACGAGCCGCGGCTGAAAGCGCGGAGCCCAGAGTCGGGCATGGGACGCTAAGGCCGCTGCTGCCACCACCAAGAAGCCTGTGTGCGAGCACAGGTCACTATCCACACCTCTGCTCCTGGGAGCCTGTGCAGCCCGCCACTGCCAGGGTCCAGTGATCCGGGGACAACTTCCCCGGGAGGACGCATAGCGCACCTCAGGCTGGTGCAACGTCACACCAGCCTCTGCCGCTGCAGGCTCGCCCCGCCTCCGTGCCCCTCCCTCACCACCACCCCCCCCTGGCCTGAGTGAGCCAAAGCCTCCGAATCAGTGGCTCCTTTAACCCCGTCCTGTCTGAACGAAGAACAGATACCTTCCTGCGACCTACATGCAGAGGCAGGGCCAAATCCAAAGCTGAACCCCGGGAGCTGTGCGAACAAAGGAGAGAAAGGGAAATCTCTCCCAGCAGCCTCAGGAGAAGTGGATTAAATCTCCATGATCAACGTGATGTACCCTGAATCTATGGAATAGCTGAAGAGACAACGAATCATCCCAAATTGAGGGGGTGGACTTTGGGAGTAAAGATATATATTTTTTTCCCCTTTTTCTCTTTTTGTGAATGTGTATGTGTATGCTTCTCTGTGTGACAGTGTCTGTGTAGCTTTCCTTTCACCATTTGTCCTAGGGTTCTGTCTGTCCAGGTTTTTTGTTTTTGTTTTTGTTTTTAGTATACCTTTTAGCACTTGTTATCACTGGTGGATTTGTTTTTTGGTTTGGTTGCTCTCTTCTTTCTTCCTTTCTTTCTTTTTTTTATAATTAAAAAAAAATTTTTTAATAATTATTTTTCTTATGTTAACTTTATTTTATGTTATTTTACTTTATTTTATTTAATTTTATTTTATCTTCATCTTTCTTTCCTTCTTTTCTTTTCTCCCTATTAATCTGAGCCTTGTGGATGACAGGCTCTTGGTGCTCCAGCAAGGCATCAGGGCTGTGCCTCTGAAGTGGGAGAGCCAATTTCAGGACACTGGTCCACAGAAGACCTCCCAGCTCCACGTAATATCAAATGGTGAAAATCTCCCAGATATCTCCATCTCAACACCAAGACCCAGCTCCACTCAACAACCAGCAAGCTACAGTGCTGGACACCCTACGCCAAACAACTAGCAAGAAAGGAACACAATCCCATCCATTAGCAGAGAGGCTGCCTAAAACCATAATAAGGCCACAGACACCCCAAAACACACAGCAGACATGGACCTGCCCAGCAGAAATACAAGACCCAGCCTCATCCACCAGAACACAATCACTAGTCGCCTCCCCCAGGAAGCCTACACAACCCACTGAATTAACCTTAGCCACTGGGGACAGAAACCAAAAACAATGGGAACTATGAATAGGCAGCCAGCGAAAAGGAGACCCCAAACACAGTACCTTAAGCAAAATGAGAAGACAGAGAAACACACAGCAGTTGAAGGAGCAAGGCAAAAACCCACCAAACATAACAAATGAAGAGGAAATAGGCAGCCTACCTGAAAAACATTTCAGAATAATGATAGTAAAAATGATCCAAAATCTTGGAAATAGAATGGAGAAAACACAAGAAACGTTTAACAAGGATCTAGAAGAACTAAAGAGAAAACAAACAGTGATAAACAACACAATAAATGAAATTAAAAATTCTCTAGAAGGGATCAATAGCAGAATAACTGAGGCAGAAGAACGGATAAGTGACCTGGAAGATAAAATAGTGGAAATAACTACTGCAGAGCAGAATAAAGAAAAAAGAATGAAAAGAATTGAGAACAGTTTCAGAGACCTCTGGGGCAACATTAAATGCACCAACATTCGAATTATAGGGGTTCCAGAAGAAGAAGAGAAAAAGAAAGGGACTGAGAAAATATTTGAAGAGATTATAGTTGAAAACTTCCCTAGTATGGGAAAGTAAATAATTAATCAAGTCCAGGAAGCACAGAGAGCTCCATACAAGATAAATCCAAGGAGAAACATGCCAAGACACATATTAATTAAACTGTCAAAAATTAAATACAAAGAAAACATATTAAAAGCAGCAAGGGAAAAATGACAAATAACACACAAGGGAATCCCCATAATGTTAACAGCTAATCTTTCAGCAGAAACTCTGCAAGCCAGGACATAATTAAAGTGATGAAGGAGAAAAACCTACAACCAAGATTACTCTACCCAGCAAGGATCTCATTCAGATTTGACGGAGGAATTAAAACCTTTACAGACGAGGAAAGGTGAGAGAGTTCAGCAATACCAAACCAGCTTTACAACAAATGCTAAAGGAACTTCTCTAGGCAGGAAACACAATATAAGGAAATGACCTACAATAACAAACCCAAAACAATTAAGAAAATGGGAATAGGAACATACATATCGATAATTACCTTAAACATAAATGGATTAAATGCTGCCACCAAAAGACATAGACTGGCTGAATGGATACAAAAACAAGATCCATATATATGCTGTCTAAAAGAGACCCACTTCAGACCTAGGGACACATACAGACTGAAAGTGAGGGGATGGAAAAAGTTATTCCATGCAAATGGAAATCAAAAGAAAGCTGGAGTAGCAATTCTCATATCAGAAAAACTTGACTTTAAAACAAAGACTATTACAAGAGACAAAGAAGGACACTATATAATGATCAAGGGATCAATCCAAGAAGAAGATAAAACAATTGTAAATATTTATGCACACAAAAAGGAGCACCTCAATAGAAAGGCAAATGTTAACAGTAATAAAAGGGGAAATTGACAGTAACACAGTCATAGTAGGGGACTTTAACACCCCACTTTCAACAGTGGACAGATCATCCAAAATGAAAATAAATAAGGAAACACAAGCTTTAAATGATACATTAAACAAGATGGCCTTATTTGATATTTATACGACATTCCATCCAAAAACAACAGAATACACATTTTTCTCAAGTGCTCATGGAACATTCTCCAGGATAGATCATATCTTGGGTCACAAATCAAGCCTTAGTAAATTTAAGAAAATTGAAATCATATCAAATATCTTTTCCAATTCACAACACTATGAGACTAGATATCAATTACAGGAAAGATCTGTAAAAAATACAAACACATGGAGGCTAAACAATACACTACTAAATAACCACTAGGTCACTGAAAAAGTCAAAAAGGAAATCAAAAAATACCTAGAAACAAATGACAATGAAAACACGATGACCCAAAACCTATGAGATGCAGCAAAAACACTTCTAAGAAGGAAGTTTATAGCAATACAATCCTTCCTCAAGAACTAAGAAACAGCTCAAATAAACAACCTAACCTTACACCTAAAGCAATTAGAGAAAGAAGAACAAAAAAACTCCAATGTTGGCAGAAGGAAAGAAATCATAAAATTCAGATCAGAAATAAATGAAAGAGAAATGAAGGAAACAATAGCAAAGATCAATAAAACTAAAAGGTGGTTCTTTAAGCAGATAAACAAAATTGATAAACCATTAGCCAGACTCATCAAGAAACAGAGGGAGAAGATTCAAATCAATAGAATTAGAAATGAAAAAGGAGAAGTATCAACTGACACTGCAGAAATACAAAGGATCATGAGAGATTACTACAAGCAACTATATGCCAATAAATGGACAACCTGGAAGAAATGGACAAATAAATCCTCAAAATGCACAACCATCTGTGACTGAACCAGGAAGAAATAGATAATATGAACAGACCAATCACAAAAACTGAAATTGAAACTATGATTAAAAATATTCCAACAACAAACATCCAGGACCAGTTGGCTTCACAGGTGAATTCTATGAAACATTTAGAGAAGAGATAACACCTATCCTTCTAAAACTCTTCCAAAATATAGCAGAGGGAGGAACACTCCCAAACTCATTCTATGAGGCCACCATCACCCTGATACCAAAACCAGACAAAGATGTCACAAAGAAAGAAAACTACAGGCCAATATCACTGATGAAGATAGATGCAAAAATCCTCAGCAAAATACTAGCAAACAGAATCCAACAGCATATTAAAAGGATCATACACCATGATCAAGTGGGGTGTATCCTAGGAATGCAAGGATTCTTCAATATATGCAAATCAATCAATGTGATACACCATATTAACAAATTGAAGGAGAAAAAACATATGATCATATCAATAGATGCAGAGGGCTTCCCTGGTGGTGCAGTGGTCGAGGGTCTGCCTGCCGATGCATGGGACGCGGGTTCGTGCCCTGGTCCGGGAAGATCCCACATGCCGCGGAGTGCCTGGGCCCGTGAGCCATGGCCGCTGAGCCTGCGCGTCCGGAGCCTGTGCTCCGCAGCGGGAGAGGCCACAACAGTGAGAGGCCCGCGTACCGCAAAAAAAAAAAAAAAAAAAAAGATGCAGAAAAAGCTTTCGACAAAATTCAACACCCAATTATGATAAAAACCCTCTAGAAAGCAGACATAGAGGGAACTTTCCTCAACATAATAAAGGCCATATATGATAAACCCACAGCCAACATCGTCCTCAATGGTGAAAAACTGAAAACATTTCCACTAAGATCAGGAACAAGACAAGGCTGCCCACTCTCAGCACTATTATTCAACATAGTTTTGGAAGTTTTAGCCACAGCAATCAGAAAAGAAAAAGAAAAAGAAATAAAAGGAATCAAAATCAGAAAAGAATAACTAAAGCTGTCACTGTTTGCAGATGACATGATAGTATACATAGAGAATCCTAAAGATGTTACCAGGAAACTACTACAGTTAATCAATGGATTTGGTAAAGTAGTAGGATACAAAATTAATGCACAGAAATCTCTTACATTCCTATACAGTAATGATGAAAAATCTGAAAGTGAAATTAAGAGAACACTCCCATTTATGATTGCAAGAAAAAGAATAATATATCTAGGAATAAACCTACCTAAGGAGAAAAAAGACCTGTATGCAGAAAATAATAAGACACTGATGAAAGAAATTAAAGCATATACAAATAGAAGGAGCGATATACCATGTTCTTGGATTGGAAGAATCAATATTGTGAAAATGACTATACTACCCAAAGCAATCTACAGATTCAATGTAATCCCTATCAAACTACCACTGGCATTTTTCACAGAACTAGAACAAAATATTTCACAATTTATATGGAAACAAAAAAGACCCCGAATAGCCAAAGCAATCTTGAGAACAAAAAACAGAGCTGGAGTAAACAGGATCCCTGACTTCAGACTATACTACAAAGCTACAGTAATCAAGACAATATGGTACTGGCACAAAAACAGAAATATAGATAAATGGAACGGGATAGAAAGCCCAGAGATAAACCCATGCACATATGGTCACCTTATCTTTGATAAAGGAGGCAGGAATATACAGTGGAAAAAGACAGCCTATTCAATAAGTGGTGCTGGGAAAACTGGACAGCTACATGTAAAAGAATGAAATTAGAACACTCCCTAACACCATACACAAAAATAAACTCCAAATGGATTAAAAACCTAAACGTAAGACCAGACATTATCAAACTCTTAGAGGAAAACATAGGCAGAACACTCTATGACATAAATCACAGCAAGATCCTTTTTGACCCGCCTCCTAGAGAAATGGAAATAAAAACAAAAATAAATAAATGGGACCTAATGAAGCTTAAAAGCTTTTTCACAGCAAAGGAAACCATAAACAAGATGAAAAGACAACACTCAGACTGGGAGAAAATATTTGCTAATTAAGCAACTGACAAAGGATTAATCTTCAAAATTTACAAGCAGCTTATGCAGCTCAATATCAAAAAAACAAATAATCCAATCCAAAAATGGGCAGAAGACCTAAATAGACATTTCTCCAGAGAAAATATACAGATCACCAACAAACACATGAAAAAATTCTCATCATTAATCATTGGAGAATTGCCAATCAAAACTACAATGAGATATCATCTCACACCGGTCAGAATGACCATCATGAAAAAATCTACAAACAATAAATGCTGGAGAGGGTGTGGAGAAAAGGGAACCCTCTTGCACTGTTGGTGGGACTGTACATTGACACAGCCACTATGGAGAACAGTATGGAGGTTCCTTAAAAAACTAAAAATAGAACTACCATACGACCCAGCAATCCCACTACTGGGCATACCCTGAGAAAACCATAATTCAAAGAGAGTCACCTACCAAAATGTTCATTGTAGCTCTATCTACAATAGCCAGGACATGGAAGCAACCTAAGTGTCCATCAACAGATGAATGGATAAAGAAGATGTGGCACATATATACAATGGAATATTACTCAGCCATAAAAAGAAATGAAATTGAGTTATTTGTAGTGAGGTGGATGGACCTAGAGTCTGTTATACAGAGTGAAGTAAGTCAGAAAGAGAAAGACAAATACCATATGCTAACACATATACATGGAATCTAAAAAAAAAAAATGGTCATGAAGAACCTAGGGGCAAGACGGGAATTAAGACACAGACCTACTAGAGAATGGACTTAAGGATACGGGGAGGGCGAACAGTAAGCTGGGACGAAGTGAGAGAGTGGCATGGACATATATACACTACCAAATGTCAAATAGAATGCTAGTGGGGAGCAGCCGCATAGCACAGGGAGATCAGCTCGGTGCTTTGTGACCACCTAGAGGGGTGGGATAGGGAGGGTGGGAGGGAGGGAGATGCAAGAGGGAAGAGATATGGGAACATATGTATATGTATAACTGATTCACTTTGTTATGGAGCAGAAACCAACACACCACTGTAAAGCAATTATACTCCAATAAAGATGTTAAAATAAATAAATAAAGTGGCATGAAGAAACTTCTGGGTATGATTATTTTGCTTATTATCTTGATTTATGATTATCTTGACTGTGAAAAAAGTTTCATGATTATATATTTCCCTTAATTACCTCATTATATGTCTAAACATCAAATTGTATACTTTAAACATGTTCAATTTATTGTATGTCATTTATACCTCAATAAGACATAGAAAGGAATGACGGAGCCAGCGAAGGAATGAAGAAGGAAGGGAGGGAGGGAGGGAAAATGGGACGAAGGGAAGGAGGCAGTCAAGAAAGGCAAATCCATCCTGAAATATGTGTTAATCTGGTAAAAAAATAAATCACTCTCTTTCTAGGGTGGCAGGACCCAATGTAATCAAATACCCAAGTATCAAGTGTAATCAAATAATATACTCATATAACCAGGTATCTAACTGGTCTCATGGAGAACTGGTTGTATATCAGAGACTTAGCTCTGGTTGTCAGGTTAGACATTTGGCAAAGGTAGTAGCTAGGTCAGCCTTGGTGAATAGGAGTCCATGCTGCTGAACCCATACATAGTTTCCACCAAACTCCATTCATATGCCCATTCTACCAGCACTTGGATGGCCAGTGACAGAGGTTGGCTGAAGTCAATGGACTGAATTATTTTGTCTGTTCATTGTTCAGAGCATTTTCATACTTCATGCCTGATTCTTTAAGTGCATCCACATTCTCTTACTCAGTCCTCCTGAGCCCTGATCTAATATCTCTCCTTCCTGGCCTCTAATAAACCAGCCAGGCTCTTTGCCTCTACTCATAAGTTCTCTTTAGCTACTTTTCTTCACACAAAGTGGATGATCAAATGCACCATCTAAAGTTCTAACTGGGGAGATTTTTCCCTTAATTACCTCATTATATAATTCAGTACTTCTGGGTGGGGATGTCTTGCTGAAGCACTCCATAATGTGCTTGCACCAAAATACTGAGTGAATATTTTTTCATCCCCCGTCAGCTGCTCAGAAGGGATATTTACATTTGACCATTTGTTTGAACCAAAGAAGAGTCAGTGGGGCAGCAATGGTAGATAACAAGTGAATTTGGTCTACCTGGTCATGCGACTTTTCTTGAAAACCTTGACCCTACTTGTGCCTAAATCTAGCATTTACATTTAATATGATTATTGATATTTTTAGAATTGAGTTTATAATCTTGCTTTTTTTATTTGTCCCAATTTGTTTTTATTTCCCATTTCCTCTTTGCCTTGTTTTGTATTAATATTTTTATGGTTTCATTTTATTGGTTTATTAGGTATACACCTTAATTTGTTTTTGTAGTGTTTACTTTCAGGTTTCTCAGATACACCTTTAACTTATCATAGTCTACTTTCAAGTGATATTGTGTCACTTCATATATATCATAACAGCCTTACAGTAATGTACATCTGTTTCTCCCTTTCTGGCCTTTATACATTTTTCTTTTTACATATGTTATAAACCCACAAATAGTCCATGATCTTTCAGGGAGATATAAATAAAAATTTTAAAGTCATGTATTTAACCGGGTAGTTGCCATTTCTGGTGTTCTTCATTCCTTTGTGTAGATCCGGTTTTTATCTGGTGTAAGTTATTTTTGGCTAAAAGACTTCGTTTAACATTTTCGTGTAGTATAGATCTGCTGGTGATGGATTCTTTTAACTTTTGTATGACTGAAAACATCTTATTTTGCCTTCGTTTTTGAACAATATTTTTGCCAGGTATAGGATTCTAAGTTGACAGTTTTTATTTTCTTTCAGTAATTTAAGGATGCTGCTTCACTATCTTCTTGCATTGTCTCCAGTGAGAAATCTGATGCCATCGTTATAGCTCTGTATGTAACATTTGTTTTTCCTCTAGCTGCTTTTTAAGATTTTCTTATCACTAGCATTGAGTAATTTGATTACAATGTGCCTTGGTATCATTTTCTTCATGTTTGTTTTATTTGGAATTCACTGAGTTTTTTGAATCTGTGGGTTTACAGTCCTCATTAAGTTTGGATAGTTTTTGGCCATTTTTGCTTCAAATGTTTTTCTGCTCCACCCCCTTCATTTGGGAACTCCTATTATTTCTACATTAGGCCACTTTAAGTTGTTCTGTAACTCATTGATCTCTTCATTTAAATTTTTTTTCTATTTTATTTTGGATAGTTCCTATTGCTCTGCCTTCAAGTTTATTAGTTTTTTCTGCAATATGTAATATTTTCTTACTCTCATCCTGGTTATTTCTCTTCTCAAACATTGTAGTTTTCCTCTCGAGAAGTCTGATATGAATTTTTAAATATATTCCATATCTGTAGGAATATAGTTACAATAACTGTTTTAATATCCTCCTCTGCTAATTCTAGCATCTGTATTTGTTCTGGGTTGGGTTTGACTGATTGATTTTTCTCATTGTGGGGTGTATTTTCTTGCCTCTTTGTATATGTCTGGTAATCTCTTTTTGGATGTCAGACATTATGATTTTTACCTAGTTGGGTACTGGATAATTCTGAATTCCTGTAAGTTGTCTTGAGCTTTGTTCTAGGCTGCAGTTACTTGGAAACAGCTTGATCCTTCCTAGTATTTCTTTTATGAATTGTTAGCAGACCCAGAGCAGTGCTCAGTCTAGGACTAATTATTCTCCACCACTAAGGCAATACCTTCTTGAGTACTCAACTTAATTCCCTGTTAATCATGAGTTTTTTCAGTCTGGTTAGGGTGAGGAAGCACTATTCCCGGCACCACGTGAGCACCAGACATTGTTCTCTAATACATTGGGATGATTCTTTTCCCAGCATATGTATGCACTGCTTAGTGATCTGCTAAATACTCAAAGCAGACCTTCTGAAGTTCTCCCCAGTTCTCTCTCTTTGAAGATCTCTCCTCTTGGGTCTTCTATCTCACCAATTCTAACTGCCTTGGTCTGTCTGAACTCTTCACTCCATAGCTAAATCTCAGAGTTTTCAGACCTGTTTCTCACTACCTCTTCCCCATGCCATAATCTGGAAACTCTCTCTAGGCAGTAAATTGGAGGAATCATATGGCTTACAATATTTGTTTCCTGTCTCTCAGGGAACCGCTCTCCTTTGTTTCTTGACATCAGTGTCTTAAATACTGTGGTTTCCTGTACTTTGTCTGATAGCTTTTTTGTTTGTTTCAGAGGGAAGGTAAATATGGCCTTTTTACTCCCTCCTGCCAGAAGCAGAAGTTAGAGCAACTTTTTGAAAGCATGACTGAAGCTCAAGCTGGAAGATAATATCCTATAAGTTTGAAGTACCATCCTTCTGGATACAGCATACATCTAAATCAGTAGTCATCATATGGTGCTTTATCCTCAATAAATAGAATAAATGGGTTTAGGAGCCGAAGGACAGAAGTAGGAGGGAGTAGCTCTGTTTAACATCACTCCTGGTGACCCATTTGGGGAATTTTACTTCCCATCTGCACAACTCTGAGCCGTGCAGGTTTAGAGATGCAGACTATTTCTACCAGGGTACATTGCAAAAATCGTCATAAATTTAAGCTATTGCTCCCATCCTGTTATTTTGGTCTCCTTGTGTGAAACAACTATCATTTAAGGAAAGTCAGCACCATCCTGGTGGTGGTAATTGGCCATGATTATCAAGAGGAGGCAAGACTGCTCTTTATATGAAACAGGCAGGGAAGAATTTGCTTGGCAAACAGATTATTCCCTAAGACCACTCTTGGTAATCCTCTTCCCAGTTCTCATTGTAAATGAAAAATAAAACAGCAGCCATAGTCTAAGAAGAGCTCAGGGGCTCAAAATCCCTCAGGGATAAGAATATGGATCAATAGGATTCAGTGATTAATTGCATGTGATGTGTGAGAAGAGAAGATTTAAGGATCATTGCATGATTTCTGGCCTAAGTATCTAGAAGAAGTGAGTTATTTCCTGGGTTAGGAAGAACATTGAGAGAAATAAGTTTCAAAGAGGATCAGAAATCAAGTTTTGACCGTGTTACTTTTGGGATACCTAATAGATATCAAAATAGATCTTTCAAATAAGCAATTGGAATGAGCAATGGAGTACAGAAGAAGTTTGTAAGTTGCTTACAGAAATATAGGGAGATTTTCAGAGTGCTGCTTGGGTTCAGAGGGTGTGTCTCTCACAAATAGCACAGGACATGCCATATTTGGGAAGCCAGAATGCATCTTCATGTGGCATCTGTCCCTTATTTGGTACATCTGCACTCATATTTTTCCCCTCGCAACCTCTCCCTTTTCCCTCGCCTCCTACCACCCTTAGCTTTTCAAGGGAAATATTACAAATATTCTTTCAAGCAAGTATTCTTTGCCCATTTTGGGTGTCTGAGAAAGCCTGTGGTGATGGCTCTTAGCCGAGGCATTTTTCTGAGAAATAGAACATGGACTTCCTTGGGCATGGTATCATTCAGCACAGAAAGAAGCTTGTTCAGAAATAGAACAAAACAAAACACCCCAAATCCCTTCTCTCTCTAGAACATCCCCCCAGCCCCCTGCCATTTTTTTTTCCATTACCCACTCCTCTACAGATCTAATGCCGTCTCTTGGAAAATCTGTTGATCTACTGGGAGCTTTCAATATCAAGCCATGGTCATCAGATCTTTACACACCAGTCCAGTACGTTGATGAGAAGACTGGGACCTGAGCAGGGTTTTACATCCCTCAGCTTCAGTTTTCAGCATTCGTAAAATAAAAGATTTGGACTAGATCATCTCCAAGGACCTTTCCAACTTTACAATTGTATTAACTATAAAATAATTTAAATGGGTCAAGAAACTTCAATGTTAATTTGAACCAAATGCAAAGCTAGGCATAGTTTATATCAATCTCTAATTATAATCTTCTAAGAACTGAATTAGCAACCAGAAGATCCTTGGCACTCCTGGAATCAGCAACAATGACCTTTTAGCTTTGGCAAGTAACTTGAAACGTGGTCTCTAAAGAAATAAGCAAAAAAACATTTACCTACTTCAGAGGAGTCTTGAAGATTTTATTTGTTAATTCTTTTTAAGTGCTTTGACTCAGAAAAGAATAATAGGCCATCAGTACTAGGGGTTATCATTTAGGTTTATGAGATTGGGTTTCCATTTGATGAGCATAATGATTTCTGGGTTCTTATTGTGAAGGGTTGGCAAAGATGCCAAAAACTGACTGACTCCACACAGAGTTGCCTTTTTTTAAAATTAACATTCTAAAAATATCAATCATTGAACCAACTTTTAAAAATAAACTAATTTATTCCAGCAGTAAATGGAAATTATTTTTATTAATATTAAAATAATTCTACTCCCATGAAAATAACTGTAAATATATTAAAAATAACTTCATGTTTACTTGGTACAATAGAATTTCTGAGAAATATCAGAAAGAGCCAATGGGAAGGGCTAGAAAAATCCAGGAATAGAGTGAGAAGAATTATTTTGAAAGGGTTAGTTTTCCCATGTAGAGTTAAACTAAGGACCTAAATAATGCCTTTGGAACTAGAAAACTTGAGGAGAGATAACAAAGGGTTAAATTAAATATCCTAGTCATTTATATAAGTAATTGAAATCTAGTCATCTAAAGTAGAAATAACCTAAGAGACTGTATTAGTTAAGTATATAATCTCGTAAAATAATTTATCAAATTACCACATGGATAAAATCACAATTTCAAATAGTTATCTTAAACAAAAAATTATGTAATTATTTTTTAAAAATATTTTTGTCAATAATATGCTTACTGCCTGTAAAACACTGACAAAACTTTTAGTCATAGGGAAAGTGTGCTTTCTAACAGAATAAATTTTCCATGTGGTTTTTCTCCTGTAGTGCATCTTTGTGGAATTCTTTAAACAGGAAGTAAAAGAAAGTGAAATACCATTAGATAACTACTCTTTAAAAAGGTATCATTGATACCTTCCATTTTCTATTTCTGGATTAGCAAAAAAGAAAAAAATACAATTTCATTACATTTCTTTATAGATAAATTAAAAAGCTATGTTCTAGACATGAAAAAGAGGTTTAAACCAAATGAAAAGCATTCTTTTGATCATGTGGCTGGCCATTTATCTACCACCTTCTGAATTTCCATTAAATAAATAGAGTGTTATTTTATTAAGAATACACGCATAGATTTATGTAACAAGGTGTACATTCGATTGAAAATCAAAACAAGTAGCAGATGGTTTTGTTTTAACCCAAGAGACCACTCACTGAACCAGATCAGAATGAAAACCTCCTGTATCCAGGTTGAAGATATGGTATTTGGGATTCCTACCCCAATGCCTATCTAAATATCCAAATAGAAGAGGATGAGAAAGGTGGATCAGTGCAAATTGACATCTAATCATCATCATCCCAGTGATTTTCCACTTTATTTGTGTTTGCTCTAGGCCAGGAGCAATGAGATGGTCAGATATATATAATCCAGAGAACAGTAATGTATAGTGTAAGCATACTTCTCCTTAACTATAATGACTCATTTACACCTAAAGTCTCATTCAAATTAAAAGGCTAAAATCTTTGCCTTTTGTTTTTTCAGAAGAATATTAGTATGTCTCTCTTTTAAGGAAATATACTGTTCAAATTAAAATTATCAAAGTATAAGAGGTAATGTTTTCATATTACAAACATAGTTTTCAACATACATAAGAGATCATTTGAATGTAGTATTTACAACATAACAATTTCATTATCCCAATGAAATGCCATACCTTAACTGGCAAACTCTACCAAAGACCAGCCTATTCAGAGGAGAGAAGAAATGAGCTTGAAGATGTGTCCCTGACCCTTCTCTCTTAGCCTTCCTGGAGCATTATTTTCACTCAGCAGTTCACTGGGGAACAGATGGGGGTTAGTTCTGCTCTTAATCAGTCCACTGTGATTTCATGTAATACTATAATTTTATGTAGACTACTCATTGCTACAAAATTTGACTACTAAGAAAAAAAAGTGATACACACTGAAGTTTACTGTAAAAGTAGTCAACTATTAAAACATAATCTGGCACAGGCAAAATTAATTAACTAATTAATTAATTTTAAAAATAGGGGAAAGTTCTCCAGTTCTCTATCCCCACAGGCATGAAGATTTGGAGGCATCTCCAGTGCGAGGGCTTTTAAACCACCATCCCTCTCCTGATCCCTATGGAAGGAAAAGCCAGCCCAGCTGAGATGAGGGAGTCAAGGAAAAGCCTCTGGACTTGTGTGCGTCACATCCTTGACTTTGGATTTTAAGAACATGAGGGAGAATTAACCGCGTCGCAAGAGAATCCATTGGAGAATGTTTCAAGATGTAGAACCTTTATGTGTGAAGTATCCCAAATGAAGTTGGAGCATCCACATAAAATTGCTTCATGTTGTGGAATTGAAGCTGCCACTGGAAAGCTGCATCATGAGCTGCTTGGGCTTCTAAAGTGTCCAATGGATTTTTAATTACATAAGGATTGGAACCAAGATGGCACAGTAGAAGGACGTGCTCTCACTCCCTCTTGTGAGACCATTAGGATTGCAACTAGTTGCTGCACAATCATCGAAAGGAAGACACTGGAACCCACTAGAAAAGATACTCCACGTCCAAGGACAAAGGAGAAGCCACAGTGAGATGGTAGGGGGGATGCAATCACAGTAAAATCAAGTCCCATAACTGCTGGGTGGGTGACTCACAGACTAGAGAACACTTATACCACAGAAGTTCACCCACTGGAGTGAAGCTTCTGAGCCCCATGTCAGGCTTCCCAACCTAGGGGTCCGGCAACAGGAAGAGGAATTCCTAGAGAATCAGACTTTGAAGGCCACTGGGATTTGAATGAGGACTTCAACAGAACAGGGGGAAACAGAGACTCCACCCTTAGAGGGCACACACAAAGTGGTGTGCACATCAGGACCCAGGGGAAGGAGAAGTGACCCCAGGGGAGACTGAACCAGACCTACCTGCTAGTGTTGGAGGGTCTCCTGCAGAGGTGGGGGGAGGCTGTGATCACCGTGGGGACAAGGACACTGGCAGTGGAAGTTCTGGGAAGTACTCCTTGGCATGAGCCCTCCCAGAGACCATGATTAGCCCCACCAAAGAGCCCAGGTAGGCTCCAGTGTTGGGTTGCCTCAGGCCAAACAACCAACAGGGAGGGAACTCAGCCCCACCTAACAGCAGTCAAGCAGATTAAAGTTTTACTGAGCTCCACCCACCAGAGCAACTGTCAGCTCTACCCACCACCAGTTGCTCCCATCAGGAAACTTGCATAAGCCTCTTAGATAGCGTCATTCACCAGAGGGCAGACAGCAGAAGCAAGAACAACTACAATCCTGTGGCCTGTGGAACAAAAACCACATTCACAGAAAGATAGACAAGACGAAAAGGCAGAGGGCTATGCACCAGATGAAGGAACAAGATTAGACCCCAGAAAAACAACTAAATGGAGATAGGCAACCTTCCAGAAAAAGAATTCAGAATAATGATAGTGAAGATGATCCAGGACCTTGGGAAAAGAATGAAGGCAAAGATTGAGAAGATGCAAGAAATGTTTAACAAACACCTAGAAGAATTAAAGAACAAAAAACAGAGATGAACAATACAATAACTGAAATGAAAACTACACTAGAAGGAATCAATAGCAGAATAACTGAGGCAGAAGAATAGATAAGTGACCTGGAAGACAGAAAGGTGGAACTCACTGCTGCAGACCAGAATAAAGATAAAAGAATGAAAAGAAGTGAAGACAGCCTAAGAGACCTCTGGGACAACATTAAATGCAACAACATTCGCATTATAGGGGTCCCAGAAGGAGAAGAGAGAGAGAAAGGACTAGAGAAAATATTTGAAGAGATTATAGTCAAAAACTTCCCTAACATGGGAAAGGAAATACGCACCAGGTCAAGGAAGGCAGAGAGTCCCAGGCAGGATAAACTCAAGGAAAAACACTCCGAGACACATAGTAATCAATTGACAGATATTAAAGACAAAGAAAAATTATTAAAAGCAGTAAGGGAAAAATGACAAATAACACACAAGGGAACTCCCATAAGGTTAACAGCTGATTTCTCAGCAGAAACTCTACAAGTCAGAAGGGAGTGGCATGATATACATAAAGTGATGAAAGGGAACAACCTACAGCCAAGATTACTCTACCCGGCAAGGATCAAATTCAGATTTGACGGAGGAATTAAAACCTTTACAGACGAGGAAAGGTGAGAGAGTTCAGCACCACCAAACCAGCTCTACAACAAATGCTAAAGGAACTTCTCTAAGTGGGAAACACAAGAGAAGAAAAGGACCTACAAAAGCAAACCCAAAACAATTAAGAAAATGGTCATAGGACCATACATATCGATAATTGCCCTAAACATAAATGGATTAAATGCTCCAACCAAAAGACACAGGCTTCCTGAATGGATACAAAAACAAGACCCATATATATGCTGTCTACAAGAGACCCACTTCAGACCTAGGGACACATACAGACTGAAAGTGAGGGGATGGAAAAAGATATTCCATGCAAATGGAAATCAAAAGAAAGCTGGAGTAGCAATACTCATATCAGATAAAATAGGGGAAGTGGGGGAAGGGGGGAGAGGGGGAAGATGGCAGAAGAGTAAGATGCGGAGATGACCTTCCTCCCCACAGATACATCAGAAATACATCTACACGTGGAACAACTCCTACAGAATACCCACTGAACACGGGCAGAAGACCTCAGACCTCCCAAAAGGCAAGAAACACACCCACTTACCTGGGTAGGGTAAAAGAAAAAAGAATAAACAGAGACAAAAAAATAGGGATGGAACCTGCACAAGTGGGAGGGAGCTGTGAAGGAGGAAAGGTTTCCACACACTAGGAGCCCCTTCACGGGTGGAGACTGAAGGTGGCAGAGGGGGGAAGCTTTGGAGTGATGGAGGAGAGCACAGTAACAGGGGTGTGGAGGGCAAAGAGGAGAGATTCCTGCACAGAGGATCGGTGCCGACCGGCACTCACCAGCCCGAGAGGCTTGTCTGCTCACCCACCGGGATGGGCAGGGGCTGGAAGCTGAGGCTTGGGCTTCGGTCGGATCGCAGGGAGAGGACTGGCAGTGTGAACACAGCCTGAAGGGGTCAGTGCACCATGGGTAGCTGGGAGCAAGTCCGGGGAAAAGTCTGGACCTGCCGAAGAGGCAAGAGACTTTTTCTTCCCTCTTTGTTTCCTGGTGCATGAGGAGAGGGAATTAAGAGCACTGCTTAAAGGAGCTCCAGAGACGGGCACAAGCCATGGCTATCAATGTGTACCCCAGAGCCGGGCATGGGACGATAAGACTGCTGCTGCAGCCACCAAGAAGCCTGTGTGCGAGCACAGGTCACTATCCACACGTCCCCTCCCAGGAACCTTGCAGCCCACCATTGCCAGGGCCCCATGATCCAGGGACAATTTCCCTGGGAGAACGCATGGCGTGCCTCAGGCTGGTGCAACGTCACGCCAACCTCTGCCGCTGCAGGCTCTCCCCGCACTCCGTGCCCCTCCCTCCCCCCAGCCTGAGTGAGCCAGAGCCCCCGAATCAGCTGCTCCTTTAACCCCATCCTGTCTGAGAGAAGAACAGAGGCCCTGAGGTGACCTACATGCAGAGGTGGGACCAAACCCAAAGCTGAGCCTGGGAGCTGTGCAAACAAAGAAGAGAAACAGAAATTTCTCCTAACAGCCTCAGAAGCAGCGGATTAAATCTCCATAATCAACTTGATATACCCTGCATCTGTGGAATACCTGAATAGACAACGAATCATCCCAAATTGAGGAGGTGGACTTTGAGAGGAAGATATATTATTTTTTCCCCTTTTTCTCTTTTTGTGAGTGTGTATTATGTGTATGCTTCTGTGTGAGATTTTGTCTGTATAGCTTTGCTTTCACCATTTGTCTTAGGGTTCTGTCCGTTTGTTGTTTTTTTACTTTTAAAAAAATTTTTTTTCTTAATAATAATTTTTTATTTTAATAACTTTATCTTATTTTATTTTATCATCTTTCTTTCTTTCTTTCTTTCTACATTTTCTCCCTTTTATTCTGAGCCGCGTGGATGAAAGGCTTTTGGTGCTCCAGCCTGGAGTCAGTGCTGTGCCTCTGTGGTGGGAGAGCCAACTTCAGGACACTGGTCCACAAGAGACCTCCCTGCTCCAAGTAATATCAAACAGCAAAAATCTCCCAGAGATATCCATCTCAACACCAACACCCAGCTTCACTCAGCGACCAGCAAGCTACTGTGCTGGACACCCTATGCCAAACAACTAGCAAGACAGGAACACAACACAACCCATTAGCAGAGAGGCTACCTAAAATCATAAGGCCACAAATACCCCAAAACACACCACCAGACGTGGACCTGCCCACCAGAAAGACAAGATCCAGCCTCATCCACCAGAACACAGGCACTAGTCCCCTCCACCAGGAAGCCTACACAACCCACTGAACCAACTTTAGCCACTGTGACAGACACCAAAAACAAAGGGGACTATGAACCTGCAGCCTGCAAAAAGGAGACCCCAAACGCAGTATGTTAAGCAAAATGAGAAGACATAAAAACACAGAAGATGAAGGAGCAAGATAAAAACCCACCAGACCTAACAAATGAAGAGGAAATAGGCAGTCTACCTGAAAAAGAATTCAGAATAATGATAGTAAAGATGATCCAAAATCGTGGAAATAGAATAGAGAAAATGCAAGAACATTTAACAAGGACCTAGAAGAACTAAAGAGGAAACAAGCAACAATGAACAACACAATAAATGAAATTAAAAATACTCTAGAGGGGATCAATAGCAGAATAACTGAGGCAGAAGAATGGATAAGTGACCTGGAAGATAAAATAGTGGAAATAACTACTGAGAGCAGAATAAAGAAAAAAGAATGAAAAGAACTGTGGACAGTCTCAGAGACCTCTGGGACAACATTAAATGCACCAACATTCGAATTATAGGGGTCCCAGAAAAAGAAGAGAAAAAGAAAGGGACTGAGAAAATATTTGAAGAGATTATAGTTGAAAACTTCCCTAATATGGGAAAGGAAATAGTGAATCAAGTCCAGGAAGCACAGAAAATCCCATACAGGATAAATCCAAGGAGAAACATGCCAAGACACATATTAATCAAACTGTCAAATAAAATAGACTTTAAAATAAAGAATGTTACAAGAGACAAGGAAGGACACTACGTAATGATCAGGGTATCAACCCAAGAAGAAGATATAACAATTATAAATATATATGCACCCAACATAGGAGCACCACAATACATAAGACTAACAGCTCTAAAAGAGAAAATCGACACTAACACTATAATAGTGGGAGAATTTAACACCTCACTTACACCAATGAACATCATCAAAGATGAAAATAGATAAGGAAACAGAAGCTTTAAATAACAAAATAGAGCAGATAGATTGAATTGATATTTATAGTGTATTCCTTCCAAAAACAGCAGATTACACTTTCTTCTCAAGTGCACACGGAACATTCTCCAGGATAGATCATATCTTTGGTCACAAATCAAGCCTCAGTAAATTTAAGAAAATTGAAATCATATCAAGCATCTTTTCTGACTACAACTCTATGAGATTAGAAATCAATTATGGGAAAAAAACGTGAAAAACGCAAACACAGGGAGGCTAAACCATATGTTACTAAATAACCAAGAGATCGCTGAATAAATCAAAGAGAAATAAAAAAATACCTAGAGACAAATGACAATGAAAACATGATGATCCTAAACCTATGGGGTGCAGCAAGAGCAGTTCTAAGAGGGAAGTTTATAGCTATACAAGCCTACCACAAGAAACAAGAAATATCTCAAAAAAACAATCTAATTTTACACCTAAAGGAACTAGAGAAAGAAGAACAAACAAAACCCAAAGTTAGCAGAAGGAAAGAAACCATAGAGATCAGAGCAGAAATAAATGAAATAGAAACTAAGAAAACAATAGCAAAGATCAATAAAACTAAAAGTTGGTTCTTTGAGAAGATAAACAAAATTGATAAACCATTAGCCGGACTCATCAAGAATAAGAGGGAGAGGACTCAAATCAATAAAATTAGAAATGAAAAAGGAGAAGTTACAACAGACACCACAGAAATACAAAGCATCATAAGAGACTACTACAAGCAACTCTATGCCAATAAAATGGACAACCTGGAAAAAACTGACAAATTCTTAGAAAGGTATAAGCTTCCAAGACTGAACCAGGAAGAAATAGAAAATATGAACAGACAAATCACAAGCAATGAAATTGAAACTGTGAGTAAAAATCTTCCAACAAACAAAAGTCCAGGACCAAGTAGCTTCACAGGTGAATTCTATCAAACATTTAGAGAAGAGCAAAAACCGATCCTTCTCAAACTCCTCCAAAAATTGCAGAGGAAGGAACACTCCCAAACTCATTCTATGAGGCCACCATCACCCTGATACCAAAACCAGACAAAGATACTACAAAAAAAGAAAATTACAGACCAATATCACTGATGAATATAGATGCAAAAATTCTCAACAAACTACTAGCAAACAGAATCCAACAACACATTAAAAGGATCATACACCATGACCAAGTAGGATTTATCCCAGGGATACAAGGATTTTTCATAATACACAAATCAATCAATGTGATACATCATATTAACAAATTGAAGAATAAAAACCATATGATCATGGAATAGATACAAGGAAGCTTTTGGCAAAATTCAATACCCATTTATGATAAAAACTCTCCAGAAAGTGGGCATAGAGGGAACCTACCTCAGTATAATAAAGGCCATATATGACAAACCCACAGCAAACATCATTCTCAATGGTGAAAAACTGAAAGCATTTCCTCTAAGATCAGGAGCAAGACAAGGATGTCCACTCTCACCACTATTATTCAGCACAGCTATAAAAATCATAGCCACAGCAATCATAGAAGAAAAAGAAATAAAAGGAATACAAATTGGAAAAACTGTCACTGTTTGCAGATGACATACTATACATAGAGAATCCTAAAGATGCCACCAGAAAACTACTAGAGCTAATCAATGAATTTTGTAAAGTAGCAGGATGCAAAATTAATGCACAGAAATCTCTTGCGTTCCTAAACACTAATGATGAAAAATCTGAAATAGAAATTAAGGAAAAACTCCCATTTACCACTGCAACAAAAAGTAAAATACCTAGAAATAAATCTACCTAGGGAGACAAAAGGCCCGTATGCAGAAAACTATGACACTGATGAAAGAAATTAAAGATGATACCAACAGATGGAGAGATATACCATGTTCTTGGATTGGAAGAATCAATATTGTGACTATACTACCCAAAGCAATTCACAGATTCAATGCAATCCCTATCAAATTACCAATGGCCTTTTTTACAGAACTAGAACCAATAATCTTAAAATTTGTATGGAGACACAAAAGACCCCGAATAGCCAAAGCAGTCTTGAGGGAT
This sequence comes from Mesoplodon bidens, assembly GCF_964165515.1. NCBI lineage: Eukaryota > Metazoa > Chordata > Mammalia > Artiodactyla > Ziphiidae > Mesoplodon > Mesoplodon bidens. The sequence goes on from NC_138165.1 coordinate 77,194,558, forward strand.
AAAAAAAGGAGCTGGAGGAATCTGACTCCCTGATTTCAGACTATACTCTAAAGTTACAGTATTCAAGACAATATGGTACTGGCACAAAAACAAAAACATAGATCAATGGAACAAGATAGAAAGCCCAGACATAAACCCACACACCTATGGTCAACTAATCTATGACAAAGGAGGCAAGGATATACAATGGAGAAAGGACAGTCTCTTCAGTAAGTGGTGCTGGGAAAACTGGACAGCTACATGTAAAAGAATGAAATTAAAACATTCCCTAACACCATACACATAAATAAAGTCAAAATGGATTAGAGACCTAAATGTAAGACCGGACAGTATAAAACTCTTAGAGGAAAACATAGGAAGAACTCTCTTTGACATAAATCACAGCAAGATCTTTATTGACCCACCTCCTAGAGTAATGGAAATAAAAACAAAAATAAACAAATGGGACCTAATGAAACTTAAAAGTTTTTGCACAGCAAAGGAAACTATAAACAAGATGAAAAGACAACCCTCAGAATGGGAGAAAATATTTGCAAATGTATCAATGGACAAAGGATTAATCTCCAAAATATATAACCTGCTCATGCAGCTCAATAATAAAAAAACAAACAACCCAATCCAAAAAAGGGCAGAAGACCTAAATAGACATTTCTCCAAAGAAGACATACAGATGGCCAAGAAGCACATGAAAAGCTACTCAACATCACTAATAATTAGAGAAATGCAAATCAAAAATACAATGAGGTATCACCTCACACCAGTTAGAATGGGCATCATCAGGAAATCTACAAACAACAAATCCTGCAGAGGATGTGCAGAAAAGGGAACCCTCTTGCACTGTTGGTGGGAATGTAAGTTGATACAGCCACTATGGAGAACAGTATGGAGTTTCCTTAAAAAACGAAGAATAGAATTACCATATGATCTAACAATCCCACTACTGGGCATATACCCAGAGAAAACCATAACTCAAAAAGACACATACACCCCAATGTTCATTGCAGCACTATTTACAATAGCCAGGTCATGGAAGCAACCTAAATGCCCATCGACTGATGAATGGATAAAGAAGATGTGGTATATATTTACAGTGGAATATTACTCAGCCATAAAAAGGAACGAAATTGGGTCATTTGTTGAGATGTGAATGGATCTAGAGACTGTCACACAGATTGAAGTAAGTCAGAAAGAGAAAAATAAATATTGTATATTAACGCACATATGAGGGACCTAGAAAAATGGTACAGATGAACTGGTTTGCAGGGCAGAAATTGAGACACAGATGTAGAGAACAAACGTATGGACACCAAGTGGGGAAAGCAGTGGGGTGGTGGGGGTGGTGGTGTGACTAATTTGACAATTGGAATTGACCTGTATACACTGATGTGTATAAAATTGATGACTAATAAGAACCTGCTGTATAAAAAATATATATATTATTCAAGTCATCCAGTGAAAAATTAATTAATTAATTAATTAATTAATTAATTTAAAAAAGAAACATAATCTATTCAGTTAGTTCTTCGGAACAGGACGATAAATTCCTGCAACTATTTTATCAGCAAATATTGAAAAAACTTGATATGGCATACACTTGTAAGATATGAAAGCTGTGGAATATGAAGAATAAGATCAAATACAATGACTTAGTCTTGAATCATTGACAAGGAGGTTTAGTTACTTAGGCAGTCCAATAGCATCTTTATCATGTAATCTTACTTTCAAGGGCATTTCAAATCAAAAACTCCAAAGGACAGTGTTATATTGAGTGTCTTGTGTCCCTTGAATAAAGGTAATGTATTTTTCTTGTAGAGGTTATTTTAATTCAATTACTGCACTAAGTATTAGGGATAAGTTATGCAGAGCAGTTCTCAGGAAGCTGTTGGATGGAAGTTACTATCAGAGAGCACTCCACAGAGAAGGATGAATCACAGAACGTTTTGCTCTTCAATACCACTGGTAGAAAGATATCTCCATTCTCCCTCAAAGCCTTCAATTTTGAATTTGGCTGAAGGTCAGCTGATACATAATCATAACCATTTGAGGTTATCACACCTGTTGCTTTGTGCCTTAGGACGCTAGGCTTCAAAAAAAAATAATGGCAGGTTGTATGAACCTGCCTTTGATGACTTTTGACTATATTACAAAGCTATATGCTACATATATATTTCAAAGATATAGCAATCAAAGCGGTATGATATTGGCATAAAAATACTCATAGTTAATGGAACAGGATATAGAGTCCAGAAATAACCCATGCATATATGGTCAATTAATTTGCAGCAAAGGAGCCAAGACTATGCAGTGGGGAAATGAAAGGACTGTCTCTTCAATAAAAGGTGTTGGGAAAACTGAACAGCCATGTGTAAAGAATGAAACTATACTACTATCTTATATCATACACAAAAAAATTATCTCAAAATGGATTAAAGACTTGAATGTTAGACCTGAAACTATAAAACTCCTAGAAGAAAACATAAGTAGTAAGCTCCTTCATAGTGGTTTTGGCAATGATTTTTTGTATCTGACTGCAAAAGCAAAGGCAACAAAAGTAAAAATAAATAAGTAGGGCTACATCAAACTAAAAAGCTTCTGCACAGTGAAGGAAAGCATCAACAAAATGAAAATACAACCTATGGAATGGGAGAAAATATTTGCCAATAATATAATAAGGGGTTAATAACCAAAATATATAGAGAACTCATACAACTTAATAGCAAAAACAAAAAACAAACAAAAAAGCAATCTGATTAATAAATGGACAGAAGATCTGAACAGACAGATCTTTTCGAAAGAAGACATATGTATGACCAAAAGGTACATATAAAGATACTCAACATCACTTGTCACTGGGGAAATGCAAATCAAAACCACAGTGATAGCACCTCACACCTATCAGAATAGCTATTATCAAAAAGACAAGAAATAAGTTTTGGCGAGGATATGGAGAAAAGGGAACAGTTTTGTAATGTTGGTGGGAATGTAAATTGGCCCAGCCACTCTGGAAAATAGTTTGGAAATTCCTCAAAAAAATTAAAATAGAACTATCATGTGATCCAGCAATTCTACTTCTGAATATTTATCTCAAGAAAATGAAAACAATAACACCTAACAATATATGCACCCCCATGTACATTGTGACATTATTTACAATAGCCAAGGCATGGAAATTACCTACGTGTCCATCAATGGATGACTGGATGATGAAAATGCAATACACACACACACACACACACACACACACACACACACACACACACTGAAATGTTTAGCCATAAAAAAGAATGAAATCTTGCCATTTACAACAATATGGATGAACCTCCAGGGTATTATGTCTCGTGAAATAAGTCTGACAGAGAATGACAAATTTCATATGATCTCACTTAAATGTGGAATCTAAAACAAACAAACAAAAACCAAACTCATAGATACAAAGAACAGATTGGTGGTTACCAGAGGCATAGTTTGGGAGGTGAGAGAAATGGGTGAAGGTGAATAAAAGGTAGAAACTTTGAGTTTAAAAAACATTAATTTAGGGCTTCCCTGGTGGCGCAGTGGTTGAGAGTCTGCATGCCGATGCAGGAGACGCGGGTTTGTGCCCCAGTCCGGGAGGATCCCACATGCCGTGGAGCGGCTGGGCCCGTGAGCCATGGCTGCTGGGCCTGCGTGTCCGGAGCCTGTGCTCCGCAATGGGAGAGGCCACAACAGTGAGAGGCCAGCGTACCGCAAAAAAAAAATATATATATATATAATAATAATAATGTAAATGGTGTGGAGGAAATACACTGAGAAATATATTCTCTCTCTTCTACAGGAATGCTACCCAGGTTGTACGTGAGCATTGTAGTAAATGCTTATAAATATATGACAGTGGCAGATGTTGTCAGTGCTCCACCCATATCCTCTCTGATCTCTTTAGAATGCTTATGCACAACAGCTCTCAATGTGCTTTTCCTGCCCATAGCCAGAACCTGCATCTCCTCATGGGGCAGGGGGACTGTTCTGGCTGCTGGAACTCTGCTTGCACAGAGATCCAGAAGTGCTAGGATTCATGTCACCTCAGATGCAGCTCCTAAATATTGACTGATGGCAGCATGGTAATACTCCAGCTCCTTTGTCCCTAATCAGGACATGTTGAATATGACCTATACCGTTTTCTGAGGTCCTCTGGGGGCCTGAGCAGTTACTCTCTTTAAAAATTGTCCCCCTTTGGCCTCCCTCCCTGGTCATATGTCCCCACTCCCTTACCAGTTTTTCCTAGAAACATTTCCTAATAAATCACTTCTAAACGATTCTGCCTCAGGTTCTGCTTCTGGAGAATCCAACCTAAATCACTTGGTACTGGATTTGGTCCTAGGTAGTAGACTCTTGGGATAGAATTCTAGAGTTGGTTTTTTTGCTGACCACGTGGCAATAAGAATCCCACTGTTGAAGGTAAATCAGATAATGATAACCCCCTAACATGCTATGACAATCAACAAGATCTTCATCTGTGAAATGGGATTGGACACTTGGTCCCTTCAAAATCCACCACAGCCTCCCGTTGACTACTAAACCCATAACTAATATTGAGTCTTAGCATGTGCCATCTGTTGAAGTAAAAGTCCTTCTTGGGGAGGGAATTAATTATTCACCAAAAGTACTGTAGAACCCAGGTGATATATATTGGTAGGAACCAGGAGAACATGGCTCAAGGAGGATCTTGAGGGCACTAGACTGAATAGGTGGTGGTAGGCAGAACATAAGGCTTTGCAAAGTTGAGTTTGTTGATATGGAGGCACTCTTTTATGATTCAGGATTCAACATCTTTGATAAGGTACCTAGAGCCAATCCTAATACATTGATAGAGTGGCTTCTGGAATGTTATAAAAATTATGTTCCACGTTAAATGAAATGGATATGTCAGAATTAGACAGTATATTTAGCAGTTTATTTAGTATATTTAGACAGAAGTAGACAGTATATTTAGCAGTTTGAGAGACGCTTACATCAGTTCATCGACCTGTGGAGTAAGGACCATCAATGGAGAAAAGGCCATGTAAGATACCCTAAAACTGTCCCCCAACCCCAAATCCAGCCAAGATTGAAAAATCAGAAACAATATATTCGAAGGAAAGGCAGATTAGTTCCACGCTCAAAGACTTAATGAATGCTGGCAAGGTGTTTCCCAACACATTCCCTCACCAGTCTGGTGCCCACAAAAAATAAATGAATCATAGTAGGTGATTGGGAACCACAGTAAATTAACCAAGCTGCAATAACTATAAATGTTTACTACAACAGAGTAACTTTTTTTTTTTTTTTTTTTTGGCTTCACTGTGTGGCATGCGGGACTTCCCCAGCCAGCGATTGAACCCGAGCCTCCTGCAGTGGAAGCACGGAGTTTTAACCACCAGGGAAGTCCAAACACTACTTCTGCTAGTTGATATGCAGCTATGGATCTGGCTAATGAATTACTTAAAACACCCAACTATAAGATATGTTAGAACCAGTTTCTCTTTCATTTGGAATAGACAGTGGTACACATGGTCACATCCCTAGTCTAATCCCAAGACTACCTTGACCTTCTCACCCACTAATCGGTGGCCCTGAAAGACTGTGATAAGGGAAAAATCTTACATTGGGCAGAACTTTAAGCAGTACACATGGTCATTCATTTTGTGGGGAGAAAGAAGTAGTCTAAGTTAAAAATATGCATGAGCTTCTGGGAAATGGCAAATGAGTTGGCCAAGACTAGAAGGAAAAAGACTGGAAGATAGAAGAAAAGTCTGTCTCATACTACAGTATTATTGTATTTCCATCAATTTCTCCCTTCGTCTTTGTATTTGTTTTATGTACTTGGGTAATCTTATATTGGGTACATATATGTTAATGATATCCTCTTCTTGTATTGATCCTTTTATCATTACACAGTGTTCTTCTTTATCTTTCTTTAGGGCCTTTGTTTCAAAGTCTGTTTTGTCTGGAGCATTGCTACCCCTGCTTTCTTGTTATTTACATTTGTATGAAATATCTTTCTTCCATCCCCTCACTTTCAATCTATGTGTGTACTTTGCCCTAAAGTGGGTTTCTTGTAGGCAATATATTGTACACTCTTGTTTTTTTATCCAATCTGCCAGTCTATGTCTTTTGATTGAAGCCCTTAGTCCATTGACATTTAAGGTAATTATTGATAGATATGTATTTATTGCCATTTTAAACCTTGTATTCCAGTTGATTTTGTATTTTTTCTTTGTTCCTTTCCTTTCCTTTTTGTTTTCTTTTGTGGTTTGATGGTTTTCTTTTGTATTATGCTTGTGTTCTCTTCTTTTTGGTTTTTGTGAATCTATTGTATGTTTTTGATTTGTGGTTACCCTGTTTTTCAAGTATGTTAAACCATTGCTATATCTACTTGCTTTAGACTGGTAGTCATACAGTCTCAAACACATTCTAAAAAAAAGAAATCTACATTTTCTTCTCCACATTTTATGATTTTGATGCCTTCCTTTACATCTTCATGTTTATCCTTTTGCTGTTCATTGTACTTATCATCACTTTCTCAAAATTTTTTAAAATTTTTGTTTTAATCTGTGTACTGGCCTATTTAAGTGATTTACTTTCCAATTGTGATTTTCTTTTTCCTATAGATTCTTGTTTCTTTTCTATTTAGAGAAGACCTTTCAATATTTCTTTTTAGGATAGATTTAGTATTGCTGTATTCTTTTAGTTTTTGCTTGTCTGAGAAACTCTTTATCTCTCTTTCTATTCTAACTGATAATCTTGCTGGGTAGAGTATCCAAGGTTGCAGGTTTTTCCCTTTCAGGACTTTGAATATATCTTGCCAATCCCTTCTGGCCTGCAACATTTCTGCAGAGGAATCAGCTAATAGCCTTATGGGGTTTCCCTTGTAATTAACTCTTTGTTTTTCTCTTGCTATCTTTAGAATCCTCTATTTAACTTTTGCCATTTTAATTATAATATGGCTTGGTGTAGGTCTGTTAGGCTCATCTTGTTTGGGACTCTCTTTGCTTCTTGTACCTGGATATCTGTTTCCTTCTTTAGGTTTGGGAAGTTTTCAGCGATAATTTCTTCAAATACATTTTTGATTCTCTTTTCTCTTTCTTTTCCTTCTGGGATCCCTATTATGCATAGATTGAGATGCTTTATATTGTCTCATAGACCTCATATATTGCTTTCATTTTTTTTTGTTTGTCTTTCTGTCTGCTGTTCTGATCAGGTGATTTCCAATATTCTATTTTCCAGATCACTTATTCATTCTTCTGCATAATCCTGTTTGCTATTTATTGCCTTTAGCTCAGCTTTTGTCTCAGCAAATGAGTTTTCTAATTTTAATTGTCTCCTCTTTATAGTTTCTAGCTCCTTTTTACAGTAATCTGCATTTCTATCAATAATCTTCCTTAATTCCTCAGTGTTTTCATTACCTCAGGAGTTGGTAGACTGGAGAGGTCTGTTTCATTGTTTGCTCCTTCAGTGGAATTCTCTTGGTCCTTTAATTGGAAGTGGTTTCTCTGCTTCTTCATTTTACTTATATTTGTCTGACTCTATGAGTTTAGGAGAAAGTTATCTACGGTGGTATTAAAGGGTTGTTTTTAATGTGAGAGTGTCCCTGTGTAGCCTCCATGAATCTAATATTTTTGGGGCAAGGGCTGTTTTTAGTATGGATGCCTGCCATGTCTTTCCTTGGTGTGTGTTGGACATTGTCCCCTTGATAAGGCATGTGATTTGTGTTATGGTGACCAGAGCCTGCACTGGGTGTTGACTGAGGCCTCCTTTTTGCTCTGTGGTTGCCACAGCCTTGTCAGGGGCAGGGTCTGCTCCCCAGTTACTGGAGTAGATGCCCCCCCCAGATCTGTTTCTGAACTGTAATGTGAGGTAGGTGAGCCTGGAGTGCTCCCACTGGGGGTCACTGAGTATTCCTCTGCAGGAGCTGTCCATGGGGAAGTGTGCTCTGTGGTGTCTTCTGTCACCTGCTTTGCAGGCTCACAAAGTACACTGTTTTGGGCACTGCCCTGAGCCCCACCTCAACCGTGGGAATTCAGGCAATTAGCCTGGTGCCCCTTAGGTGCTGTGCTCCTAAAGCCACTAGCACAGATCTGTTGGCACAGAACAACTGAGGTCAGGCACTGAGACCACAGTAGTCACATACCAGGACCTGCCATGGGAGCTACTGACTAAGCCCAGCACCCAGCTCTACCATTGCATGCACACGCCTACAGAACCTGCAGCCACTATCATTGGACTTGTCCCAGCCACAGAAACACCAGTAATCTGCTCAGATGTCCAGTAGGCACTGAGTTAAAAAAGCTGCTGGTGGTGGTGCATTAATCTACAGATTGCACAGCCTCTGGGACATGGTTCAGATTTCAGCCCTGCTTCCGAAGTCATGTGGTCCCTGGCAATTGGCTTGGATTTCAGCTTTGCCTCCACATGTAGAAAACCCACCAACACTTGTATGCTCCCAGAGGCAGAGCTACGCCCACTATGAGCACACTAAGAATTAGGTTGTTATGGTGGGCCCCACCCCATAAGACTTTAACACCCTACTCACGTCAATGGACAGATCTACCAGACAGAAAATCAATAAGGCAACAGAGACCCTAAATTATAGCTTATAACAGTTAGACTTAATTGATATTTTCAGGACATTACATCCAAAGAACCAGAATACACATTCTTTTCAAGAGCACATGGAACATTCTCTAACACTGACCATACAGTAGGATGCAAAAATTTAAGAGGGTAGAAATTATTTCAGGCATCTGTTCTGATCACAACAGCATGAAACTAGAAATCAACCACATAAAGAGAAACAAGAAAAAAATGACTACATGGAGACTAAACAACATGCTACTAAAACACCAATGGGTCAATGATGAAATCAAAGAGGAAATTTAAAAATATCTTGAAACAAATGACAACAAAAACACAACCATACAATATCTATGGGATGCAACAAAAACCATTCTTAGAGGGAAGTTCATAGCGGTACATACCTTCCTCAAAAAGCAAGAAAAATCTCAAATAAACAACCTAACCTACCACTTAAAAGAATTAGAAAAAGAAGGGCAAACAAAACCTAGAGTCAGTAGAAGGAAGGAAATAATAAAGATCAGAAAGGAAATAAATAAAATACAGATAAAAAATAGAAAAAAAATCAATAAAACCAAAAGCAGGTTCTTTGAAGGGTTAACAAAATTGACAAACCTCTGGCCAGGCTCACCAAGAAGAAAAAGGAGAGGACCCAAATAAACAAATTAAGAAATGAAAGAAATGAAAATAAGAACCAATACTGCAGACATACAAAAAAGAGAGAGAGAGAGAGAGAGAGAGAGAGATTACTATGAACAAGTATATGGCAACAAATTGGACAACCTAAGAGAAATGGACAAGTTTCTAGAAACAGAGGGACCTTCAAGATGGCAGAGGAGTAGGACATGGTGATCACCTTCCTCTCCACAAATATATCAGAACTACATCTACATGTGGAACAACTCCTACAGAACAACCAATGAAAGCTGGCAAAAGACCTCAGGCTTCCCAAAAGGCAAGAAACTCCCCACGTACCTGGGTAGGGCAAAAGAAAAAAGAAAAAACAGAAACAAAAGAATAGGGATGGGACCTGCACCAGTGGGAGGGAGCTGTGAAGGAGGAAGAGCTTCCACACATTAGGAAGCCCCTTCACTGGTGGAGATGGGGGGTGGGCGGGTGGAAAGCTTTGGAGCCACAGAGGAGAGCACAGCAACAGGGGTGCAAAGGGCAAAGCAGAGAGATTCCCACACAGAGGATCAGTGCCAACCAGCACTCACCAGCCTGATAAGCTTGTCTGCTCACCTGTCAGTGCAGGTGGGGTCTGGGAGCTGAGGCTAGGGCTTCAGAGGTCAGATCCCAGGGAGAGGACTGGGGTTGGCTACGTGAACACAGCCTGAAGGGGGCTAGTGCACCACAGCTAGCTGGGAGGGCGTCCAGGAAAAAGTCTAGAACTGTCTAAGAGGCAAGAGACCATTTTTTCAGGGTGCACAAGGAGAGGGAATTCAGAGCTCTGCCTAAATGAGCTCCAGAAATGGGCAGGAGCCGTGGCTATCAACACGGATATCAGAGATGGGCATGAAACGCTAAGGCTGCAGCTGCAGCCACCAAGAAGCGTGTGTGTAAGCACAGGTCACTATTCACACCTCCCCTCCCGGGACCCTGCGCAGCCCACCACTGCCAGGATCCCGTGATCCAGGGACAACTTCCCACGGAAAACACACAGCATGCCTCAGGCTGTTGCAACATCATGCTGGACTCTGCTACCACAGGCTCACCACGCATTCCTTACCTCTCCCTCCCCCTGGCCTGAGTGAGCCAGAGACACCTAATCAGCTGCTAACATAACCCCATCCTGTCTGGGCAAGGAACAGATGCCCCCAGGTGACCTACATGCAGAGGCAGGGCCATATCCAAAGCTGAACCTCAGGACCTGTGTGAAAAAATAAAAGAAAGGGAAATTTCTCCCAGCAGCCTCAGGAGCAGCAGATGAAATCTCCACAATAAAGTTGATTTACCCTTCATCTATGGAATTCCTGAATAGACAATGAATCATCCCAAAATTGAGACTGTGGACTTTGGGAGCAACTGTAGACTTGGGGTTTGCTTTCTGCATCTAATTTATTTCTGGTTTGATGTTTATCTTAATTTAATATTTAGAGCTTATTATCATTGGTAGATTTGTTTATTGAAATGGTTGCTCTCTTCCTTTTTCTAATATATATATACATTTTTTTTCCTTTCTCTCTTTTCATGAGTGTTTATGTGTATGCTTCTTTGTGTGATTTTGGCTGTATAATTTTCATTTTACCATTTGTCCTAGGGTTCTCTCTGTATGGTTTTTTCCTTTGTTTTTTGTTTTTGTTTTTAGTATAGTTTTTAGTGCTTGTTATCATTGGTGAATTTGTTTTTTGGTTTGGTTGCTGTATTCTTTCTTCATTTTTTCTTTTTTTAAAAATAATTTTTGATATTTTTTATTTAAATAACTTCATTTTTTTTCATTTTCTTTCTTTCTTTTCTCCCTTTACTTCTGAGCCATGTGAATGACAGGGTCTTGGTGCTTTGGCCAGGTACCAACCTGAGGCTTAAGGTGGGAGAGCCGAGTTCAGGACATTGGTCCAAAAGAGAACTCCTGGCTCCATGTAATATCAAATGGCAAAATCTCTCCCAGAGATCTCCATCTCAACGCTAAGACCCAGCTAAACTCAATGAACAGCAAGCTACAGTGCCATGCCAAACAGCTAGCAAGACAGGAACACAACGTCACCCATTAGCAGAGAGGCTGCCTAAAATCATAATAAGTTCACAAACACCCAAAAACACACCAACAGACGTGGTCCTGCACACAAGAAAGACAAGATCCAGCCTCATACACCAGAACACAGGCACCAGTACCCTGCACCAGGAAGTATACACAAGCCACTAAACCAACCTCACCCACTGGGGGCAGACACCAAAAACAATGGGAACTACAAACCTGCAGCCTGCAAAAAGGAGACCCCAAACACAGTAGGTTAAATAAAAGGAGAAGACAGAGAAATATGCAGCAGATGAAGGAGCAAGGTAAAAACCCACCAGATCAAACAAATGAAGAGGAAATAGACAGTCTACCTGAAAAAGAATTCAGAGTACTGATAGTAAAGATGATCCAAAATCTTGAAAACAGAATGGAGAAAATACAAGAAACATTCAACAAGGATCTATAAGAACTGAAGAGTAAACCAAGAGTGATGAAAAACACAATAACTGAAATTAAAGATACTCTAGAAGGAATCAATAGCAGAATAACTAAGGCAGAACAGATAAGTGAGCTGGAAGACAAAATGACAGAAATAATTGCCAGGGAGCAGAATAAAGAAAAAAGACTGAAGAGAATTGAGGACAGTATCAGAGACCTCTGGGACAACATTAAACACACCAACATTCAAATTATAGGGGTCCGAGAAAAAAAAGGGGGACTGAGAAAATATTTGAAGAGATTATAATTGAAAACTTCCCTAAGATGGGAAAGGAAATAGTCAAAAACGTCCAGATATCACAGAGAGTCCAATACAGGATAAATCCAAGGAGAAACATGCCAAGACATATTAATCAAACTATCAATAATTAAATACAAAGAAAAATTATTAAAAGCAGCAAGGGAAAAACAAATATTAACATACAAGGGAATCCCCATAAGGTTAACAGCTGATTTTGCAACAGAAACTCTGCAAGCCAGAAGAGTGTCACAGGACATATTTAAAGTGATGAATGGGAAAAACCTACACCCAAGATTACTCTACCCAGCAAGGATCTGATTCAGATTCAATGGAGAAGTTAAAACCTTTACAGACAAGCAAAAGCTAAGAGAATTCAGCACCACCAAAACAGCTTTCCAACAAATGATAAAGGAACTTCTATAGAGAGGAAACACAAGAGAAGGAAAAGAGGTATAATAACAAACCCAAAACAATTAAGAAAATGGTAATAGGAGCATACATATCAAAAACTACCTTAAATGTAAATGTATTAAATACTCCAACTAAAAGACATAGACTGGCTGAATGGATACAAAAACAAGACCCATATATATGCTCTCTACCAGAGACCCACTTCAGACTTAGGGGAAAATACAGACTGAAAGTGATGGAATGGAAAAAGATATTCCTAGCAAACAGAAATTAAAACAAAGCAGGAGTAGCAATTCTCATATCAGAAAAAATAGACGTTAAAATAAAGACTATTATAAGAGACAAAGAAAGACACTACATAATGATCAAGGCATCAATGAAACAAGAAGATATAACAATTGTAAGTATTTGTGTACCCAATATAGGAGCACCTCAATATATAAGGCAAATGCTAACAGCCATAAAAGGGGAAATCTACAGTAACACAATAATAGTAGGGGATATTAACACCCCACTTTCACCAATGGACAGATCATTGAAAATGAAAATAAATAAGGAAAAACAAACTTTAAATGATACATTAAACAAGATGGACATAATTGATATTTATAGGGCATTCCATCCAAAAACAACAGAATACACTTTCTTCTCGAGTGCTCATGGAATATTCTTCAGGATAGATTATATCTTGGGTCACAAATCAAACCTGGTAAATTTAAGAAAATTGAAATCATATCAAGTATTTTTTCCGACCACAACACTATGAGACTAGATATCAATTATAGGAAAAAAATATGTAAAAAACACAAACACATGGAGGCTAAACAATACACTACTAAATAAACAAGAGCTCACTGAAGAAATCAAAGAGGAAACCAAAATATACCAAAAAACAAATGACAATGAAAACACAATGACCCAAAACCTATGGGATGCAGCAAAAGTGGTTTTAAGAGGGAAGTTTATAGCAATACCATCCTCCCTCAAGAAACAAGCAACAACTCAAATAAACAACCTAACCTTACACCTAAAACAATTAGATAAAGAAGAACAAAAAACCCCTGAAGTTAGCGGAAGAAAAGAAATCATAAAGACTAGATCAGAAATAAAAGAAAAAGAAATGAAGGAAATGATATCAAAGATCAATAAAACTAAAAGCTGGTTTGTTGAGAATATAAACAAACTTGATAAATCATTAGCCAGACTCATCAAGAAAAAAGGGAGAAGACTCAGATTAATAGAATTAGAAATGAAAAAGGAGAAGTAACAACTGACACTGCAGAAATAAAAAAGATCATGAGAGATTACTACAAGCAACAATATACCTATAAAATGGACAACCTGGAAGAAATGGACAAATTCATAGAAAAGCAACACCTTCTGAGACTGAACCAGAAATAAATAGAAAATATAGACAGACCCATCACAAGCACTGAAATTGAAACTGTGGTTAAAAATCTTCCAACAAACAAAAGCCCAGGACCAGATGGCTTCACAGGTGGATTCTATGAAACATTGAGAGAAGAGCTGACACCTATCCTTCTCAAAGTCTTCCAAAATATATCAGAGGGAAGAACACTCCCAAACTCATTCTACAAGGCTACCATCACGCTAATACCAAAACCAGAAAAAGATCTCACAAGAAAAGGAAAGTACAGGCCAATATCACTGATGAACATAGATGCAAAAAACCTCAACAAAATACTAGCAAACAGAATCCAACAGCACATTTAAAGGATCATACACCATGATCAAGTGGGTTTTATCCCAGGAATGTAAGGATTCTTCAATATACGCAAATCAATGTGATAAAGCATATTAACAAATTGAAGGAGAAAAACCATATGATCATCTGAATAGATGCAGAAAAAGCTTTTGACAAAATTCGACACCCATTTATGATAAAAACCCTCCAGAAAGTAGGCATAGAGGGAACTTACCTCAACATAATAAAGGCCATATATGACAAACCCACAGCCAACATCATGCTCAATGGTGAAAAACTGAAAGCATTTCCACTAAGATCAGGAACAAGACAAGGTTGCCCAGTCTCACCACTATTATTCAACATAGTTTTGGAAGTTTTAGCCTGAGCAGTCAGAGAAGAAAAAGAAATAAAAGGAATCAAATCGGAAAAGAAGTAAAGCTGTCTCTGTTTGCAGATAACATGATAATATATAGAGAGGATCCAAAAGATGCTACCAGAAAACTACTAGAGCCAATTAATGAATTTGGTAAAGTAGCAGGATACAAAATTAATGCACATAAATCTCTTGCATTCCTATACACCAATGTTGAAAAATCCGAAAGAGAAATTAAGGAAACACTCCCATTTACCATTGCAAAAAAAAAGTAAAATACCTAGGAAAAAAAGTAAAATACCTAGGAATAAGCCTACCTAAAAACCTGTATGCAGAAAAATATAAGACACTGATGAAAGAAATTAAAGATGTCACAAACAGATGGAGAGATATACCATGTTCTTGGATTGGAAGAATCAACATTATGAAAATGACTATACTACCCAAAGCAATCTGCAGATTCAATGCAATCTCTATCAAACTACCAATGTTATTTTTCACAGAACTAGAACAAAATATTTCACAATTTGTGTGCAAACACAAATGACCCCTAATAGCCAAAGCAATCTTGAGAACAAAAAACGGAGCTCGAGTAATCAGGCTCCTCGACTCCAGACTACGCTACAAAGTTACAATAATCAAGACAGTACAGTACTGGCACAAAAACAGAAATATAGATCAATGGAACAGGATAGAAAGCCCAGAGATAAACCCACGCCCATATGGTCACCTTATCTTTGATAAAGGAGGCAAGAATATACAGTGGAGAAAAGACAGCCTCTTCAATAAATGGTGCTGGGAAAAGTGGACAGCTACATATAAAAGAATGAAATTAGAACATTCCCTAACACCACACACAAAAAGAAACTCAAAATGTCTTAAAGACCTAAATGAAGGCCAGACACTATCAAACTCTTAGAGGAAAACACAGGCAGAACACTCTGTGACATAAATCACAGTAAGATCCTTTTTGATACACCTCCTAGGGAAATGGAAATAAAAACAAAAATAAACAAATGGGACTTAATGAAACTTAAAAGCTTTTGCACAGCAAAGGAAACCATAAACAAGACCAAAAAACAACCCTCAGAATGGGAGAAAGTATTTGCAAATGAAGCAACTGACAAAGGATTAATCTCCAAAATATACAAGCAGCTCATGAGGCTCAATACTAAAAAATCTGACAAGGGCTAAATTTCCAAAATACACAAACAACACATACAACTCAATAACAAAAAAACCAAACAACCCAATCAAAAAAAGGCAGAAGACCTAAATAGACTTTTCTCCAGAGAAGACATACAGATAGCCAATAGGCACATGAAAAGATGCTCAGCATGGCTAATTATTAGAGAACTGCAAATCAGTTCTCTAATCAGTTATTAGAGAACTACAATGAGGTACCCCCTCACACGGATCAGAATGGCCATCATTAAAAATATACAAGTAACAAATGCTGGAGAGGATGTGGAGAAAAGAGAGCCCTCCTATACTGTTGGTTGGAATGTAAATTGATACAGCCACTATGGAAAACAGTATGGAGGTTCCTTAAGAAACTAAAAATAGAGTTGCCATATGATCTAGCAGTCCCATTCCTGGGCATATATATGGAGAAAACTATAATTCAAAAAATAAATGCACACCACTGTTCATTGCAGCACTATTTACAACAGCCAAGACATGGAAGCAAACTAAAGGTCCATTGACAGATGAATGGATAAAGAAGATGTGGTATATATATATATATATATATAC
The DNA here is from genome assembly GCF_964165515.1 of Mesoplodon bidens. Lineage (NCBI taxonomy): Eukaryota > Metazoa > Chordata > Mammalia > Artiodactyla > Ziphiidae > Mesoplodon > Mesoplodon bidens. The sequence continues at coordinate 77,210,810 of NC_138165.1, forward strand.
ACACACACACACACACACACACACACACATACAGTGGAATACAACTCAGCCATTAAAAAGAATGAAATAATGTCATTTACAGTGACATGGATGGACCTAGAGATTATCATCTAAGAGAAGTCAGAAAGAGAAAGACAAATACCATATGATATCACTTATCTGTGGAATCTAAAATATGACACAAATGAACTTATTTACAAAACAGAAACAGATTCACAGACATAGAAAACAAATTTATGGTTACCAAAGGGGAAAAGGAGTGGGGGAGGAATAAATTAGGAGTTTGGGATTAGCAGATTTAAAAAAAAGAATAAAATCTGGGAAAAGTCATGTGGATATACCTGTATACCTGTGGGAGTAGACACCAAGTGTGTACATCTTTGTTTCACATATTAATGCCCACAAGAGATAGCCACTGTAGGGTAGCTACTATACAATGAAGTAGACAGGAAAATTCATCTGAAAAATACTAGCCAACCTCTGCTCTGAGTCATTCCAGGGCTTCAACAGTGACTTCAAGAATGGACTAGCCATATATGGAATAGCCATAAAGATGGAGACTCTGCACAGACCCAGTAGCATGAATTCCTAGCTGATCTAGCTGCAGTTGCTATTGAATGCTCACCCTGTCAACAGCAGAGACAAAAGGTAAGCTTTTGATATGGTATCATCCCTTGAGGAGATCAACCAGCCCCTTGGTGGCAAATTTATTGCATCATATCACTTCTACTGTAGAAAAAACCAATAATACAGTAATTTGTCTGGACTAGGATAGACACATATTCTGGATCTGGATTTGCATTTCCTACCAGAATAACCTTGGCCAACACCCCTATCTGAGGGACCCCAGAATATCTGATTTATATGCCCTAGATCCTTTATGACATTGCTTCAGACCAAAGGACCGATTTTACAGCAAAGAAGATGCAGGAATAGACACTTGATTACAGGATCCACTGGTCCTACCATATACCATGTCACCTCAAAGTTGCTTACCTTATAGAACTTTAGAATGGCTCCTTAAAGATGCAATTAAGGTCCAGATTAGAAATGATACTCTTTGGGGGTTGGACTCCATTCTTCAGGTTAATATATATACCTTGAACCAATAACCATTATGTGGTGTTGTGCCCCCAATAAGTAGAACACATGGGCCCAGGAACCAAGTGTCAAAGTAGGAGTGGACCCCTCTTACCATCATGTCCAGTCCACTCTTGGGGAACTTCTGCTTTCATCCTTGCAATGTTAGGTTCAGTGTGTCTAGATGCCATCGTTACTGGCTAAGAGTCAGGAGAACATTTCCACCAGGAGAAATAACAAGGCCTCCCCTAAACCTAAAGCTACAACTTTCAGGTCATTTTGGACCCCTAGTGCCAGTAGACAAAGGAGGTGCTCCACGGGTAATGATCCTGAGTATAACAAGGCAGGAAGGACATCTGGAACTCAAAGAACTCTCTTGGGCATCCTGTGATAGACGTTTGCCCAGTTTCAACCACAGACAGGCAATTATAGCAAAGGTATGTTAATTATGTCCCAGTCTCCACAGAGATGCATATCTGGATCACCTACTAGGCAAGCCACCACATCTGCTGCAGTGTGGCCAAAGGTGAGGGTAATCTAGAATAGGTGGGATAGGAAGTAGGTCATTAATCTCCATCTACAACAGGAGAGGCTGTAGCTCATCCCACCAATCTTCCCCTTGAAGGTCCTTTTTTCTCCCCCTAGGAAATATGACCAACCCTATCCTGAAGAATCTATGGAGTAAAGTTAATGTGAAGCATGAACAGATCTGTGTGGCAGAGGAATAGATTGAAGCAGGTGCCCTCAATGCTCCAGCCATATCCCTTTGCATCCCTTCACCATTTTCATGTATAATGACTCCCAGTATGCTTTCACCCCAATACTTAGCATCCCTGTCTCTGCCTGGCTGCTGCCCTCAGACTGTGAAAATCCATTTAGTCTGCTGACAGAAAGAGCCTGAAAGGCCAAGGAATTTGTATCTCCCCTGGATGGCAGCCTTTAACCAATGACTGATGAAAATAGAGTACAAAAGACATCAGCTCTTCTGCCCCCTTATCAGGACACCCCAGCAGCCTTTCTCAACCGGGGTTCCTCATCTGAATCACAGAACACATACATAATTTGAGTGACTATTTTCTCATATCTTCCAAGGATAGTATACGACTGATACCATTCTAAATACATGGGAACAAAATTAATGCATTACATACAATGGAAACTTTAAGAAATTAGGACTTAATTCTTTCTCAAAATTGTTGAAAAAAGTTGCCTGAGGTGTGACTTATGCTGTTTCCAGACTTCCCTGAGTAACTGAGCCAAAGTTTTTTTCTATGGGACTTTAGAGGATGTTACACACACACCCCTCATCCTCCTTTCCTTCCTAGTCCCATTTCTCCACTCCCCTACTAGGTTTTCCTGGAAACACTTCCAGGAAATAACTTTTACACAGACCCTCATCACAAGGTCTGCTTATAAGGCACCCAACTTGAGACATTAACTTTCTGACTAACTGGAGCCCAGGAAGTGGCTTCTGTGCTTAGAAATGGATAGAATTCCAGGGAGTGGGATGCAAGTGAGTTCTCTCTGTGGATACAGAAATGGAGGTGTGTGAAAAGGGATCCTGAATAAATATTGCTTAGAGTTACAGAATCTAAACTCGACACAAATCAGTTTTCCAACATGGCCGCACAATGAAAAATTGGTCAGAAGTAAATTGTATAAAAAAGTGACTAGGGGCTTCCCTGGTGGCGCAGTGGTTGAGAGTCCGCCTGCCGATGCAGGGGACACGGGTTCGTGCCCCGGTCTGGGAAGATCCCACATGCCGCGGAGCGGCTCGGCCCGTGAGCCATGGCTGCTGAGCCTGCGCGTCCGGAGCCTGTGCTTCGCAACGGGAGAGGCCACAACAATGAGAGGCCCACATACCGCAAAAAAAAAAAAAAAAAAAAAAAAAAAAGTGACTAGTACAATATCAGTTTTAATTGCAATCCAGTTAATGATTCCAATAAAAATTTCTACTGACAGTTTAAGCACTCAGTATTCAACTTCTTTTCTCCTTTCCCCATTAATACACTGGATTGTTAATTTTGCAAGTTAACACTTAATAAGAATAGATTAATAAATAACAGTGAAATGGTACAAGGAAGGAAACTTTGCTTTCTTTTAACAAGTTCTATTAACTTCTGGTTTTCTCACAGAAGCCTCAAAAATGCCAAAGGTTTACCTTTAAAGAATGAGAGTTCAAACACGAAGGTAATGGTGTTTTGTTCAAACTAAAGTCTTTTTTGTAGTGTCTGTACTAAACTTACTCTCAAGAGTGTCTTACATCCAAGATCATTTTCTCACATCCATCTTGGGCCAGAGCCTGGCAACCAGAGATCCTTCATAAACTGCTGTTCAATAAATGAATAGATATTCAACAGGAATGAAGAGGAAAGAAATATGTCTATAGTAAGTATGAATGTCAATCCATGAATTTAACTGTACAAGAAATGTAACTGTCTTTATCTGTTTATACATCTTAATCTCTGTTTCAACTCCCCCTTCCACTGGGTTTTTGGAAACTGAAAGTCCTTTTGGTTTTGGGCTCTCCTCTTTTCCTGAGAGCATGGTAAGTTCCAAGAGTCTAAAATAGCACCAATACATTGATGGGAAAGGGGAGAGAGAGGCAGTGCTCATGCCATCTATCTACATAGCATTTGCTGACGTATTCCTCCTTCCACGTGGCCCTTGGGCTCAATCCTTAGTTATACCTGCTTCAGTGATCTTCTCATTCCCATCCCATACTCCTCTCCTCTGGTAGGATTCTCCACCACTCCCAGGCCTTTCTTGGGAGTAAGGAAATGGCAGTGCTCTTCCTATGCTACCCTGAGGTCAGGACATTTTCTTGATGAAGCTCTGTTAGGCCCCATCTGACACACACCAGACAGACATTTTCTCCTGAGCCTTTTAATACTAAAGACCTTGAACCAAAAAACAAAAGATGATTCCTCTGCTCTTAGATTCTGCAGAATGGTTTGGCCTTCCTAGCACTCAGACTGGGAGCACCAGGACACATGCCTCATGTCTCTCTCCTCCCCTCACTACCCCTTACATTTCCCACAACCCTCCCTAACCCCACTGATCCCCTCCCCACCCAAGGCCCATGGAATTTTTCTGGCAAGTATGTTTCAGGTGGCAGAGAGGTGTTATGATTAGGAGAGGAAGTAATCTTGGAAACCCCTCATTCTTGGAGTTTTTTAAAGCCAAGATTCTGAGAAACAGAAATCAGGAGGAGATTCCTTTTTTCTTCTTCTTTCTGGTAATACATACTTTCCCTGAAGCGTAAGCACAGAGTGCCCTAGATTAAGGGCGGGGGTGAGAAGCTAGGTTGGAAAATATCAGGAAGGAACATCAATTAAATTATTCCTCATCCATTAAAGTCAAACAGAGATAGCACCATCGCTGAAGTCTCCTCCCATTTTTCCTTCCAATCAAAATTATCCCTGCTTCTTTATTTTGCCCCTTTTGCAGCACTTACCCATCATGCCTCCTGCTAAACTCTTGTTTCTTTATCCTCTGTAGACTAGGAACTCTCTGAAGGAAGGGCCAAATCTTATTCATCTTTCAATTCCCAGGGCAATAAACAAATGTTGGTTGAATGAGGAACATAACTTGTCTTTAAGTTTAGCAGAAGTATATCGTTTATGAGAGCACAGTGATTAGGTGGCAAAAGCATGCAGTGGTGGTCAACTGTACGTACTGGTACTAGTATGAAATGCTGGTTCTTATTCCTGGCTTTGCCCCTTACTTTTGTAACCTTAGCCAATTTGCTTCACCTCTTCCTGTCTCATGTTCCTCATCTTTAAGAGCAGAGATGCAGGAGCCAGATGGCTAAATTTGAATATTGCTTCTCCTACTTATGAGCTGTGTGATTTGGTACACAATTTATCCTCTCTATACCTCTGATTTCCTATGTGTACAATGGGCACGATGATAGTGCCCTCTCATAAATTTGTGATGCAGATTACATAAGTTTATACTTATAAAATATTTATAATACCTGGTACATAGAAAGTGCCATTTAAAATTACTGATACATAAGTAAAATAAAGAGCTTTTGTTAATATTATTTCAAGCCCAATCTACATATTTGGAAATTGATTAGTACACCAGTTTGTGAGGGCAGAGGAGGTCAAGGACCACCTGTGTTCATTTGGAATCCAAAGGGGAAGAATGTATTTTAGGATTTCCCTGGTGGTTCAATGATTAGGACTCAGTGCTTTCACTGCCATGGTCTCAGGTTCAATCCCTGTTTGGGGAAGCTCCCTCAAGCCACGCAGTGCAGCTGAAAAAAAAAAAAAAAAGATAATCCAGATGCTAAAGAATATGTGTACCAATAATAGAGGTTAATTTATGGATATTAGTTGTACACTCAGCATGTACATTATTTCAAAAGCATAAATTGTCTAAAATGTTTATATTGGTGATCTAAGAAATTCAAGTATTGTATGATTCACATTACTTTTAAATAAGGAACTCATCACAGTCTTACATTGTCTCTGACCTTTTGCCATTCAGCATCCATAATAGACAATTTCCTAACTTAGAGTGCTGGCTAGAGCATCTCAGGATTTAAACCCAGGCTAAATGTATAAATCTGTATGTAGTATTTTGCTGGGGCATTAGAAACTGAGAGAAAATGTCTCCTTTGTTTTGCCAGAGAGAGGGGTTACAACTCAGTTGCTCTCTCAGGGGACAGACCAATGTAGAAATGAGTACAGAGGTATGTCTCCAGAAATATTGAAAAAAAAAAGTAACCACAGCAGAAAGATAATTAGGTATGATCAGGTGGTGGCCATTGGCAGTGAGATGGACATTTCTATGAGGTGAATTAATTACCTCCATAAGGGGCTATTTAAATCATCTCACCTCTAATATTGGGCTCCCCTGTGTTTGGGACCCTACAAGGCAGGCACCTCTTTCTTTGCGCTTTCATCTAATCTCACCCCATCTTGCCATCTCTTTGCTGAAGACTGTGTTTTTAGCACTTAGTTTTCTCATGTATCTTCTTTATTTAGTAGCATGTGCTTTAGGTGTTGCTTCTCACTATGGAAGACCTCAAACCTGTTACACAGTAAAGACACATTCCAAGATGGGAAGGGCTTTGGTACCGGAATCCGGAAATTTTGGTTCCAGTCCCAGTTCAGCTATTCACAAACTGTGTGACCTTGAAAATTCACTTCATGTCTCTGGGTCTCAGATTCTTTCTCCACATGATCTTTTTGCTTCCTTCCACCTTTAAGGGGCTATAATTTTATTCCAAGATTATTATGAGTACAGTAATAGTGATAATAATAATAATGCTAGTCACCATTTTTTCAATATGTACCACATGCCATACACTGTAGAAATATTTTGCACCTATCAACTAATTTACATCTCATCCAATATACAGAGCTTCCTTGATGCCCAGTTTCTTTGAATGAACTGTCCAGGTCACACACTAAGTGAATGGCAGAGGAAGGATTCAAATCAGTACCTGCTGAACTCCAAAGGTAATACTGAGCAGTGCTCTCTTGGAAGGATTGATGATGATGTCAAAAATGAAAGAAAGAGAGAATTTAGTTTTAAGAATTATTTTTCTTTCCAGAAGGCTAACAAATTCCAACTTGAGGCTACCAAAGAGCAATATTAGGTGAATCAGTCATCAGGCAATCAACTAGTCCATCAGCAATGGAATTCAGTTATTTGGACCAAGTGCTAATGAGGTCAAAGTCAAGGTCAGAATGGCGCATATCCCACAGAGTCAGAGCATGTACTTCTAATGTGCTCAGCTCCATTTCACAATCATGGTGAATGTAGGTTACATGGGCCCCACCCTCCAGAGTACTGGTACTCTAACTTTAGGTAGCCCCTAAAGGCTTAAGGACAAACAAGTGTAAGTGAATCCCATGTTAACTTAGACGATTCAGACAGATTAGAAGACAGGAATCTAGGTTCCTAAAATAAAAGTTTTTTCATTAAAAAAATGCTTATATACAACTAGGAGAAAATATACCTGTAAATACTACAAAAAAAAAAAAAAGGCCCTTCAGCAATTGGTGATACTCCAGCACAATGAGATAAACATATCAAGTATTATGGGAACCAGAAGAAGTTATCAAATAAGACTTCTGTGTCTTTTTTCATTATCCTTTAATATGAAAAATTCAAGGGTAAACATGTAAATGTGGGGAATTTGTTTTTTATTCCCTGGGTTTGTAATGCTTTCCTGCATTTCTTCCCAAAATTAACATAGATTGGGTAATAGTTTCATTAACAATGTCCTTATTAGATTTGGGGGGTACCCCACCCAGAATGTGTAACTGGAGTCTGTGTATCTAAACCAATCTACACAAGAAGTCAGAAAATTATGAATTTTTTAATGTAATTAATCAGTATTTGAAAATGGCAAGGCATTCATTAGGGAACAATTAAGCTGTGATGCAAGAAGATAATTAGTAAATTGGGGACAACATGGGTTCATTCATTACTTTAAAATGTAAATAATGCTGTTTATCTGTTCTCCTATAATAGTGGCATTTTTAAATTAACATTCAGATTTAAATAATCACATATTCTCTTTCTGTTCACGTTCATATGTAGCCCTTAGTTTGTCTAGGAATACATGTGATTGTTTTCATCTCTCCTAACCATCAGCTTTCCCCACTAAATTTTTTCATCATATTAGAATGTTTTTCTCAGAAAGTAGAAGTGTCTTATATAGAGTAGATGCTTGTTAAATTGTAGCTTCTCCCATTTGTTAGTAGTATTATTGTTGTTGTTGTATTTGAGATTATCCATTAGCCTTTGTTTCAGAGGACTAGAACTCAGTTAGGTCCACACTCCCCTCTGAGTTCTAGCCCCATCTCAGTCCACACTTTCCTCTGAGTTCTAGCCCCATCTCAGTGCACACTCTCCTCTGAGTTCTAACCCCATATTCATCTCCTCTGAACATTTCTTCTTGGATATCCTTCACATACCTCAAATTCATCTCCTTCCACAAAATCTCTTCATCTTACATCCTCTTTCTTGCTGCTTTCTGCCCAATCACTCAGAATAGTTTACTGCCTCCTAGTCTCTTCAGTCTGCCTCACCCTCAAACAATTCTGTTTCCCACCTCTCCATTCCACTGCTGTAATTTGACCTCTGCTCTTATCTTGCCTAGGCTATGGCAGTAGACTTCTCAATCAGCTCATTCCCACAGCCTATTCATCTGCAGTCCCTTTACACTGCAGCTACAGACTCTTCTAAAACCTGAATATCATCGTTTTAATCCTTTGCTTGAAATCCTACTTTATAGAGTAAAATGCAAACTCTGGTATCTGACTTCGACTCACCGTTGAACGCCCATTTTCAGGAACTTAAAAGCTTTTCAAACATCAAATTTCACATGAATGAAGGGTAAAGGAGTCTTGTTAAAATAGGGGTACTGGGGCTTCCCTTGTGGCGCAGTGGTTGAGAGTCCGCCTGCCGATGCAGGGGACATGGGTTCGTGCCCCGGTCCGGGAGGATCCCGCATGCCGTGGAGTGGCTGGGCCCGTGAGCCATCGCCACTGAGCCTGCGCGTCCGGAGCCTGTGCTCCGCAATGGGAGAGGCCACAACAGTGAGAGGCCCGCGCACCGCAAATAAATTAAAAAAAAAAAAGAAAATAGGGGTACTGTCAGTAGGTCTAGGGTGGGACCCAAAATTTTGCATTCTAACAAGCTCCCAGGTGATACTAATGCTATTAATGGGCCAGTGCAGACCACACTTGGAATAACAAGGCCTTACATGCCTTCTTCACTGCAGCTACAATAATTTACTCATAGCTTCACAATATAACTTGTGGTTTCACAATCTCTGTGCTTTAAACCCATGGTCCTCTCTGCTTACAATGTTCTTCCTCCCCTTTCTAGCTACCTAATGTCACATTGTCCTCCAAAACACAGCTAAAACAGAACCCCTTCAGAAAGCCTGCCTGGTCTTCCTTTCCCCCAGGCTAATTGGATGCCTACATCTTTACCCTTGTGTCAATCAGTACCACTTTTAGATTCAGATCAGCAGGCTGGCATCCCAGGCCCTGTGTCTCTAGGGACTTGAACTTTGTAGTACCTTCCCTGAAATTTTCCATGTCATCTTCCAGCACCTGGAATGAATGAGGGCCAGTAATACCATCTAGATGTGATGCCCTGAGACTAGACCTGGATGTGTATGGGACTTTGTCCCCATTTTTTCCCTCAAGCCACACTCCCACACACTATCCCACAGGTAGGATTGACCACATGCCCCAAGGAACTCTGGAGGGCCCCATGGCTGGGCTCTGATGGCAAGAAGGTGGCCTAGTAAGCAAAATGCTTTTATTGGCCACTGCAGTATTTCTTTCACAGGATAGCATGTAGTTTAGTGGCCAGAATGGTGCTGACATGCTGATTTGGGATGACTCTCATTCACATGGAACCCAAGACAAGTCCAGGAGTCTGGAATTTTGATGATCCACCACCAACCTTTCTGCTTTAGCCCTCTATGTAGGCCCTTGTTTCTGTTCACATTCATCTATGTTCTAATCATGGTGCTGCCTCTGGTCTATAGTACCTGAGGGTGGCAGAGGTGTCATCAGGCATCCTTGATTCTATGTGCCACCCCCCCACTACTGGCACCTAAGGAGAGCCCTTCACCCCCAAAACCTTATACCATGTGTCAGATAGTCCCCCAGGACCTATCTCCTCTGAGGGCTTTCTGTGCTTTGCAGTAAAAACAGGTCCTCCTCATCAATGTTCTCTCTTGCCTCTGATCACTGTGTTGACATCATGGTGTGTTGGGTCCTCTTAAGGTTGCTGAATGTGGAACATGAGGACCAGAAATACCCTTGTGTTAACTGGATCATTCTTTTCACTTACCCATGGGCCCCTTGCTCCTTTATTCCATGGGTGGAGATATACAGAAGTCATAAGTACAATCAACATTGAAAGAGATCATATTCTAGAAACACAGTGATTGTTGGGCTAAAGAGAAGACATGTTTGGAAGATGTGTTGTTCTACTTTTATACTATGACATCATGAACATTAAACTTAAGATGATCAGAAAATGAACTATTTTTCACGTTCTCCTGAAAATTCTTAGTAAGACTTGAATATGTTGTTATCATCAGTGAATCACGGTAACAGCTTTTAGGAAGTAAGTCTTCATGGGTGGCCTGGTAGTTGATAGAACATCATGATTACTGTTGTAATGAGCATTAAATAATTTTAGAAAATTGCAGAAGCCAAAAGATCTATATTGTTTTAATACAAATAGCCCCTAACAGCCATGTCATTGTGAGTAATAATAATGTAGCTATCCATCTTTTCCTCATGGTGGGACTATCAACTTAGTCAGAAATGGCACATTTGACAATGAAAAACATCAAGAAATAGTGTCCAGACACTACAAGAATCCTCAAGTACACTGACTGGACACAAAACAAATACCTAGGTACTTCTTCTCTTCCTACTATTCTAGATCTTCATCAGTAAGTCAATATACCTCATATGGGCTCATGATTTCGTAATACTTTTCTTAAAATTACAGTATAATTGACACACAACACTGTTATTTACAGGCACACAACGTAGTGTTTCAATGTTTCTATACATTACACGATGATCGCCATTGTAATAAATTTTTTTAGTCAAATTGTTTATATAGACTGGGGTCCCTGAATAAATACATGCCTGGGGCCCTGCACATCCTGGAGTAATCCTAACCAGTAGTACCCTGAGCATAATCTCTATTAAAGTAAACATCACAGTGCACTGAGTGGTTCATCTGCCTGCCCCTTTCTCCCAGCAGCTGATTCTGAGTGTCCTGAAAGTAAAGGCTATTCTGTAACCCCAGCACCTAGTATGGTATCTAGAGCATGGGAAGTTCTCAAAATAAAGCTTGCACTGTACTGAAAAATAAGTGTGTTAGTACCTTTTAAATAGAGTGATATTGATCCATTGCCACTCAAATTAAATTAACATTATCATCTTAACTAGTTCATTTGTTAAGGGAAAGTCTACAAGCCCTGGTATATTTTAAATCCTTTTCATATGTGGGCCACTACAAAGTATAGAATCATGGAAGAGAAACCAGCTTTTATTTGGGGGGTTGTTTTTTTACAAGCACATTCGATCACCTACACCTGGCATTCTATGCAATAAAATGTCAGACATTATGAAGGTAAAAGGAGAGGAAGTGACATAGGAAGAAAGTAGGGATGAAAAGCATGCTTCACAATTGGTCAATTTGTGAATATTGGCATCCCCTTTGTGAGAGAACAAAGTACTGCCAAGGATACTTGTCAGAAGTAAATGTGCTGACTCAAGCAATATACACAAAAAGACACAAGAAGCCCATTGATTTTGTTTGTTTGTTTAAAAATACACTTTTGATTTCCCCATACCTTTTAAAAAGAGGTTTTAAACACTTCTTTTTCTGTAACATTCACTCTGATCCCTCTGATGCACGAGGTAGCAGCCACTAAAAATGAGAGATGATTCCAATAGAAACTTCATAGTCACGCTTAAAGCAAGAAGAATTAGCCACTTAACACAAACTCAAGAAGAGAAAATATATGGGAGTGTGCTGGCCCTTTGTCCTTGGTGAATGTCCACATGTTTAATTTTTCTGAGTTTATGTTTGTGGCAAATTTGATTTAGTGATTTTATGTACTCTTACCCACTAAAGTAATACATATTTTAAATCAACTGTCAGTAACCTTCACAAAGTGAAGAACATAAATGAAAAGGATTTAATGGAATGCTACAATATGTATATTACTGCCCCAAAACAACACCATTTCACAAGGTAGTGCCTTGTTTTGAATGCAGAATAGGAAATTACCCTGAATAATCATTTTATGAATTTGCCCCTTAAGTGATTCTGACCAAGTAGAGATAAAACAAGAGTTGGCAAGAGGGAAAGGGTCTTCTCTGTTGACTTTTAAATAAACATTTTATGATTAAAAAGCCAGGATAGAAATATGCCTGAAAATGGTAACTACCCTCACTTTGATTAATGCAGAGAGAGCTTCCTGAGTTCACTACTGGGTCATCAGGTGTTTATCACACCACCGCCTCCTCTTTTTTTCCCCAGAATAATTGCCTGGACCAGAGGGGTTCCAGCTGCCTTCCGTGGAGCCTGCTAATTCTTATAAGCTGCCTTAGGGTCCAGGAAAGAGACCTTAGAGTTAGACTAAAGACTCAGCAGGCATACTGAGCTCTAAGCTTTCTGTGCACCCACCCCATCCCTGCCAGTACCCTCCCTCCCACCTGCAGCTACAGCACTCTGCTTTTTCTTCTTTATGCACTGGGGTTCCAAGTAAGAGTTCCTTCATAAAGATATTTTTGCTTCTAAATACAAAATTTTAAAACTGCTCCAGTTTGGCTGGAGAATTATTTATTTATTCATTCAATAAACATGTATGAAACATCTACTATGTGCAAAGAGCTCTGCTAATTTCTGAGGATTCAGGAAGGAAGGATAGTCAGCAGTTGGGCGGGGGGCAGTGGAAGGAACACTGTAGGCCTTGGGGACAGTATGTAGTGAAATCCTGTGGCAGGAAGGGAGACTGTGTGTTCAAGGAATGCAAAGACAGCCATACATAAAGGGCTAATACTAGCATAAAAGAAGAAAGTGACAAATCAATAGTATTAACAATAAGTACATGGTAATTCCATGTTCAGTTGAACACGATCATTTGTTGAGCACACAAACTGATGCTCTGTGTGTGATGAAAGGTATTAAATGCCATGATAAGGAATTACTCTTTCTTCTGTATACAACTTGAGCCACCTAAAGTTTTGAATAGGATTACTGAGTGTGAGTTGAGAGTGGGAAGATACATGCCCCAGGTAATAAAAGGTCTTAAATGCCATGATTACTTCTGAAGGCAAAAGAAGCCTTTTGGAATAGGATTTTGAGCACAATGAAACATAGGTTTTACTTTTAAATAATAGCTCTAGCAGCAGTATGGAGAATATATTGTACATATTGGGGCCAGAGACACCAGTTAAGAAGTTATTGTAGGCTGCAGCTAAGGGTGGACACCGGAAGGGCTCACGCCAAGGAGCACCTCCCAGAACCTCTGCCGCCAGTGTCTCTGTCCCCATGGTGAGCCACAGCCACCACCCGCCTCTGCAGGAGACCCTCCAACACTAGCAGATGACTGTACTACAAGATGGTAGATGAAGAGATATGATGACACAGACAGCCTTAGGTAAGCCCCAGTCTCTTCAGAGATTCCTGCAACTAATCCCTGGAGACTTCCCTCTAACGCCAGGCTTGCTTGTACATACCTGAATCATATTTGTGCTTGAGCTGGGACATTTCCTGCTATCAACACCAGAAGCAACTAGAAAACCAGAGGTGAAGCCGTGTGACTGACAGGGTCTTGGTGCTCCATCTGGGTGTCAGGCCTGAGACTCTGAGGTGGGAGAGACGAGTTCAGGACATTGGACCTCCAGAGACCTCCCAGCCCAATGTAACATAAATTGGCAAGAGCTCTCCCAGAGATCTCCATCTCAACGTTAAGACCCAGCTCCACTCAACGACCAGCTAGCTCCAGTGCTGGACACCCCATGCCAAACAACTAGCAAGACAGGAACACAACCTCAGCCATCAGCACAGAGACTGCCTAAAATCATAATATGTTAACAGACACCCCAAAACACACCACAGGACATGGTCCTGCCCATCAGAAAGGCAAGATCCAGCCTCATCCACCAGAACACAGGCACTAGTTCCCTACACCAGGAAGCCTACACAACCCACTGAACTAACATTACACACTGGGGACTGACACCAAAAACAAGGGGAACTACAAACATGCAGCCTGCGAAAAGGAGACCCCAAACACAGTAAGCTAAGCAAAATGAGAAGACAGAGAAATATGCAGCAGATGAAGGAGCAAAGTACAAACCCCCCAGACCAAACAAGTGAAGAAGAAATAGGCAGTCTACCTGAAAAATAATGCAGAGTAATGATAGTAAACATGATCCAAAATCTTGGAAATAGAATGGAGAAAATAGAAGAAATGTTTAACAAGGATATAGGAGAAATAAAGAGCAAACAAACAATGGTGAACGAAACAATAAATCAAATTAAAAATTCTTTAGAAGGAATCAATAGCAGAATAACTGAGGAAGAAGAATTGATAAGTGACCTGGAAGATAAAATAGTGGAAATAACTACTGCAGAGCAGAATAAAGAAAAAAGAATGAAAAGAATTGAGGACAGTCTCAGAGACCTCTGGGACAACATTAAATGCAACAACATTCAAATTATAGGGGTCCCAGAAGAAGAAGAGAAAAAGAAAGGGACTGAGAAAATATTTGAAGAGATTATAGTTGAAAACTTCCTTAACATGGGAAAGGAAATAGTCAATCAACTCCAGGGAGTGCAGAGATTCCCATTCAGGATAAATCCAAGGAGAAACACAACAAGACACATATTAATCAAACTATCAAAAGTCAAATACAAAGAAAAAATATTAAAAACAGCAAGTAAAAAACAACAAATAACATATAAGGGAATCCCCATAAGGTTAACAGCTGACCTTTCAACAGATACTCTGCAAGCCAGAAGGGAGTGGCAAGACATATATAAACTGATGAAAGGGAAAAATCTACAACTGAGATTACTCGAACCACCAAGGATCTCATTCAGATTTGATGGAGAAATTAAAACTTTTACAGACAAGCAAAAGCTAAGAGAATTCAGCACCACCAAACCAGCTTTACAACAAATGCTAAAGGAACTTCTCTAGGCAGGATACACAAGAGAAGAATAAGACCTGCAGTAACAAACCCAAAGCAATTAAGAAAATGGTAATAGGAACATACATATCAATAATTACCATAAATGGATTAAATGCTCCAACCAAAAGACATAGACTCCCTGAATGGATAAAAAATCAGGACCCAGGGCTTCCCTGGTGGTGCAGTGGTTGGGAGTCCGCCTGCCGATGCAGGGAGTGCAGGTTCATACCCCGGTGCAGGAGGATCCCACAGGCCATGGAGCATCTGGGCCCAAGAGCTGTGGCTGCTGAGCCTGCATTTCTGGGGCCTGTGCTCCGCAGCAGGAGAGTCCACGGCAGTGAGAGACCCGTGGACCACAAAAAAAAAAAAAAAAAAAAAAAAAATCAGGACCCATATATATGCTGTCTATAAGAGACCCACTTCAGAACTAGGAACACTTACAGACGGAAAGTGAGGGGATGGAAAAAGATATTCCATGCAAGTGGAAATCAAAAGAAAGCTACAGTAGCAATTCCCATATCAGACAAATACACTTTAAAATAAAGACTATTACAAAGGACAAAGAAGGACACTACATAATGATCAAGGGATCAATCCAAGAAGATATAACAATTGTAAATATTTATGCACCCAACATCGAAGCACCTCAATACATAAGGCAAATGCTAACAGCCATAAAGGGGTAATTAACAGTAACACAATAATACTAGGGGACTTTAACACCCAACTTTCACAAATGGACAGATCATCCACAATGAAAATAAACAAGGAAACACAAGCTTCAAATGACACATTAAAAAAGATGGACTTAATTGATATTTATAGGACATTCCATCCAAAAACAACAGAATACACTTTCTTCTCAAGTGCTCATGGAACATTCTCCAGGAGAGATCCTATCTTGGATCACAAATCAAGCCTTGGTAAATTTAAGAAAACTGAAATTGTATCAAGTATCTTTTCCAACCACAACACTGTGAGACCAGATATCAATTACAGGAAAAAAATCTGTAAATAAATACAAACACATGGAGGCTAAACAATACGCTACTTAATAACCAAGAGATCACTGAAGAAATCAAAGGGGAAATCAAAAAATACCTAGAAACAAATGACAATGAAAACACGAGGACCCAAAACCTATGGGATGCAGCAAAAGCAGTTCTAAGAGGGAAGTTTATAGTAATACAATCCTACCTCAAGAAACAAGAAACATCTGAAATAAAAAACCTAAACTTACACCTAAAGAAATTAGAGAAAGAAGAACAACAAAAAAAAAAACCCCAAAGTTAGGAGAAGGAAAGAAATCATAAAGATCAGATCAGAAATAAATGAAAAAGAAATGAAGGAAATGATAGCAAGATCAATTACACTAAAAGCTTGTTCTTTGAGAAGATAAACAAAATGATAAACCATTAGCCAGACGTATCAAGGAAAAAAAGGAGAAGACTCAAATCAATAGAATTAGAAATGAAAAAGGAGAAGTGACAACTGACACTGCAGAAATACAAAGGATCACGAGAGATTACCACAAGCAACTATATGCCAGTAAATGGACAACCTGGAAGAAATGGACAAATTCTTAGAGAAGAACAACCTTCTGAGACTGAACCAGGAAGAAATAGAAAATATAAACAGGCCCATCACAAGCACTGAAATTAAAACTGTGATTAAAATCTCCCAACAAACAACAGCCCAGGACCAGATGGCTTCACAGGTGAGTTCTATCAGACATTTAGAGAAGAGTTAACACCTCTCCTTCTCAAATTCTTCCAAAACATAGCAGAGAGAGGAACATTCCCAAACTCATTCTACAAGGTTAAAATCAGCCTGATACCAAAACCAGACAAAGACCTCAAAAAAAAAGGAAAGTACAGGCAAATATCACTGATGAACATAGATGCAAAAATCCTCAACAAAATACCAGCAAACAGAATCCAACAGCACATTAAAAGGATCATACAGCACGATCAATGTGGGGTTTATCCCAGGAATGCAAGCCTTGTTCAATATATAAAAATCAATCATGTGACACACCATATTAACTAATTGAAGGATAAAAACCATATGATCATCTCAATAGATGCAGAAAAAAAGCTTTTGACAAAATTCAACACCAATTTATGATAAAAACCCTCCAGAAAATAGGCATACAGGGAACTTACCTAAACATAGTATAGGCCATATATGGCAAACCCACAGCCAACATCATTCTCAATGGTGAAACCTGAAAACATTTCCACTAAGATCAGGAACAAGAAAGTTTGCCCACTCTCACCACTATTTTTCAACATAGTTTTGGCAGTTTTAGCCACAGCAATTAGAGAAGAAAAAGAAATAAAAGGAATCCAAATCGGAAAGAAGAACTAAAACTGTCACTGTTTGCACATGACATGATACTATACACAGAGAATCCTAAATATGCTACCAGAAAATTACTAGAGCTAATCAATGAATTTGATAAAGTTGCAGGATACAAAATTAATGCACAGAAATCTCTTGTATTCCTATACACTAATGATTGAAGAATCTGAAAGAAAAATTAAGGAAACACTCCCATTTACCATTGCAACAAAAAAATAAAATACTGAGGAATAAGCCTACCTAAGGAGACATAAGACCTGTATACAGAAAATTAGAAGACACTGATGAAAGAAATTAAAGATGATACAAACAGATGGAGAGATACACCATGTTCTTGGATTGGAAGAATCAACATTGTGAAAATGACTAAATGAAATGACCATAGCAATCTACACATTCAATGCAATCCCTATCAAACTACCAATGGCATTTTCACAGAACTAGAACAAAAAATCTCACAATTTGTATGGAAACACAAAAGACCCCGAATAGCCAAAGCAATCTTCAGAAGGAAAACCGGAGCTAGAGGAATCAGGCTCCTGGACTTCAGACTATACTACAAAGCTACAATAATCAAGACAGTATGGTACTGGCAGAAAAACAGAAATATAGATCAGTGGAACAGGATAGAAAGCCCAGAGATAAACCCACGCACATATGGTCACCTTACCTTTGATAAAGGAGGTAAGAATATACAATGGAAGAAAGACAGCCTCTTCCATAAGTAGTGCTAGGAAAACTGTACAGCCACATGTAAAAGAAAGAAATTACAACACTCCCTAACACCATACACAAAAAGAAACTCAAAATGTCTTAAAGACCTAAATTTAAGGCCAGACACTATCAAACTCTTAGAGGAAAACATAGGCAGAACACTCTGTGACATAAATCACAACAAGATCCTTTTTGAACCACCTCCTAGAGAAATGGAAATAAAAACAAAAATAAACAAACAGGACCTAATGAAACTTAAAAGCTTTTGCACAGCAATGGAAACCATAAAGGAGATGAAAAGACAAACCTCAGAATTGGAGAAAATATTTGCAAACAAAGCAACTGACAAAGGATTAATCTCCAAAATATACAAGCAGCTCATGCAGCTCAATAACAAAAAACCAAACAACCCAATCCAAAAATGGGCAGAAGACCTAAATAGATATTTCTCCAAAAAGGATGTACAGATAGCCAACAAAGACATGAAACAATGCTCAACACCACTAATCATTAGAGAAATGCAAATCAAAACTACAATGAGGTTATCACATCACACCAGTCAGAATGGCCATCATCAAATAATCTACAAACAGTAAATGCTGGAGAGGGTACGGAGAAAAGGGAACCCTCTTGCACTGTTGGTGGGAATGTATGTTGATACAGCCACTATGGAAAACAGTATGGGGGTTCCTTAAGAAACTAAAGATAGGGGCTTCCCTGATGGCGCAGTGGTTGAGAGTCCGCCTGCCGATGCAGGGGACACGGGTTCGTGCCCCGGTCCGGGAAGATCCCACATGCCCTGGAGCGGCTGGGCCCGTGAGCCATGGCCGCTGAGCCTGCGTGTCCGGAGCCTGTGTTCCGCAATGGGAGAGGCCACAACAGTGAGAGGCCCGCATACCACAAAAAACAAACAAACAAACAAACAAAAAAAACCTAAAGATAGAACTACCATATGACACAGCAATCTCACTACTGGGCATATACCCTGAGAAAACCATAATTCAAAAAGAGACATGTACCACAATGTTCATTGCAGCACTATTTAAAATAGCCGGGAAATGGAAGCAACCTAAGCATCCATCAACAGATGAATGGATAAAGAAGATGTGGCACATATATACAATGGAATATTACTTAGCCATAAAAAGAAATGAAATTGAGTTATTTGTACTGAGGTGCATTGACCTAGAGTCTGTCATACAGAGGCAAGTAAGTCAGAAAGAGATAAACATATACCATATGCTAACACATAAAAGAAGAGGCCTGCCCATTTTTCAGGCATAAATACTATTTACCAGAGTCTCTACTATCCTACCTGTAATGTCTTATTTCAACCAACCAAAAATTATTAGATTTGATTTTAAAAATTACTATTAAGGGACAACAGAACAAGACCCAGATATGACTCACTTGTTGGAACAATCAGAGAGGAATTTAAAGTAACTATTATTATGTTAAAGGCTCTAGTAGAAAATGTGTGCAATATGCATGAATAGATGGAGAGTTTCAGCAGAGAGATGAAAACTTAAAGAAAAATGCAAATGGAAGTGCTACAAATAAAAATCATGGTAAGAGATAAAGAATGCCTTCAATCAACACTTCAGAAGTGGATTCAACACTACTGAGCCCAGGAAAAAATGAATGCACTTAAAGATCAGTCAATAGAAATTACCCAATCTGAAACATTAAAGCAAAAAAAAAAAAAAAAAAAAAAAAAAAGAGAGAGAGAGAGAGAGAAAACAGAGAGCAAAGAACCTAAAACCTGCAGACAATATTAAGAGGTCTAACATATATGTAATTGGAATCCCAGTGTAAGCAAGAAAGAATGGGGTATGAGAAATATTTTAATAAATAATGGCCAAGAATTTTCCTAAAATAATGAAAGACATCAAAACACAGATCCAAGCTCAGAGAACACCAAGCATGATATACACCACCACCAGCACTCCCCAAACAACACCACACACCTGGACACATCATATTCAAACAGTTGAAAATGAAAATAAAAATGATTCAGAGAAAATCTTTAAGGCAGTTAGAAAAAGAAAGTATTACATACAGAAGAATAAAGATAAAAATTGCAAAACACTTCCTGTCAGAAACTATGCAAGCCTCATAGAATGAGTTGGAGAGAATTCCCACCTCTTGTATTTTGGGGAAAGATTTGTGTAGGAGCCGTATTACCTCTTTAAATGTTTGGCAGAATTCACCAGTGAAGCCAGCGGGGCCAGGAGTAGCCTTTGTTAAAAGGTTTTTAACTATGAACTCCATTTAAAACATATATATAGGACTATTCATGTTACCTATTTCTTCTTGAGTGTGCTTTGACAATTTGTGTCTGTTCAAAAAATTTGTGCACTGCATGTAATTTGTCCAATTTATGGCCATAAAATTCCTTATAAATTTCTTTTTATCCTTTAATGTCTTCAGGGTCTGCAGTAATGTTCTGTCTTTCATTTCTGATATTGGTAATTTGGGTCTTTTCTCTTTTTCATGGTCTGTCTTACCAATTTTATTAATCTTCTCAAAAACCAGCTTTTAGATTAATTGAACCAGGATATGTTAGAAAGGAAGGCTGAAAAACAAAGTTTACCCTGAAGAAGTAACAATGAAGCTGAGACTTGAAAGACATTGTGAGTACAAATGTCCCAAAGTAAATAGGAGATAGGTGAGTTCAGGAATAATATTGTTTTTTAAAAGGCCAGTGTGGTTGGAGCATGCCTGAGAGAAAAACAGAGGCTACATAACACAAAGCCATATAGTCATGGTAAGAATTAATATGGGAATTTATGCCAAAAACGAATGGAAGCCACTGGAGGGTATTTCATAGCAGAGTTGATATGGCCAATTTGTTCTGAAAAGCTCAATCTGGCTGTAGTATGGAGAATAAATCGGGGCAGGGGAGTAGAATCAAGAGAACAATTAAGTGGTTATTATGGCAGTTCAGGAGGGAGTGGGGCCTTAGACTAGGAAATGGCAGAGAAATGGGAAGATTTAAGTGATGATAAGTAATGAATGGTTTAGAATTGATCAATTGATTGACTAATTTTTTAATTGCTGGTATAAAATAACACATTTATTTGACACTTACTTTGTGCCAGGAACTAGTCTAAGCATTTTAAGAGACTTAATACAAGATCTTGCAGCTAATAAGAGAAAGTGCAGGGTTTAAATCCCGGCAGATCCTGTTCTCTAAGTCTTTGCCGTTATGGCCTCTTGGATGATAAGATTAAAGAAAAGAGAGGATTCAAGGATACATTCTTGGTTTCTGGGTTAAACAACTGGGTACTACTTACTGAAAAGAAAATTAGAGGAAAACCATGTTTTAAAGAAAAATGAGTTCAGCTTTAGACAAAACAAAGATAGACATATATATCACAACCTTAGAAAGAAACCCAACTCCGCATGAAAAAATTAAGGAAATCTTGTTATGGTATAATGATACAGGGCTTATGCATTTAATTATGTTGATAAATATAAGTATATACTATTTTTTAATTTCCAAGGGTAAACTAAAGACACAAACAAAATGTTTCTTTGGAGTTTCAGTTCTGGCAGGTTGTACAGGACTAACCCTCTATAGTTAACAATTATGACCTCTGGATAAGATCTTAAAATTTTTTTGAAGGTAATGGAGAGTGGCCAAAAAAAAAAAGCATAAACTGGAGAGGGTTTGACCCTTGAAAAAAATGGACCCACCCTGAGGTGAAATACATACTTATTAGATTTATCATTTGAGGGTACTTCTCAGTTTATACTATATGAGGTCTAGAAATAAAGCAGAGACATTCAACTTTTTAAATATAGAGTTAAAAAAAGGTGAATCGTACTTAAAGAGCAGCTTTAAAAGAGGTAGGGAATCCTATAAATAAGGGATACAAAGAAAGTAGAAATTTTAAAATCTGCTTATAAATTTTCCTCAAATCTTGGCTGACACCTAAGCTGTGCATGCTCACCTAAAACTCCAAGGAGTTCAAGAGGAAAACAATATCTGGAAGATTGAAAGATATGAGCAGAATTTTCAGGTGCTGTCCAGCACAGGGGAGACAAAGTTTAGATTCACATCCTTACAAGGGAGAGGGGCTTGGTAAACATCTCAGCCTTTCTATGGAAACCCCAGAAGGACTATGTGTGAGAATAAAAACTACTCCCCAAAACTAAGAGATTCATTGTAGGACTAAGAAAACATTAAAAATAGATCCACTCTAAAAAAGAAAAACCAAGCCTCCAAGGTTACCTGCCAATAATTTAACTGCATACTACACCTTAACTTAGGAGAAGATAGCAGAATACAACATCTAAATAACCCATCACCTTGAATATCCAAGATAAAAATCACTACACAGGATGATATGAGCTATAGTCAAGGGAAAAGTCAGTCAACAGAAATTTACCAATAAATGCACAAGGAAGTTAAAATAACTATGATTAATATGTTAAAGAATATACAAGGTATTATATAATGAAACTATGGAAATTTTCAGTAGTGATTTGAAAGTAAAAAATAGGTTATAACTGAAAAATATAATTTTGAGTGATATTAATAACTGAACAGAATAAAAGAATGCATAAATGAATTTGAAGACAAAATAAAGCACAGAGAGAAAAACAAATTAGGAAAAATTGAATATTGAACTCTCATTCATTGCTGGTGGGAATGCAAAATGGTACAGCTACTTTGGAATACAGTTTGGCAGTTACTTACAAAACTAAACATACTCTTGCAATATAATTCAGCAATTGTGCTCCTTAGTATTTAAAGACCTGAAAACGTATGTCTACACAAAAATGTGCACACAGATGTTTAAAGCAGCGTTAATTATAACTGCCAAAACTTAGAGGCAACCAAGACGTCCTTCAGTAGCTGAATGCATAAACTGTGATACATCCATACATACAACTGAATATTATTCAGCAAACACACACACACACACACACACACAAAGGGCTATCAGATCATGAAAAGACACAGAGGAATCTTAAATGCATATTGCTAAGTAAAAGAAGCCAGTCTGAAATGGCTATATACTGTATGAGTCCACCTATATGACATTATGGAAAAGATAAAACCATAGAGACAGTAAAAGATCATAGTTGCCAGGGAACAGAGAGGAGGGAGAGATGAATATGCAGAGCACAGAGAATGGTTAGGGCAGTGAAAATACTGTCTGATATCATAATGTTGGACACATGTCATAACTTGTCCAAATCATAGAATGTATGGGTTTTGTGTGAATATAATCTGTCAATGTAGGTTCATCAATTGTAATAACTGTACCACTTTGATAGGGGATGTTGATAATGGGGAAGTCTGTGCATCTGTGGGGGCAGGAGTTATTTGGAAAACCTCTGTACCTTCCCTCAATTTTGCTATGAATCTTAAACTACTCTAAAAAGTCTTAATTCTTAAAAAAATCTATAAAAGTTTTTATAGAAATTGACAAGCTGATTTTTAAAATTTATATGAAAATGACTAGAATAGTCAAAATAGCCTTGAAAAAGTAGAACAAAGTTGGAGGACTTATACTTACTTTAAAGCTATAATATCAAATAAGTACGGCGTTGAGATAAGAATACATAATGAAACATACCTAATGGACAAATATGTAAGAATACATAATGGAACAGGAAACAAAGTCCAGAAATAGGCTCACCCTTATGTTTTAAATTTGTTTTTACAAATGTACCAAAACAACCCACTAGGCAAACACAGGAAAGTCTTCTCTACTAATGGTGCTGAAACAACTGGATATTTGATGGAAAAAAAAATTGAACTTTGATTCCTACTTCAAACTATACATACAAATTAATTTGAGATAAATCATTGACCCAACATGAAAGGTAAAACTGTAACACTTATGAAAGGAAATTGTAATATATCTTCACAAGCTTAGGTAGACATAAATTTTTACACAAGATTCAAAAACTATAAACCATAAAATTAAAAAATTGATAAATTAGACATCATCAGAACTCAAACCTGCTCACCAAAAAAACAGCACTAGTAAGATGAAGAGGCCAGCCACAGACTGGGTAAAAGCATTCACAATATATATATCTGTAAAGGATCGTATCCAGAATATTTAAAGAACTTCTATAACTCAATGATAAAATGGACAACCAAATAAAAAGAGTAGGAAAAAGACACTTCATGTAAAAAATATTAAAATGACCAATGTGCATCAAAAGTGCTCAAAATGTTCATTAAGGAAAATGCAAATTAAAACTATAATAAGATACTACCACCCACATACTACAGTGGCTAAAAGTAAAAAAGAGTTCATCTACCAAGTGTTGGTGATGATGTGGAACACCCGATACTCTCAAATGTTGCAGGTGGAGTATGAAATGATACAGCCACTTTGCAAAACTCTTTACTAGTTACTTGTAAAGTTAAACATGTACAACCATATGACCCAGCAATATCACTTCTAGGTATTTACCCAAAAGAAATGAAAACTTATTTCTACAGAAGATTGTAGAAGAATGTTCACAGCAACTTTATTTACAATAGCCCCAAACTAGAAACAACCCAAATGTCCATCAGCAAATGAATGGTTAAACAAATTGATATACTCATGCAATGGAATATCACCTGACAATAAAAAGAAACAAATCACTAATACATGCAATGTAGATGAATCTCAAAATCATGTTGAAAGAAATAAGTCAAACACAAAGCATAATTCCATTTATCTAAAGTTTGAGAAGAGGTAAAACTAAAATCTGGTGATAGAATTCAGAATAATGTTTGTATGGGTTGGTTGGAAAGGAGGATGGAGAGTGATGGGAAAAGGTCATGAGGGAACTTACTAGGGTGATGGAAAAGTTCTAAATCATAATAGATTGGTTGTTTTATGGGTATACATTTGTCAAACTCTCTAAACTCTATAATTAGTATCTGTACATTTTATTGTACATAAGTTGTACCTCACAAAAATAATAAAAACCTAACACCTCTTTAAGTGACTACAAACTGGATCATTCTAGCCATGTTTATAATAAGATCTGGTAACTATGGCTAAATCTATCAAATTTACCAAAAATATCTAAAATTTACTGAATTTTATACAGGGCTTTTCCAACAGTTTCAACAGAGAAAATTAATAGATGATAGAATATAGACTGCAACCAAATACAAGGAACAAAACTCAAAAACAAGGTCATCATGAGAAAGTACCTCCAAGAAATAACTTCAGTAGAACTAAATATACTCAGGAAAAAAAGAAAAGACTGAGACAATGATATCAATTAAACAATGGCATTTCTAATCAGCCTATCAATTCTGTTATCATTTATTTATAATATTTCATCCTTTCTGTATTAATACTGTAAGAATTAAAACAAAATGGTATGACTAGATGATTTAAATTTCTAAAAGAGCAGTTTGCTGATGAACTCTAGATGATTTGGCCAAGAGATCACTCTGCCTGTAGTTAGATCTGGCCAATCCAAAGAACCAATTACACCATACATTCTTTTTTTTAATTCTTAAATTTAATTTTATTTATTTTTTTATACGACAGGTTCTTATTAGTCATCAATTTTATACACATCACTGTATGCATGTCGATCCCAATCGCCCAATTCATCACACACCACCCCCACACCCCCCCGCTTTCCCCCCTTGGTGTCCATACGTTTGTTCTCTACATCTGTGTCTCAATTTCTGCCCTGCAAACCAGATCATCTATACCCTTTTTCTAGGTTCCACATATATGCGTTAATATACAATATTTGTTTTTCTCTTTCTTACTTACTTCACTCTGTATGACAGTCTCTAGATCCATCCATGTCTCAACAAATGACCCAATTTCATTCCTTTTTATGGCTGAGTAATATTCCACTGTATATATGTACCATATCTTCTTTATCCATTCATCTGTCGATGGGCATTTAGGTTGTTTCCATGACCTGGCATTTGTAAATAGTGCTGCAAAGAACACTGGAGTGCATAAGTCTTTTTGAATTGTGGTTTTCTCTGGGTATATGCCCAGTAGTGGGAATTGTTGGATCATATGGTAATTCTATTTTTAGTTTTTTTAAGGAACCTCCGTACTGTTCTCCATAGTGGCTGTATCAGTTTACATTCCCACCAATAGTGCAAGAGGGTTCCCTTTTCTCCACACCCTCTGCAGCATTTGTTGTTTGTAGATTTTCTGATGAAGCCCATTCTAACTGGTGTGAGGTGATACCTCATTGTAGTTTTGATTTGCATTTCTCTAATAATTAGTGATGTTGAGCAGCTTTTCATGTGCTTCTTGGCCATCTGTATGTCTTCTTTTTAGAAATGTCTATTTAGGTCTTTTCCCATTTTTGGATTGGGTTTTGTTTTTTTTAATATTGAGCTGCATGAGCTGTTTATATATTTTGGAGATTAATCCTTTGTCCGTTGATTCATTTGCAAATATTTTCTCCCATTCTGAGGGTTGTCTTTTTGTCTTGTTTATGGTTTCCTTTGCTGTGCAAAAGCTTTTAAGTTTCATTAGGTCTCATTTGTTTATTTTTGTTTTTATTACCATTACTCTAGGAGGTGGATCAAAAAAGATCTTGCTGTGATTTATGTCAAAGAGAGTTCTTCCTATGTTTTCCTCTAAGAGTTTTAAAGTGTCCAGTCTTACATTGAGGTCTCAAATCCATTTTGAGGTTATTTTTGTGTATGGGGTTAGGGACTGTTCTAATTTCATTCTTTTACATGTAGCTGTCCAGTTGTCCCAGCACCACTTGTTGAAGAGACTGTCTTTTCTCCATTGTATATCCTTGCCTCCTTTTTCACAGATTAGTTGACCATTGGTGTGTGGGTTTACCTCTGGAATTTCTATCTTGTTCCATTGATCTATGTTTCTATTTTTGTGTCAGTACCATATTGCCTTGATGACTGTAGCTTTGTAGTATAGTCTGAAGTCAGGGAGTCTGATTCCTCCAGCTCCATTTTTTTCCTTCGAGACTGCTTTGGCTATTCGGGGTCTTTTGTGTCTCCATACTAATTTTAAGATATATTGTTCTAGTTGTGTAAAAAATGCCATTGGTAATTTGATAGGGATTGCACTGAATCTGTAGATTGCTTTGGGTAGTATAGTCATTTTCACAGTATTGATTCTTCCAATCCAAGAACATGGTATATCTCTCCATCTGTTGGTATCATCTTTAATTTCTTTCATCAGTGTCTTATCGTTTTCTGCATACAAGTCTTTTGTCTCCCTAGGAAGGTTTATTCCTAGGTATTTTATTCTTTTTGTTCCAATGGTAAATGGGGGTGCTTCCTTAATTTCTCTTTCAGATTTTTTATCATTAGTGTATAGGAATACAGGAGATTTCTTTGCATTAATTTTATCTTGCAACTTTACCAAATTCATTGATTAGCTCTAGTAGTTTTCTGGTGGCATCTTTAGGATTCACTACATATAGTATCATGTCATCTGCAAACAGTGACAGTTTTACTTCTTCTTTTCCAATTTGTATTTCTTTTTCTTCTCTGATTGCTGTGGCTAGAACTTCCAAAACTATGTTGAATAATAGTGGTGAAGTGGACATCCTTGTCTTGTTCCTGATCTTAGAGGAAATGGTTTCAACTTTTCACCATTGAGAATGATGTTTGCTGTGGGTTTGTCATATATGGCCTTTATTATGTTGAGGTATGTTCCCTCTATGCCCACTTTCTGGAGACTTTTTATCATAAGTGGATGTTGAATTTTGTCAAAAGCTTTTTCTGCATCTATTGAGATAATCATATGGTTTTTATTCAGTTTTTTAATATGGAGTATCACATTGATTGATTTGTATATATTGAAGAATCCTTGCATCCCTGGGATAAATCCCACTTGATCATGGTGTATGATCCTTTTAATGTGTCATTGGATTCTGTTTGCTAGTATTTTGTTGAGGATTTTTGCATCTATATTCATCAGTGATATTGGTCTGTAATTTTCTTTTTTGTAGTATCTTTGGTTTTGGTATCAGGGTGATGGTGGCCACATAGAATGAGTTTGAGAGTGCTCCTTCCTCCGTAATTTTTTGGAGGAGTTTGAGAAGGATGGGTGTTAGCTCTTTCTAAATGTTTGATAGAATTCACCTGTGAAGCCATCTGGTCCTGGACTTCTGTTTGTTGGAAGATTTTTAATCACAGTTTCAATTTCATTACTTGTGACTGGCCTGTTCATATTTTCTATTTCTTCCTAGTTCAGTGTTGGAAGGTTATACCTTTCTAAGAATTTGTCCATTTCTTCCAGGTTGTCCACTTCATTGGCATAGAGTTGCTTCTAATAGTCTCTTAGGATGCTTTGTATTTCTTCAGTGTCTGTTGTAATTTCTCCTTTTTCATTTCTAATTCTATTGATTTGAGTCCTCTCCCTCTTTTTCTTGATGAGTCTGGCTAGTGGCTTATCAATTTTGTTTATCTTCTCAAAGAACCAGCTTTTACTATTATTGATCTTTGCTATTGTTTTCTTTGTTTCTATTTCATTTATTTCTGCTCTGAACTTTATGATTTCTTTCCTTCTTCTAACTTTGGGTTTTGTTTGTTCTTCTTTCTCTAGTTCCTTTAGGTGTAAGGTTAGATTTTTTATTTTTCTTCTCTCTTGAGGTAGGCTTGTATAGCTATAAACGTCCCTCTTAGAACTGCGTTTGCTGCATCCCATAGGTTTACAATCATCGTGTTTTCACTGTCATTTGTCTCTAGGTATATTTTGATTTCCTCCTTGATTTCTTCAGTGATCTCATTGTTATTTAGTAACGTTATGTTTAGCCTCCATGTGTTTGTGTTTTTTACGTTTTGTCCCCTATAATTCATTTTTAATCTCATAGAGTTGTGGTCAGAAAAGATGCTTGATATGCTTTCAATTTTCTTAAATTTACTGAGGCTTGATTTGTGACCAAATATGTGACCTATCCTGGAGAATGTTCCATGTGTACTTGAGAAGAAAGTGTAATCTGCTGTTTTAGGATGGAATGTCCTATAAATATCAATTAAATCTGTCTGGTCTATTGTGTCATTTAAAGCTTCTGTTTCCTTATTTATTTTCATTTTGGATGATCTGTCCATTGGTGTAAGTGAGGTGTTAAAGTCCCCCACTATTATGGTGTTACTGTCGATTTCCTCTTTTAGAACTGTTAGCAGTTGCCTTATGTATTGATGTGCTCCTATGTTGGGTGCATATATATTTATAATTGTTATATCTTCTTGGATTGATCCCTTGATCATTATGTAGTGTCCTTCCTTGTCTCTTGTAAACTTCTTTTTTTTAAGTCTATTTTATCTGATATGGGTATTGCTACTCCAGCTTTCTTTTGATTTCCATTTGCATGGAATATCTTTTTCCATCCCCTCACTTTCAGTCTGTATGTGTCCCTAGGTCTGAAGTGGGTCTCTTGTAGACAGCATATATATGGGTCTTGTTTTTGTATCCATTCAGCCATCCTGTGTCTTTTGGTTGGAGCATTTAATCCATTCACATTTAAGGTAATTGTCAATATGTATATTCCTATGACCATTTTCTTAATTGTTTTCCATTTGGTTTTTTAGGTCCTTTTCTTCTCTTGTGTTTCTCACTTAGAGAAGTTCCTTTAGCATTTGTTGTAGAGCTGGTTTGGTGGTGCTGAATTCTCTTAGCTTTTGCTTGTCTGTAAAGCTTTTGATTTCTCCATAGAATCTGAATGAGATCCTTGCCGGGTAGAGTAATCTTGGCTGTAGGTTCTTCCCTTTCATCACTTTAAGTATATCATGGCACTCCCTTCGGCTTGTAGAGTTTCTGCTAAGAAATCAGCTGTTAATCTTATGGGAGTTCCCTTGTATGTTATTTGTCATTTTTCCCTTGCTGCTTTCAATAATTTTTCTTTGTCTTTAATTTTTGCCAATTTGATTACTATGTGTCTGGGCATGTTTCTCCTTGGGTTTATCCTATATGGGACTCACTGTGCTTCCTGGAGTTGGGTGGCTATTTCATTTCCCATGTTAGGGAAGTTTTTGACTATAATCTCTGCAAATATTTTCTCTAGACCTTTCTCTCTCTCTTCTCCTCTGGGACCCCTATAATGCGAATGTTGTTGCATTTAATGTTGTCCCAGAGGTCTCTTAGGATGTGTTCATTTCTTTTCATTCTTTTTTCTTTATTCTGGTCTGCAGCAGTGAATTCCACCATTCTGTCTTCCAGGTCACTTATCCATTCTTCTGCCTCACTTATTCTGCTATTGATTATTTCTAGTGTAGTTTTCATTTCAGTTATTGTATTGTTCATCTCTGTTTGTTCTTTAATTCTTCTAGGTCTTTGTTAAACATTTCTTGCATCTTCTCGATCTTTGCCTCCATTCTTTTTCCAAGGTCCTGGATCATCTTCCCTATCATTATTCTGAATTCTTTTTCTGGAAGTTTGCCTAACTCCACTTCATTTAGTTGTTTTTCTGGGCTTTTATCTTGTTCCTTCATCTGGTACATAGTCCTCTGCCTTTTCATTTTGTCTATCTTTCTGTGAATGTGGCTTTTGTTCCACAGGCCACAGGATTGTAGTTGTTCTTGCTTTTGCTGTCTGCCCTCTGGTGGATGAGGCTATCTAAGAGGCTTGTGCACGTTTTCTGATGGGAGGAACTGGTCGTAGGTAGAGCTGACTGTTGCTCTGGTGGGCAGAGCTCAGTAAAACTTTAATCTGCTTGACTGTTGATGGGTGGGGCTGGGTTCCCTCCCTGTTGGTTGTTTGGCCTGAGGCAACCCAACACTGGAAACTTCCTGGGATCTTTGTTGGGGCTAATGGCCGACTCTGGGAAGGCTCATGCCAAGGATTACTTCCCAGAACTTCTGCTGCCAGTGTCCTTGTCCCCATGGTGAGCCACAGCCTCCCCTCACCTCTGCAGGAGACCCTCCAACACTAGCAGTTAGGTCTGGTTCAGTCTCCCCTGGGGTCACGGCTCCTTCCCTGGGTCCCACTGCACACACTACTTTGTGTGTGCCCTCCAAGAGTGGAGTCTCTGTTTCCCCCAGTCCTGTCAAAGTCCTGCAGTTAAATCCCACTAGGCTTCAACGTCTGATTCTCTAGGAATTCCTCCTCCCATTGCCAGATCCCCTGTTGGGAAGCCTGACGTGGGGCTCAGAACCTGCACTCCAGTGGGCGGACTTCTGTGGTATAATTGTTCTCCAGTCTTTGAGTCACCCACCCAGCAGTTATGGGATTAGATTTTGATGTGATTGCACCCCTCCTACCATCTCATTGTGGCTTCTCCTTTGTCTTTGGATGTGGGGTATATTTTTGGGTGATTTCTAGTTTCTTCCTGTCGATGGTTGTCCAGCAGCTACTTGTGATTCTGGTGTTCTCACTAGAGCAAGTGAGAGCATGTCCTTCTACTCTGCCATCTTGGTTCAGGCTCTTCTGACCTACACCATATATTCTTGTGTTTGCATAAAGCTGGCTTTATTTGCAACACTCCTCCCCTCCTTCTGGGAGGTAAAGGCCAGGAAATGAAAGGTTACTTTCTGCTTAGAAGATCTTGTAAAAAGAACTTGATAGTTTCACACAGGGGGGCTCCATTCATAATCACAACACCTAACAGTGAACTGGCTGTTCAGAGCTGCTTTAAATTCAAAT
This sequence comes from Mesoplodon bidens, assembly GCF_964165515.1. Classification (NCBI taxonomy): domain Eukaryota; kingdom Metazoa; phylum Chordata; class Mammalia; order Artiodactyla; family Ziphiidae; genus Mesoplodon; species Mesoplodon bidens. Next base: position 77,242,260 of record NC_138165.1, read on the forward strand.
GGGAAGACTAACAAACATCTCCAAAGTATTCCTAACCCCCAATCTCTTTTAAAAATCAATTGTTTTCAAAACCCCTCTTTATGTTTCTATAGCAAACAGCTGCACAAATAAACAAAGTAAAATATCATGCTATGTAGATGCTCTGTGTAGAGCCTAAAGGAAGCTACAAAACTGAAGAATTCTTTCACAATTTCTAATACATAATTCAGGACAAGAGGAGATTATACCATGCATTGCACCACACGGTCTCCTAGCTGCACGAATCATTAGAATTTGACCGATTTCAAGGTCTTCCAGATCTTGTGATACAGGCATTCTACCATATTACACAAACTATCCTTGTACTATACACATTTTACACCATGTCTTCTTTGACAACGCATGTAAAGTATACCATAATAAATTGGAGGAATTTAATTGCCATTGAATATAACTGATACACAATTTCCTAATAAACTCAAATGAAGAGGTAATTTCTTGATATATTCTTTGTTTTAAATCAGCAGTAAGAGAAGTTATTCCTAATATATTGTAAATGGGGCATGTTATTACAGCTGAATTATTATGAAAGGCTTCTTTTCATGTACTCATACTGGCTTGCAACAGCAAGGAATCTGTGGCTCACTAATAAATGCATGGTAATCACATGTTTTCTTATTTTCTAGATGACTTCATGGATTATTTAATTTTAAATGTCCTCTACACTTAAAGGTGATTAAAAGCCAAATACTGCAACAACCATGGAACAATGCATTCTATGGTTAATGTGCTGTGGTTACTTATAGTGGGATGTTTTGAAATATCTGAGAAATCTAGAAAACAGGAAACCTTACTGAAACTACAACTTCTTTAGTCTTGAAATAATCAAACCATAAAACCCGGTGTTATTTGAGGTAGGACTCATAGGCTTAAATACCCTTTCCCATCTCTAGTCATATAAGACCTACTTTTCTTTCTCTTGTTGCTATTTTTAACTTTTCATCTCCTACTTATTTTCTTTGGATTTTAATTCATTTTTTTTCTTCTTTTACATGCCTGTCAGAGAATTCTTAAGTATTACCTTCTCCCTTGTAACTACATCTCAGCTAGAGAAGATAGTGAATTTCAAATATTTTGATGCTCTTCATCTTGAACCATTAATTAACTATTTGATTCAGCCTCTGAGGCAAAATCCCACCATGACCCAGCACTCACGTAAAATGTAACTATTATCAAGTAAATAAGTGACCTCATTGATTTTACACAACTGGCTGTCTAGGAGGTCCAAAGGTCTAGTTGCTTGTACACAGTCATCTTCTCCTCATGTCTTCACATGGTCTTCCCTCTGCCCATCTTTAAGACAGGTTTGGGCTTCCCTGGTGGCACAGTGGTTGAGAGTCTGCCTGCCGGTGCAGGGGACACGGGTTCGTGCCCTGGTCTGGGAAGATCCCACATGCCGCGGAGCGGCTGGGCCCGTGAGCCATGGCCGCTGAGCCTGCGTGTCCAGAGCCTGTGCTCCACAACGGGAGAGGCCACCACAGTGAGAGGCCCTCGTACCGCAAAAAAAAAAAAAAAAAAAAGACAGGTTATGTGTGTGATTCAACTGTGCATTCCCCATATATTTCACATGGTGCCTAGTGGACAGTTGTAGGAAACAAATTCATGTTAAATAAATAGATTTACATTTATCCTGTTTGCTTTTATTATCACCAACTCAAGGAAGCCTACTAATTATTTTATATTCCTCTTTAAACTGTTCTTTTAATAAAAAAATCTTCAATTTGACCACATTATAACTAGTTTGACCGCCTTCTTTTATATCCTATATTGACAAATTAGTATCCATATTTTGCAAAATCTGACAATGTTTTAAAACCTTTTCTTCTTTCTTTGTATACAAGTCAGATCTTTGGGGGTTTTTAATTGGTGCTTTTCTGTTGTTTTGATTTAATGGAGACTCTTGTTTTAATTTTCACCATATATGTATATCTGAATATATATTTATGTATATACATGTATATTTGAAGATCAGAAGCAATATGTAAATCCTTCTTTTCAGCATATATTGTAAATATTTGGCAGACAATATTCCAATCAAAATTCTTACATGAATTCAATAGCCATTGACCATTATAAATCCAGGAAAATCATACTGTTATGTGGCAGGTTGTTAGAAAAAACCTAAGAGAGCTTTAACTAAGGGGCCAGGGACATTACTATGCATTTGTCTATTTAACCTTGATTCAAGCAATAAGAGCATTGTGAGCATTTCTATGGAAGCTCAACCACCCAACATAAAGCCTAGTAAGATAATAATAAAAATCCTCATCCACATCTACAGGCCTCTTAACATCTGCTACCCAGTGAACATTCTTGTGGAACCCAACTCCCAACTCCCTCCTCACATGCTTATTGTTACTTGTGACAAGATCCATGAACCATTCTAAAGATACTGTCCACCCTTTAATATCGTGCACAACCCTAAATTATGCACAGCTGAGCCATCAGCAGCTAAGAAAAAGTTTCATAGAAGAGCTATTCATGATATAGCCCAAGATGCAACATGAAGACCAAAGGGCATATAGAGAATGAAGACTCAAAGAACAGAAAGTTGGAGCAAGACAGAGAGGCTCTTGAGAGAAAAGGAAACTTTTGAGATGGCACTTATACATGGGATTGAGACAAGTGACCCCGTTTATCTACACAGAACATGGATTCCTTTCCTGTTTGCATTCACTCAGATGCAGGTGAAGTGTATGTAATTCATATTTTACCACATCTACTCTGTTTCTATATTGAATTCCATAAAATGTTGTATTTCTGAGGGATACAAAGTAGTTTAATGGTAATAGTATTCGAATTACACTCTTCCTTCAAACAACATACATGCCAAGACAAAAACCGAATGTAAGTCAAACACAGCCCTAAATTTTTATAACTTGACATGCAGTCCACAGAACAAATAACAATTCCAGTGACAATAATAGGAAATCCTTTAATTTTTATCACATTTTACAATTTAAAAACCACTTTTACTAGAAGGTGAGTTTCACTTAAGCAATAATATTTAAAGCAGTTTCACAAAATTGTATAATGATTACCTCTATTGATAAAAAGACGTTTCTTGTAAAAAAATAATAACATGGAAAAATGTAAATAAGATAATGAAAAGCACTTTAATAACCCCTGTCCCCCCCGCACACAAAAACTAACAATAAAATGTTGATAAATTTCTTTTCAGGTGTATCTTTTTTTTTCCCTTTAATTTTATCTATTTATTTATTTATTTTAACATCTTTATTGGAGTATAATTGTTTTACAATGGTGTGTTAGTTCCTGCTGTACAACAAAGTGAATAAGCTATACATATACATATATCCCCATATCATCTCCGTCTTGCGTCTCCCTCCCACCCTCCCTATCCCACCTCTCTAGGTGGACACAAGGCACCGAGCTGATCTCCCTGTGCTATGCGCCTGCTTCCCACTAGCTGTCTATTTCACATTTAGTGTGTATATATGTCCATGCCACTCTCTCACTTCATCCCAGCTTACACTCCTGCCTTCCCATATCCTCAAGTCCATTCACTACATCTGCGTCTTTATTCCTGTCCTGCCCCTAGGTTCCTCAGAACTTTTTTTTTTTTAGATTCCATATATATGTGTTAGCATACAGTATTTGTTTTTCTCTTTCTGACTTACTTCACTCTCTATGACAGTCTCTAGGTCCATCCACCTCACTACAAATAACTCAATTTCATTTCTTTTTATGGCTGAGTAATACTCCATGGTAAATATGTGCCATATCTTCTTTATCCATTCATCTGTCAATGGACACTTAGGTTGCTTCCATGTCCTGGCTATTGTAATAGTGTTGCAATGAACATTGTGGTACATGACTCTTTATCAAAAATAAGGTGACCATAAGTGCATGGGCATATCTCTGGGCTTCTATACTGCTCCCTTGATCTATATTTCTGTTTTTGTGCCAGTACCATACTGGCTTGATTACTGTAGCTTTGTAATATAGTCTGAAGTCAGGGAGCCTGATTCCTCCAGCTCTGATTTTCTTTCTCAAGATTGCTTTGGATATTCAGGGTCTTTTGTGTTTCCATACAAATTGTGAAATTTTTTGTTCTACTCCTGTGAAAAATGCCATTGGTAGTTTGATAGAGATTGCACTGAATCTGTAGATTGCTTTGGGTAGTACAGTCATGTCCACAATGTTGATTCTTCCAATCCAAGAACGTGGTATATCTCTCCATCTGTTTGTAACATCCTTAATTTTTTTCATCAGTGTCTTATAGTTTTCTGCATGCAGGTCTTTTGTCTCCTTAGGTAAGTTTATTCCTAGGTATTTTATTCTTTTTGTTTTAGTGGTAAATGGGAGTGTTTCCTTAATTTCTATTTCAATTTTTCATCATTAGTGTATAGGAATGCAAGAGATTTCTGTGCATTAATTTTTTATCCTGCTACTTTACCAAATTCATTAATTACCTCTAGTAGTTTTCTGGTAGCATATTTAGGATTCTCTATGTATAGTATCATGTCATCTGTAAACAGTGACAGTTTTAGTTCTTCTTTCCGATTTGGATTCCTTTTATTTCTTTTCCTTCTCCAACTGCCATGGCTAAAATTTCCAAAACTATGTTGAATAATAGTGGTCAGAGTAGGCAACCTTGTCTTGTTCCTGATCTTAATGGAAATGGTTTCAGTTTCTCACCATTGAGAAAGATGTTGCCTGTGGATTTGTCATATGTGGTCTTTATTATGTTGAGGTAAGTTCCCTCTATGCCTACTTTCTAGAGAGTTTTTATCATAAATGGGTGTTGAATTTTCTCAAAAGCTTTTTCTGCATCTATTGAGATGATCATATGGTTTTTATCATTCACTTTGCTAATATGGTTTATCACATTGATTGATTTGCATATATTGAAGAATCCTTGAATTCCTGGGATAAAACCCACTTGAGCATGGTGTATAGTCCTTTCCATGTGCTGTTGAATTCTGTTTGCTATTATTTTGTTGAGGATTTTTGCATGTATGTTCAGTGATTTGGGAGTGTAGTTTCCTTTTCTTGTGACATCTTTGTCTGGTTTTGGTATCAGGGTGAAGGCAGCCTTGTAGAATGAGTTTGGGACTGTTCCTCCCTCTGCTATATTTTGGAAGAGTTTGAGAATGAGAGGTGTTAGCTCTTCTCTAAATGTTTGACAGAATTCACCTGTGAAGCCATCTGGTCCTGGGCTTTTGTTTGTTGGAAGATTTTTAACCACAGTTTCAATTTCAGTGCTTGAGATTGGTCTGTTTATATTTTCTATTTCTTCCTGGTTCAGTCTCAGAAGGTTGTTCTTCTCTACGAATTTGTCCATTTCTTCCAGGTTGTCCATTTTATTGGCATATAGTTACTTGTAGTAATCTCTCATGATCCTTTGTATTTCTGCAGTGTCAGTTGTTACTTCTCCTTTTTCATTTCTAATTCTATTGTTTTGGGTCTTCTCCCTTTTTTCCTTGAGTCTGGCAAATGGTTTATCAATTTTGTTTATCTTCTCAAAGAACCAGCTTTTAGTTTTATTGATCTTTGCTATCGTTTCCTTCATTTCTTTTCCATTTTTTTCTGATCTGATCTTTATGATTTCTTTCCTTCTGCTAACTTTGGGGTGTTTTTGTTCTTCTTTCTCTAATTGCTTTAGGTACAAGGTTAGGTTTTTTATTTGAGTTGTTTCTTGTTTCTTGAGGTAGGATTGTATTGCTATAGACTTCCCTCTTAGAACTGCTGTTGCTGCATCCCATAGGTTTTTGGTCCTCATGTTTTCATTGTCATTTGTTTCTAAGTATTTTTTGATTTCCCCTTTGATTTCTTCAGTGATCTCTTGGTTATTAAGTAGTGTATTGTTTAGCTTCCATGTGTTTGTATTTATTCACAGATTTTTTTTTCCGGTAATTGATATCTGGTCTCACAGTGTTGTGGTTGGAAAAGATACTTGATACGATTTCAGTTTTCTTAAATTTACCAAGGCTTGATTTGTGATCCAAGATAGGATCTCTCCTGGAGAATGTTCCATGAGCACTTGAGAAGAAAGTGTATTCTGTTGTTTTTGGATGGAATGTCCTATAAATATCAATTAAGTCCATCTTGTTTAATGTAGCATTTAAAGTGTGTGTTTCCTTATTTATTTTCATTTTGGATGATCTGTCCATTGGTGAAAATAGGGTGTTAAACTTCCCTACAATTCTTGTGTTACTGTTGATTTCCCCTTTTATGGCTGTTAGCCTTTGCCTTATGAATTGAGGTGTTCCTATGTTTGGTGCATAAATATTTACAGTTGTTATATCTTCTTCTTGGATTGATCCCTTGATCATTATGTAGTGCCCTTCTTTGTCTCTTGTAATAGTCTTTATTTTAAAGTCTATTTTGTCTGATATGAGGATTGTTAATCCAGCTTTCTTTTGCTTTCCATGTGTATGGAATATTTTTTTCCATCCTCACTGTCAGTCTGTATGTATCCCTAGGTCTGAAATTGGTCTCTTGTAGACAGCATATATACGGGTCTTGTTTTTTTATCCATTCAGCCAGTCTATGTCTTTTGGTTGGAGCATTTCGCCCATTTACATTTAATGTAGTTATCGATATGTATGTTCCTATTACCATTTTCTTCATTGTTTTGGGTTTGTTATTGTAGGTCTTTTCCTTCTCTTGTGTTTCCTGCCTAGAGAAGTTCCTTTAGCATTTGTTGTAAACCTGGTTTGGTGGTGTTGAATTCTCTTAGCCTTTGCTTGTCTGTAAAGGTTTTCATTTCTCCATCAAATCTGAATGAGATCCTTCCTGGCTAGAGTAATCTTGGTTGTAGGTTTTCCCCTTCCATCACTTTAAATATGTCCTGCCACTCCCTTCTGGCTTGCAGAGTTTCTGCTGCAAGATCAGCTGCTAACCTTATGGGGATTCCCTTGTATGTTTTTTGCTTTTCCCTTGCTGCTTTTGTAATTTTTCTTTGTATTCAATTTTTGATAGCTTGATTAATATTGCCTTGGCGTGTTTCTCCTTGGATTTATCCTGTATGGGACTCCTTGCCATCTGGGACTTGATTCACTGGGTTTTTTCCCATGTTAGGGAAGTTTTCAACTATAATCTCTTCAAATATTTTCTCAGTCCCTTTCTTTTTCTCTTCTTCTTCTGGGACCCCTATAATTTGAATGTTGGTGTGTTTAATGTTGTCCCAGAAGTCTCTGAGACAGTCCTCAATTCTTTTCATTCTTTTTTCTTTATTCAGCTCTGAAGTAGTTATTTCCACTATTTTATCTTCCAGGTTCACTTATCGATTCTTCTGCCTCAGTTATTATGCTATTGATCCCTTCTAGAGAATTTTTAATTCATTTACTGTGTTGTTCATCATTATGTGTTTGTTCTTTATTTCTTCTATGTCCTTGTTAAACATTTCTTTTATTTTCTCCATTCTATTTCCATGATTTTGGATCATGTTTACTATCATTACTCTGCATTATTTTTCAGGTAGACTGCCTACTTCCTCTTCATTTGTTTGTTCTGGTGGTTTTGTACTTTACTCCTTCATCTGCTGAATATTTCTCTGTCTTCTCATTTTGCTTAAGGTACTGTGTTTGGGGTCTCCTTTTCGCAGGCTGCAGGTTCATAGTTCCCATTGTTTTTGGTGTCTGCCCCCAGTGAGTAATGTTGGTTCAGTGGGTTATGTAGGCTTCCTGGAGGAGGAGACTAGTGCCTGTGTTCTGGTGGATGAGGCTGGATCTTGTCTTTCTGGTGGGCAGGACCACATCCGGTGGTGTGTTTTTGGCTATCTGTGACCTTATCATGGTTTTAGGCAGCCTCTCTGCTAAGGGGTGGGTTTGTGTTCCTGTCTTGCTGGTTGTTTGGCATGGGGTGTCCAGCACTGGAGTCTGCTGGTCATTGAGTGGAGCTGGGTCTTAGCATTGAGATGGAGATCTCTGAGAGAGCTTTCACTGTTTGATATTACATGGGGCTGGGAGTTCTCTTTTGGGCAAATGTCCTGAACTCAGCTCTCCCACCTCAGAGGCTCATGCCTGACACCCAGCCAGAGCACCAAGACCCTGTCAGCCACACGACAGACATCTCAACTACCACAAAGGGAGCAAGCAAGCATTTTAATAGCATTTTGAAAGTGCAGGGGTCAGTTGTATCTTATATAATAAATATTTAATTTAAAATATATATATTATAAAATAAAACTTACAATATATACCTTGATTACTTAATAATCCATCAAACTGAGCATTTAGACTGTTTCTAATTATTTGTTATTTAAATAATACTGTGATAAACATATACTACATATATAACTATACATATCTCTGATTATTTCTTTAATAATAATTTCTAGAAGTGGACATGGTGAACTAAAAGGTATGAATATGTTTAAGTCTCTCCCCATATATTGCTGAAATAGTTGCCTAGAAATAATAGTACCAATGTATGCTTTCATCAATAGGCTATGAGACTATTCAACATAATAGCTTCCTGAATTTTATCAGTTTTTAAAATTTCTGCCAAAACAAACAGCCAGAAAAAAAAAGATAGGCCAAAGAAAACCACAACCTATCTGTTAAAAAGTTTTACGGGTGTAAAATATAAATTATATTTATAATTAATTTATGATGAGGTTTTTGTTTTGTTTTGTCTTTTTTTTTTTTTGTCTGTGTTCCCCTGTAGATTATCAGTTTTATGAGGACAAGTTTCCATGCTTGTTTGAGCCTAGCACAGGCCCTGGTACATAATTTGTGGTTAAAATTTTCATTGGGTGCATAAATGATTGTTTCTTTTTTTACATCCACTTTTGTATATCAGCATTTTTGCTTGACTTGAAATGACAAAGTTTCTCTCTTTGACCAGACTCTAGTCAGGCTCCCCTGAGCCCTCTTCTTGACTAGGTCTCAACCTTGAGAACTGAGAGACTCTCAAAACAAATTATTTCTTCCATCCCCCTCTCCTAACATTAAATGACTTAAACAAACACTAAAATAGTTTTTAACAGTTCAAGGCTACACCCCTAGAATGATCCCAACCCCCTTAAAGTACCTGCCTGAGAAAGCTCAAGGCTGCCAATATGATTTACTGTCTTTTCTAGCCAATGCCTGATAGTAGGCCACTCACCAGTTTTTCTTAGAACATTTACTAAAAAGGGGCTTACCATTGTTACTACTTCCTCTATCCCTTGGCGATGTATACATTTCTCCTATAACTTCAGGAGTGTCTTTCTCAAGGATCTGAAAGCCATTCCTTTAAAATGTAACCTTCAGGAAGCATAGAGCCTGTGTACCTCAGCCTCTGTGGGAGGATAGAATCCTAACTTCAATAATTGTCAGCTAACACACAGCTGGTCCAATTAGCATCTACACTGACCAACCCTTTGTAATTTTTCACTTCCCCTACCCTGCAGAGCTCCCACTCACCCCCTTCCCTACTCCCTCATTCACTCTTTAAAACAGTCACCTCTGTACTAATTGAGTTCAGTTCACTCTGGACCCTCTTCCCTATTGCCATAGTATGTTACTGATTAAAATCTGTTCTTACCATTTTAACTAGTGTCTAGCTTCACTTTTCTTTGACAGAAGCTTATCCTTGTCTTCTCTACCATTTTAGCTAATATTAGTGAACCAAATATTCTAACAAAATTAGTTGTAACGTGCTTCTGCAGGGAGTTTTATGACAATGGTATCAATCAACTGGCATTTTCTGTGTGGTTTGATACTTTTTTGCTTACATCCCACCAGAAATATTGGGCTTATATATGGTTATAATTTGAATAACGTTAGACAACTATTTCCAAGCACAAAATCCCATAGGCCATTAAAAACTACAGAATCTTTTAGCATGGCCTAAAACTTTACTATCAGTCTCTTGGTTTGTGCCAAAAAGTATATTATCTACTCCAATTGAAAAAGTACCAAATCTCATGACCACCTTTTTAAAGGTTTTCCATATTTTAACCCTTCATTGTTTTCTGCATCTGTCTCTGTATTTTAGCAGTTCACAAGTAAAGAGTAATAATGGCTACCATCAGTGGGTGCTGACAGTATCAGGCTCTGTTCATGACACTCCACGGGCTTCCCCTCAAAACCTACCAACAACACAATAAGATTGATATTCTTAAAGATGAGGAAACTGAGATTCAAAGAGGTTCAACAAACTGCCAATGATCACAGAGCCTGTACATAATGGAGCCATGATTTGAATCATAGACTGTTTGACTTCAAAGTCTGTGCTCTTTCTATTACACTTTACAACCTAAGCATATATAGTCATACATTGACGTGGGGCTTCTTCATATTTCTCATTTTTAATAACTAATATGTAGTCAAAACAAAAGTGAATGTGAGGGAAAATTATACTCAGCAAAAATTTTGTAATTATAAAGAAAGGAAAAAGAAAATGAAGAAAACAGGCTGTGGCAAAGCAAACACCAAAGCAATCAAGAGGCTTCTAAAAGTCTACTTTTCTTCAAAGGAGCTATATTCATTTCTCTGAAAACTGTAGCTTTGGAATTGAAGGTGGCATACTGTGGGGAGACCAAGGAAATTAAACTTTTTTAATCTTATTGATTCCTATTTCTTTCATTCCATCTGTTTCCTTGGCATGGTGAAGGGGGTGACGATCAACGCAGAGTAAGTTGGCTCTGTCAGTCAGAAGATAGGAACTGACAAACCAGACACAGGCTTGGGAAGGCCTTCCATGAGGGAAAGAATCTGTGCCATATGACAGGACTCACGGAGAGTCTGACAAAATGTTGCAGACAATCAGGAAGTGTCTGATCCAGATTTCTTAGATAATAAGCAGGCTCTTTTCCGTGTGCATGCGCATAGATTTGAATATTTCTGGTCAAGTGCCTCATTTTTGCATAGAACAGGAAGTACATCACAGTGAAAAATAAAAAGAAAGGAGGCAAGAAGGAGGGTCAAACATAAAGGAAAAGCAAACAACTAAGTTAGTAGTACAGAAACCCTAAGAATTTTGAGTCCATAGAGTATAATATAATGATGTGAGGAGGAAGATGTTTCAGAAGTTAATATTTCTAATATCATTCTTAGAGTACAAATACACTGGAATTTTAGGATTTTCTATAGGTTAGAACTTTCTTTAAAATTATACAACATTCAGTTGTTCTAGCGTAAAGAGCCTATTCTGCAATTTCTATGAGGTTGTCTCCAACATAAACTCTCAAATAGCCATAAAAAAATGATAATTTTTTCACATGAAAGAATCTGAAGCAGATTACTAGACAGTCTTGTGATTAAATTCTATTAGGAGATATAAATTCTATATGTCCTTATTAAGAGCTTTGTGCAGAAGGGGTTTCTACTTTGGCAGAGAAAAGACTAAAATGGAAAAGCAGTTTGTCAAAGTAAGCTCATTTTGTTGGGAGCCAAGAGACCCATATATGGCAAGGCTGGAAAAGGAACCAATTTTACCATCTCATTGCTCTCCCCATCCCAACCCCCACCACCATTAACCTACTCTCATTCAGCAAAAGGCAAAAAGTTCTCCCTTTGTCTGCTTTCTCCTGGGTTTGAAGGTGCTCAACAAAACAGATGAGAAATGCCAAAAAATTGTAATCCTCTGAAAACACGAGACTGATTTAGAAAATCCACAAGTGAAAAATTTGATTGTAAAACTCTCTTAATTCAACCCTTGTAATTCAACTTTTATGGGCGCCTCAGCATGTATCCTTATTTGGAGATAGGGTTTTTATAGAGGTAATCAAGTTAAAATGAGGTCCTTAGGGTGGGTCCTAATCCAATATGACTGGTGTCCTTATAAAAAGGGGAAATTTGGACAGAAAGAGGTATCACATAGAGAGATGCCATATGAAGAGACACAGAGAGAACGAGGTTACCTATCAGCCAAGGAGAGAGGCTTGAAAGAGCTCTTTCCCTCATGGCCCTAAAAGAATCAACACTGCCAGCACCTCGACTTCAGATTTCTAACCTTCAGAGCCATGAGACAACAAATTTCTATTGTTTAAGCCACCCAGCTGTGGTACTTTGTTATGGCAGCCCTAACAAATTAATAGAGATTTTGGTATTGGGAAGTGGAGTGCTGCTATAACAAATACCTTAAAATGTGGAAGTGCTTTGGAATAGGGTATGCATGGAAGCAGGAAGAGTTCTGAGGTACATGATAGAAAAAGCCTAAAATGACTTGAATAGAATGTTGCTAGAAATGTGAAAGTTAAAAGTGCTTTTGGTGAAGCCTCAGGCGGAAATGAGGAACACGTTATTGGAAACTGGAGGCAAGATGGTCCCTGTTATAAAGCAGTAGGAGACTTGGCTGAATTGTATTCTGCACAATGGAAAGTAGAACTTATAGCCAATGAACTTGAATATTTAGTTGAAGAGATTGCTAAGCATAGTGCTGAAGGCCCACCCTGATTTCTCCTTGCTGCTTAAAGTAAAATGCAAGAGGAGAGAGATAAGTTGGAGAGGCAGAAGGAACCACAACTTTCAGATTTGGGAAATACTCAGCCTATCCATGTTGTAAAACAATGGAAGCACACTCTGGAGAGAGCTCCAAGGGTGTGGCTGGACAACCATTTGCTAAAGAGATTAGGCACGTGACTTGTGGATTCCAGGCAACCATCTCAGCAGAAACACTGCCAATCTGGACTGAAGGGGTGAGACAGGACAAAATGAAGGAAGGCTATTAGACTTCTGGGATTCTACAGGCAGGAAATGAGCTTATACAACTATTTGGCTGCAAACATGTGATGGTGTTCAAGAAAAAGAATGACCTCGAATGTTGTTCAGAGGCTAGCGGTCCTGGTCCTGTTGATTCTTTCACTCTTCACAATCATTACTGTGGCAAATGTACATTTTTCTATTTTTAGTACTAAAAATCCTTCTTAACTAGTTTTATGACCGTGTACTAAGAACCTTATGTGACTTTTGCTTTATAATATTTATAACAGTGCAATGAGATGGCGTGCTATTCATATTCATCTTACAGATCAGGAAATTAAGGCTCAGAGAGGTACCAAATGACTATATTTGCCCAAGTTCACATAGTGATGAAGTGTCAAAGCATGGACTGGAACCAGATTTCCTGAGCCCTAAACCACAGTCTTCACTGACACACTCCCTCCTTTAAAACATCTCTCATTTTGTCTCTTCCTTTCCATTCCCACTGTTACCAACTTAAGTTTCCTAATCCCTCACCCTTTTATTACTGCAAAAATCTTGCATTTCTCCCCAACTCCTGTCTCTCCTTTCAACCTGTAATTTTCACCTCATCTTAAAAAAAAAGTCTAAAAGTCACTCAGCTCAAAAACTTTGTGACTTCTCATTGCCTGTAGGATAAAGACAAAATATCATAAAATGGCATTTCACAGTATCTTTACTCATCATGCCACCTGTTAAAACCTTGCCCATCCTAAATGGCCCATCTCTTTGTGAAAACCTGTCTGTTAAACTTTGATCTGAGCGTTTCACTTAAAAAAAATGTTCTCCCTCCTTAAAACTCTGTGATATTCATCTAAACTGACCCCAGGATTGGTATGTCAACTACTGAGATTGAAATCATCATCTTGCCTCAGAACCGCCTCTCCCAGAGTTCTCCGTCCACCTGCCAACCCCTTCACCATTCGCTTAAATTCGTGATGCTGCCTTTGACTCCCCTTCCTTTGCACATTATCTGCTGCTAAATCCTATTGTTCGTTCTGCCGCTGAAGGTCCCTCAATCTATCCCTTCCTCTCTATTGTCACTATTTCAGTTCTCATTTTCTCATTCATGCACCTTGGACTTGAGAACTATCACTAGATTAAGTTTCCAACCTCAAACGAGCAAAGATGGACAGGACAGAGGTGCCAGAGGAGGGAAGATTACGACAGCCTACATGGAAAGACCTAGCCTTGTTTCTTTTCTAATCCTACTTGTCTCAAAGTGGAAATTCACCTGTCTTACCTTCTCACTAGAATGTACACAGCCATAAAGGACTAAGGTTTGCTTATCTTGATCCATCTAACCAGTTATCTTACACAAAGCAGATACGCCATACATATTTACCAAAGCGAATGACATTCCCAATGGCCTTCCTTATTTTTGCCGCTATTAAGCATTGAGGTGAGTTGTCCACAAGATTTTGCATGGAAAAGCTTCTCATGGAAAATCTTAGCCTCTTTGTTATAGATGAAGCATCAATTAAAAGACACAAAGTGACGCAGTCTGAACCTAGAATATATCCTGGGGCCCAGACCAAAGAAAGAGACAAATTTAAAGTTGTACAAACCAACAGTGGGAGGACCGTCTATACTTAGTGACTAGTCTGTCAGAGTGAAAAACCTCAAGTGGGTTGTAAATATAGGGTTGATTCTCTGGGAGATTTTTCTTCTATTTGCTGATTCAGCTCCTACAATCAAGAGATTTTGTTGTTGTTCAATTTTACTTAAGGCAGACTAAATCAACTGATTTTATGTTTATTCCTGATTTTTGTTTTTCTTACCTTGGCTAAACTCTGTGTTTTACAGGGCCCTTTCAGTTTCAGTGATCAGAAATATACTTTTACCCTTTTTATTTTTTTTAAGCCATTTACTTCTTTGCTTACGTCTTCTATGGAAAGCCAACTAATTTGTTACAAAATGTGATTTTCTTTCATTTGTAGGAATCCATAGAACCCTTGACATCTAACATTCTAGTTGATGATATTGATGGATCTTCTGCCAGCATTCATTAGGGCCCATTGTAATTTCACGTCTGCACAACATGTAGATGGAGATGGCTCCCTTGTTGGTACAAAATGGTTGTTTAATATTCTGTATTCCCAAATATACTTGTGTAACTCCTTGCATGACTCTTATTCTCTAGAAATAGAAGATAATATTGAAGGCATATCTTTCAAGGGACTGCTCATTTCAGGAAATCTAGGCAACCCAGTGTTTACTTACGTATGATGACTTAAATGGGAAGATTAGCAAAACAACAATGATTAAAGTTTCCCAAGCATTGATTGGGCAGAGGTTTTAAAAGGCTTTTCTCCTAGAGCTACATGATATGGTCATTAGACATTTAGGGGAAAATTAGAAGATTAGACAAAGCAGACGAGCACTCCTCCAACAGCCCCCTACTTCTCACCAAAGTTCTAGGCCAAAGAAAGAAAGGGAAAGAAAGAGACATTTTGGGCCCAACGTGTATTAATTTCCAGCAACCTATGTTCTTCTTGAACAACTGCTGGCTTCCTCACCTTTCACGCATCTCTCCAAACAATGATCTTCCAAAAGTAAGGCTCTGGTTTTTGACAATTCATCCCCATTGCAGGCACTCACATATGTGCACACATTCACACACACAGTTTTTCTTTCATATTTGGATTTGCAGAAGGGTCAGAGGGAAAGGGGAGGAAAGACTTAAAAAAAAAAAAAAAAAGAAAAAGAAAACCTCCAGTAAGTTTGATCTAAACAAAATGGTTATTCAAATGGGTCCCCTACTAATTTCACAAAGATGCGTGATAATATCCAACATATGGCTTTAACTACGTTTTTTAATATTAGAAATTGAATGCACATTTTAAGACACAAGTTTTTCTGATAAGCTGTTGATAATACAGGAGAACTATTTTCCATTTGTTTCTAATTATCTTAAAGACAGCCTGGGGATCATTTACCCATGGTTTAAGAGCACTCAGATAAGTCCACAGATGCGACAGGCGGGCATGTGTGTCAGCTACTGCAGTGGGGCTACGTGAGGGTAGCTCAGCCAAGTCTATCCTCTTATGTCTGAAACCACTAGATATGGTTCCTAAGGTCAACCAGTGCTGAAAAATAAAAGCCTTCCTTTGTCAACATTCTTAGGGTGTGGGCTCTGGAGCCAGACTGCCTGGCTCCACCGTTTCACTAGCTGGGTGACGTTGGGCAAGTTAGTTAACCTCTCCTTTCCTCAATTTCCTCATCTGAAAAATGGGAATGTATGTTGTCATATGGTCATCATGAAGATGAAAACACTCAGAATGGTGCCCAAACCATCGAAAGTGCTTTCTAATCGATCTGGCCCTAGCTTAGCTCTCTGCTTCATCTCTCTCTACCTCCCTACCCCCAAATCTTCTCCCTGAATCTTACCAGAAAGATTTCTCCCAAGTCTTCCAAAATGAGTTCCCTTACCTCTCTGGGAACATTTTCTCCTCTTCTGGCTAACTCATGCACTGCCTCCGGTCTGAGTTCCATAGCCATCAGCTATGTGAGCTCCCTGGGTTCCCTATTAGAGTGTATAACACACCATTTTAATACTTATGAACTACTCCCACTGGACTCTAACCTCTGAAGTAAGGATTGAATCTGTCTTGGTCATTGTTGCAACCCCACCTTGTAAAAAAAGTACTTTGCACTGGACTTAACTGTATTTTTTTCTTTGCAAAGCAGAAAAAAAAATCTTCCTCCTTCAGTGTACCCATCTAAACTAGATAATAATGCAGAGGAGGTAGGGGAGAATTATGTGCTTACTTGAGAGCATGTTTTAATTTTAATCCATCTTGAGATTTGATGAGCCCTTTCAATCTGAAAATTCAAGTGTTCCTGCAGCTCAGGGATTTATTCATACACATACACACATGCATGGTACCACACATGCATACATACCGTTATTGCTTCATTTCTATTTCTTCCTTTTTCTCCTTCAGTAACTGTTATAAGTTGTTTATTAGATCTCCTGGATTTGTCTTCCTTGTCTCTGATGCTATCTTTTCACTCCTGATTTTCATTTCTTTCACTTCATTTCTTTGCTATGTGTTTAAAATCGTCCCTCTATTTGAAGTTACAGATCACTAATTTTGTTTTTAGTGGTATGAATTCTGTTTATCCCTTCCACTAAGGAATTGTTTTCATTTGAAAATTATGGTTTTACTGTTCTCATCATTTCCTAAAGTACTGCTAAAGCATTCTCAATTTTTTTAATAATTTTTTTTTATTTTTGGCTGCATTGGGTCTTTGTTGCTGCGCAGTCTTTCTCTAGTTGCGGTGAGCGGGGGCTACTCTTCGTTGTGGTGCGCAGGCTTCTCACTGCAGCGGCTTCTCTTGTTGCGGAGCACGGGCTCCAGGCACACGGGCTTCAGTAGTTGTGGCACGCGGGCTCAGTAGTTGTGGCTCGCGGGCTTAGTTGCTCTGCAGCATGTGGGATCTTCCCGGACCAGGGCTTGAACTCGTGTCCCCTGCATTGGCAGGGGGAGTCTTAACCACTGCACCACCAGGGAAGCCCCCTCAATTCTTTTGTTTGTTTTTCTTTCTTTGTTTTGTTTTTCAAGTTCTCTTCCTCTTCTTTCTTGAACTCTTCCTCTAAACATGGCAACTGCATCCTCTTCAAGTAATTGAGCTCCCCTTGCTTGCTCCTGTCAGCTCATGTCATGGAGCGGGTCCGTGAGCACCACACAGCTCAAGCATCTGTAGTCTAGGGCAGTGCTGCCTGGCTGGCTGTGAGGGAGAAGGTGGGAGTTTCTTCCCTCAGAGACTGGTCATGAAGGGCCAGCAGCCAGCTAGGGCCTCTGCACCGAGAGTGCAGGCCTTGTCCAGCAGCTGCAGGATCTGCTCTCTCCTCCCCAGGCTCCAACAGCAAGGCTTCCCCTCACCACACACGCATGCACGCACGCACACACGCACACAGCAGTGGTACTGGAAACATCGGTACTCTGCACCTGCAACCCCTTGCCCCTCAGGTCCTGACCTTCTTAAGGATCCCAGATCTGGGGAGATTTTCTTTCAACCCAAGTATATCCTGCAGGGTTCCCAGAGGTAGATGGCAGTCATGGGCATGTTTGGGGGCTACCATTCCCCATTTTTTATTTAAAAATTATCTGAGGGGATGAGGGTAGGGGAGGACTATGACAAAGTCTTTTATATTAAAGAAACAATTTTACACACAAAAAAGTTGACATGCTCAAAGTTAAAACAACCAGTTAGCAGCAATTTCCAATTTTTAAGAGAAAACTACAAAATTAAAACTTCTCTGAAGTTTAGTAAGATATCCTATAAGACACCCAAGTTCATATGGGAAAAATTAGCCTCAAAGCTTGATGTACTCTTTGAAATACAGCATGGCTTCCCTGACACACTGAAGAGAATGGCCGCATGGTGATTAAGAACATAAACTCAGGGCTCATCACTTATCCTCTTTGCCTCAGTTTCATCGTCTGTAAGAGGGAGTTAATAATAGTAATTGCCTCATATATAGTCATGTGAAGTCAATATTTGAAAAGTGCTTAGAATAGTACTGGCATATAATAAATTCTATAAAAGTGTTTGCTAAATAAAGTAACATAAGATAAAATATAATAAGTCCAAGATTAGTATTTAAACCTGTGAACATTATAGAAAATGTTTGAGATCTGGGACATCATTAAATTTTTTTTAACTTTTAAAAATATCTTTGCCACCAAAATGGGTTCACCATTGCCTATTCAAAAATGATTCTCTGATAGATGCAACCAGGACTATAGCACAGACAGTCCTGGAACGCCAAGAGTATGCAGTGAGAGGACATTTTTATTTCACAATGTTTCCTCAAGGCATATGTTTTTATGTAGTCCATTTTCAACTTTATGGTAGAATACCAGTAACTCTATTGCTTAGATAATATTAGAAATGGCCTTAAGTTTCACATGTTTTAGAGATCTGTGTGCTCTGGAGACACAGCAGAGGTGCATCTCCCAGGACGCTCATTTGGAAGCACCCTTACACATTCATACAGTTGCTCCATTAGAACCCAACAGACGTGTACACACAAATGAACCACCTCCCTGTACCGTTCCTACCTCTCCAGCCACAAAGATGAGAGGAAAATATCAGCATCTGAACACTCACAGAAGTGCCAAACATCCTAGTGATATATCATTGTCTAATACTAAAGAATAAAAGCTAACATTTAGGGCTTCCCTGGTGGCACAGTGGTTGAGTCCGCCTGCCGATGCAGGGGACACGGGTTCATGCCCCGGTCCAGGAAGAGCCCACATGCCGCGGAGCGGCTGGGCCCGTGAGCCATGGCCGCTGAGCCTGCGCATCTGGAGCCTGTGCTCCGCAATGGGAGAGGCCACAACGGTGAGAGGCCCGCTTACCGCAAAAAAAAAAAAAAAAAAAAAAAAAGGCTAACATTTATTGAGGCGTCTTTTTAAAAAATATTTATTTATTTATTTGGCTGCATCAGGCCTTAGTTGTGGCATGTGGGATCTCTTCTTGTGGTGTGCAGGCATATCTCTAGTTGTGGCGCACGGGCCCTAGAGCACGCAGGCTCAGTAGTTGTGGCGCATGGGCTTAGTTGCCCCGCTGCATGTGGGATCCTAGTTCCCCCAGCAGGGATCGAGCCCGTGTCCCCTGCACTGGAAGATGGATTCTTAACCACTGGACCACCAGGGAAGTCCATTGTCTAATAATAAAGAATAAAAGCTAACATTTATTGAGGCATCTTGATAAGCATGTTACATGCATTATTCCATTTGATTTTCTAATAAGTAGTGTTTAATGTTTTACTTCATTGATTACCGCTTAGCTGTTTATGGCCTCTCAGGGTAGCTGTATCTTTTCCATTCCTAAAGGCCAGGAAACAAAACAACTAAGTCCATTTAATTGAGTCTTCATAATTTTGATGAGCTAAATGACAAGGTTCAGGATAAAAATGTGGTTTTGATCTGTGCAGAGGAGGGCTGTTAAGTGGCTCAGCATAAATGATCGACTATGAACCACTGAACAAGCTTCAATCAGCTGTATAATTCACTCAAAACATTCAACCTGATCCAGACAAGCAGGGACAACGTGGGATTTATCCTACTTCATCCAGAGTGGAAGCACTGACGCATTACATTCATTGTCAGCCTTCTATGTTACTTAATGTCATATGGAATCCAGTTCAAAGATAATCTTTTGGTAATATATTTTTTAAAGAGCAGCCGAGGCTCAGACATTCGAGAGAAAACAAATGTATGTGACACGCAGAGCCAGGGAGGGGGGTCGAGTCAACCGCAAATTTGAATTTTCAAATCTACACCATTGCCCAGGTCTTGACCCTAACCTTCTGTCTCCCAGCGGCAAAGAGACCCAAAGTGTTCTGCCTCACATAACATGAGAAGCCACTCTTCGGTGTGAAAGCCCACATCAATTTTGCAGAGGTTTTCTGCCATTATCATAGTCCAGGTAGGCAGTTGTCACGAAGCATTAGAGCTGAAAGAGGCTGACAGCATAACTGCGGGCGAGCTCGGGGCTCAGCCTGGTCCGGCACCTGCTGCCTGCTCAGGCAGGAGTGGCCTCTGTCAAGACACTGCCTGGGAAGAGACTCAGGAATCACTTTGTATCAGTGCCCTTCATTGACAGCACGCTGGAGGGCAGCCTGTCTAGCAAAAGCAGGACAGAAACCTTTGCCAGCCACCTGCCTGCCCCCATATGGTGGCCATTGAAAAACCCATCACTTTTATAAAGAAGCTCTCGAAGTATTCATTCATCAAGTCCAGTTTTGACTGGCCCAACTGCCTCACTGTACGATCACTTAATTCTGTGACTTGAAGAACTTTGTTTTCATGGGTGTTACTAAGGAAGAGATTGTTTAAATACACCTGGGTCAAGTCAAGTCTATTCTGCATTCCTGGCTCCCTGTGCTTCGAGAAGGGCATTCCTGGGGAGCGAAAGCACTTTCACACCCGTGGATTCTGCAGACAGCCCAGGAGCCTCCCTCCTTGCTCATGGAGGGAGGGTCTGAGCAGTCATACAGTGTGGTACCTGGTTTCCTCACTCTCCAGGATCCAGAGGCAGACAGTTAACAGGAGAGGAGATGGGGGAAGTCTATTCAGAAACCATAACAAAAAAATGAAAGTTACCTGAGTGTTCATCCTATAGATCAACAGATTTCAGAAAATTTAACAATGGAAATACACTATAAAGGCACCCAGAAATCTGTTGGTACTGGCATGCATGTCAAAATTCCACCAATATTTTTTTCTTTTAAATTACATTCATGAGATAAGGTAAGTGTATGGCAATGTTTCAATGGACATGCTAAAGTTTTCTTCCTTATTTATTTCTATGTTTTCTGAATATCACCCTTCACTATCATATAAACGCCATGAGATTAGGGGGCCTTTGTGTCTTATACACCACTAGGACTCCAGGGCCTAAACAGCACTTGACACATAAGAGATGCTCAAAAAATATTTAGTGGAAAATTGGGCAAATAAATGCAAAAAGGAATGAATGAATGAATGACATTTGGAGAAAGCAGCAGATGTCTGTGACATGGCTTCTCAATTTTTGCAGGGGTTGTGATAGAAGAGATTGAGTGAAATTGAGTGATGAGAGTAATTAAGATTTAAAAATTTTTTTAATTAGTCGATACATTTTGTTTGAAGATTTAAATTTTTAAAAAATACAATAATAAAGAATGAATGAACTAGGCACCTGAAGGTTAGAGGAAATTCTCTGCTGTTTGAACATGAGGTTCATTATACATGCCCTACCCCACAAAAAGAGTGGTTTAAAGAAGGCAGGTAGGTGAGAATTTACATCCTTTCTTCTAAAACCAGCTGCGAATCACCAGGTTCTTTTTCCTCACTCACTTTCTGCCAACCTCATCATCTACTCCTCTTTCTTCAACAGACACCTGTGCCCAGAGGCTATCCACTCTGGGCCTCTCTTGTGAGACTGGGCTCTTCTATCTGACTGCTTCTTAGACCTCTAGCTCCACCTGGGGGTCCCACAGACCCTCAGATACAACAGTCCCAGACTGAGCTCCTGACCACCCACCCACACAAGCTTTTCCTCCCCTGTCTTCCATCCCAGTGAACAAGGCACCAACAACAGCCAATCCAGAAATCTGGAGATATCCAGCATCCCTCTCAGACTTCATCTCCCACACCACATCCAATCAGTCACCAAGCCCAATGAATTCTAATTCCTTAACCTCTCTCTTCCGTCCTCTTCTCTTTTACTATAACCACTAACTTAGTTCAGTCTTTCATTATCTTCACTGGGATTATTGCAACAATCTCTCACTGGTTTCCCTGCCTCCAGTTTTGCCTGAGTGATCTTTATAAAATGAACATGTGCATGTTACCTCACCTCTCCACACAGCTTGACTTAAAACCTCCCCACTGTCTCATGGGATACGACTGAGCTTTCATGATCTAGACACTGTCCTACCTCTCAACAAGACTCTTCCTTTGCTTCCTCTCCTTCAACCATTTGAGCTACACAGAGCTTCTCAGTGGGTAAAATTGTTTCAGACACAGGGCCTTGGGGCTCACTGATGCATCTCACTATAATCCAGCATGCCACTTCTTCCCCCAACACCAGAGGAGTCAGGCCTTGAAAAGGGAAGGTGGCACTCAAGAACTAAATCATCTCTTCCTCCAAAGTGTTGGAATGGGAGAGGTACTAAAAGAGAGAAACTTGTCTAATACTGGGACTGCTTACTAAGAAATCCCACCTGGAACACTAACTCACTGAAGGTCTGAGTTATTCTCCTAAAACTTTGCTGTGACAAAGTATCGGTCAGACCCACATGATTTCTTGCTTGGACCAGCAAAATGCCTTCAGTACTGTCTTGCCTTCAGCCCTTCTCCTAATCCATTCTCCATACTGCTGTCAACATCTTTCCAAACCTCAAATAGATTCACATCACAACCCTACTTAAAGTCTTTAGTAGCTCCCAATCTTCTACCTGGTTCCTGAGAATGTCTTCCACATATTCTCCAAGTGTAATGCGTGGCACACTCCACAACTTCCTGTTGGATGTAAGTGTATTAGTAAATTGCAGATTGGTCCAACTACATGTTTAATGTTTACATGAGAATAGACAGGTTTAAAAAACAACAACAGCAAACATCAGCCTGGGACTTCCCTGGTGGCGCAGTGGTTAAGAATCTGCCTGTCAATGCAGGGGACACGGGTTCAAGCCCTGGTCTGGGAAGATCCCACATGCTGCGGAGCAACTAAGCCTGTGCACCACAACTACTGAGCCTGCACTCTAGAGCGCACAAGCCACAACTACTGAGCCTGCATGCCACAACTACTGAAGCTCACGCACCTAGAGCCCATGATCCGCAACAAGAGAAGCAACCGCAGTGGGAAGCCCACGCACCCCAACGAAGAGTAGCCCCCTCTCGCCGCAACTAGAGAAAGCCTGCGCGCAGCAACGAAGACTCAGCACAGCCAAAAATAAAATAAATAAAATAAATACAATAAATACATTAAAAAAACACCAGCCTGTCAGAGGCCACCACTCTTGTGACAGGAATTTGGGGCCTGTGGTTCAGGTTGCAAGCCTTGCCTCTTTGCCTCTCCCAAATTTAAGCAGCAGGAAATGGCTGGAAAACTACTGGCTTTGGACGGCATGGACCTTGGTTCAAATCCAGGCCCCACCTATGTATGATCATGTACAAATGCCTTACTCTGTGAGCCTTGGTTCCTTACCTATAGGTAGAGATAATAGTTCTTATATCATAGTAATTGTGAGGATAAGTGGTAGGTATGCCTTTTTCAGAAGAGACGTAACTCATCTTGTCTTAGTAATACAATATGCCTACCCATTCTATTGATAATTACTTACCTCAAATTTAAAAGGAATTATAGTTTCTTTATATTAAAAACTATTGTTAAAATGAAACAAATAAGCAAAGACAACAACAAAAAATGTTTAGCCCACTGCTAGAGGGAAGTTTTGGAGTCTCTGTAGGATAAGCTGGTTTTTTATTTGTTTGAGTTTCCTTCTCTTGCACAGATGCTGGGATGTGAGAGACTGGCTGAAATGGATGCTGTCAGGAGATCATGTGACAGAAGGAGTGGACTCCAAGGGAAGGAAACCCTGCATTTAATTCTTTTAAATCCTTAAGGTCAGCTTCAAATAGGGAGTTGGGATAACCTAACCAAATTGGCAGTGACTAGGAAGTGACCCAAGCCAGGTAGCAAATTACTAGCTAATAGAACAAAGTCACCTTTATCGCGACCCCCAGCTGAGTTCCAGGTTTGTCTGCCTGCCACTGACACATGCACGGTAGAGAGTGTGTCCTCAGAGGGACCACCTCCCACAGAGGCCAGCTCCAGTTTAAAGTCTGGATGGAAGTTATTTAGATAAACTAACAATTGCACAGGTATGTGGGTTGCTCTGGAGAAGTCAAGACTGTGTTTAAATGTCTGAAATTACTGGTGTCGCTAATAATTGTAACCTCTGCTTCAATAAAACACACAAATAATGTTACTGAAACATTTCCAATCACATGGTATTATTTTTGGTCTAAAACAGATGCAGCCCTCCGTACTCAAAAGGAGGGTGTCTGGTGGATTTACCTCTGCTTGAAGGGAAACAAAACTCCTGGAACTTTGGCCAAAGCCCTAAATCTGAGAAGCATCTATTAGAACAGTGGCAGGTTAGCAGCATGACGATGGTACCATTCCCAGCACAACAAGTAAGGACCATACCGGGAGACCCACTTAAGGTGCTGGATGGAATATAAGCCAGTAGCTCGAAGGGAAATCAGCTACCATTTTTGAACATTTAATAATTGTCAGGCTGGGCAATAATATAGATGATCTCATTCAATCATCACAGCAATCTCATTTTACAGATGAGGGAATTGAATCCCAGAACGGTTAAATAATGGACTCAAAGACACCCACCTATTAAGTGTAGAATTGGAATTTGAACCCAGGGCCGTCTATTCATAAGACCCAAGACTTTGCATTCTACCATATAGCCTACTTAGGGAATAATAAAGAGCTAACTGCAAACAAAGGGGTACACAGGGTCAAACTGCCAGGCTTCAAATATCTGCTCCATCATTTTCTATCCGTGACCAAGAAGGAGAAGGCATTTAATCATATTTTCTCAGAATAAAATGGGAGCAAATACTAGTACCTACCTAGCAGTGCTGTTAGGCAAATGAAAGAGGGCATACTATACAAGGCTCAGGGCTATGCTTTTATCTTTGTACCCAGTCCAGACACTCAGACATCAAGCCATCAGGCAAGCAAACTGGCTTCTCTATTCAGCCCAGCCTGTCAGGCAGGACTTCTGGATTAGCCCAGACACCACTTTCCTGAGCCTAACAGAGGACCCAACCCTCAACTAAATACCCTGCAGATGCTTCATCGTCCCCAGGGTAATGTCACCTCCCACATTTTACACTGAGTTGTCCACTTAAGCATGCCCTGAAGAACACTCCTCAGATGCTGCAGACTCTTAGCCCAGTCATAGTAATTCACATTTCTTTAGTATTTCACGTCATGCTGGAGTACACCCATAAATATTTGCTGGGCACATGTGGAAAACATTAGTTATTATGTGGATTCAGGCAAAAGGTAGTTAGTATCCAAATCAGATTGATGCTTTATCTAACCACCATTAAAGCAAAGCCTGAATGCAACATTTTCTGACTGCAGACAAGACTTAATATAAAAAACCAACCACCTCAACTGGAAAGAACTAAAGTCTTTAGGTAGGGTAGTGCTTTCTCCTTTGCCAAAAATAAATGTACACTAGTATTATAGAAGTTAATATCTTGCATGGGATATATTAAACAAAGATAAGGTACACAGCAATTGTATGGAATCATGAAAAATTAGGCAGTGGGGTAAAAGAAATTCTTCTTTTTTCAGGTTAATCATTAACATTTCTCCAGGAAACAAACAACTGAGACTATTGTCTTTTTTCCAAAGGTTGCCCAGGGGTGAGCAAAAAAGCTAATGTCATTAGATGCAATATATAATCCAAGGGCAGTCATACAATCATTGCATGCATATGTGCCTGACCATAAAAATACCTCAAGGACTAGGAAGTTTCAAAGTAAATGTAAACATAGGATACAGGAGGATATTTTCACACAGTGCTTAAACATGTATATGTTTCAATAAAATGCACAAATAGTGGATTCATTTCTTAAATACAGCCAACTGGCCAATGTTCAATGCATGTCAGGTGTCAAGAGGGCAGAAACTGACTTCCTTTTCAATGCTGTTTTTGGATTTTTAAAACAAGAAGTAGAGAAACTTTGGAAACAATACATCATACAAAGTAATCGAGTAAAGCAGCACGAGGGGGGAAAATCAGAATAAGTAAACAAGAATTTAAAAAGAGATCTTTCCGTGTTTATTCTCAAAGTTACACAGTCAATAACGTTATGAGTTAAATATCTTTCACTGCTAAATGTTATTAAATTTCATTAAATTTAACAACTATCAGTATGGGGCTTCGTAACATAAGGAGACCCCCTATATAGTGCCTGGCTCATATATGAACCTGTGATTATTATTAACTATTATTCTCTTTTCCTGAAATTGACCTTAACAATGGAATATGTCACAGATTTTCCTGGTCTGAATGTTTCTTCACTGGAAAGCAAATATTAAAGAAAGATAGTTGCCACCTTGGGATAAATCTTTGAAAAACAGATTCAAGTCATGTTAAGTCATGAAGACACACTTGACTCATGCTCAGAGACCTTAGTTATTTTTATTTGTTGAGGCTCCCAATGAAAGAGAAATGCCACAAAAAGATTACAAAACTTACACAGTGAATTCTAAATGTTTACCCTTTGCAAATTTATATTTTTAACACACAAAAAATACAATGGAGTGTATTCACAACATAATGACAAGATTTACTTTTAAGAAATTGAAATGTATGGCCCTGTACTTGGAGAGACATTTGTCTGATGTCTGCTGTCCTCCCTCAACTGCCATAACTAGATGTAGAGCCTCAGAGATCCATCCAGTCTAAATATGAGGATTCCTGGTGTTATGGGGTAAACTATGTCTCCCCATAAAAATCATTTTTTAAAAAGATGTTGAAGACCTAACCCTCAATACCTCAGAATGTGAACTTATTTAGAAATAGGATCTTTACAGAAGTAAACAGGTTAAAATGAAGTCTAATTTGTGGACCCTAATCCAATAGGACTACTGTCTTTATAACAGGGGGAAATTTGGATATATAGACACACACAGAGGGAAGACTATGAAAAGACACAGGGAGAACGTTAATGTGAGGACAGAGGATTGGATGATGCATCTACTAGTCAAGGAACACCCAAGATTGCTGGCAAACCACCAGAAGCTAGGAAGAGGCAAGGGAGGGTTCCCCTATCAGTTTCAGAGGGAGTATGGCCCTGCTGACACCTTGGTTTCAGAGTTCTGTTGTCTTAAGCCACTCAGTTTGTGATATTTGTTAGGTAGCCCTTAAAAACAAATACAACTTGGAATGGGAGGTGTTCCTGGCAGCTGTCCTGGCCTCTTGCCCCTGTTTCGTTACTGACCTCAGGGCCCCTCCCCTTAGACCTGTGAGGTAGCACATAAGAATTCCAGCCAATAGCCAACCTGACTGACTTCAGCAACTAGACTGGAATTTGTCTGCAGTGTTATCATGGTTTCTTTAGATGTGCTATGCACACGAGGAGAAATAGACATCTCATGAAAATATTTTTATGCATTACAAAATAAATTTCCAAAAGGAAAGCAAGGAAAGGGGGCAACCATCTTCTATTGCATGTTCATTTTAGTTGCATTAGTAATTAGCTATTACAGAGTTATCAGAGCTCACTTAGGTAGGTCTTTGATCTTTCTGTGATGGTAAAACTTAACATAATTTTCTAAGCTGACAGTAGTTCTTGGTTAAAAAAAATGACAAACGGTGAGTGTGGTCAAAATATACAAAGACACACATCCACATCGCAACCTATGTCAAATTACTATGCCAAGCTGGTTGGAGTATATTTTAGTATACGTTCAGCTCAGTTTTCTTCTTTTTGAGTAATTTTTACATTTCCTTTTCCCTAAACCTCCTCTGCTCTGGAAAGAGTCCCTGGATCTAATAATAATAATGATTATGATTATAACAACGATAAGAGTTAACATATACCATATGCCACCTACCGTACCAAAACTTTTATGTGCTTTATTTCATTTAAGCCTCACATTGGTCTGTTGAAGTAGGTACTATTATCTTTGGAGATGAATAGACAAAATCAGAAGACATAAGTCAGTTGCTCAAGATAACACTGAGTAAGAGGAACAGAGCTTGAGTCCTGGTCTGTAGAATCCAAAGCCCCATATTCTTCAGCACTGCACAATTCCCCCTCTGCTAGATGTTTCCACCTCTTGTGTAATATGGGATAAGCCTAAATGCTGTGACAAAGATGCTTGGATACTTCCTGATTAGATTGACAGCTCTCATTCTCAACCAGGCAGACTTGAGCTCTGTGGCGTGACTGGTCAGCACACACATATATAAATACTGACAAAAATCCTGATTGTCATTTGGTGGTGTTTATACTCTCTCCATTGATTTGAAGTACTTCATTTTCCAACTCTTAGTGAGCCAGTCAGAGGTTATTTTCAACATCATTTGATAATTTATACTTAAAAGCACCCAGAGAGTTGATTTTGACTTCAGGTCAACTACAGTTATTAGTCAAACTACCATTCTCTTTATGATAAAGGGCTCAAAATGAAACTTACAACAAATGCACAGTTGCACAACAAATATCTTACAGTTCCAGGTCTCTGGTGATTCAAGACATCAGGTCAAATCTGGGTCTATTTAACTCTGTCACACAGAAATACTGCATCTATTGGCAGTACAACTTGATGAAAGATTATTTAAATAGGAACAAATAATCCAACAAAACAACAGGAACATCTGGCATTGGTTGAGTGTCTACTTAATCAACGTGCCAGACCCAATACTGAGCACTCTTATGTCCAAAACTATCATAAGTTCCTCATTTAACAGATGAAGAAACTGATGTTCAGGTGATGTCAGAACTTGCTGGTGGCCTCACAGCCAGTAAAAGGAAGCACTAGGCTTCCAACAGAGAACAGTCTAAGTCTTAACAATTTCACTGCCCTAACTCTCTAGGTACATTATCAGGGTGTTGACCTGGAAGACAGATAAGAAGGTAGACAGTGACTTGGGCAGAGTCTGGAGTCCTGCCTCTGACTCCATTTAAATCACTTTTTCTGTCTAGAGACACTTTTTTTCTGGAGACAAAATGAAGAGTTACCATCGGTTATGACTATTCTGATTAAATAATCCTGCCCCTGTGAGTTTTAAATCCAGATTATCCAAAAAGTTCAGAAAATCACTTCTCATTCATCATCTGCTCTAAGCATAAAATAGAAATTCACTGGGGGAGCCAGTGATGCTCATCTCTTAGATGGGGTATCAGAAGTAATGCTTTGATGAGTCAAAAACACACTTACTCCAAAGTGGTCCTTGGTGCTATAACCACGTAATGAGTGCTCACATTATTTTGTGGATGCCACTGAGCTCAGAGTCAGGCTCAGTTATTCTTCTATCAGCTGTTACCCTGAAAAAGGCCCCAAGTACCTCTGTACCCAGTTTACCAATTGGGGATATAGTGAAAACCATATCTGCATGTCAGGAGTATCAAGTACTACACAACTTGATGCACTAATGCTACCAGCATTTCCTTTTCCTTTTATTAGCATTAATAATAACATGCTCCAGACTTCCCTGGTGGCACAGTGGTTAAGAATCCTCCTGCCAATGCAGGGGACACGGGTTCGATTCCTGGTCGGGAAGATCCCACATGCCGTGGAGCAACGAAGTCCGTGCACCACAACTACTGAGCCCGCGAGCCACAACTACTGAAGCCTGCGCGCCTAGAGCCCGTGCTCCGCAACAAGAGAAGCCACCGCAATGAGAAGCCCGTGCACCGCAACAAAAATTAGCCCCCGCTCGCTGCAACTAGAGAAAGCCCGCGCACAGCAACAAAGACCTAACACAGCCAAAAATAAATTTAAAATTTTTTTAATAATAAATAAATAAATAATATGCCCCCTCATAGTCCACCACCAAATACTAGGAAAGTTACTATTTATGAAAATTCTCTCACTTACTTCCATGAATACCTCAATTAGAAAATCTCAGGAATAGTTTTGTTTTTTTTCCCCTGGATCTTCACCCTGAACTTGTCAACAGCAGGCCCAGGGCCACTGATTAGCAACATACTACTCCTCCCCCGCTCCCCACTCCACCTTGTCTACCTGGTAAAAAAATTGTACCTGCAATGGATAAAAGATATGTTCAAACGCTGTCATTCTTGGCTTGCTAAATAATATTATCGGCCTACATTTTAATTCATCTTCACAGCCTCCTAATTTCTTCCATTTAGTCTGACTGACATACATTCTTACTGAGAAGAAAAACCAATTGGTTCACTTTCGGCTCAACATTTATTAAGTACATTAAAATTTGTTTCTTTCTCCTTGATAGTATCAAATCTCTCTTGAGCCTTCTTTTACTTTTTTTTTTCCTCTCTCTCTGAGGGGAAAGTAAGAAAAGCTAGATCAATTACATTCTTTCGCTCATCCTTCTCTGACACAGAACAATTATTTTGGTGTTGGCAAATAGCTGCCTAACACAAGGCTTATTAACCAGTTACTTAGAGCACTAGCCCTCAGACTTGGCTGCCCATCGGCATCATTTGGAGAGCTTTAAAAATGCTAATGCCCAGATCTCATCCTCAGAAATCCTGATATAATTCATCTGGAGTGTGGCCTGAACACTGGGATTTTTTAAAGCTCCCTATGGGGTTCTAAATGCAGTCAAGTCTGAAAGCTACTGATTTGGAGCTTAAAGACTAGTTTGAGTAGATTTAGCAAGTCAGGGGGAGAAAATTATAATAATAGGGATAAAGATATCTTGATTTCTCTTTGGTAAAGCAGTCTTACAAATGGCAATTCCTGATATACTCCAGTACCTACTGGTACAAAGTTCTAGGGTTTGACTACCTCTACAATTTCCCTGGGAGCCTCTTTTCTTATGGAGTTTACTCCTTAGTTTCTTTGATTTTTATTTACAGTGGAGGTATTTTTAAGACAGTACTGAAATCAATTATGATCTTACTTTCGCAATGCCGCAATTTTTAATAAAGAGGGTCAACTGTCAGGCAAAGTTGAAACAAACAAACCCTTCAGTTTGAAGTTGCTTACTCAAAATTCTAAATACCAATCCCAGGAAAGAAAACAGGATAACCTGAGGGAGTGGAGATCATTTCACCGTGAGCAGTGACTAAGTTGCTGAGTGTCAAAATGAAAAGCCAAGAAAACACCAAGTGAAGAAAGAATCCTGGTAACGCTCACATCAATGTGGCTGAAAAGGCAGTGTGGTCCTGAATATCTGGCCTTAATTTGGAATGTCCTTGTTTTGGTGAATTTAAATCCTTCGCCTAATGTCATGCAGTTATTTTTGTATGGTTTATCTTCTTTTCCTTTTTTTGTCATTTAATATTCAAAACGATGTGAAATGTACATTCTTCATCACATGGAGAATGAATTCAGCAACAACTCAAGCACGTAATTCTTCTCTGCATGGAAGATGCTGGACATCTGCTCACTCCAGATCTACAGAACAATGTGGTACATTTACACAGAGTAACTAAGGGAGGAAGTCTCCTGTGAGGCTCTCACATACACTTCAGGAGAGATGCAAAAATACAACTTTATGAGAGGCAAGGAACCTAGAAATACCATATTTAAGAAAAGAAAATCTGTTTATTATTTGCCTGTCTGCCCCCTTGAGAATGAAGGCTCTGTGAGACCAGTACAACCTGTTCAAGCTGTATCCCTGAGCCTAAATAATGCCTGGCATAGAGTAGATACTCAATAAATACATGTTAAATGAATGAAAGATTCCTCCTTCAAATACCAAGTCATGAAGATGAAGAAAAGTACAATGTATTTCCTTAGTCTCAATGCAAAGAAATGGGATTAAACTGAGTGTTTTTCTCCTAAACTCCATAGACAAGTTTTTGCACCTGGAAGGGGACACCTTCTATCCTAACACCTTCTGCATGCATCCTCTGCAGCCCAAGCAAGCTCAGCCACTCCAGGTAACATGCAGGAAGGGTCTCTTGGAGCAGACAGGCATCCACATGGAGCTCCAGCTTGTTCCTCATTCTGTCAAGCCAAGCTTGGCTCTATCTCTGCCTTGATTCCTGACTCCCCATCAGTAGCCCAGGACAGTCGTTCAAGTCTTAGTGCATATCAGGATCACATGGAGCGCTTGTTAAAATAGTTTCTGGGACCCCACATTCATGTCACAACAGAATATACCTGTTTAATAAAAGAGCTTCTGCTTAGGGCTTAGTTAAAGAAACTGAGTTTGCACTTAGATTAGGAAAACTGGCTCCTAGTTTTGAGCCTCTGCTCCTGAGTTCTTCTCTGGATAACCTATTTCCACGGTCATTGCTTGAGTGGCTTTATCAAGCTACTGAATTTCTCTGTGTCCTGAGCCTCAGATTTCTCATCTATGAAATGGACACATTTCTTGAAAAAATAATACTTTTTTCAAGCAGTTTTATATTTACAGAAAAATTGAGCAGATATGTTTCTATATACTGACCCTCCATACCGTTTCCCCACACTTTGCATTAGGGTGACACATTTGTTAAAATTAAGGAATAAATATTGATACATTATTAGGAACTGAAGTTCATAGTTTACATTAAGGTTCACTCTTTGCATTGTACACTTTTGTGGGGTTTGACAGGAGTCTAATGTCCTGATCCACCATTACAGTGTCAGACGGAATGATGACACATTTTTAGTTTTACTGTGCTAAAAATGACCACTTATTCCTTCTTCCTACCTTCCTTCTTTTGAACCCTTGGCAACCACTGACCTTTTTTGCTATCTTCATAGTTTTGTCTTTTGAGAATGTCATATAGTTGGAACCTTACAGGAGATAGCCCATTAAAACTGATTTCTTTCACTTAGCAATATGCATTTAGATTTCCTACATGTCTTTTCATGATTTGTGCTCATTTCTATATCACTGAATAAGATTTCATTGTATGGATGTACCAGTTTGTTTATCCATTCACCTATTATTAAAGGACATTTGGTTGCTTCCAAGTTTTGGCAGTTATGTATAAAGCTGGTATAAACTCTCTTGTGCAGGTTTTTGTGTGGACATGTTTTCAGCCCAATTGGGTAAATACCTAGGATCAGGCATACGGTAAGATTATGTTTACCTTTATGAGAAGTTGTCAAACTCTCTTCCAAAGCGGTTGTACCATTTTGTACTCCCATCAGCAATGAATGAGAGCTCTTGTTGCTACACACCCTTGCCAACATTTGGTCAGTGTTTTGAATTTTACTATTCTAATATGTGTGTAGTGGTATCTTATTGTTGTATTAATTAGCATTTCCCTAATGACTTATGATATGAAGCATATTTTCACATGCTTGTCATCCGTATATCTTCTTTGATGAGATGTCTGTTCAACTCTTTTGCCTATTTTCTATTTGGGTTGTTTGTTTTCCTATTATTGACTCTTAAGAATTTTTTATACAAGTCTTTATCAATATTTGTTCAGGAAATATTTTCCCCCAGTCTGTGGTTTGTCTTTTCATTCTCTTAATAGTGTCTTTCACAGAGCAGGAGCTTTTCACTTTAATAAAGTTCAACTTAGCAATTTTTCTTTCATGGATCATGATTTGGGTGTTGTATCTAAAAACTGATCACCAAACCCCAAATCCCCTAGATTTTCTCCTATGTCATCTTCTGGAAGTTTTATAGTTTTATGTTTATATTTAGGTTTATCATCTGTTTTGAGTTAAGTTTTGTGAAAGGTATAAGGTGTAAGATCTGTGTCTCAGGTTTTTTGTGTTTTTTTTTTTTTTGCACAAGGATGTCCAGTTTGTTGAAAACACTGTCCTTTCTCCATTAACCTGACTTTGCTCCTTTGTCAAAGATCAGTTGACTGTACTTGTGTGAATCTATTTCTGAGATCTGTATTCTATTCCATTGATCTATTCATCTATTCTTTCATGACTATCACACTGTCTTAATTACCGTAGGATTATAGTAAATCTTGAATTCAAGTAGTATCAGTCCTCCAGCTTTGTTCTCCTCCTTCCATGTTGTGTTAGCTATTCTGCATCTTTTGTCTTTCCTTATAAACTTTAGAATCAGTTTGTCAATATCTACAAAATAACTCTCTAGAAGTTTGACTGGGATTGTGTTGAATCTATAGATCAATTTAGGAAGAACTGATGTCTTGACAATATTGAATCTTCCTAGCCATGAACATGGAATATTTTTCCATTTATTGAGATCTTTTTTGTCTTTTCAAAAACACTTTATGCACAGCAAAGGCAACCATAAACAAGATGAAAAGACAACCCTCAGAATGGGAGAAAATATTTGCAAATGAAACAACGGACAAAGGATTAATCTCCAAAATATACAAACAGCTCATGGATCTCAATATCAAAAAACAAACAACCCAATTAAAAAATGGGTAGAAGACCTAAATAGATACTTCATCAAAGAAGACATACAGATGGCCAAGAAGCATATGAAAAGATGCTCAACATCACTAATTATTAGAGAAATGCAAATCAAAACTACAATGAGGTTATCACCTCACACTGGTCAGAATGGCCATCAGCAAAAAATCTAGAAACAATAAATGCTGGAGAGGATGTGGTGAAAAGGGAACCCTCCTGCACTCTTGGTGGGAATTTAAATTGATACAGCCACTATGGAGGTTCCTTAAAAAGCTAAAAATAGAACTACCATATGACCCAGCAATTGGGCATATATCCAGAGAAAACCATAATTCAAAAAGAGACATGCACCCCAATGTTCATTGCAGCACTATTTACAATAGCCAGGACATGGAATCAATCTAAATGTCTACAGACAGATGAATGGATAAAGAAGATGTGGCACATATATACAATGGAATATTACTCAGCCATAAAAAGAAGCGAAATTGAGTTACTTTTAGTGAGGTTGATGGACCTAGAGTCTGTCATACAGAGTGAAGTAAGTCAGAAAGATAAAAACAAATACTGTATGTTAATGCATATATATTGAATCTAAAAAAATGGTACTGATGAATCTAGTAGTAGGGCAGGAATAAAGATACAGACATAGAGAATGCACCTGAGGACACAGCGGGGAGGGGAAGCTGGGACGAAGTGAGAGTGGCATGGACATATATACACTACCAAATGTAAAATAGCTAGTGGGAAGCAGCCGCATAGCACAGGGAGATCAGCTTGGTGCTTTGTGACCACCTAGAGGGCTGGGATAGGGAGGGTGGGAGGGAGGCTCAAGAGGGAAGGGATATGGGGATATATGTATACATAGAGCTGATTCACTTTGTTGTACAGCAGAAACTAACACAACATTGTAAAGCAATTATATTCCAATAAATATGTAAAAAAGAAAAAACTTTAGGCATGACTGACATCCTGAAAACTGTACATATTTAATGTGTACAACTTGGTGAGTTTAGAGATAAGTATACACCCATGAAACTGTCATCACAATCTATGCCAAAAATCTATCCTCTTTCAAAAGTTTTCTCCCTCTGTCTAATTATTTGTAATAAGAACACATAACATAAGATCAACCCTCTTAGCATATGTTAGATATACCATAGAGTATTGTTAACTGTAGGTGTTACTGTAGGTGACCAGGACTTTTTCATCTTGTATAATTGAAACTTTGTACCCTTTGGCTAATACCTCCTTGTTCCCCTCCTCCCCACCCCTGGTAACGATTCCACTCTCTGCTTATATGCATTTAACTACTTTTGAGTCATCATATAAATTTTTATAGCATTTGTCCTCCTGTGTCTGGTTTATTTCACTTAGCATAAGGTCCTCCAGTCATTCATGTTGCTGCAATGGCAGGATTTCCTTCATTTTTAAGGCTAATATTCTGTTGTATGTATATACCATATTCTTTATCCATTCATTCATTTATGGACATTTAGGTTGCTTCCATGTCTTGGTAACTGTAAGTAATGCTGCAATGAACAAAAAAGTACAGATATCTTTTTGAGAATTATTTCAATTCTTTCATATATATATTCCCAGAAGCGAGATTGACGGATCATATGGTAGTTCTATTTTTAATTTTTTAAGAAAACTTCATACTGTTCTCCATAGTGGCTGCACCAATTTACTTTCCCACCAACAGTGTACATGGACTCCCTTTTCTCCACATCCTTGCTAATATCTGTTATTTTTTTTTATAATAGCCATCTTAACAAGTGTGATGTGATATCTCATTGTGGTTTTAATTTGCATTTCCCTGATGATCAGTGATGTTGGGACCTATTCTTCCCCCTGTTGGCCATGTATGCCATCTTTGGAGGAACGTCTATTTAATTTCTTTGCCCATTTTTAAAAAATATTTATTTATTTATTTGGCTGCACTGGGTCTTATTTGCCACGTGTGGGATATTTTTAGTTGCAGCATGCAGGATCTAGTTCCCTGACCAAGGATTGAACCCGGGTCCCCTGCATTGGGAGCGCAGAGTCTTAACCACTGGACCACCAGGGAAGTCCCTCCTTTGCCCATTTTTAAAACTGAGTTATTTGTCTTTTTGCTACTGAATAGGAGTTTTATATTTTTTGAATATTAACCCTTTATCAGGTATGGTTTGCCAACATTTCCTCCCATCCTGTAGGTTGCCTTTTCATTTTGTTGATATGTTCCCTTGCTGTGCAAATGCTGTTTAGTTTGATGATATCCCACTTGTCCATTTTTTGTTTTGCTGCCTGTGCTTTTGGTGCCATATCCAAGAAATCATTGCCAAGACCAATGTCGAGAAGTTTTCCTATTTTTCTTCTAGGAGTTTTATGGTTTCAGGTTTTATGTTTAAGTCTTTAATCCATTTTAAGTTGATTTTGTGTATAGTGTAAGAAAAGGGTCCAATTTCTTTCTTTTGCTTGTAGATATTCTTTCCCAATACTACTTATTGAAGACACTATCTTTTCCACATTGTGTACTGTTGGCAGCCTTGTTGAAAATCGATCACTTTCAGAAGTACTTTACATATATTAATTAATTCTCACAACAATGCTATAATGTAGGCAAAATTATTATTCCCATTTTATACTGGTGGAAACGGAGGTACCTAGAGCTTTTAAACTTCATCGAGGATTCAAACCTGAAAAGTCAAGCTTCAGGACATAGACTGGCATAATCAATGTTCCCACCCAATCCAGTCCCACCTTCACCAGACCCTGCCTTTTTCTGACCTCTTATCCCAGGAGCTGGACTTGGGCCTCTGTCCCCATCTCACGGCTGAAGTCCTGCTACTGCAGCCAGATATCCTTGACTCTGTGCAGCTTGATGGCTTTGGAGCCACTCGATTATCTTAATTCACTAGCCTTTCTAGATCTGCCTGCCAGGTACATCTGTCCCCTAGTCTGTCTCACACCCCTGACTGATGCTTTAGAGTTCCCATCCTGACCTCACTCAAGTTACAGATGGAAAATTTGAAGAAAAACATTTAAAAGATGAGTTGTGAACTAACAACAACAAAAATGTTTGTTTGTGGATTAACAACAACACACACTCACTTAGCAAAGTCTGTGAATGGGTCTCAGAGATCCTGTCCTAACAAGGGGGATGATCAGATATTTGAATACACTGTTCAATCAGTTTTCTGGGGCCAGCAATGATAAAATGAATAAAGACAAACAAGGCAATTAATTTGACATAGCGTTAAATTAAGGGTCTCAGTGTTCCTGGCTAGTTAAAGCCGGATCTCCTTTCCACAGTGAAAGGGAAGACACTCTTGTTCCAGGAGAGGCCCCAGGTGAGGGTGAGAAACTACAAGTCCTCCCCCAAGACCAGCTGCTCAGGCCCACAGACCTAGTGGCCTCAGCCATTTTCTTGATTCTCTCCTAGTGGATGGCACATGATTTCTGAGAATTATTCTTCCATGGGAACTACAGGGAGTGAATGTTGTCAAGGGACTCGGTGGTCACTCCAAACCTTCCTTGTCACCTCTCTGGTGCATGCTGTCTTTAGGAAGAGCCCTGGCAAAACCGCACCCGCTCCCAAAACAAGAAAACCAAAAAAACCTTGACTTCCCAATTAGTACCTCACCCATTGATCTAAACAGCCCTCTATAAGGGATCGATTTACATCAGGAGATCAGTATTCTACCATTGCTATTCATTAGAATTCACTAACAGCTAAAATCAATTTCCCATTCTGTGCATTTTACTAACCTGAAATCAACTATTCAGCCTAGGTTTTTAACAAGTTTGGTCCAATTTAATACCTACTATCCCACTTTTGCACTAAGAAAAATGATCAGTGTCTAATCAATGGTGTACTGGTAAGTGTTTAACAACCACCTCTCCCCAAAAAAGGGAGGGTGCTGATTTGTAGCGTTTGCCAATTCATAGGCTACAAATACTGCCAACATGACCAGTTTTGAACTACCAACACGACATTACCAAGCGTTGAGTTGGGAAGAGATTCAGAGTAGCACATAATTCTATAGTGTCTCCATCATACACAGGTGTAAATAACCTCAAGAGCACAAACGATAGTAACTGGCTGGAAAATAACTATGTAGTGATAAGTTTTGAGTATTTATAATCTTCACTTTAATATAATTCATTTAATTCTAAGTTTATATAATTTAATTTTTAAGAATTAGCTCACAACATTCCCAAATCTATAACAATCAGCAAGCTGGTTTGAGTGGGCTCCAGCATGCTCTGGAAAGGCAGCATTGTGGAGGAATGGAACAATCATTGCAGTAAGAAAAAGGGCCCTGGATTTTGGTTAAGAGACTGTAGGCAACCTGCTGAACTTTTCTGGCTTTAGTGGTTAGAGTAGGTAATCTCTTAAGACACATCCTACTCAAGTTGTAGGGCTCTGATTTATTGTTATTTCCGTTGTCACCTCAAAGAACTCTATTCTGTTCCCCTTTGCATTTGACACTCAGATTCCTTTTTACCCAAACACAAGTGAAATAAATGAATAATTTTCAATAATAGTTAACACTTGAGCATATACCACATGCCAGGAATATATTAATTTATTAAATTCCCACATGCCAGGAATATGTTAACTTATTAAATTCCCATCAACTCAATGAGATTGATACTGTGACTATAACCATTTCAAAGATGGGTAAAATGAATGCACTGAGAGGTTAAATAAATTACTGAAGTTCTCATACCTGGCCCCATTGTATTTAATCATTCCACTCTAAATAAGTGAACCATAGCATTTCTATTATGGAGGGGGCATTTTGAGGACTCTTTGGAATTATGATTTCTAAAGGAAAACCTGATAAAATGAGAAGTGTGTCTCTGGAAGCAAACATGCGAAAGGAATGTCCTATTTTTCCAGGGTAAATTTTTTTCAGGGTAAATTCCTTTTAGTAGGGCTTATATTTTGAAAAGTTTATTACCATGACGCATGGCCCCTTCCTTTTTTAATCTAATATCTATAATAGTTCCTGACAAAGGAAACAGTTCTTCATTAATTTTTAAAAATATTCCCTTACTGTACAATGAGAAAGATGGCAGCATTCAGTAACATAAACTTCCATAAGCAAATTAGATATTCCCTCACCCCCCCAATAAAATCTTATAAGAAACCACCAATTACTATGAGAATTATCTTCATTTTAACCATCTGGTTCTTCTGAATAGAGAGAGTGTATGCACATGAGCCTGAGATCAAGATAGAGGACTGTTATCTTGATACATTGCAACACGTGAAAATAATTGCTTTTAGTGTGGTTAATACTTATATCACACACAATACAACTTTAGGGCAAAATTCTTGTCTGTGTTCCATATAAATAATTTGACTCCCACATTCAACAAAATTGACTAGACATTCTAAGACTGATTTAATTTTGCATAAAATTTTCCTAACTAACTCAACGATGAAAACTCATACACAAGAAGAAAAGGTAGTCCTTTTCCAAAATGTTCACGAACATGTGATCTGAGTTTTAAAGGAAGATAATGTGTACTCAGTGGGCTGGTTATTCTCTATTCGGCTCTCAAATCTACCCCACACCCTCCATTCTCTGCTCAGTGTCCTGGAGGCTGATCTCTGTTGCTTCACCACCCAGGACCATTTGCCCTCTGGATTCAGGTTGTTCTGGAAATGGAAGGAACTGAAAGTAGATTGGAACGTGGAGAGAAGCGACGGTTTATGCCCTTACCTTGCTGTGGCTCGGAGGGACTTCAATATTCTGAGACCAGAGATCCTGTCGTGCAGCCCCTCTTACCTTTCCACATCCTGCCTCCTTCAGACCGACTTGCGGTAACAACTTCCGCTGTTGCTACTCACTGGGTTTGCCCAACATCCCTTCCTGGTTCCTTTAACAATAGCCACACCTTTATAGGCAGGCACTTCATTAACCTCATTTTGGTTAAATACTTTGCATCTGCTATCTGTTCCCTGCCCAGGCATTCATAGAAACACAACACTTCAAAGAAATTAAATATGGATATCAAAGATGTTTTAAATGATGGGGTTGATTATTTGTTATATATGACAACTTGTCATATCTATCTATCTATCTATCTCCTATCTATCATCTGTCTACATATCCACTCCCTTAATATTCCTTTAAACAGAGAGTAAGCCTGAATTATTTGATTCAGGTAAAACTGACTTAAAGCAACTTTTCAGGAGACACACCTGTTTGCATAAATTGAGGGATCCTGGAAATTGTAGTTTGATGCTGAAGAAATGTTTAAAGATGCACCTTGGTCTCTAGCCATGGTTTTAGCTACTAAATAGTGAAAGCCGACAGAACCCAGAAGAAACTAATTCCCATTCTATTCCAAGTTGTAGGGCTTTGATTTCAGTTTCTTTTTTTTTAAATCACCTCAAAGAACTTGACTTTGCTGCCTTTTACACTTTATAGCTATAGATTCCTTTCCAGTCAAACACAAACAAATGAATCAATAATAATTTTCAATAACAGTAATAATAGCTAACATTTATTGAGCCAAATGATGCATGGGGCGTATATATATTAAAAATTGTCTGTTGTTTATCTGAAATTCAAATTAACTAGGTGCCCTGCTTCTTTAAATGTAGAGGCTTTGTTTTGTTTTGTTTTTGCTCAATCTGGCAACTCTACACATGTGTGAGGGGCTATTAGTCAACAAAGATGTAGAACGTTTCCATCATTGCAGAAAATTCTATTGGAGAGTTTTGTTCTAGATTGTTATGAGCTCAGTTTACATTACGTGTTTATTAGTAATAAAAACCAACAGTAATGCTACTCTTCACACTCTTGCTGTCTAAAGGGCAACACATGTGGATAAAAACAGGCATTTGTGTAGTTGATAGTCTGAGCAATTACATTTATTTTATTTGTTTTTAAGGGGAAAGAGAGACTGAGCTTTCTGACACCAGCTTTCAAGTTAACATTTTAGGGAGCTGGATAGTCATTTTTCCCAACAACATACCTTTTGAGATGGTCTTCCTTTCAATATCACACAAGGCATTCTTTTAAAAACACTGTTATTGCAAAATGCAATCTCCATAGAGAAATGTTTAATACAAATTTGCACA
Organism: Mesoplodon bidens; assembly: GCF_964165515.1. NCBI lineage: Eukaryota > Metazoa > Chordata > Mammalia > Artiodactyla > Ziphiidae > Mesoplodon > Mesoplodon bidens. Next base: position 77,283,573 of record NC_138165.1, read on the forward strand.
GTTTCAAAAATAATCATAAGTCGACATTCTTTTGACATGTGTGTTAGAAGCTGGTTACTTTCAAGGGATCATTTTGAGTTCTTCTCTTTTAATTTTCTAAATTTAGCCAGAAATATTTTTTTATGTTGTACACTCCTCTTCAGTCAGCACCTGGTAAATCTGTAGTTATAATCCTCAATAAATTACTTAGAAAATAAAGGAATAGATTGTATTAAAGGAAGGTATTAAGAAAATCGACCTCTGTTTCTCTAATAAAAGTGGGAGAGAGGATCCTTACAGCCCAATCAATGCCATTAATTGGTTATTGGAGCAAACGAATGATTCTCTTCACCTGTTCTCCTCTAGGTTTAAGAGAAACTGATCTGGTCAATTAACCTTTGGCATCATGGATTCGAAGCAATTTGGAAGAAGGCTATTTTTCATTTCTCTGGGCTATCCTTTTGTCTCATGCACTTTAAGAGAAAACTCTATCCAAGACATTCCAACAAATCCAGAAGGAAAAAATCCTGATTCCCCTGATGCTTGAGAAGTGAGAATCACAAGCAGGCCGTGGGCCTTTATTTCTGGAGGGAGACAGCTGGAGCTCTCTCTCTGAGGGGCTAAGAGCATCTTGCTCTTTATTCGGCTTCTCTGATCAGGCCTTGCGTTGGGCATCAGTTTACCCACTGGTAAATGGAGTTGAATAATATATACTTACCACTCCATAGTAAATGAATATTGAAGATCTTTGGCTAAAGAGGGCTATGAATATGCAAAAGCACTATGAATACAAATCAAGAATTCATGACTTAGTAAAAGCTCAATATGTTGATAAATCTTGAATTTTTGCAAATGCTGAGATGTTTCGCTTTTATTCAGAATATATAATAGTCAGGGATTGAGGTTTAGCCAGAGAGGTTTTATGCAAAGGACACATATGTAACTACATACAGTAAGAAGCTGTACATCTGGCATGTTGCGGGAAACTGGAGGCACCAATCAGTCAAAAGTTCTGACTAACAATTTTTCACTGCTTTTGGTAGCTCTCTTGTTTCTTGTCTTGGCCTGTCTACTAAAGCCTAGATGGGAAAAAAGAAAAAAGAAAAAAAGAAGGTTGGCGATTTCACTCAGGCAAAGCTCTGTCCTTTGTCCAAAGTCCACCGAAGCAGAGATGTAGCTCCGCCCCACAGAGTGCAAAGCCCGACAGCCTAGGAGAGCTCCCTGTTCACAGATCATGAGATCTTTACATGAGGCATTCCGACCTCGGAGGAGTCAATGCTGGAATGCGATACATATCCGCAAATGGATTGTGCACGAGTACAGGCAGAGGCACTCCTGGCCCGTTCTGTACCTTGGTGTTAATTAGAGAGAAGGGCCCCTTTCTCTGGTCAGAAGCACACCCCACACCAGAGCACAGGATTTAGTGAGCCTCCACTTGGCCCTTTTCCTGCACACCTGTGCTATGAAGAACAGCACATTCATATGAGGTGGCCCCAAGTATGAACTTGGGGGAGCTCTTTGGTTTCTTTAGAAGAATGGATTTGCCTGTATGAAGAAATTTTGTTAGGTTAAATTTTTAATGACTTGCTACTAAAACCCCTGTACTCTCCAAACTCAGCTTTCTGGGTAATTCGAGGTGTCACCTCCTTCCCATTTAGAAGTCAGGGTAATTCAGCAGCTATGAGTACACATTCGAGTTAAGGCTGAGCTTCCTAGTGGCTAGGGCAAAAAAAGGCAACTCAAGAAGTTCAGTTGTTCTCATTAACAGAAAAAGTAAATAGCATATCCATTCTACTGGAGAGACAAAGATCTTTTTTACTTTCAACTGGAAAAGCAATTTCTCAAGTGGAATTTCACTTGGGAGCCACTGAGAGACATTACGGGCAAGAGTGGCATCAAAAATGTAACAGCAAGTGCAATAGCAAGGTCCGTATAAGTGGTTTCTTGTAACAAACCTTGATACCAGAAAAGCACAGTTGAGTCAATTCTGAGAAGGCTGAGCTAATTTTGGCTTCACTGTGGATCTTTTGGTGCCTGATTCAATCAAAAGATAAGAGTTTCTGGGGAAGTAAATATCCAGCCTAATACTCAGAACAGTGGTTCTCAAATGTCCATCTGCAGTTAACTTCTGGGAGGTGACAAAGTTTTCACTGCTCCCCAGGAAAAGGAGAAAAAGAAGAGCAAGACACAAACATTTCATTGCAAATTGTCTAACTTTCCTCACTTGTTTAGGACCTACTTCATTGTAAGAGTATGTGCCCCAAATTTGGGAGTGATTAAAGGTCCTTCCTCTGATGTAATGATGGTAGAGCAGATGGTAGTTTTATAATTTTTATTGCTTGTTGAATGTCTTTATTTGCCAATATGAATTTGACAACACTATTGGCCACCGCGTCTGAGGGGGTGGCTATTACTGCTCCCTAAAATCCCAGTGTTTTGCAGTGATAACCATGGACTATCTTCCCAACATAGGATTTCCCAAAATAGCAAATATTTGAGAGCCATACTTGCTGACAAGGGGCTGGGCATAAGTGCATCTTTCTATGCTGATGCTGGAGATTGCAAAGTCTCCCCACTATTCCCAGGGCTGGGCCTCCTCACTGCCACCAGACCTGGGCCTCAAGAAGAAAGCAATGTTGGACATGTGCAAACATCTTGACACACAATTTGTTGAAACCCCATTGTTCCACGATTTTTTTTCCCACACCCTGCAGCTTGTGGGACTTTAGTTCCCTGACCAAGGATTGAACTCAGACCTGGCAGTGAAAGCACCGAGTCCTAACCACTGGACCGCCAGGGGATTCCCTCCATGATTTGAGTCTGGAGGCTTTCAAAGCTGTGTCATCTGTGACCTGTCTTTGATATAGAAAAAATTCTCCTATGTTTTGACCATCCTTCTGCTATTAAGCACCCCAACTTGATGCTTGCCCACCATGGAATTGGTTATAAAACATGTTCCCAGATAATCTAATGAGTTGGCCTGCCATCAGGAAATATTTAGTAGATTGAATTGAATACAGAAGAAAGAAGAAGAATGATTCATGGAGATAATTTTACCTTTGACCAAGTGCACACTAAGTCACACTTACAGGAGTGAGATAGCAGGACTGAGTATGGTGTGAGGCCACTCCTAGTTTCTGCTAATAGAGCAGTCATCAGTACCTTGGAGGACACTGACCTTCCCATCCACAGTGGATCTAAGTTGTTCCATCTTGGGTTTTAGTATTTTGGGGTTTACATGTTACCTAACCACTGAAATATTTTTCTTGAAGACAAATACCATGACTTCTACAAACATTCCCATATTAAAAAAAAATTGAACACCATGTACCAGGCTCCATCCTTGGTAAAGGGGATACAAAGATGTTGAGGGAAAACTTTCATTTATAGGCAGGCACTGTGCTTTAGAAGCTTTAACCATGCTTCTCAAACACAAAAATACTGCAAGGTAGGTATTATTTTCCCTTTCTTACGGATGTGGAAATTGAGATCCAGGTTAAACAATAGCCCAAAGTCACAAAGAGCTAAGAGGTGGAGTAGTCAGGATTCATACCAGATCTTTCTGATTTCAGACCAAACACCATATTGTCTGAATAAGACACAGTATCTTTCCTCAAAGAGCTCACAGTCTAGTAATCTCATTGCTGTTGGCATTTGGCATGCTTTGGGGCCCTGAGTACCTCTGACTATTTCTCCTATGTTTAGAGAATTTCCCATCTATGAATCTGTATTTCCCCAAGACAGAGGACAGAAATTCACTTTCCCACCTTCCTTTCATATGACTTAGACTATTTCATTCATTCGCATCTGCATGAGACATTGACTTGGAAGGGAGTGGAATGAAGAAAAATGTGCCATGTGGATTCCATTCTGTAAAGGGCAGTAGCAGAGCCCCTTCCTTCAGAGGCAGCAAGGGTAGAGGTTCTACAGGTGGCATCCATGCCCCCGATCAGGGGGCCAAGTTCTGATGCCTGCACCTCATAGGACGGCAGTGTAGTCTCCACTGGAGTAGTCTTAGACCTTGACCATCACCTCTGAACTTGATTTTCTGACCCTCCCAGAAATTCTCTGAGGACTCTCATGTCTTTTAGTAAATTCCTTTTTCTGCTTAACTAGCTAGAGTTAGTTCTGTTGTTGTCAACTAAAGATCCTAACTTTGTTTCTCCCACAGTGATTTCAATCCAATAGACATTTCATACATTTGGCTTGTTGGTCAATGAATAAGAAAATGATTGAATCGAATAAATTAATAGAAAATAAGCTCTCAAGGTCCTTTGCCATCCTGATCACGCTGTGTTTTCTGAATATACCTCAATTTACTGATACATTTCCAAAATGTCATCAGAATTGAAAATAATGCCATAATGTGGCCTGATAGGTTTGAAGAGGTTAGGGTGATCACTTCCCTGACCTAAGCAGTGTATCTCTATTCACGCAGTCTGAATGACATAAGCTCTCTTTGTGGCTACATCACATGGTTAATAAAAGAAACCTAAGAACTTAAGGGATTTAGTGGTCATAAATCCAATGTGAGTTCAAATATGTGAGGTGGTTACAGGAAGAGCCCGTGCAGTCTTAGATGGCATCCATAAGAGCTCAGGGACAGCAGAGCTGACCCAAGGTGGACTGGGCTGAGTTCCAAAGTCATAAGCTCCTAGTTATGGAGGGACAAAGACTGCCTGGCCTCCAGCCAAAGACGCCTCCAACCTGAAAAGGGATTTCTGCTTTGAATAGAGGATGCACTAGACAACAGAATCCGTGGTTCAGTGATTCTATCTTCCGAGACAGCGTAGAATCACAGGCCATAAATTACCCAAATGTGGGCTTACAAATGTCAGTCTTGGAAGTCCCTGAGGCCTCAGGTACCTTGGTTATGCACTAAAGAAATATTCAGATGAAGTTCATCTCTAGAAAGTAATTTAAATCCTTAATCCAGGCTGAAGTTGGGAAAATGGAAAAATCCAACTAGGTGAAAACTGTTATGAAATGTAGTCCACTTAAATATTGATTGGTTTAAAAACAAACAGGCTTTGTGCCCCCCTGGTGTTTTCACTGGGGTTAAGGAACTGACAAGTAGACAAAAACATGAAAAATAAGTAAATTATACATTATGTTAGAAGTTCTGAAAAAAATAAGGTAGGGTAGAATAAAAGGGATCCAGAAGGTGGGCGTGGGGTCTGTTGCAATTTTTTTAAATAAATTTATTTATTTATTTGTTTATTTTTTGCTGCATTGGGTCTTCGTTGCTGCGTGCGGGCTTTCTCTAGTTGTGGCGAGCGGGGGCTGCTCTTCGTTGCGGTGTGCGGGCTTCTCATTGTCGTGGCTTCACTTGTTGCAGAGCACAGGGGCTCTAGGTGCGCGGGCTTCAGTAGTTGTGGCACGTGGGCTCAGTAGTTGTGGCTCGCGGGCTCTAGAGCGCAGGCTCAGGAGTTGTGGCGCACGGGCTTAGTTGCTCTGCGGCATGTGGGATCTTCCCGGATCAGGGCTCGAACCCGTGTCTCCTGCATTGGCAGGCAGATTCTCAACCACTGTGCCCCCAGGGAAGCCCTGTTGCAATTTTAAATAAGGTGGTCAGAGTAGCTGTCATTGAGGAGGTGACGTCTGAGCAGACTGAGGGGGACTGAGGCGTGAGCGTGCAGCTGTCCGGGGGAAAAGCTCTCCTGGCAGAGTGAAGAGGGAGAAGAGTAAAGGCCCTAAGGCCAGAGTGAGCCCTTTATTCCAGGGACAGCCAGGAGGCCGATGTGGCTGGAGCCCAGGAAGCAGCAGGAAAGTGGAAGAGAGGGTCAGATCAGGTGAGAGAGGATGGTGCCTCTGACCGAGCTGGGAGCGGCATTGAAGGTGAGAGACCATCAGACCGTGAATGTGTTTTGAAGGTACAGCCAAAAGAACTTTGCTGACAGAAAAATAATAAAGGATAAAGCCAAGGTTTTAGGTCCAAGCAACTGGAAGTTTGGAGTTGCCATCAGCTGGGTGGACCACATTTGGGGAGGAAGATAAGGTCACCTGGGGATATGTTCAGTGGAAGTGTGAGCAGGCAGTACAACTGGACAGTTTGGAGACCCGGAAAAGGTCTAAGGATGCAGGTAGAAAGTGGAGGTCGTCGGCACGCGGGGACACTTAGTGTCCCGACAGCGGATGAGGAAGGAGTGTGGATCGGGGAAGAGGAGGCTCAAAGAAGGCACCTGCAGCACCTGAGCATTCATGGAGGGAAAAGAAGGAATCCGCAAAACACACCAGAAACGAGCAGGAGTGAAGCAGGAGAAAAAGAGAGTGGGTGTCATTCGTGTTTAAACATCTAATTTTGAAGACTTCAGAAGGCTGCTAAACTGTCTCTTTCATTTTCTTACTCATTTAGAAAGAAAACCATATTATAGCTCTTGACAGGAAGAAGGAAAGAGGAGGAGAGGGAGGGACAGAAAGAGATTGTAATAAGAGACAGTGGAAGAAAGAGAGGGTCAAAGGAGGGACAAAAGCAGGACGTAAACAGCGCACACAGTAGCCCTTCAGGTACAAATGCTTTAAATAGTGTAAAACAACTTCTAAAAACATTAGACTTAATCCTACTATAAAACTCACCTGAAGTATTTTAAGTCATTTATAGCATCTTACTATATCTGCTTCTCTTTCTCTCTTGGAAGGAAGAAAGAAAGGAAGGATATGTTCTAGATGCTTCTACCTAGTTATTTTCTTTAATCATAACAACAGTTCTGAGATCTATGAATTATCAGCCCCATTTTATGGTTGAAGAAACTGAGGATCTGAAAAATAACAAGCTGCAAAACTGGTAAGAAATAGAACCTAGGATAGCTCACTACCTTCTCACAATCAACTTGAGAGAGAGTAAATCTAGAAAGAATTTTCTCCTTACCTTTTCCTTAAGGTGGGCGAGGAGGGTTCCTAGGACTGCACAGTCCAAAGTTGCTACAGAGACTACCAGGACTCCCTTAGTCTGTGCTGTTTTGCGTTAAAACGGGATTATGGTTGTTAATGGATAGTGAATAAATTATAGTTCTCTCTTTAATTAATCATTGCTCTACACTATTCATTACAGTGCTAATGGAATATTTTTGTAGTCATTTCTCCATATGTGAAGGTAACACTTTAGATCTCTTAAAATGTCTCCTAAGAAGCTACTTCTAGATTTTTTCTGGGACAGTTTTACAAGCAGAGCATGGTGTTTTTTAAAATAGGTTTTTCCTTTAGAACCAAACTCCATCAGAAATGTCATCCTCAGACAAGATGATGAAAAAGTGTGTGAAGAGAAGTCAAAAGGCCATTTCATACAAAATATGTTGGCCAATAAATTGATGTTCAGTTCATACAGCCTTTCTAGGACACACGAGGACATAAAGAGAGGTGGTGTGATACTGGGGGTGGAAATGTAAGCTTTGGAGACACGCAGGCTTGGCTTTAGGTCTTAACTCTACCGCCTGCCTGAAATATTGAGCTGGCAGAGTTCTCAATCACCTGGCCCTCGCTGCACTTTTCATTCTTCATTTCTGTCTCCAACTCAATGTGCCAGTCCTAGACATGCTCATCCAGAGGAAACAGTGTCACACCTATTTCCGCAGGGTTCGTGTCACCTCCACCAGCCCACCCCCATTCTCTGCATGGATAAAGGCAAAGAAAAACGTCACACTTTCCCACTGAGCAAATACAGCAACCACAATATGCCACAAGAACTGGGACAGTCCTGTCATGATGGAATACTCTGAATGTTATGTGAGCACAGGAGGATTTGTAACCACACTGGCAGGGCAGCTCAGAAAGGCTTCCTGGAAGAAGTGGTGCTTGGACTGATTCTTAAAGTTAGCAAGGAAAAGAACTCAGGGTGGGAAGGAGGAAGACGTACAAGTTACCAGAAGTAGCAGCAGGATAAATGTGCCTTTTCACTATCTTCTTCTTATCTATTATCTTCAACATCCTTCTGGATACCTTCTCTGGCAAAGGCTGTGAGTTGCCTACTAAATATCCACTCTACCCTTCTCTCTGGAATTAATGGAACAGCTGGGAACATTTACCAGTCTCCCTTGCATTACGTGGCGGACTTGAAGAAGTCCCATAAAAGAAAGGGAGTATGCTATTCTTTACTCCTTCTTCCACCCTGGTGTCTGAAAGGTGGATGTGATGGCGAGGCTCTAGCAATCATCCTGGACTAAGAGGAAGATGGAACACAGGAATCTAGGGAAAAATGGAGCTGGGAGCTGGAAGGAGTTCGAGTCCCTGACAACTTTGTGAAGCCAGAATACCTCAGCAATTTCTTTTATGTAAGAAATAGGTAAACTCTTCTCTTACGATTACTTTGTATTTTTTAAAATTATATGCAGCCAATCCTAAGTAACACACCTTTCAAGACCATTCTAGCTCACAAATAATGATAATTTCTTTCTCTGCATTATAGCACATTTGTATCACTCACTAAACAAATAAACATCTGTCTGGAGACAACCGTTGAATGACAATATCACTTTTCCTGGATTTATATCATACATTTCCAAGAAGTTATAAGCTCCTTGAGGGGAGAGAGTTAAATCATACAGTTTTCCTTGTCACCTCAGTTCTTAGCAAATTATGTTGTATAGAGTACATGTTTAATAAGTGTTTACTAATTATGCCATAATTGCTCTTTAGAAAAAATGTGGGGACTTTTAAATCTTTGTTTAAAACTTTGCAGAAAGCGAAATAACAGAGTAAAGGAAAGTATCTCTTCTAAGGAAAAAAAAAAAAAGAAAAGACAAAAACTCAACCCATAAAGTGATGGCTCTGAGATGACATGACTTAACATATAGTCAAGAAATCTCTTACTTTGTTTTCTTGGAAATAAAAGTTGTTAGCACAGAGACCACCTTCTAGGCCAAAGCCAATCCATCCGTGGGCAGAGCCACCTGGTTTTGAGTTTGTCACCTCCAGTGAATTATGACCCCCCAGAACACAACCTCAGGCAGGTGGAAAGCGTTTGTGTTAAAAGGCAGACTATCTCACACATGCTTCACTTCTATGTCTTTAATCCCAAATGCAGAATTCATGTGAATTTGCATAAGCAACTTGTTTCACCCCCTACTGAATCTCTTTTTTCTTTAAAAACCTTTAGCACTGTGCTGTGGGGCTGTCCGCCTTTCTGCAAACACCCAGTTTCCACAAACTGTCCTTAAAACTTATCTACACAGTCCACGGGCTGTCAACTATCATGCGAAAAAAGGCAAGTGAAACTGGGGAAGAAAGGAAAGAAAAATTACATCTGTATGCCAACCAAATGAAAAAAAAAAAAAGACAGGAAAAACAATTTACCGTATCAAAAGAAAAAAACACTTTTTAATTGACGTTCTCTTTGTCAGTTCTGAAGCTGAGCACTTGCTCCTTCCTTATTGACTTTAGTCTTTAGAGCAATTTTTTCCATTGTGAGCACTTTCTAAAAAATCATTTTCACACATTTCTCAGATACATCAATCCTTCCGGCATTCCTCTATGCTCACATTATGGTACCCGGCTCTAAATATAAAAGACTTTTATTATGTCCATTAACCATGGACATATGTGCTCCAAAAGTTTCTTGACACGCAGTCATTTGTGGGTTTTTAATTATAAACAGAAAATATTCACTAGAAAAATAAAGAAGCAAGCCCATAAATATATCTTTATAAATTGAGTTTTGTTTGTATACAACAAAACATCTGGGCAAATGACTCCCCCAGTTGCCAGCTCCAGGATGTGAGCATGCATACGTTTATAAACACACAGAGGTGCACATACATTCACATGTGCAATTAAATTCTTGCATTGGACAGGACTCAAACATCTGTAATTGCAGGTACAAGCTGTCTTGTAAATAAAGGAGTGGATTTTCCTTACACTCACCAGGTCTCATTCCACACAAAAAATCAAGTGGGAAAGAGGGCAATGCCCAGCAAAATACTTGACAAAGTCGTATTTTTTGAATGCATTTTATTTTAACAACCAAAAAATTCTAACAGCCTAACAATGCACATAAGTTAAAAATTAATTATCACTTAGTGATAACAAAGATAGTTGATTTACATGGAAAAAAGAACATTTACAATATGTTAATCCTTATTCACATTGTTGATATCGCAATAAAACACAATTTGTTTTTTCATTTCACAAAAAAAAAAAGGCGGGAAATTGTGCTTTGTCAAGAGGCACTACAAGAGAAAGTTTCTTCTTCCAAATAGATATTATATGACAGATATTGAATAAATAGACATATATGCATTGTAATTCGCAAAGATCTGGCAAGACCACAGGCTAAAATGCCCACAGATTCACTTAGAACCACTGCAAACTTGGCAGTGAAATTAAAAAATAAAAGGCAAGACTTAGCATTGAAAAATACCTAATAAATTTTTGGTTGAAGTGTAAAAGATACCAAATGCGGATGCCATCGATAGATGAACCACCTTGTAAGAGCTTGGCAAAATCAGTTTCCATTACGTGTACAGAGTGACCTTCAGCAACAGTGTAAGAAGACAATTTGGAAAAGAGTAACTCGGGTATCAGGAAGCAGCAACCATGGACTTTCTGATTAAAGCTGCAGCATACTACAGAAATAGGAAGGATGGGCCCAGGGCTTGACTGCAAACAACCATCCTTTTGCAAAGGTATATGACGCTCATGTCAAGATAATTTTTTAAACACCGTTATTTGAAAAAGTACAGGAAAATGTCCCTTTAAAAACTCCAGAGGTTACTGAGCAGCTAGAATTAGCTTGTATTGCAACATGTCTTCTCCCTGTATATTGTAAGTTCTGAGTTAATATCTACACATAGAGGTTTGTTTTTTTTTAACTCCGACCTTTTATACCTTTCAAATATATAAATAGTATTAACAGTTATATTACAATGTTTGTGTAGTAAACAGAAAATAACTTTCAAAGTGATATTGCATGAGGTCTTTGAAAAGGTTGCGTGACAGCACAACTCTAAAAAAAATCCAACCGTGTGGGACTGTTTGACCGCCACCTTGAAGCATGAGATTAGTTTCACTTGGCCAGTCCTGAAGGTGAGGTCTCCTCTTGCAATGACTAGAAGTAGAAGTGGGAAGTAATGGTTTCTGATGGGAAGCTAGAGGCGGGGGAGGACTATAGTAGATTGCAGCTTTAATGCTCATTCCACTAAATAGCCAGTCGGCATTAGTTCTGCTTTATGTAAGGTAACTGCTATGTAGGTAACTGGGAAAATGTTTCCATTTAGAGGAGTAGGTGATTCCACTGAAATTGCTTTGCTTACTCTATTGCCTGGAGCTGCACAATGATTCAAAAACAGGTTCTTGTTAGGGCTGCCCCCATAGTAGGGAAGGGATGAGGCGCGTGAGAGCAAGGACTAAAAACATCTGGTTAGGTGGATGGAATACGTACAAAGAGGAAGCCCAAAGTGAAACAGAAATGAGAAACGTCTTCTGGGAGATGAAGGGATGGAGATTTATTTGAGAGGGAGCCCCTTTAACTGGGCAGCAACTTCTTTTCTAACTTAATATTACATTGAACTATTTTCTATTTAAAAAAAAAAAGAAAAAGAAAACAGCAACAATAAACAAGTTTTAAATGAGCAGGCTTATTAATTTTAAGATCTGAAGCCACAAGCAGGTACATAAATTTCACAATAAAATGTGGCTCATACTGTGAATTCCATTTGTCTGACATCAGTATGTCATTTTATTGAGACTGCACTAACGGACAAGTTTTCTCTGTACTGAATTTCAGCTTTACTCATTTGGAATTCCACAGAAATGCATCTGTTCACTACAGTAACGACAAGTTGAATAACGGAATGAGAGTCATTTTAAGTGTGCATTGTGTCTTTAAGATTAATTTGACTGGTATCATTTTAAGGTGCCCTGATTTTTTTTTCACTTTACTTTCTTCTTCTTTCTTTCTTCCTTACTTTTTTTTTTTTTGGCAGTGTTGATTTGTTTTGTTAAATACATACCTCAAAAATTACCCATCAAGCTGCCAGATAGGAAGCCATAGAATTAAAAAAAAAAATCAGGGACAAACACAGAAAATAAATAGGAATTCAAAAATAGTCACCCCACCCTGAGAGCAGGCCGCAGTTTATCAAAAAGCCAAAGCGACTCACTGTGAAGTGGTTTTTTTAATACATAAACAAGTCTCTTAAGAACTCATTTCACAGTCTATTCTTTCGGATTGTAAAGTTCTCTGTCCCATGCAATTTAATATATATATGTAAATATATAGATATATACATATACATATACACACACACTTGTAGCTTCCTTCATTTATTTCATAGGTCTTTTCATCCTGGAACTTGCCTGGTGTCTCTTCCATAAGTGCAAGGATAATGAAGGCAGAGTCTCCTGTGATTATAATGACTATGATCCAGTCCATTGTAAAGCGTAACACTTTAGTGTCTTTGCCAAGGCGATGTCTGATTCAGAAATACTGAACTTATTCAGTCTACAGGTGTATCCTGTGCAACAGAGAAATGTCAAAAAAAGGTAAGGAAAACAAAACAGACCAAAAAAAAAAAAGACAAAAATAAAATAAAGCAAAAAAAAAATGTTTTTAAAGAAACTAAAACAGAAAATCCTTGGACCGATGTATTGCTTTGCCTGGTGGCAGTTCACATTATCTCTGGTCAATTTCAGCAGGCACCGCCTTGCTTTTCTCCGCATTCTCCTCCTCAGCCTCCACTTTGTACATCTCCTCCGAGCCTTCCTCGCTGTCATTCTCCTCCGACTCTGTCAGCAGCTCCTCGTCCTTATACTCGGCCACGTCCACCACCGAGCCCAGGTGTTCCTTGAGCTTCCCATGATGCTTCACGTGGTACCGCTGGTTCTGGAAGAACTTGATGATGGTGTGTTTGGGGAGATCCAGCTGAGCAGAAAGAGTGTGGATGGCTTCCTGGTCAGGGTACAGGCCCACGTCATGGATGAAGCTTTGGAGGATCCCGAGGGCTTCCAAAGAGATCTTTGTGCGAGACCGAGGTTTTTTGGTGCAACTGTCTTCAGTCGGAGGAGGCGGGGGAGGCGCTTCTTCTCTGGGAGGGGAGCTCTCCTTGGCTGGCTGAGACTGCTGTCTATGCAGGACCTGATAATTAAAATTTAAACAAGATTAACATGTGATTCACAATCTCACCTTTCAAAAGCCATCGTTCCAATGAAATACGTGTTGTCTAGCTAGCACTGTAGTGATGCTGTAGTCATGGTAAGTTCAGGTCTTCTGAAAACTTAAAAGAATTTCTGGAGATTCAGAATCTCATCTACAAAGCAAGAGGTTAATAATAGTAATGTTTCCATTCTGAGGCACAAAGAAGTTAAGTCATTTGTTGCCAAAGGTCATTCGAATTCAAAGGATCTGGCTCCAGGGCCTTGCTGTTAACCAGAGTGGTGTGCCACCTCTCTGAAGCCCAATAACAAAGAAACCGGACCCAGAGGAAAAGTGCAGGCTCTACAAATGAGATCACACGGGCTCATGTCCAGACTCTTCCCCTTAGCTGGGTGTCCTTGTGCAAGACACTAAACATCTTTAAGCCTCAATTTCATCATCTAGGAAAGAAAGATAAGACACTGACTTCCTAGGGATGTTGGAAGGATTAAATGACATAACGCATGTAAAGAACAGTGCTTGCCTTAAACCAGAGGTTGACAAACTTTTTCAGCAAAAGGCCAAATAGGAAATATTTTAGCCTTAGCAGGGCCATACTGTCTCTGTTGTGATGCCTCATCTCTATAGTGTGAGCATAAACAAATGAGCATGGCTATGTTCCAATAAACTTTATTTATAAAAACAGGTAGCAGGGACTTCCCTGGTGGTCCAGTGGTAAAGAATCTGCCTTCCAGTGCAGGGGACTCGGGTTCAATCCCTGGTCTGAGAACTAAGATCCCACATGCCGCAAGGCAACTAAGCCCACACGCCACAACTAGAGAGAGAAAAATCCACACGCCACAACTAGAGAGAAGCCCACGTGCCGCAATGAAAGATCCCGCATACCACAACTAAGACCCAATGCGCCAAATAAACAAATAACTTAATTAATTAAAAAAAAAAAACAGGTGGCAGACTGGATTTGGTCCATGGGCCAGAGTTTGTTCACCTCTGGCTTAGGGCAAACAGCCGATAAATGATAGTCATTATTGTATCAGCCTCATAATTACTCTTAGAGTATAACAGTGGAATAAGTCAGTATTTGAGTCAGAAAATCAATTCTCCATAAAATTAGGGACAACTTTTGTTTATTTTCTTTTAGCCCTGATCTCAATCCTTAAACAAGAATGTTTTTTAAAAATATAAAAACTTCCAAATTAATTAAAAGACATAATTTTTTATTAAATTATGCCCTTTAAATGACTAGATTATACTCATATAAATGGACCTCCTCAACATTACTGATGTCGAGGAGACAGCAGTGAGTGGTGGCTTGAAGCAAGATTTTGGTTCCCTGCCCAGGAATTGAACCTGGGTAGCCTGGGTGAAAACCAGGAATCCTAGCCACCAGTCCAGCAGAGGCTAGAGAACTAACTATTCATCCTTTGTTCTGCAATCCACTTCCTTTTTTTGTTTTTGTTATCCTTCATGTCAAGGTTTTCTAGTTGTAATTAATTTAAATTTCTCTTTCATATCTACCTATTCCCCACTCATTAGAAAACAAAACAAAACCAAAAAAAAAAAAAAAACCCTCTAGTATTTAAATACTAGATACAAGTTGGAGCCACTCCTGCCTGGGGTGCCACATCAGCAGATTGAACTTTCATGTTGCTATAAATGCTCTGCTTGACCAGAAACACAGTATCCTGTCAGCAAATCCCCAAATGCAACGCCAGCTCTGGGCTCCATACTCACTTCTTTGTTCTCTGATCTTTCTAAATAAGGTCAGATATGCAACCCCAGACAATCATGCCCTGTTTTCTGTGTCGCCACTTCTAATGCTCTATAAAACTGGCCCCAAATCCCTCCGGAAGAGTGTTCCACTGCTTGTGAAGAACTGTACCCCCTATAACCCATGGATTTTTCCCCTTGAATAAAGGACATCAAACTGATCACTACATTGGTTTAGTTTTGTCATTTGACACTCGTTAGGCAAGCTTATTCTTGATCCTCATAACTGCTTCTTCAGCATCATCTCTACATGAAATAGTTTCCCATTTTAATATTTATTTATGAACTTTTTCAATCTGACTAAAGAAAGAGAAAGCAATACAAAGGAGATTGTCCAAACAACTCGCCCCTGTCCCCCTCAGAGGCCTTTGTGAGAAGGGCTTCCTGGAGAGGGCGCATGGGATCCTGAAGAGGAACTCAGCTGCTGCTCACACCTTGCAACATCAATGGCAGTGCTGTAACAGTAAAAGGCTACCAGGAAGGTCCCCATTAGAAAGTACTATGTCAACTCCAAAGGCAAAGACTGAATTTCCTCCACTCAGATCAGTGTCTAATGTCCTGGAAGTTCCCAAGACCTTTAAGAATAGTGAGTTCACTTTTTAAAAAACACATGTTTCTCTTTTACCACTCTCTCCTATTTTAGGTGGTGTTTTCCATGTTAGAGTAACAAATTAAACATTTTCCAAAGTTCAGGGGGAACTCAGTCCAGTCAATGAAGAAGAAAACATGTCTAGTTACACGAGAGAAACATTGGTACCACCGCTACCAGCACCATCACACACTATCCAGATGACAAATTTTTTTTAAACTACAAAACATCAACATCAAAGCAAGCATTTAAGAAAACAATCTCTGCCATTTATCCTAGTCTCAGGGACTACCTGATGAAAAACTTATTTCTTACCGATGTGAAAATGTCAGTGTTTTCTGTAGAATTTAATAGATATTAGGGCAGATGACATTGTTACTTAGGTAACAGAAGAGGATGAAACTTTTAAAATAATTCCTAACAAGTAACAATCAAAATAACAATAAAAGGATAATCAAATGCAAATAAGAATACCCATTATAATAAGCTGATGGCTGGTGGCAGAAAGAAATCTAAAACAGAAGACCATAAACAGTGGCACTGAAGGTCCATATAGTGTCGACCAATTAAAATGAATGTTCTTGGCATTTTTTTTACCCCTTTCAACTAAGAGTAAACGCATGTGGTCTGCTGTGGTAAGCAGGCATCAGCAAAAAATGAGAGCTCCATTACTTCAACATCCTAATTATAGCTGGCAGGGAGAGGAGATCTGCACTGTGGACCCACACTGCTCATGGCAGCTTTGATGGCGGGAAGATATTTGCTCTGAGATTGTAAGGTTGTAACCTGGGAAGCTTGAGCGCTGTAATAAATGAAACTCTACATCAACAGGTGAAGATTTTTTGGGGGGGGGTCGGTAAGAAGGAGAGAGAGAGACTGAAATTACATAGGAATATGTACTCACAGAACATGTATACTCAAGCACAAGGACCCCCTTTTAGAGCAATTGCGATAATTGGAAAACAAAAGAGAATTAAAATGCCCCATTTTTAAAATTATGCTTGCCTTCTGTAGTAAAAGTCAGCATAACGGTTCCACTTAATTAAATAATTAGATTGGTTCTTTAGGGGTTTTCCATTGTGCATTGGTTAGATTTAAAGAGATTTTCCAAAACTATACTTTGAAGTTACTATAATCTTTCTGCACGATAGGGTTTGTTCTTCTCCTGAGGTCCCACCAATTGGCCTATTTCACCCCCACTTCTAACTTTGAACCTAGCAGTAGTAACACACGGATACAGAGAAGCCACACATGAAACGGAGAAACAATAATCATAGTAGCTACCACTGACTGAATGCTTACTCTGTGCCAGACAGTTTTAAGAACTTTACATGGATTAACTCATTTAGTCCTCACAGTTCCCTGTGAAGGTGCTACTTGGATGCAGAACAACCTAGAAACATGGAGCATCTCAGGAACACCCTCAAAATTGGACATTTTAAACACAGAGAGCTGTCAGTCTAAGATAGTAGGTTTCCACGGAACAATGACAATGTCGCTGCCATCATAGGAGAGGAAGATGTTTCTCAGAGACCTAGCAGCAATGGAAATGATCTACAAAGTGAGATATCCTGTGTCAGGTCAGACAATGTTCTATATTGCGTTGGGAGGCATGACAATATTTGCATGAAGAAGGTTAAATAATATTTCTGGTATCTTCAAGCAGATAGGAAGGAGCACAATATTCATAATATCTGAGATGAAAAGAGTCCCCAAGTTACTCTGTCCCAACTATCTTCACTCCCCTGAAATGATCTGATTACTCCAGGCAGAGAGTTATTTATTGTCTTCTATAATTTTTAGCAAAAAGCACTGCATACATTTCCTCACTAGCCACCTGCAGTAGCTTATTATTATGACAAACAATCAGGAACTTCTTCTTACTGCCGTGTAGTGCTTCTTCCAGTGGTGTGAATACTCTGAACAAAAACAGAGTAGAGCCTACTGCTTACGGTGTGGTATTTCCCCAGGCAGGGAAATCAGTCCAAATGCTCCCCACAAAGCCTCCATCTAAACAGCAGGATCAAGTCACCTTTTCTGCACTTTCCCACATCTTGACTAACTAATGCCAACTCTTTTAGTCTCGTCTTCACAGGACAGGTTTCTGAACACCCACTTAACTGAATTTTAGTTTTTCTGTCCGAACTTCTCAGAAATGTTTGAAACTCCTTGTTTGTTCACTAGAATGACCCAAGTTTGGTCCCTGTCCCCCAGCCAGTGCCCTGAGTAACTCCGACCTGAGGCCATGTCATTGATTCCCGCTGGATGGACTACACGCCATCCTGTTCCTCAGCTCATCTGACAGTTTGGGCATATATTTCTGGCTGATTGACTTTTTGAAACCACAAAATTTACAATCACTGCAACCAAGACAGAGGATGCGCCGCCAACCGAACAGAGATAAGCTCTTTCCTAACAGGTTCTTCCCAAGCCCAGATTATTGTTTTCTGGTATTTTTTTAAAAAAAGGTAAGTATAATGGAGCAGCAACCCAGATATTTATGTACGTCTGCCCAAGTCTGCACACTTTCCAGACTCATCCTTTTTCCCCTTTTTCAAAATGGGCCTAGCAGTTGACCTTTCTATTCCTAAAGTCTCTCATCTCTCTTCACATGACTTTCCCAAATAACAGAATAGATCATTCTGTAAAGAGAGCTATCCATCCCTTTCCTCTTGACCTTTGCAGACTGAAGCCTGACAATTCATCCTATCTCATTTTGGTTTGGATTTTTCTCCATCACAACGGAACTTAAATTAATCTGGTCAGCAATTCATTTCTGATATTGATAATTTCTACAAAGAGAGTTTTAAAAGGTTTATTTAAAAGCCTCTTTCTTTTTTTGTCGCTTCGATTGTTGGTTTCTTAGGGTTCGCAGCAGTGAAATATCAAGGATAATACTATTAATATTAATCATAGGTGCTGGCATTCATGTAAAGTTTATTATGAGCCTCACACTGGCCTAAATGCTATAAATATATTTTATTTTCACAGTAATCCTGGAGTAAGCATTTTTACTCCATTTATGATGAGAAAACTGGGGTTCAGAGAGTATAGGTAATTTGTGTGAGGCCTCATAGCTTCTAATTAGCAGGGTTGGATATCTAAAACATATCTGATTTTAAATCCCATGCCCTTAAACATTATGTTCTCCTGACTTCTGTGAGCAAGATCACATAAGAAAATTGAACAAAGGCTCTAGAGTAGAGGAGACAGACCATAAATATCAGGTAGTAATAAATACTAGAAGCAAAAATAGAGCCAAGCATAAGGAGGAGAATTGGGGGCAGAGGAAGGTATTTTAGATTCGGTGGTTCAAGGAAGGCTCCCTAAGGAGGTAGGATTTGAGCAGAAGCCTGAAGGAAGGGAGGACCAAACTATGAAAAAGAGCATCCCAGACCAAGGGAAACAGCAAGCGAAAAGGCAGGGAGGCAGGAGTACACTTGGTATATTTGAAGAACTGCAAGGAAGGCAGCATGTTAGAGCCGTGCCACCCAGTACAACAGATACTAGCCACATATGGCTATTGACATCTAAACTCAGTAAAACTAAAAAAAGAAAAAACTGGGTTCCCTCAGTCACACGAGCCACATTTCCAGTGCTAGATTACCACCCTGTGCAATACCATACTAGACAGCACATTGCCACCAGCACTGCCATCACAGGAATAGCTCGGACAGCCCTCCGCTAGAGAGAAATGACAACTGAGGGGCTGCCAGGGCCAGAGCCAGAGCAGCAGGGCCTTGGCATTCTACTGTCAGTAAGGTCTACCCTTACTGTGACCTGCAGTCATGTCCTCTGATCTAGCCCAAAACACAGTAGGACTTGAAACCACCACTAACACTAGAGAGAAGAGAAATATTCATGTATCCACGTACTAAGTAAGAAATACTCAGCTCATAATATCAATATATTACTGGACTTTCAACATAGTATCACAAATGGCAACACTATCATAAAAACAACCAGAAGCATGCATCGGCACTTCTATCCTCAAGAGAACGGGGACTTCCCCGGTGGCGCAGTGGTTAAGAATCTGCCTGCCAATGCAGGGGACATAGGTTCAAGCCCTAGTCCGGGAAGATCCCACATGCCATGGAGCAACTAAGCCCGTGCACCACAACTAGTGAGTCTGCGCTCTAGAGCCTGTGAGCCAAAACTACTGAGCCCGCGTGCCACGACTACTGAAGCTCTCTTGCCTAGAGCCCGTGCCCCGCAACAAGAGAAGCCACCGCAATGAGAAGCCCGCGCACTGCAACGAAAAGTAGCTCCCGCTCGCTGCAAGTAGAGAAAGCCTGCTCGCAGCAACGAAGACCCAGTGCAGCCAAAATAAATAAATAAATTGGAAAAAAAAAAGAGAGAATGGTAAACTTACATTTAACTGATGGCTGCCTTCTTCATCAGAAGTGCTTATCATGTCTAAAAGAAATTATGTTTAAAACCATCGACCTTGGGTTGAGTAAAAAAATAAAATTCCATTTATCAAATATTTATGGAGTGTCTATAGTAACTGGACCTATTAATTTACAAAGCTTTCTAGTAAGGAGTCCTGTCTCCAACAGTTGGGTGTTGATGAACAAGTTATGGGTAAGACATAATCAAATAGAAATGTAAAAGTTTAATAAGTCTTGCCTTCCTATTTATTCACTAAAATCTCATCAGGCTGAAATATGACATACATGTGTATAAATGAACATGAAGATGGCGATGAAGAAAGAAAGGTTGTAAATATATTCAAAAGAGATATCAGCTTCTAAATAAAACCCAACACCTCCTTGCCCAGTGACAAAACACAATCGTAATAAGGATATATGTTGTTTTTCTGCCTTCGAAACTGAAAATTTTAAAAACACAAGGACAAAATGGTACTGTGACAAAAGCTGACTAAGAAAGATAAAGCAGCTCTTCTTAAACTGCTCAGTGTTCAAATAGATTTTGAAGGCCTCAATGAAAACCAGCTGGAAGCCATGTGTAAAAAATAATGGCTTTTGCCTGCAGGGAAGGAAGTGAGATCCTAAATGATTAAGTTTAGGAAAGTATATAATTCACTGTATCATTATGGGGTGAACTGGATTACTTATAATATGCCAAGACTTTGTGGTCTTTTTTATATAGAGAAAATGAGAAATTATTAAGGAGGTGACTGTATAGGGTGGCTGATCCAGTGCGGTAATAGGTAATAGGCTAAAATTGGCTCCCAGGTGGCCACATCCCCCTCTCTCTGACAAGCCTCACCCATAGGAGTGAGCCTCATCAGAGCTTCAGGTCCTACATGCGCATCAATAGGAGATGACTTCTAACCGCATTTGAGTTAATATCAGAATTATTTTTACTTGTTTAATTTTACCTCATCTAAAATAACAGAATGTAATATAGTTGATCCGAAGAAGGAAAGCATTCTTCCACTAAAAATCTTGAGAAAATGTATTTACCAGGCAATAAGAACAATTGGTTAGCACAACTGGAAAGCCCTCATGCACAACTCAATTAGAATTTGTTAAATGAATAAGTGCTATTTTTAAAATATACTATATATAAAATACCGTATAACTGAGATATTTGTCTTAAGTTTCAGCAACCTAGCTCTACCCCCTAATTTTCCCTTTTTTTCAAAATCAGCATTTATTAAGACTATTAATTTTAGCTCAAAACCTCAGTGGGGAGAATTTAGCATTAGTAATTAATAATTAATAGAACTATTATACATCTATCTCATTATTGGACTATGAGCTACATATGGGCACACATAAGTGCTCAGTACATCTTTGTTCTGCTGCACTGGATTAATTCCATATTCTCTCTTTCTTTAATTGAAGACCAGTTACTATTTTTGTTCTGTACAACTTATTGTTTATTTTTTCTATTATTCATTTTTAGCAAAACTATGTTTTAAAAGTAAAGAAACTGTCACTCATTATAGGAACTTACATCTAGCAGGTATCTGAGAGCAAATATATATATATATTTTAACCATTTTTTTTGTGTTAAAATGGTTTAACACAATCACATAATCCTTAAGATTGCTTTTACTTAACCTTGTTAGCAGGAGTTGTGAGGTCACAAAGTTCTGGTTTTGAATCCAATCTTTATCCCCAAAAGCACATCTGCTTACTAGCCTTGCAGCTGTGAGCAAGTTTCTTTCTCAGAGCCACAGCGTTTGTTAATCTGTAAAATCTTCCTTGTAGTTTTATGAGGATTAAGTAAGATAATGCATGCTAAGTACTTAGTAGAGTTCTTGTCATAAGTAAGGTTTCCGGAAGTAGTTTCTGTCATTAAAAAATGAGAGGAGGATTTAAGAATCAGCAGTATAATGCCTCACGTAGTTTTCTGTAACTACACTTATTATGAAAATTAGCAACAAATTCAGAGATTTGTCTGTCCTTTTCAGTCCAAAAATCTACAGATCTACAAAGGAGAAAGTCCACCAATAAGCTGTCTTATTTCTTTCATTCATATACTGCACACATCTTAGTTCTTCCACGTGGCACCTAGCACGTGGAAGTTGCCGCTAAAGCATCTGTCACATGGAATTACACCTCATCATCATAATCCCTTTCAGGGTGACACCTTCTATATGCACAATCTGGGATCCTCTTAAGATGACCTCATTTATTGGTTCTAGAAATGTGATCCACAGTCCCCTGGGGGAATCCCGATATTCCCACAGAGAGGTCCATGAATCAAAACTATTTTCATAGCAAAACTGAGACATTAGTTGCCTCTTTGACAGTGCTAAAACTTGTACTGATGGTACAAAAGCAATGGTGGGGAAACTGCTGGCCTGTTAGCATAAGTCAAGTCAGTGGCACCAAACTTCACCAGTAGTTGTGTTCTTCACTGCCACATACACATAATAAAAATGCAACTTTCATTTAAGAATATCCTTGATGAAGCAGTAATGTGGCATTAATTATATTAAATCTCAACTCTTGGGTATACTTCATTTTAATAGTCTGAGTGAGGAACTGGGAAATACACAGAATGCACTTCTGTGGCATACTGAAGTGAAGATGGTTCTCATGAGAAAGAGCATTTGTGAGATGGTATGAGCTGAGAGCTGAACTAGCACCTTTGTCTTGGAATAAATATCATTTTTACTTGAAAGAACAACCAACAGGCAAACTATGATTATTCAGACTTGGGTATGTGGCAGATATTTTCTTAAAAATAAAGTAAGCCTGTCAATTCAAAAAAAAAAAAAAAAAAACCTGGTAGTATTTGTTGCCAATGATTAAATTTTACCTTTCAAGCAAAAATCAGAATTTTGGAAAACTTGTAGCTTCCACTAAAAGCTTAGCAGTTCCCTAATACTTAAAGACTTCCCTGATGATACTGGCGGTGATTTAAGAAATTTAAAAAAATATGTCATACAATGAAATGTGTCAACATTTAGAAGATCTGAATAATTCAATGTATCAATATTTTCTAAATGAGCATTGCATATTATAAAATTACGAATAGGTAAAAGATCCATTCAAAGTGCAAGGCAGACCAATGAATTATAATGTAAAAAAGTATGAAAGTTCACTGATATGATTTTAGATTCTACTTTGCAGCTAACCTTTAAGAAACTACCACTTGTAGAGTTTTGTATCAAAGAAGAATGATCATAATTTCCTGGGAAGGGTATTAAAATATCCCTTCCTTTTCTAATTGCATGTCTGTGTGACACTTGATTTTCTTCATTTACTTCAACCAAAACTACACTTTGTATCAGAATGAATGAGAAGCAATTATGAGAATCCAGTTGTCTTCCATTAAGTCAGACATTAAAAGTATTTGCAAATATATATGTAAAACAATGGTACTCTTATTTTTTGTTTGTTTTGGAGATAGTTATCTTCATAAGAATATATCATTTACATGTAAATATTATTTATAATTATTTCAGACAAACATTTAAAAGATTTCTCAGAACTAATTTCTAATATGGTAAATATTGATAGATATGCACATTTTTGGAGTTCTTAATAGTAAGAGTGAAAGGGGACCCTGACACCAAAAACTTTGAAAACTCTGTACCACATGAATTGCTTTGAATATATAGCCTTGTCTTTCCCCTAATGAAAACCAAGCACTTTCCTATAAAATACAAAATGGACCTTACAGTTAATACCATCCATACTTGATCTCAGTCACCTAGGAAAGTCTGAAAGAACAAGTGTAGGAGAAAGTACACATGCATTACGATTTGCCCCTGACTTTATCTCTCAGAGACATTTTCACAGGCAAAACATATCCACCTACGTACACAACTCAGCACTATTTCTAACTTCAAATGATGTTACTTGAGTTGGCTCTTATGGTTCTAATTTCACATCCTAACAGTATAAGACTTATTAAAAACCGTGGTTTAGTTTTGTTGCTTTTTTTGGATTATACAGTATCCTAAGGTCAAAACTCAGGAAATCTGTTATTAAAAAAAAAAAAAAAAGTATCCATGAAGCGATGACAAATTGCGGACTACAGGTGTTAGATTACATTTTGACTCCAGGCAGGTTTAATATAAGTTGGTCTCCTTTTACAATTGCTCTTAGCACATACGGCTATGGGAAGGGGGTTGGGGGTTGGGGGTCAGGGGAGAGAATACGAACCAAAAAAAAAAAAAAGAGTAGAGTTCAATAAAAGAAGACCATGTTGAGAGAAATCAATACAAACAAGCAAAATGGTAGGAAGTCTAACACGGAAATATGTGTTCAATTTCATCCAGCCTTAGTCTGAGTTTCCTTTAATATTGTAACCAAGATGGTATTGGAACATCATGTATGTTTTTAATGCAGTTTAATAATTGTTTCTCAAAATAAACACTTTGGCCAAAGATAAAAGCATAAAAACACTGTGACACAATAATCTGTTAAAATAAACTTGGGGGTTTAGAGGAAGCTTCTTAAAACAGCCTTTGGCTTATATCATATCCTCTTTGGTAACAAATTGAGAACAACTATACCAATGACTTTGGCATGGTTTGGGTTAAAAAATGTGTCATAGTCATCAATCTGACTTTGGGGAGTGGCCAGAATCTGTGAACCCTGAAAAGGTAGCTAGCTGGGTGAGATGCTTTTCCAACATAAGGAGACGAGCTGATAGCAAATTAAGCAGGGTCAAGATGAGTAGCCATACTTCAATCAAATAGACTCCATGACACATAAAAAACAATTCTCTCTCCTATTAGAATGTAAGAGAAATAAAACATAGACATGTATTGAACCTAATGGCAATTAGAACTTTCCCTTCATCAGTGTTCTATGATAAATAGGTTTATTTGCCCATTTAGGAACTAACGTGACCAAAATCATTCCACAAACGTAACAGAATTCATGGGAGAATTCAGGAAGAGCAGACTCTTCAGGAAAGTCCAGGCCACAACCATGTGTCCTTCTTCCTGGGAGAAACCATCTCCCAGACCACCTACCCCAATCCCATTTGCCCGACACCCATGAGCATCCATTTCCTCCTGTTTCCATACACCTCCACCACCTTTCACAATGTTGTCTCAAAACACAAAACTTTGCCTCAAAGCGAATAGAGAAGGCCTATCTTTTGAAGATCAGATTCAAGGTACAGATAATATTAAAGTGTCTTTAAAGACCTTATATTTGAGTTAAAATGAGTAAAGAGTAACATGACCAGAGCTGACAGTTACCTCTGGGATTCTGATTTATAAATGACTGCATGACTTGTTTCATTGGTATAGTTGAGAAAAGAGTGGCTTTTGCACCAGCATGGATGAAAGAAGAGCTCCTACATCAAGTTAAAGTTAAGTTAAAGATAATGAAGAGTGTAAAACGTTAGGATGATATACGTACCTGGAATTCATAATGGTATTAAAAGAACCAACGTGGAAATTCATGACCCTTCATCAATGGCAAAAGGGCAAGAGAGAAAGATGTGCAAAGCTTCAGCATAAGAATGATCCATCAGAATTCCTAAACAGTTAATCCAGTTGGCTAAATAATTCTCAAGTGAAGTAAAATGTAAACCAAATGAAAACAACTTCATCAGATGCCAGTGATACATGACCCAGTAAGCTCTGAAATTTGACTTTTTAAAACAGACTCAAGGTAAGCTTAAAAGAATAGAATACATTATTGAGCTTTGCTTTATTGTACTTCTCAGATATTGCGTTGTTTACAGATTGAATGTTTGTGGCAACCCCACATTGTCAGATGATGGGTAGCATTTTTTAGCAGTAAAGTATTTTTAAATTAAGGTATATACATTGTTTTTTTTTCTTTTTAAGACAAAATGCTCCTGCACAGCTAATAGACTACAGTAGAGTGTAACCATCATTTTCATATACACTGGCTTGCTTTATTGTGATATTCGCTTTACTGTGGTGGTCTGAAACTGAACTGGCAGTATCTCTGAGTTATGCTTGTACAGAAACTGTTTCAGATAAATAAATTTCATCCAACAAGTTTAACTAGAGCAGAGTTTCAATTCCTTTTAAGTGAAAACATGTTAAGTTAAAGGAGGTAGAGAATATATATATTCTACAAGAACAGACATCATGTAGGCAGCCAAGAACTGCATCAACGAAGACTTAAAATAATGATTCCTAAGGTAAAGCACTAGAGTCAAAATTCAAACCACTTAGAAATCTCTTACTATTTAGAAAGCCAATGACAAGAATAACTTGAAAACACCTATTTGGTAAAGAATGACTTAGAAACAAAGATGATATGGGGGAAAGAATGTGTACACTTTAAGTCATAGGATCTCAATAAATTATATAAGCTTAATTGAACTAAAACGTCATTCTTCCTGATTTACATACGGATTATATGATGTGAGTTGGAGGTTGTATGTTAAATTTAATCATTCAAATCCTACAATTAGTATGTATCCAAAGTGGTTCGCCATCGTTTGGACTTCTTGTTTCTTAAAAACAATAACAAACTAACCTCACAATGGCGAAAGGTCCTGTTGTATTTATTCTTCGGATGAGAAAATGCATATACAAAATTGAACTCTGATCCACAAATCACAAACCCCTGAGTCTAACATATAACAAACATGCCCTTACTGCTGTTTAGGTGGAAAATTGAGAAAAATACAAAAATTATTCTGTTTAAAAGTTTTGAACAAAAATTCATTTTGGTGTGAATAAACATCTTCCAATTAAAATATAAAAATAACACTAAAAATGACAGAGGAAACTATTCAATGTTTCAAGTGTATGGTTAAAAGTGAAGACAAACAAGTTAAGAAAAATTATAATACATTATGGAGAAGTTCCTCTCCCAAATGTTAATTTTGAGTGGGAAATAAAGGAATTTTTACTTTTTCTATCTTTGGATACCATTTAAAAATATATATATACCCAATTTTGTCAAAATTTGCCAGAACAAAAAAGAGAGATTTTGCCTGACACAACTCAGCCAAGACAGTATAAGAAGAAAAATCCCCATAATTGTAATGGCACTAGTGACACTGCAGTTATGTTGCGTTCCAGCTTCTTAAAGAAGAGTGTTTAAATTATTTAAGGAGAAAGGGTGTTTGGATTAGATTTTTCACTAGGGGGGTGGGGGGAAGAAAGAAGGTAATCCATGTGTTTGAGGTCCCACATGGGGCTGTTTAGAATCCCTTGATAGGCCACATTTTCTGTATAATTTTTACAGTTGGGGCACTCAGAAGTCAGAACAATCTGACAGTTATGGTTAGTGAAAATATTAGATGTTCACCAACAAAATACTACCTCAGCATATTTTTTGCTTTCTGGATGTAACCACTTAATAACAGGACTTGAGAAAACTGCACTGTGTGAATCAAACACATAAAAGTAGAAATATTCCTTTTATAGAAAGCAAGTCTTAAGCAGTGCATTATAATCAACCACTCTGGTAACAGACAAAGTCTCTAGAATTACCACACCACGGACATATTATGGCTTATTATTCCCTAACATCCAAACTGGGTAAACAAAGTCAAATGATCAAAGAAGCGTTTTCCCCTCAGACTGTGAGGTAAGGGCCACTGATCTCTAGGGAGTGTCAACAGAGATTCCTTGTGACTTAGCAGTGAAAAGGTGTCAAATGAGAGCTTATCAAACAGAGCCTTTAGTTTTCAATTTCATTTAATTTCATCAGAGACTGGCTTCCTTGGTTTTCTTTTCTTTCAAGGAAAAAAGAATATGGAAAAATTAAATCATGTGAGGTGAAACTTCCCAAAGGTTAATTCTAGAGTATTCTTTTAAATTTGAAACCACGTTTAATTCATGACGAGGCTACTGGTTTTACATTGTCCACTTCGATCACCTTACTAACGGTAATCAGGTATGGAGAAACTTTTGCTTCTAAACTTTGTGGTAAATACACCGGGTGCGAGAGGAAAAGCAAACAGGGCCAGGCACTCTTACTCAGACTGTGGTTTACTCAAGAAAATAAGTCTTTTGCTCCCAGGGTACCAAGGATGGTCACTGGGAAGAGAAATCCCAGTTCCTAATTCCCCAGGGCAAAGTAACTGGATTGGCAATTCCTTTTCCCACAAGAAAGATTCTAGTCTCCAAGCTCCAGATGAACCATTATATTCCCATGAGGCCGGTCATGCAGTATCCTTATCTACTCAGATTCACAAAGCAAGTCCAATTTTGTCTCTGTGCCACGTTGCCTTGGCTCTTCTAAGCATAGTTGCTTATCCTGTGTAGGTCGTCCTCAGAAACTAGAACTGTAAAGTCATTACACCTCCAAATGTGAATCTGCTTAGGGGTGGATTTAATTTAATAGCTGAAAACTCAGTACAAAACAAACATACTTACAACTGACATTATCAGGGAATTAATCATTACTGCTCTCGACTGGTGTTCCAAGACCCCACATTGCCCCAGCTAGGATCTGAGAGTTCTCACTGACTCCTTCCCCCTCCTCTGAGCCTCCACATCTAGCCAATCCCACGTGCTGCTGGTTAATTTTCCCCTTTCCATTCTTCTCTCACTGCTGTTATTTAGACTTTAAAATCTCTTGCCTGAATTAGTAACCATTACTTCACAAAAGGCCTCCCGGCGACAGCCAACACAGCATCTTGCAAAAGGCCTTCAGTGGTCTCAAGATGGGTCAAGGCCTCTGGCACATCCAAGAAAGCTCCATAACCTGAGCACAGCAGGTGACCCTGCTCTGTCCTTGCTCCTGAACCCTGCCTTTCAGGCTGTGCTCCAACGGTTCTAAAAGCTATAGTTCCCACCCTCGTGCTGTTTTGCCCCTCTAATCTCAGTGCCTTTGCCTCCTCTGTCCCCTCTACCTGGAAAGCGCCTCCAGTGAGGAATTCTGTAAGGAACCTTGGGCAGCACTATTTCCTGGAAGCCTTCGGGGTCCTCCGGCCCACTCGGTTTTGGGCATATGTGCCCATCTTTTGTGCTTTTCTTTCTCTGTACTTACTTACATGCTGTACTACAGTCATCTGTCCACACACCTGTCTGTCCACGAATCTGTGAGCTCCTTAGGGATAGATTCTGTGTTACATTCTCCTCCACACACTCAGCACTTAGCACAGGGTCAGGCACTGTGTTTTGAGAGAATAGTGGAAACTTAAAATTTATCCTAAAACTTCCAGAATACTTCTGTATTGGTAATAGCCATATTATATAGACCAAAAGTCTTCTTAAAAATTAGAACACAGGGCTTCCCTGGTGGCGCAGTGGTTGAGAGTCCGCCTGCCGGTGCAGGGGACACGGGTTCGTGCCCCGGTCCAGGGATATCCCACGTGCTGCGGAGCGGCTGGGCCCGCGAGCCATGGCTGCTGAGCCTGCGCTTCCTGAGCCTGTGCTCCGTGGCGGGAGGGGCTGCGGTGGTGAGGGGCCCACGTACCGCAAAAAAAAAAAAAAAAAATTAGAACAGGTCTAATAGCTGTAAGGGGGGAAAAATGGCCAGTTCACACTGACACTCATTTAAAAATACACTTAGTACTGAAAAGGGCTAAATCACACTAGTTCGTAATGACTTACTAGACTCACAGACACACACACTTGGCACAAGCCACCAGTACCATACAGCGGCTCAAGCAGTTCTTTAATTCCGCCCCTGCCCACCCCCCAATTATCTGCCTGAAAATTACTGACATTCAGGGACATGCGTTCTGGGTGTCACTGTTGTCAGGGATAAAAACTGACATATTCATCAGCTTGCTTCACTCTCCCCCTCCCCAATCTCCAGAAATATTTCTACTATCAAGAGAATTCAAAAGGCCTGCAGCAGACAGTTTCTATGACAAAAAAAAAAGCTGCTGGCGGCAAAACAAGAAGTAACAATGAGAGAAAATTATAAAAACTAGATGTATTTGCTTAAAAATGGCTCATAGGTAGCACAATAAAGCCTGAGACAGTAATGGCCCTCAATGGAATGAAATGCGAAGGAATGCTGCCTATCTACACAATGCTATGGAAAGCACTGTAGGTCTTTTCCAAAACAAATATTAAATGCCTATCCTTAGAGGAGAAAGAATGACGTTAACTCACGTGGGAAGAACCAAAAAGAAAGGAAAGTAACAAAATTATTTTCAAAGTATGTATTTTTGCCACCACTTTGAGTTAACCACTGTGGTTCCAACACCACACAGTCCAAAGCGAGTAAGGCCAATGGTTTAAAGTTAGGGCCAGAAATGGCCTTTGTTGCTTCCTGGCCACCTCTGTAGTTTATTTAGATTTTATTAAAATTTGTTTTTAGAAACATTCAACTAAAACTAAATAAACCATGGGGGAAAAAATCCATGAAGAAAGAATCTATAAACTAAATATAAGCCATCTCATTTATACTTACAGAGACCAGAAAAGCATTTTGGCATTAAAGAACATTTTTGTTTTCAGGTGCAGTGCTTTTAAAGTATTATATAATTACCCTTATTGAGAGCATACTTTTTAGCTTTGTCAGATTCTCCGTTGGAATTATAATTCCAGACTGAGCAAAGAATTCTATCAAAACTCTATTATCGGGCTTGCCTGGTGGCGCAGCGGTTGAGTCCACCTGCCGATGCAGGGGACACGGGTTCGTGCCCCGGTCCAGAAAGATCCCACATGCCGCGGAGCGGCTGGGCCCGTGAGCCATGGCCGCTGAGCCTGCGCGTCCGGAGCCTGTACTCCGCGGTGGGAGAGGCCACAACGGTGAGAGGCCCGCGTACCGCAAAAAAAAAAAAAACAGAAAAAAAACAACCTCTATTATCATATTAAAACACTTGATCATGTGTTCCCTCAAGATTCCCAACTTTCTATTTTTGAGAACAGATTTAATGAGATATTTTCAAAGTAGAGCTGGTAAAGGGAATATTTGTGAAAAGCACTGCCAAAAAGACAATTCATTTGGTAGACACAGAAAAGGCAAATTTTACCACATATACTGGAGCAATGGATATTAAATAATCATCTCTGAATAAACTCTACAAATAAATACAGTCCTTTTGGTCTAAACTGAAGACGGCGTTGCCTAAAGGAAATCTCTAAGGTCAACCAGCAATTAACTGAAAGGTTTTGATTGAATGCTATTGACTGCTTTCATATCAGACAGCTTCCTGGTTATTATACTTCATGGGCTAAGTAGGTGCCAAGACATTAAACTGTCAATAATCTATTAATACTGGACTGTTCAGCTCACTCTCCCTGAATCTGCAGGAAAAGGCATTCAAGCCAAGACCTGCTGAGAACTAATGCAAATTCGCCAACCCTGATATGGAAATCATATCTTTATTACCTCCCAGCTTAAGTGCCTAGGAGTGTTGACACAGTATAAGAAGAATATGCAGCTAATAAATGCTTATTCAGATGAGTTAAACTAATTGTTTTTTTTTTTAAGAAATTGCTGCAGGGATGAGCATGTCCTGAAATCTGACTTTCTTTCTAAGTCATACTTAACAGTTTCTAAACTGAATGTAATAAACACTTTCAAAGAGAAATGAGAAGTTATTTAAAGTGAGCCTCACAGGTCCCTGCCACCCAGCATCTGGAAAGGAGTTATACACATTGTGGGGTTGGGGGAGAACTTTTAATGAATTTAATAGAGAAAAGCACTTTAATTAAATGCTGTCAAAGTGGATTGTATTAATGACTATACACAGAGGAATTTAAAGCAGCCAAGTTTATTTAGCAAATAGAAACTGGGCTTTCGAAGCCTGCAAGTATTTATGTTTCTGCAGTTGCAGTACATCTAGAAGACGATGATGGTGCCAAATGAAACCGTTGAGTTATTAGATATGATTTTATTTATTGGGTATTATTAAAGTTTCAAAGGCCTCAGGGGAATTAATTTCATTTTCAAAATGAAATACCACATCTGATCAGAAAGGGTTAAGAAAGTGAATATTGTCCCCCAGTTTTTTCTGGGCCCTGGAATTTTGAAGCAGCTAAGTGGCTAATGGGGACAGACTTCTTTAGGTTCACCTGGTCAGAATTCACATCATCTCACGGTAGTGCAAAGTCAATGACAGTATTTCTTCTATGACTTCTTCTTCTGTTGTTTCTTTTCCGCCAGTGATTGGTCACTGAACATAATTCATTCTGTTTCACATAGCAATAAGCTGAAAAATGACCAAAACTCCTAAAAATCTCCATGAAAATTTGGTTGCCATAACTTTTTAAATGAAAAACACGAGTAACACAAACTTCTACAAAGGAAAAGGTATCAAATGTTTGACTTAGGGCAAATAGGGAAAAAAGGGTCTTCCTCAGTATCTTCCACTCAGAGGTTGACCGCAGAACAAACCTATTATTAATGATAATATTTTAAAAATAAACAAAGAAAATATGAGCCTTAATGCATGAAAGCTGTAAAAGATTGAAAAGCTGGTCTGGCTAGAAAATACTATGTGTGTGTCAAAATGATTTTCTCTACCGTTTGTAAAAATGTAATTATCCATGATATGCTATTATCCATGATAGGCTACAAGGGTGAAGGATTTCAAGTAAATCCACTGGAAGCTAAGGATTCGCCTTTGGTCTTCAGCCCCTGACACCACCATGTCTGTGAGATCACAAACTTCTGCCATGATTTACCACATCCTTTTTGCAGTTATATATACTCTTTCAGTCTGTCTTTAGGTTTTAATTCAAAACATGAGGAAGGGGGAGGAGGGAAACGTGAGGATTGGAGCAAAAAAACAAAACACAAAATCCAGCACCTATTTCCTTTCAAGAACAGAGTAATGATCACAAATGGAGAGTTTCAACTTTCTAAATAAATAAACTAATTTTTAATCCTTCCCCTCCCCCATCCAAG
Organism: Mesoplodon bidens; assembly: GCF_964165515.1. Taxonomy (NCBI): domain Eukaryota; kingdom Metazoa; phylum Chordata; class Mammalia; order Artiodactyla; family Ziphiidae; genus Mesoplodon; species Mesoplodon bidens. Next base: position 77,316,187 of record NC_138165.1, read on the forward strand.
CTATTTATTAATATCGTATGTTTGATCTGTGTCTTTGTAGTTCTGGAACTTATAAGCAACTCTGCTTTCCCCATCTGTGCCAAGATGTTTCAGACTAGTCTTTGAAATGCTGCAAATGCAGATGAATGTGACATAAAATAGGAACTGATTACATACACGTTCTATACGTGAGTAATGGTGACATAGAACACAGAGGACATTACATGTTCATAGAGTGTACTGGACAACTGTGCTTCACATATGCAAACATGAAGAGATCATCAAAGTACAGCATGCCATCTCTAGCATATCTATTCTAGGAGCTCAAAATAAATTGGTTGATTTCTTGCAAATAAAGTGACAAGAAAACTTCTCCTCTGGTACCTCAGTTGTTCTAAAATGAAGATATATCAAAGAACCATCAACTGATAGAACATACTGATGCATTTGATCCAGATTATGTTTTACAAGCAAAAGAATCCGTCAATTTGCTTCTCTCCTTTCATTACTAAGGAAATGACTGTATTAACTTACTACACACACTGTTTGACTATTTTAGCTTTATCTCTTTGGGAGGCTTTCATTTCACATGAAGCATAAACTCAAATAAGGAGTTCTCTCAAAAGTATACTCCTGAATTATACCTACATGGAAATATTTGACATGTGTCAACCACAATTCCCTTTCTGCTCTTCTAGTACCACAGTTTTGAGTACACTGTTGACATGAATTGTCAAAAAACTGAAATGAGAAAAACTATATTTAAGAAACCAGTTGCATGTATATATTGCACTTAAACAGTATATGCTCACTTTGGCACATTCTGTTCATTTAGATCATAATGGAAATAAAAAGACAAAGCTTTCCATATCTACATATGTTTAAGCATTCACATCATAGATTTTAGCTCCCTAAGTTTAGAGTACTTTTAAAAACTAATCGACTCCTCATTTTGAAGTGCACTGTCAGGGTTCACTTTATCATATCTAACAAAGTAACTCTGTTAAAATAACTTCCCCTGTGTTCTACCCAAATCTGTTGGGTGTTTGGCACTAGGGAATCCCAACGTAATGGACTTATTACGTTACATGGCTCTGATTCTGCAAAATGAATCTAACCAGTTACTTCAGTTAGCCTTGTATACCACACACAGAAAGAAATACAAAGACAAATGCCATGAACATGGAGCAATAAATGTAAACTAAAGGAGAGCATGAAGAGGAAAGAGGAGAAACGACGACTGTTTAAATATATAACTATTTCTGATACCTGGGTGATCAAGTTAGCTGTAATACCAATCAGCATTCAGCTATGGAAACACCTAAACCTTTTTTTCATACAATGGTTTTTGGCATGTCTTACTTATGAAAAATAAATACATGGATATCCACAGAGCTTTAAAAAAAAAAAAAAAAGCTAATTGGAGTCTATTCAGTGTTGTGCTGGTAAATGTTTAACAACTGACTCTCTACAGAAAAAAAGCTCCAATTGAATCATTTGCCAGTTCTTGTAGTGTGAATAATTCAACCATGGCCAGTTCCATTCTACTAATGGTGGAAAAACCAGCTTCCAAAATTCCTGAAAACTTAACCATCAGATCCTGCTAACTGGTGTAAGCTTACTCCAGCACACCCTGATCTGCTATCGAAAGTGATACCCATCCCTCCTGTGCTTTCCAGACTTGGTCACTGGAATTCCTTCACCTGGCCCAACTTACTTGTCATTTCCCCAGCCCCAAAGGGATTAGGATGACCTTGATGTGATATACAATTCCCTAAAAGATTCCATATCAAAAGGTGAAGGGCTATATGATTTGCAGTGAATTAGATCTAGAAACAACTTGTGAGGAAATTGAACTTGTGACCTCAGAACTGTCAAATCTATCTAGTTTGCTTGATCTCCCATTTCTAGGGTTAAACCGAGTAATAATAAAATAAATGAATTTCAGGACTTTGGCAGTCTTCCTTTAATTGAAAGTATGCTTGTCTATCATTACAAGGGGAAGTTCTAGACTTCAACTTAATAAAAATCAGCAGTAGTTTTCAGCTACATTAGATTTCCACACTAAACAGAAACAGCTGAGAAGCCACAGTAGGTAGGTTTGGCTACGATAGTTTAAAACTCAGTGGCTGGCTTTCTCTTGTAATTGTCGTAACTATCAATCATAAGAAAATCAACTGGATCTCTCTGAGCCCCTATAAGGTGTTCATAATTTGTTATGTTGTTGCTAATTTGTTTTTCCAAAATGCATTTAAACCTCCCAGGGGCCATGTGTTTTTATGTTATTTTTTGTTTTCTACATTTGCATGAAAATACTCAAATGGGGATGAGAAATAGATGAACCAACTCACAGAATGAGTGTTTCAGATCGGAAGAGTCTCTGAGATCACCTAATCCAGGTTATAACTGTTTACAAAACAGTAAAAGGAAATTCTAAGGGATAAAACCCCTTGTCCAAGGTCACAGCCCTGTGACTGGAGTCAATGTCACTTACAGGCCCTTTTCTTTACCTTATCATCTTTTTTCCCATTTGGTCAAAGGTTCATTGGAAATAGAAAGTAGTTTCTTTCTTTACAAGATGCTCTAGTTCCTGAAACACTAAATAGAAAGGCTTAGGGGTTAACAAACATATACAGAAAAATTTTTTGTATTTAAGAACTTTTCAACTATACTCAGATTTAAGCAAATCCCAGTCATCTACTTTATATGTGCTTTTAAAAATTATAATCAGAAGGTGCTGACTTCAAAAGAAGCATTTATGTTTGTTTCTACCATTATGTGAGCAAGGCATCATGATTTTTCGAAATTAAAATCAAATGGTTATATTTATCATCAGGTTCTTAACCCTGTGTCGTTCAGTCATGGAGTTCATGACACATTTGTCATGAACTACACTTTAAATAATTCATTACCTTCAACAGTAAAATTTGCAAATGTTTTACTTTTTTACCTTTGTTTTGTTTTTGGTAAGTTAGAACTGATTTCTATTTTTCTACAATGACACTATTCATACATACTTCCTCTTCTGTTTACTTGCTTATCTAGGAGGGAAAGAGGTAGAATTCCAGGTCGTGATGCCAGGAATTGAATCACTTAACACGAAAACCACCCATTATTATTTTCAGTATGTGGGACCCATTAAAGATTGTCTTAAGATCTTAGCAAATTCTGTATCTCTGCTCAACCTACGAATACATAGCCTGTTCTGCAAAAGTCTGTATTTATTTCCCTGGTAGCCTCCAAGTGACTCAAGACCAGAGAAAATTTCATTCCCCTTAAGTCTATCAGAGCCTGTACAGAGCTGCTGATAGTAAATGCTTATTTAATCCTGGACCAAAGAGACTAAAACATCATCACTGCATCTTCACAACTTTGTGGATTCTAATGTGTTACAGAAGTGATTAACATAGTTTTACAAAGAACTGCATATGTAGATTAGTGACCCAAGTAGCATTTTTAAAGACAGTTTTGATGAAAAACAGATGGATAATAAGCATGTCTACTCCACCCCTAATTTCACCCCGACCACACAGACAGACACTTCTTTTTTTGTCCTGGTCATGTTCTCTCTCTTCACCCAGGGTGATTTCTCCAAGTGGCAACCTTATTATTTGGTACTGCGGTATGGGCTAATTCACTGTTTTGAACCAACCACCTGGCTCACTGGTGTTGATGAAGCTGGGGCCTTTGGAGGGTCAGGTGTGTGAACTAGTCCTTCTAAATAATGAGCTTGCTGTGGCAGAAAATGTGTTGTTCAAGGACTACGGGAGCTGCTTCTCACTACCTCCTTAAAATTTCTACTGGAATGCTTCTCATTCATAGTTAATTGTTGATATGAAAGGTATTCGTTCTCTTTGCAGAAGCAACAGAAATGTACATCTGCAGAGAAGGGCTTCTCCACATGGATGAAGTTCTTTGGACTCTAGAGAATAGACTCAGAAGATCTGTTAGCTTTGGTATCTTCAAACACTTTTTTTAAGGTAATGTCATCTCTGAGAGGCTCTATGTGTTTTAAAGATATTACCCAGTACATTCGGGAAACAGCTGGAAAAACTGAGGCACAGAGATGGTACCCAAGGTCGGGATCGGAGAAAGGAATGCAATCTATGGATTCCACTAAATCGTAGTCTGAATTCTAGGTTAAGGCAAGGCAGCCAGAGGGAAAATGAAGTCTGTTTAAAAACGCAATCTATGTGAGTAAAGGGGAAAGCTGCTCAATAGATGTGTGAAATTCTGTTTTATGTACCGTTATATACGTGGTGCCTAGAACGCTACCTGGCACACTGAAGGAACCCAACCAATATTTGTTGAATAAATGAATAAAAATGGCAACCTCTCAATTGTGTCTGCAGCTTGGGTCTGAAAACAGTTTTATCAGTCAATTTTAATCAGCCTTGCCAAAAGCCAGACTTTGCTAGATATCTGTAAAAGTATAAAGGAGGTATTTTCCTTCTCACAGACGAAATATGGCAAGGCCCTTCATTAGAACAATGACAAATCAATGTCCACAAGTGCCTTAATTTAAGTTTATTGTTGGCTTTTTTGTGGTTGGGGAAGAAGGCAGGATGCATGTGAACGCACTGACTTGGTCTATTTTGCCTCTCTTTCTCAATTTGCTCCACATTGCTCATATTTAATCAGTTTGCCCCATCACAAAATTTATTAGTCATTGCCCTAAGCTCTCTCAGCTTAAAAAAAAAGTGTTTCAGATGTTTCAGATTATGGAAAGAAAGGAGGGTGAAAGGAAGGAAGGAAGTAGGGAGGGAGGGAGAAAATAGCTACGTTGAGTTGGCCAACAGGACAATAGCAAGAACATTCTCTAACTATTCCATAGCAACATATATTTTTTAAAAGACAACTAAACTAAGCTTTATGTTCAGAAGTAGTATGTTTAGTCTCATTTTCTATCAGAACATCAAGAAAAGGCCAAGGTGCTAAAGGTTTGATAATATTCTTACTTTAACTTTACCAGAAGGAAAAGAATATGACAATATATATGAGGAGTACCTTGCTGTCCCCAAACCTTTAAAAACAGACATAAATAAAGGTAATTTATATTAGTGATCTTAGTGGTTTCTGAGCACTGAGCAGTGCAGAAACTCAAATCAGTGAGGAGTATTTGTCCTGACGTAAGTGACACAGCGAATCCTGCTTCCTCCCTTCACCTGTAGAGTGGCATTGGGCAAAGTGCCTTCTACTCAGTTTTAGGATCTGAGAAACAAGGAGTATATCAGTAACCCACAGCATGAGCTGAAGGGACAGCGCTGCCTCTCAAAAATGCAATTAGACTATTATTTAAAGAACACAGCAATTATGGAAGAGCAAGCTACTCAGGAAACCAAGGTTCTCTATGCTGCCACAGGACAGGAAAAGACTGGGAGAAGTGGAACCCAGCTGCTTGACATTTCACTTCCAACCAATAGCTAACCCTGGATGTTTAATTTGGAAGGTGGTGTGTTGTGAAGATTTAGTCACTCATAGGGCAAGCTCTGCTTGGCAAAAACACTGGAACAACCCCATGAAGAATGAGAAATAGAAAGCTAACTCCAATTATTAAAATGATAAGCCTGGTAAAATGTTGAACCTACTTTAAAGCAGTAAATAGGCAGACCCAGAACAGAGTACTATAAAATTCTAAGTTTAATTCCTATCAGGATCTATAGCACAGTGCTTGAAAGCATGGATGTACATGATAAATGTTAGAAAAACTGCAATGAAATATAAAGGCATAATACTTTGGATACACACAAACTTAAAATCACTCTTAGGCATTAGTTCCTTACTGCTTATATGTCCACAGCACTTTACATTTAAAAAGTCATATAAATCTCCCTTGATACAAGAATTTTTTTTTTTTTTTTTTTTTGCGGTACGCGGGCCTCTCACTGTTGTGGCCTCTCCCGTTGCGGAGCACAGGCTCTGGACACGCAGGCTCAGCGGCCATGGCTCACGGGCCCAGCCGCTCCGGGGCATGTGGGATCTTCCCGGATCGGGGCACGAACCCGCGTCCCCTGCATCGGCAGGCGGGCTCTCAACCACTACCCCACCAGGGAAGCCCCACGAGAATTTTATATTAGACTTGTTAATCATACCTGCTACCATCTATCCTGACAAATGCAGGGCTCCTAAACGGCCTTAACTTCCCAGGCCAAGGACATAGCATTCACAGGTTACCTGTAGGTGGTCTGCAGCCAGCTAGCTTTCTACTTCCCATGCTCCTGGAGGTCATTCTAACCTTGTGCCCAACAAAGCTCTTTCTCTAAAATGCAGTGACTTCCAAATTAAGCATTCACATTACTGGTTGGAAATTAAGTGTCAAGAAAGTTTGCCTTCATGGGGATAAGGTGGACCAGCCAATTTCTCCCTTATAAGTAAGTATTTAAAGTAATAACAGTGGGTAACAGAAGCTGGATTTCATAAAGGCATACAAAAAAGTCATGAGGTAGAGCAGAGGTCGTGGGCAGGCCAAGGCTTTGACAAGGTAGAATTATAATTCAGAGAAACTATGCATAGTAAGCAGAAGTCATATGGTAGACAACTATAGAGTAAATGGTAAATCAGATGATAGCAGAAAGAAAAAGACTGATAACAGGAAGAAGCTGATATGGGGAGGGGGTATGTTATATCCAGGATTGCAAAGGAGGGGGTGAATCCATGAACTGCAGCTGCTGAATTACAAGTCCCAGGTTCAGAGAAACCTACCCATATTCACAGTCCTACACCTGGGTTTTCATGAAGTTCTTTCACCCTCAATTTCTCTGAATATATCTCCAATAATTAAGCTGGAATTTCTATGTCTTGCAAAAGAAAAAAAATTACTTTAAGAAACTTTAAATTTAAAAAGTAGACAAGCAACTTGCTTAAATCTCTAGAGAAAACAAAGCCACAGTTAATGTCCTATCTATCAGCTAGCAACTCTAAGGAGGTTATTCAACTTTTTCATATCACCACCAAGAGAAACTGTTCACTCACTACACTTTGGAAGAAGCTGAACCCAAGATAGAAATGTCCATGTTCTAGAATAAAAAGAGTTAGTTGTAAATAACCTCCAAATCTTTCTATATTCCCGGTGACAAATTTAAAAGTTTGGATGCGCTGAAAAGCTAACTGGTAATGAAGAAATGAGGAACGCTCTCCAAGTTGAATAAATGCATGCAGGATAGCATAATGTTAACAAGAAAAAGGCTAGCGTGGCTCCTGACTGATGCTCAGGGACTCCCAAAGTTTTCCCAACTGAGGACCTACGTATACCCAACTGCTGTAATACTTCATCTAAAATGGCAGGTGTCTATCTGCACATTTCCTCACAACTAGGGTAGAGTTTCAAACCTCTAGAGCCACATTCAGAGAGCAGGCTTTGAATAGGAGCTTGGAATGAATCCAAAATGGGAGAAATTCTAGTAACCTGGTTAAAGAATTTGCAAACATCCTTAACTGATTAATTAATTAGCTTATTTATATTCTTAGACACTGTCCTTTTGAAAGCAAATTCACAAATCAAAATATACCTACAGCTGAAGCAGAAAGCCATGATCAAATTCTCAGGGCTTAATCATAGATTTCAAATACCCTTAAACACTATCACTGAGAGTCACACTCCAAAGCTACCTCAAAAATGCCGAAAAAGCTTAACAGAAAGTGAAAATTTCAGTCACATCAGTTCTTCGACATCACACCAATGAGCTACAGGTTTCACAGCACTGAATATCCTGTAAAAAAGAAGCTAACAAAACTAGATCTATTCAGTAGAATGATTAAAAATTAAATGATGTACATAAACAGCTTTGCCTAATATCAGACAGCTAACAGCAAGTATTCAGGGAAGGCTGGCTGCTGCATGTTTAGCAGTTCTTTCTAGCACAGAGAAAAAAGTCAGATGCTGAAGGTAGACTAATGTGGATCTAAGGTCCCACTTTGAGCAGGTTACTAAACTTCTCTAAGCTTCAGTTTCTCACATGCGAAAGTAGATGCTGCCCCCCCCCAACCTTGGTGGGGTTTCTATATGTGTTTCTCAGCCCCAGCACTATTGACACTGTGGAACAGATAAGTCTTTGGTGGGGAGGCTGTGCATTATGGGACATTTGACAGCATCCCTGGCCTCCACCCAGTAGATATTAGTAGAATCCCCAAGTTATAGTAATCAAAAATGTCTCCAGACACTGCTAAATATCCCATGGGGGCAAAGTCACCGCTGGTTGAGAACCACTGGTTGAGATCAGCACAGGGATTCGGTAGCTTAGAAAATGCTGAGAATACCCTGAGTGGGTGGCAATCCAGACAAGCTAAAGTATAAAGCTGGTGTCAGCTGTCATCCACCAGGTCTCTCACATTCTTACTCAGTGTACGGCATGGAATTTTGAAACAAGTACTTGTCAGGAAACCACATAGCAGCAAGCTCAGAATTCCTGAACTTACAAAATAACCCATGGAAACACTGTGGTGGAAATATAATAAAGCAATAAAGCACAAACTACACAGACATGAACAGTTTGGCAAATGCTTCCCAATCAACCCCACTCAGTGACCTAGTCATAGCATGAGCAATGTCCTTTCTTCTCTACTGCACTGAGAGTGAAGTCAGAGGAAAGACTGAATGCCAAAAACGCCTGTGTTTTCATTTAGCTGGCGATCCTGGCTTCAGGCAAGGCTCTTGGTCTCTGCTCCAGTTTTTCGAATTGTAAAATGGAATTGGTAATAATGAATCCCCTGACCTAACTAGTTTTTGATTCTAAGTTGAGGATATCCCCTCACTATAGGACCTCAGGTCGTAATAACCACTAGGGGTAAAATCACTACAACCACAAGAAATAATTTTGGTTCCAACCTTTTGAGGTAAACGATGGAATTTATTTCACCTTTTTCACGGAATGTTTTAGTTTGTCATACCATTTCATCTCACCTATGTTGGTCTTCTTTGTGCTATCCATACATGAACTAGAATTATTACATATATTAGCATTTTGCAACATTTATTTTTCATTATTATTCCCCAAAGGAGCCTTTGTAGGCATTTTTTCCTAATCATTTCCCCTGCATCATGAAATTTTAATACCAGATATACAGAATATCTCTTTATGTACTATGTCCCTTTGGAGGGCAATAAACAACTGTAAATAAGATTTTTATGCCCCCAAGAATCAATTTTTACTCCCTGGGGCAATACTGCCCCCACTGAGGGTCCATAGTGTAGGTGAATCTAGTTGGCAAAGTGTGTTCAGAGCCTGGAAAATCACTTTTTAGACAGCAGGAACTTAAATGGGGGTTCGAAAGAGACTTAGAATATCAGAAAGAAAATTGGAGAAACGGGATAATTCCATATGACATCAAATCTACATCACCTGGAGAGAACTGAATTCCCACGAAAAAACATCTCGTTCTTCCAGGACCCCCAAGTCTCTGGGGCCGACTATACCCCTTAGCAGCCCCCAACCCAACTATAACCTAGCTTCATCCCTGAAGGGAAATTCCAACAAATATGCATTTCAAGGATTGTTAGGTGTTAAAATTATAAAAATACATGGCACACAATGGCTACCATGGAAGAAATCAGAAGCACACGGCAAAGGCGTGTGTGGCTTTAGTGTGGCAGCTTCAGATGTAGGACTCATGGAGCCAGCTGGCCTCACTGGGACAGAGTGACGGGATAGGAGCACCCTAAGTGAACAAAGTGGATGGAACATATGCACATGGAAACAGCATGTGGGTAGTGGGGATCCTGCAGCAGGATGGCAAGTGTGTGTCCTGAATAGAGTATGTCAGCTCCAGCCATGTGGCCCAAGGGGTCAGATCTTCCGAATTTCTGGATTGTTACATGAAATCCAGATTTTAAATGAAATCTCCTCATTTCCAAATGTGGGCTTGAATTTTTCAAACCTTTCATGGGCTTAAAAAAAAGAAACGCATCTGCATGCAATATAAGACTACCGATTAGTAAACTATTTGCAAAAAAAGGGCAAGAAAATGTTCCTTCCTTCTGTGAGGAAAGAGGCTCTGACTCTAAGGGACTTCTCAACATCACAGAAAGCACTGAATGGGAAGGGGCTGATTCCAAGCTCTTTCTTTTATCCAGTACATCTGTAGAGCCCTAATTTAACAGACTATATCTGGTGAGTAATTATGCACAAAGGTCACCACTTCATATCTTTACAATTTAAGAAAAATTGGGGAATAGTGTACCCTAACTACTTAAAGAAATTTAAATGGCACGTTTCGGCGACCACAAGTGGGGTGGACTTCTGTATGTATTTTAATATGCTGCATCATCAGAGCCTTTTAATAATCACAGATTTTACCCATATTTAACAATTTAATAACCATACAGACAACAGACCGGTATGCAGAAAACTATAAGACACTGATGAAAGAAATTAAAGATGACACAAACAGATGGAGGGATATACCATGTTCTTGGATTGGAAGAATCAACATTGTGAAAATGACTCTACCACCCAAAGTAATCTACAGATTCAATTCAATCCCTATCAAACTACCAATGACATTTTTCACAGAAGTAGAGCAAAAAATTTCACAATTTATATGGAAACACAAAAGCTCCAAATAGCCAAAGCAATCTTGAGAAAGAAAAACGGAGCTGGAGGAATCAGATTCCCATACTTCAGACTACACTACAAAGCTACAGTAATCAAGACAGTATGGTACTGGCACAAAAACTGAAATATAGATCAATGGAACAGGATAGAAAGCCCAGAGATAAACCCACGCAGCTATGGTGACCTTATTTTTGATAAAGGAGGCAAGAATATACAATGGAGAAAAGACACCCTCTTCAATAAGTGGTGCTGGGAAAACTGGACAGCTACATGTAAAAGAAATTGTGTATGGTGTTAGAACACTCCCTAACACCATACACAAAAATAAACTCAAAATGGATTAAGGACCTAAATGTAAGGCCAGACACTATCAAACTCTTAGAGAAAAACATAGGCAGAACACTCTATGACATAAATCACAGCAAGATCCTTTTTGACCCACTTCCTAGAGAAATGGAAATAAAAACAAAAATAAACAAATGGGACCTAATGAAACTTCAAAGCTTTTGCATAGCAAAGGAAACCATAAACAAGACGAAAAGACAACCCTTAGAATGGGAGAAAATATTTGCAAATGAAGCAACTAAACAAGGATTAATCTCCAAAATATACATACAGCTCATGCAGCTCAATATCAGAAAAACAAACAACCCAATCCAAAAATGGGCAGAAGACCTTAAAAGACATTTCTCCAAAGAAGATATACAGATTGCCAATAAACACACAAAAGGATGCCCAACATCACTAATCATTAGAAAAGTGCAAATCAAAACTACAATGAGGTATCATCTCACACCAGTCAGAATGGCCATCATCAAAAAATCTACAAACAGGGCTTCCCTGGTGGCGCAGTGGTTGAGAGTCCGCCTGCCGATGCAGGGGACACGGGTTCGTGCCCCGGTCCGGGAAGATCCCATGTGCCGCGGAGTGGCTGGGCCCGTGAGCCATGGCCGCTGAGCCTGCGCGTCCGGAGCCTGTGCTCCGCAACAGGAGGGGCCACAACAGTGAGAGGCCCGCATACCGCAAAAAAAAAAAAAAAAAAAAATCTACAAACAATAAATGCTGGAGAGGGTGTGGAGAAAAGGGAACCCTCTTGCACTGTTGGTGGGAATGTAAATTGATACAGCTACTATGGAGAACATATGGAGGTTCCTTAAAAAACTAAAAATAGAACTACCATACAACCCAGCAATCCCACTACTGGGCATATGCCCTGAGAAAACTATAAATCAAAAAGAGTTATGTACCACAATGTTCATTGCAGCTCTATTTACAATAGTCAGGACATGGAAGCAGCCTAAGTGTCCCTTGACAGATGAATGGATAAAGAAGATGTGGCACATATATACAATGGAATATTACTCAGCCATAAAAAGAAACAAAACTGAGTTATCTGTAGTGAGGTGGATGGACCTAGAGTCTGTCATAAAGAGTGAAGTAAGTCAGAAGGAGAAAAACAAATACAGTATGCTAACACAGGTATATGGAATCTGAAAAAAAAAAAAGAAAAAAAATGGTTCTGAAGAACCTGGGGGCTGGACAGGAATAAAGACGCAGACGTAGAGAATGGACTTGAAGACACAGGGAGGGGGAAGGGTAAGCTGGGATGAGGTGAGAGAGTGGCATGGACATATATACAATACCAAATGTAAAATAGATAGCTAGTGGGAAGCAGCCACATAGCATAGGTAGATTAGCTCAGTGCTTTGGGACCACCTAGAGGGGTGGGATAGGGAGGGTGGGAGGGAGGGAGACGCAAGAGAGAGGAGATATGGGGATATATGTATATGTATAGCTGATTCACTTTGTTATTAAGCAGAAACTAACACACCGTTGCAAAGCAATTATACTCCAATAAAGAGGTTAAAAATTTTTTTAATTTGAAAATGGTGTGTTTTCTGCCTAATGAGACAAAACGTAACGTCACCAAAGTAGTATTACCGACAGATGAATTTTTAAATTCCTAAAACATGTAAGCAATTATATCTTCCTAAAATTTTAATTGATACAAAGGCACAAGTGAATCCCAACCCTGAGTCCAACGGCTTAACTTCTGGACAATTACAGACATTTTTATGTAGTCTGGGACCTTTTTGAATACAGTCCTTCCCAAGTCACAGAGGCTGTGCTAACTCTATTCTCCATTCTCAAGAGTTTTGCTGGTTAGTTCAAGTTCTCTTCATTTTTCATATCACGAAAGAGAAATACAGCATTCAAAGCAGTGTCACTGAGACAGGCATGATGTAAAAAAAAAAAAAAAATTGATGTATTGGAGACTTTCACAGTTGTTATGGGATCAAGGTCAATGGCTAAGACAATGTCAGTGTAGAGAAAATTACCTTATTTGTAAACCCTTTAGCTAAGAGCTGAGTGATAGGAATAATCTTTTATAAAATAAGTGAATTCTCTTAGTGATATCAGAAGTTAATGTTAATAGCCACAGACTGCTTAAAACTAAAAAGGAAAATTACAGACTGACTCTTAGCCATTAAATATTGTTAGCACACTTTAGTTCTGACACACTAACATAAAAGGTAATAAAACTCATAAATCAATTGGCTGTCTGCTTCTAAGATTTATTTTACTCAGAATGGTCAGTTAAAAGACAAAATATGATGTTGAATGTCATTTTAGCTACCTAAACACAGGGACCTCACAGAGATGAGAATTTCTGGACAAAGAATGGAGACAGGAATATACAAGAGCCATCATCCAAATGAAGGGAGGTCCTCATTTTAATGGAAAACAAGTATTAGTATTCTTATCTCAAACTTCTCTAAATTTTCAACTTTGTCATCATCCTATGATAAAAAAGAAATGCTACTAATGTCTATAATAAATCAATTTTTTTCACTCCTGTTCTGTTTCTATTTTGCTTGGGTTGACTAAGATGGACCCTGAATGAAAAGTCCACACAAAGTCAGTAGTTTCCTGAAGCTAGTCATTGGTCCTGTGTTGGTTCAACACAGAAGTTTGGATCAATTCACATCAAAATGAGAAAAACAAGGGTGATGGTGAGTTTTTCATATGACTGAATTTATACATTTGTAAGATCTTTTGCCTAAGGCTATCCTTTTCATTAATTTATTTGTTATTTTATTGTATGAAATATATGAATAACAAATGTGAGTGCCCATTGAATTTTTTTTTACTTAGACAATTTTACTAATTTTTATTTGTAAATATATTTTATAACAACTAATTTTAATGGTCTTTCTAATTCAGCCAAAATAATATTTTTAAGTACATTCCATTTCAGTATTTGCTCTTACTTCCACCACCTTGAATTTTTTGAATAAATTTATTTTCTAAAATAAAAAGTTGGTGAACCTACAATGTGCCCCTGTTTAATTTTAATTTCTACTAAATCTCAAAATCTAAAAACCACCCCTCCATGTGACTCAGCACGTTGGTCTAATTATCTATAAGGAGGTGCCCTGGTGTTTGGATGAGGCCCCAGCCAGGAAAGGACAAGAGAGGGAAGGCTGGTCCTGAAGGGTAAGACTTGGGGCTCATCTCTGGGGAATGAGTCACCCAAGCACTAATCCAGAGCCTGGACAGCGGGCTCTCCCACTTATTAACCAAGTACCCCTTTTTACCTCCCCTCTGAGTTCACTGTGGATATTATAAGAGACTCCTGCATGTGTATAGCTCTATGAACTCATGAGTCTAATGATCTGGGCGATTCACTCCATGACTTTGGAAAGTGACCAATGAGAGCATGAGAGCACTCACTGAGATGTCAGTATCTGGATGAAAAGTGATATAATGGGCCCACTGGCTTCTGGCTTCTCCCCCGGGGATGTGAGGGTGGAGTAAGGGGAAAGGTGACAGGAAACCTCAGGCCGAGCATTTCACTGTGTCCTTTACCATCTCTCCTATGCTCTGATCAAGACCCCATGCCCCACACTTCCTTCATCCCCATCTTCCATTCTTCACACACATGTGCACACGTGCATGCACTCCTGCCTCAATGGCCCTCTTCTTACTACACACAAGGAGATTCAGACAGGCCTTAGAGGATCCTCTTTGGTGGCAGTTGGGATTGGTGGTACTGGACAGGAGGACAAGTCTCACAGTCCGACAAAACAATTTGTGGCACAACTCGAAGAGGTGTTAACTGTAGAAACCCTCATTAATATTTCTTCCCGAAAGTAATTGACTTTATACTACAGCAAGTGTCGGTAGTTAAGATCAATGACTCTCACAAATAAATATTATTTCTCTCAGTGAGAGCAAAAATCTAAGCAAACAGAACATGCAACCCAAATGAAGGTAGATTTCTAAAAGACAGGAAACCAAACACAGCAGGAACTCATCTAAAAAATACTAAGATCTGTCACAATTTCTCTCAAAGGTTGAACTGAGTTCAGTGGTATTCCCTAGCTCATGTGGAAATTTCTTTTCCTCAGCCTAATGAAATATTCCTTGAGGAATTTTGGATCAATTCATTGGCTACTTCAGAGTTTTTTCTTTAGAAAATGAACTGATGCAAACAATGAACTATGGTTTCCAACTGGGAGATTTAATTCTCCATGAGTTCTCTGGCTTCACAATTCCACAAGTAAAATGCTCTCAGGAAAGCAGCTGCCTTTGGATTAGACTTCTCAGTCATTTGTGTGTGTGTGTGTGTGTGTGTGTGTGTGTGTGTGTGAGAGAGAGAGAGAGAGAGAGAGAGAGAGAGAGAGAGAGAGAGCATGTGTGCACATGCACACGCACACACACTGTGCCCACTGTGAAAACAGGGACCTCTGTTTTGGGGGACATGGCATGAGACACCTTCCGAGGGGAGGTGATGTGGCGTGCCCCTTTGACCCTTCATGGCTACTGGCACCAACAGCTTTGTTCTGGTTTGTGGGAGAAGGGGACGCCCACCTGCACTGGCTCAGGGGGAAGCTGGACCACGTGCTGCATGCGCTCGCTGTGATGGTGCCTTGATTCCTCCTCATAAATCACATCCCTCTCATGTTGGGGAAGGTTCAGGAAGCGACGGATGGTACAGAGGTTCTCCCAGAGGGTGCGGTTTTCTGGGCTGGGGTTCTCCTTCCAGCGGAGCAGTTCACACAGCCAGCCCTAGAAACAGAGAAGGTCACTTGAATTAACCTGCAGAGTGCAGAGCAGCAGAGGGGGGCTTGAGTGCAGTCAAGTACCATACCGGTTTATCATATTTTTACATCAAACTTGTTCCCACCAAACTGGGAAAATAGTGATACAGCCTGACAACTCTGAAAACCAACCAATGACCACGCATATAGTTACACTGATACCTGAGAATCTTTGGTCTTTATTAATTATCTTATCACCCTTCCTATTGAATATATTCTCAATTAATTTACAGTTCCTTTGTAAAAGATACTCAAGGAAGATTGTAGCTATCCAATTCTCAGAAAGAGTAATTCATGTTGGTCAGCAACAATTTTTAAAAATTACCCAATTGGATAGTACTCTATTCCAAGAAAAAAAGTGAAGATGAACACTTTTGCCATTGCAAAATGGCAAATTCTAAAGAAGAAAAAATACCTAAGTATAAATAGGGAGGAAATAGTCTCACAATTATCAATAACTCCTCCATAACAACCTTAGCTAGAATGAAAAACTGTGTTCCTGCTCAATCTCTGAATGCCATGGGCTCCAGGCCCTTTTAACCATCACCTTCCTGCCTCAGCCACACCTGCAGGAAGGTAGGCAGTCGGACGGGTCACACCTGCAAATGTCTGCCTCCCAACTCTGGCATCCGGATGTTCTCTTGCAACTGCACAAGAAAGAAAATGTAATGCAAATAATGATGGATTATATGAAAATAATACAGAGGATGCTGTCAACATCGCTCAGTGACTCATGTCAAAATATTTTACCCGGTAGCTTTCTAACCCATCATTTCCAAGCTACGATGCTAATTTTAAAAACAAGAACTGTCCCACATCGCGCCTCCTGCAAGAGTAAGAATTTTTCTAAAAAGGTGCATAAGTAAACACAAAGGACTTTGTAAAAAATAAATCCCGAACCTCAACAAATTCTATATCATAACTTGTAAGCCAATGAAAGTTCCTGACACGCATTATAAAAACCCCTTATAATATCATAAGCTGTTGTTTGTCTAACTCTCCACTGTGTCTTCTGCCTTTACCCAAAAAAAGGCAAGATTTGATTATCTCCGCTGCATCAGCCAAGACAGCAACACCAGCTGTTCTCATTGTGCAGCCTCTTCCTCGCGGCCTCCATGTTAATAACCTGATCATTCCATTTTCTCCTTCAACTGCCGGCTGCAGCACCGCAAAGAGACAAAAACCCAGGCCCATCTGCAGCAGCTGTAGGCACTGAACTGTGAAGCCACTGGGGATTTATAAACTAATCTGTAACACAACACTGCCTTGTTTTTACAAGTGAGAGGCCACATTTGTGCAGACCTGATCTTTTCTTGCAATAAACTGGGAGCTGGGGAGAGTTAGAGGGCTAGGAAGAATGAAAACAAGATATCTAATCATTTGCTTGGAAATGTTTTTCCAAGTATTTTCATAGATTTCTTTTTTTCCAGCTCAACTGAGAGACAGGTAATGGTTGATTTTCAAGGTGCAACATATATGAAAATTGAAGACGATTAAATTTTTATCCCTATCAGGAAATAAATTATATTTTAAAAAAATCTCCTAGTCCCCAAGTGTTTCCTCGAGGGTTTCTTTGTACAAAGCAAAGAATTCTTGAAATGGAAAACAAACCATCTGTGGAAAAAGTAAGCTCCATTTCTCTGTCTTTTCACAGATCTGAGTAAGTCTCCAACTGAACTCTTTCAAATGTTTCAAACAGGTATGTTTAACACCTCCCAGGGGAGGCTACAGCATGGAGACCAATCGTTAAACAGAAAATAAAAACAAAAACCTGCATCTGTTAAAAGACGAAGTTCTGAGATACCCAGACCTTAAGGAGGACAGCACCTGCTGTTCCGCATGAGGAGTGAATTGCATTGTGGGAAGCCACAGCTTGAAAGGAGACAGGTGACAGCTGAGTGGTATCTCCACTTACGATACTCGGAATGTCTCGCACAACATTCACTGCCGCATTTGATTTATATGCGCTGTTATAATCTGCACTCATTACAACCACTTAGAACAAACTACAGACCTTGTTATGGACTGTGTGCTGTCTGCCATCCGTCTTTAAGAAGTGTAGTGCTCAATTTGCCCACTGACATGCAAGGTCCTGACCTTGAAGCTATTAGGGAGCGGATTAGACACAAGTGTGATCATGTGTGCAGACATAAGCAAACCAAATTAATTTCTGGCACAGGGAGGTAGGCAACAAGACCCTGTTCTTAGGGCACCAGAGAACTTCCTCAAATCCCTGATGGAGCTGAGCTAATAGCATGTTTAAGGGAACCCAGTTTTGAAGACGAAGCACATTCATGGTATTTAGAGGGTTATTAATCTCGTTTCCCCTCAAAGTGTTTGCTTGGCTGATCAGATTAAGGGATAGAGCCTTCAACAGCGCACCCTCACCACAGCAGGCCCCAAGAAATCTGTGATACTTCACAGCCTTGGACATATTGCACCATGTGTACCCAGCTGCTTCAATAATTAGCTTATGAATGTATCAGCTGGTTCTCTGATTTTTATAAATAATAACTAACCTACTGAGCAGAAACATTGTCAAGAGCCTTACGGTGGCACAAAACTGCAAGGTGCTCCTAACTCTAACTTGCTCTTCTACTAGATGCCGATATTCCCTGCTGGTGGAGTTCCTCTGATGCCATCTATAAATATTTATTCTGCATCGGAAATGGCAGTGTATTTTTGTCAGTTTTCTTCACGGCAGCCATGATTCGCTTTCCCCTCACTCTGACTCACTTGCTCACTCCACGGATCTGTACGCTTATCTCCCGGAAATCTATTCTTCCACCTCACTTCCCATCTCACCCTCCATCTTTTTATTCACATGATCCTTCCACCAGCCCACTTGGGATGCTTATCTCTGTTTTCTCAATAGTGTCTCTTATTAGCTTGTTTGGTGGCTAATGCATGTGCCAGAAAGTGCCACGCTATTGCCTGAACACACACATATGTAACTGAGTGAACCCATCACAGAAGAGATAAAGAGTCCCCACACTGGGATTTTTTTCATTTATATAATTTTTGCATGCCATCCAAGAAAGTTCTGCAGTATCAGGCAAAAAAAAAAGTGTAAATGTCAAATAAAACAGTGACAGATGACAGTATTCTCTATTGAATAGCACTGTTTCTGTCGTGCATGTTCAATGGGAACTCATGAATTATTAATAAACAAATCTCCTTTTTCTGTTAAAATCTCAAGTAGGTTTTTTGTTGTTGCTCCCTATGTGTTAGGTGGAGCATTCCAGGAGAATTATTTTCATTTCGGAGATGCTAGTACAGAAGTTCATCTGATTTCCAGCCTTGGCCAGCCTTGGGAGCGGGCACCAGGAACTGTGGTGTACATACCTAGCTGTGATTTCTCTTTTACTCTGGTTGTAAGCTTTGACCAAAGGTTGGCTGTATATTCACATAGTCAGTTTCACATTTTTAGTATGGGAAAACTGAGGCTAAGTAAGTTACATGTGCCAGAGCACAGCTAGGAAGCACAGAATATTCAATTTGGAGACCAAACTGCTAAGTTCCTACTCTTACATTAAATTATTGGGTGACCTTTGGATAAGTGGTTACCCTCTTGGATCTTCTGGAAGCTTAACTATAAAAGAAGGGGTTTACAAAAGATGATCTCTAAGTTCCCTTCCAGGTCCACATTCCATGATCTATTACCTTGTTATTTGTCAGAAACAACAGATAATGATTAGCCATCAGGGTCAAAGTACAAAGAATAAAACCACCTTGGTCAAGTGATCAAGGTCAACATCACCAGTGATGACATATTCACAACCATGAACTCTGTGATATGACTCACTGCAAAGGACACAACATAGTATCTGAGGTCTTGCCCAAAATGCATAACCTCAGTCCAATCATGACAAACCCTAACAGAGATTTTCAACAAAACAACCAATCAGTACTCTTTAAAAGTGGCAAGATCATTAAAAACAACAACAACAAAAAGGAAAGACTGAAGAATGGTCACAGACTGCAGAAAACTAAGGATAAATAACTAAATGCAATATGGTTCCTGATTGAGATCCTGGCACAAAAAATGGACATCAGTGGAAATACTATTAATATTTAGTATAATGTTAATTAAAAATATTAGTGAAATTAGAATAAAGTTTTCAGTTTAGTTAATGTATTAAAACAATGCTAACTTCCTGGTTTTGAGCATTGCACTATGGTGATGTAGCTGTTACATTAGGGGAAGCTATGTGAGAAATATATGGAAACTGTACTATTTTCCAAAATCTGTGAGTCTAAAGTGTGTTCAAAATAAAAAGTTTAAAAAAAATACAGAGAATACCTGGAACTTACATGGGAAAATGTACATGGAACCTAAGTATAATGATGCTAAGGAATTTATGATTAAAACACTTTTACCTTCAAGATCTGAACCCAGAGAAAGAATGTAAGTTCAAAGGCTACATCCTTGTGATCAATGGATAAAGAGTTCCCAAGCATTCAGGGCATAAGCAAATAATACCTACTAACATCTCATTTTAGTCATCTCATCAGCCTCTTAAACAAATATATTTCCCTCAGCAGAAAAAACAACTCTGACCACCTTTCCCCAACTATGCAGGTGAGGTGACACTCACATCAGTCAAGATGTATTTTGTTTACAATCCACATCTTCCTACAAAGTTGTACGTCAATCTGAACTTACAAAACAAATAATGTTGTAAATGTATTAGGAATCCTTACTACTTGAAGAAAGGTATCATTATTTCTTTCTGAAAGATGAATAATAACCCCATAGTTTATATTTTAGTAAACTGATAGTTTTATCGAGGATTTACTTAAATGAGACACCTCTAGTTCACAATTCAAGAACATTAGAAGAGGCAACAATAAGAACCACAATTTGCTCCTGTTTTTCCTTCACGGTCTCATCTCCCCTCAATTTCCCCATGGACCGTGTCCTCCAGCCACTGTGAGTTACTCACAGTCCCTGAATAGGCTTGATATATTCCCATCTTCATGCTTTTGCTCATGTTACTCCCTTTCCTGGAAAATCTCACTCAACCCTCTACCCCCGCTATGAGAAGTTGTACTTCAAGGTTCAGCTGACATGGTCTCACCTGTTCTCTTGTAAGAATTGCTTACTCACTCCTGCATAATTTGAAAGCATGTTGCTTACACCTTTTCACAATTTGATGATTATTTTTGTTACTGCTGGGCATGCCTGCACCCCTATCAGAACAGTCAGCTTCTTAATGGGGGTGGAGGGAAATTGTTGATTTCTTACTCACTTTAGCATTTTCAGACCAGGGTATAGTTTCTTGCACATAATAGATGTTCAATAAGTGCTCCATAGATTGAATTGAAATTATTAGAGTGCATAGAAATTAGTCCAGATGAATGTTTCATGGCCTCAAATTAAAAGAGTTAGTGTTGGGGTAGAGTACTAGTTTTCAAAAGCAACCCTGTCAACATTCTGAGGGCTCTTTTTCACCCATCTCTAATGCATGAAGAAGATAAAGAAAAGAGGGTGATCCAATTTACCACATTATATAAGTGCAAACAGTGGCAGAGGTCTCTCAGAACATTAGTTTATAAGCTTGTGCTGATCACCCATCTACTGTGGGCCATGCTTTTTACTTAAAAGGTTAACTGAGATCACCAAAGGATGAGTAGGTAATTCTGACCATGAAGTTCAGGGAATATGTGATCACAGAGAACAGGACTCATAAGGTGGGCCTTGAAAGATAAAGATGCATTTCACCAGGTGGGGAGAGGAAGTGATCGGAATCATGTTCCAAGCAGAGATAACATTATCAGCAAATGCAGGGGCTTATAAAATGATCACATTCAAGGAATCAGAAACAACTTTGTGTGGCTAAAGCACAGTCTAGAAATGGAGGTGGGGGTCAGGTCATAACGAATACCATGCAAAGAAATTTCTTGTTAATCCTATGGGCCATGGGAGTCATTGAAGGCTTTTAAACTGACATGACAAAGAATTCTTTTCTTTCTTCTTTCCTTTCCCTTCCTACTTTCCTTCCTTCCTTCTTTTTTAACAAGAAGTTCTTGGAGAAAAGACTACGATAAAGTCAAGAACCCCACTTACCCTAGCCTAGATATCTTTTTTTTTCATAGTGAAATCATGTTGCTGGGTATCAATGAAGGCCCACAGCGGCCTGCTAGTGGTAAATTACATACTTGGTAAGCTTCATCTTCCAGAAGTTTTCATTCTTAAAAAAATGACATATATCATAAGCACCAAACACTATCAATCATTTAAAAAAATCTATTCTCATCATTTTAACCATTTTCGTGTATGTGTGTGTGAGTGTGTATGCTGTTGTTGTTCAAAGGAGAATTTGTAAAGCTCTCTCACATTGAAAATGAATGAGGAAGGACAATATCTATTACACTTATAAAAATATTGAAAGGTTTAAAAATTCAAGTAGATAATAAATGAGTGACATGTTCTCCAAACTACATACCAAATGCTGAGACTATTCAAATGAACAAGGAGGTCTTTCAGAAAACAATAATAGAGCCCAGGGTCTGAATTTGGAGCCCATCAGATATGGGTTTGAATCCTAGCTCCAGGCCTTAGGTTTAAGTGATGGGGGAGGGGAAGGAGATGAAAAGACTGGGGCTCCTGTCCGTGGTACTGAAATTTCATTGTGTCCTAAGTCATTTGTTTTCCTACCCCAGGACACAGGTAATAACTCCAACCTGTCCCTGTTCCCATATTTTTTCCTTTAAAAAGAAAATTATGTTCTGTGTTAGTGACAAATTTCCTAGTTTTTATAATATTTCAAAATGAATACAGGGCCTCCCTGGTGGCGCAGTGGTTGAGAGTCCGCCTGCCGATGCAGGGGATACGGGTTCGTGCCCCGGTCTGGGAGGATCCCATATGCCGCGGAGCGGCTGGGCCCGTGAGCCATGGCCGCTGGGCCTGCGCATCCGGAGCCTGTGCTCCGCAACGGGAGAGGCCACAAGAGTGAGAGGCCCGCATACCGCAAAAAGAAAAAAAAAAAAAAAAAAAAAAAAAAAAAAATGAATACAAACCAGGACTTGCTAAGAAACAAATGCAAGTTCATAGTCTGCTCTGATCTCCAAAAAGAGATGTAGTAAATACGTTTGTTCCTGTTAAGTAAGGTTGTACTGGCCTTGAAGGGAAGGCCTTGTCACAGTCGTTACTGTTCCCCCTGATGTACCTATCACAGAGGTGACGAGTGAACTCAATCTACAAATAGTAAGAAGCCCCCTTCCCCTTTGCCCATCTAGGAACCCCAATGAATGAATAAGTCGGCAAATGAACAGTTCTTCAGGAGAATGACACAAGGCTTCTTGCAACAGAAATGTAAAAGGCCATTTACTCACCCACATCTTCAATACAGAAAATGTCAGCATATGTAACCAAAAGGAAATGTTTTCTGAGCGACTCAAAAGAAAATTCGTATTATAAACCACAGGCAGTTCACTTTCTAAACGGAACCACATACAGTCCCCAAACAAACTTTTGTAACTGTGAAAGAATTTCTCTTCAACTGGTTGAGACTCTTCTGAAGTGTGAAATGAGCCAGATAATATTCAGCTCTTGTTTCTTAGTCACCGAATTCTCCTTTCATGAATCCAATAAGTGTCTATTAAAATAAATAAACCCCCTAATGATTCAAGATAACCTAATCAAGAAAACTGAAATGGGTAAAAGGCTAAACTGCAAGGGAGACTTGTCAAGGGCTTCAATGAATCCCTGACGAGGAGGTCATCTAAACCTGAAAAAAGATTTGTGCTGAGCATTTGGTTACAGTTCAAGGTTAATTATTTTATACCCTGAATGTAATAAGTAAAAATGATCTGCTTCTTTTTTTATTTCTCAAAATTGTACACTAAGTTCTAAACTGTATTTTCATGGGGACTAATTTTCAGCTATCTCTGGGCATGTGTATCACATTTCTATGGATGTGTTTGTAAAGAGTGAATCTGTAATTGACAGTAATGAAAATTTTATTTCTGAACAACTCCTTAACCTCTGTTATAAGGGGCCCACGTCAAGAGGGGATTTCATAAAATCTTGTTGCCTTCCTTACCATAGAAATACGGGATATACATAGCTATATAATAGTACAGAGATTTAGTATGACTTTATATAAGTATGTACACACATACATATACACATAGATGGAACATGTACCTGAAAAAAACCATCCATATCTGTCAAAAAGAATGAATCTGGAATCTTCTCCACTTAAATACTAGAAAAATATTAACAGCAAAAATGTACTAGACTAAAATATCAAGGAGAAAACAACCGAAACATTTCTAGTCCCTGACTTCAGGTCCAAATTCCAGCATACCTATGATACAAAACTACATATTATGGGGGCTTCCCTGGTGGTGCAGTGGTTGGGAGTCTGCCTGCCGATGCAGAGGACACGGGTTCGTGCCCCGGTCCGGGAAGATCCCATGTGCCGCAGAGCGGCTAGGCCCTTGAGCCATGGTCTCTGAGCCTGCATGTCTGGAGCCTGTGCTCCACAACGGGAGAGGCCACAACAGTGAGAGGCCTGCATACCACACACACAAAAAAAAACAACCTACATTATTAGGCACACTGCCTCAAAAACTCGTAAGTACAGGGGGGGAAAAAAGCAGACACAGCAGAAAACCAGGCATAAGACTTGTTTGAAAGATCAGGGCTGGGACTAGAGTGAGGCAAGCAAGCGACTAATAGGCAAAATTTAAGGAATGTGACTCTGAAAGTGTGTGCCTCCTTGAATTTTGCACCTGAAGACCTAGCAAGCCTTACATGCCTAACCCTAGTCTTGGCCCTGTGAAAGCAAGATGATTTTTTTTTTTTTTTTTTTTTTTTTTGCAGTACGCGGGCCTCTCACTGTTGTGGCCTCTCCTGTTGCGGAGCACAGGCTCCGGACGCGCAGGCTCAGCGGCCATGGCTCACGGGCCCAGCTGCTCCGCGGCATGTGGGATCTTCCCAGACCGGGGCACGAACCCGTGTCCCCTGCATCGGCAGGCAGACTCTCAACCACTGCGCCACCAGGGAAGCCCAAGATGATCTTTTTTTGTTTTGGCTGTGTTGGGTCTTTGTTGATGCACGCGGGCTTTCTCTAGTTGCGGCGAACTGGGGCTACTCTTGGTTGCGGTGCACAGGCTTCTCATTGCAGTGGCTTCTCTTGTCACAGGGCATGGGCCCTAGGCCCACGGGCTTCAGTAGTTTCAGCACGCAGGCTCAGCAGTTGTGGCTCACGGGCTCTAGAGCACAAGCCCAGTAGTTGTGGCACACGGGCTTAGTTGCTCCGCGGCATGTGGGATCTTCCAGGACCTGGATCAGACCCGTGTCCCCTGAATCGGCAGGTGGATTCTTAACCACTGCGCCAACAGGGAAGTCCCAAGCAAGATGATTAAACGGTCTCTACATCAAAACAGTAGGAACCACTCACAGGCACCAACATTCTCCAACTGTAAGAA
Organism: Mesoplodon bidens; assembly: GCF_964165515.1. Taxonomy (NCBI): domain Eukaryota; kingdom Metazoa; phylum Chordata; class Mammalia; order Artiodactyla; family Ziphiidae; genus Mesoplodon; species Mesoplodon bidens. Next base: position 77,341,262 of record NC_138165.1, read on the forward strand.
CCATGGTTTAACTCAATGTCATCTTTGAAAGAGGGCTGGAGAGTTCAGAAAGATGGTTTTTAATATGTCAACCTGATTTGCTTCAAAGTCAAATGCAAGTTCCTAAAGGTGCCATGTCATGAACAGGCAAAATAATGCAACTCAAGGGTTTCTGCAGTACATAAAAATGTGCTTAAAACCAGTACAGAAACTTTAGCAAAGGTATATGACATTTTATGAACTGCATACAAACTGTAATTAACCTTCATTGATATCTAATTATGGGTTCCCATAAAGGCTAGTTTTAGGGCATGAAACGTTAATATAATTAATTGTAAGAGTGGTAAAAAGAACCCAATTCCTCATTATAAGACTGATGTAAAAACTGAGATCTTGCAGGAATTTCTGTTGATCACTTCTCAAAAGAATCTAATCCTTTGAATTATGCTGAGAGATAACGGAAGAAAGTGAAGGGTTCAACTTGACGCTTGGGCATCACTGTATTGACTGCCCACTTAGTTTGCCATTTGAGAATATTGAGAAGCCTAATTTCTTCACTACTTGGTATAACAGTTTTTTAAAAATGGTAACTGTAGGGCTTCCCTGGTGGCGCAGTGGTTGAGAGTCTGCCTGCCGATGCAGGGGACATGGGTTCGTGCCTCGGTCCGGGAAGATCCCACATGCCGTGGAGCGGCTGGGCCCATGAGCCATGGCCACTGAGCCTGCACGTCCGGAGTCTGTGCTCCACAACGGGAGAGGCCACAACAATGAGAGCCCTGCGTACCGCAAAAAAAAAAAAAAAAAAAAAGGTAACTGTACTGTAAATATATTAATTTTTTTTCATTTGAATTTGGTGGACAGACCTGACATTGTAGTATACATGCCCCAGTTGACAAGAGTAGAAACTGCTTTTTGATAGGTTGTCAAAATGTGTTCCAAAGAAACCTGCCCAGCAGCAAGGGGCAGCTACTCAGTCAAGGCCACATGCCTCATTTTAGTCTGCCTTACACACTGAAAATAAGACAACAAAAGCAAAAGCATTGTGAGTGAGACTTAGACCACCAACTCATCACCAACTGGCATCATACGGCCAGTTTTTCCTGTCACTTTTTACACCAGAGATTGGGGTAATCAAACATTTACTTCCAATAGCCTGAGCAATCCCAGCCCCAATAAAGCCATCTCCGTAAAGAGAACTTAATAAATAAGGTAACTGTCAAACCACTTTTTGTGCAAAGTGGCAAAAACAATCCTTGGGCAATAGTTTCTAAAGGCTAAGAAACAAAATAATGAGACTGAAGATATTTTATAATTCATAAATTTACTCTCCCACATGAAAAGTTGACCTTAAGAAAATTATAGGTTTAACTTGTCTTATTACAGTGTGATCCCAACTAGGATATAAACACACATGTGCAAACCCACACTTACACATTAGAAGACTCTAAAAGGTTAATGGCAACTATCTCTGGATTGTGGAATTATGGGTGATTCATGTTTTTGCCTTTACACTTTTCTTCATTTTCTACATTTTAAAAAATGAAGCTGGGGCATGCAAGTGACAGTTCGGGGGTGCGTGGTCTCTTCCTGTTGCTTGCCGCCCCACAAATGGCAGGTGGCACTCAGCTTGATGGGCCTCTGCAGTGCTTGCATGGGCCCACAGGCCCCAGAAGGGAGGTGGGCCCCGGGAAGAGCACAGTAGGGTGGCGTGCGGCTCCATCCCCAGATGCCGCTGCACGTGCAGGGGAGCCAGACCAGACCACTAGCTTGGGCCCTGCCTGCGGGAGCCCTAGCTTCACTTTCAGGGGCCCAACTCATGGGAGAGGGAGACGTGGGAGGTTCCAGTTGTTCAGGGTTTTGTTTTGTTTTGTTTTTGTTTATTGTAAATGTTTTATATTTGCCAAAACTGTAGTCAGCTGAGTCATTTAAAATGTCTTAGGTGAGGGTATAGGGGCTGGGACCCTTGGGCATTGCTGGCAAGGAGGTCAATTGGAATGTCAGCACCATCATTTTTAATATGGAAGGATTGGAAACAATTTACACATCCACCAAAGGAAGAGAGTCACATAAATCATGGCGCATCCATTCCATTGAATACTATACAGCAGCTTAAAAGAAGAAGGGGCTCTGTGTGCTGATGTGGCAAGATCTTTGAGATTTATAAGAAAAAAAATCAAGCAGAATCACATGTAAAGTATGCTAGTCATTTGTGCATAGGGACAAAAAAAGTATATACATTTGTGTTTCCAAAGATAGAGGAGAAATGTTAGCAGTGGCTGCCTCTAAGGATGGCTAAGGGGGTGAGGGATGGAGGAAAACTATTCACTGTATACGCTTCTGTTTCTCTTTGAAGCTTGTACAATGAACATATGCTACCTATTCAAAATAAATAACATTAAAGAAGAAAAGAAATGCCTTTGAGAATTAAAAATAAAAAATACAAAATAAAACGAGGATGTTTTACTTAAGTAATCATAAAATAGAAGCTATTTCTTTAAAAAGGAAATATGTACAACTAACTTGTGCCTGGGATATTTTTAAGAAGAGACACAAAAGCAAAGATTAATATAGTAACCCATGACTGAATGAAAAAAATATGTTAGCACATATACTGAATGTGATATAAACTCCAATAGCAAAGAGCGATAAAAGGAAGGAAACAAACCAAATAATATACCAATTATTTTTCTTTATGTACAGCTGTCTGTCTTTATTTTTGCTTATAAAAGGATCTGCCATGAACACCTGTATATATATTTTTCTAGTTTATTTATTTATTTATTTAACATCTTCATTGGAGTGTAATTGCTTTACAATGGTGTGTTAGTGTCTGCTTTATAACAAAGTGAATCACTTATACATATACATATATGCCCATATCCCCTCCCTCTTGTGTCTCCCTCCCACCCTCCCTATCCCACCCCTCTAGGTGGTCACAAAGCACTGAGCTGACCTCCCTGTGCTATGGGGCTGCTTCCCAGTAGCTATCTATTTTACATTTGGTAGTGTATACATGTGCATGCCACTCTCACTTTGTCCCAGCTTCCCCTTCCCCCTCCCCGTGTCCTCAAGTCCATTCTCTATGTCTGAAAGACCTGTATATTTTAAATCATTCAGCCTGTTAAGCAAATTAGGTCATCTGTAAGGAGATATTTTACAATAAAGAAGAATGTCCATAAAAAGCTGAGTTTGTAATCTACATCTAAAGCTTAAGAAGCCTTCTATTTAGCATTATAACTTGTTAAGTCAGTAGGTGAGAACACGGAATTTTTTTTTTTTTTTGGTGAGACAGTGATAAGGAATAAAGGCTACACAAAATCTAACGTACGTAAAGCATAGAACACATTGAAATCCAGTCACCATGAAGAACACAGCTTCTATAGAGGAAATGATTTCAGAATTGTATATTGAAGGCCAGAAACTCCTCCTCCCCAGATGCAGTGGGATCACAGTTGTGCCTCCCTCCCTCTTCTGTAGTAGGAGTGAGGACTCCCCCATTCCTGATCCCAGTGGTAGCTCCTGCAGCCTGTGGGCCTGGGAAGGTGTGCGTGGCAGAGAGGAGAACTGGAGGATTGGCAGGGGTCTTTAAATCTTGGTGGAGATGAAGGCATCTCCAATGTCATCTCATCAGAGACCCCTCTGGGTCCATTTATTCCCAGATCACTCCCTTTCTTTTATCCCAGAAGACTCTGGGGTTGGCCCTTTCATTACCACCAACTGAGCTTTACAACTAGGTTGTCTATTTCTCCTTTTTGCAATGTCTCAGATTCTCTCTACCTTCCTAATATAGAAAGCAAGACCCCACACCCACCAAAAAAAAAAAAAGGAAGAAAGAAAAGATAAAAGAAAGCAAACCCAGTGACCTTCTAACATTTTTGTTCGTTTGTTTTTATTTTTTTAATGGGGGCAAGGTAGAACAGGGATTAAAATAAGCCCCTTCCCATTCCTCTACCTACTCTGTTTTCACCCAAACCTAGTAGGAAAAGATACTCATATATGTAGAGTTGGGTCTTTGGGTATACAAATAACAAAGAAAGTTTCACTCTCCTTCCAAAAGAAAACCAGCCTCTGATGATCCTCAGCATTTCATGAGCTGAATACTGTAAGCTATATAAAAAGGAGAAGCGGGCAGGAGAGAAACAGTGAATTAATGTCTGGGGAAGGGGGCAACTGATGTCAAAGGAAAGAAATGTGGCTGAATATGCTGTCACAAGGCACATGGCCGGCCCTGGAGGACTGCAGTGAGGGTGCCCACGGTCGCTGTGTTTGCTCCCTACTGGATTTCCACTGCCCAGATCACATTTGATAAGCTGCAGTTGGGGAGGAAAGGGGAAAGTAACCCTACAGAATTTGAGTAAGAGGGACAGGGAGAATACAAGAAGCTATCAAGGGACAAACAGTTCCCATAGCCACTTAAATTGCATGCTGGGACACTCATTCCCTGGAGGCCCTTTGTATGTAAGGGCCATACTGAAGGTGTGCAGAAAATGCCATATGCCTCTGCACTATGGCTCCTACTGAGGACTCCCACTCTTAGTTCACAGAGAACAACCATGGACCATAGTACATCCTATCCCATGAAGACCAACAATCTGAATATTCTGCAGAAAGAAAAGGAAAGCAGTCTTCAGAACATACACACACACACACACAACACCTAAAATTGATCCTAAATTGAAAATGAAGCAAAAGTAAAAGGTGAAATGTGCATAAGCATACTTCTCCCTCTTATTTTTACCCCTGCTTTACTTTTTTGACTTCTCTCCCATGAAGAAAGGGGCAAGGGTCAGATAGGAGGCACTCAGTGGAATCAGATGATGGACTGGCCTGGCCATGACAGAGGAGCTGAAGCCCAGTTAAAGGAACAGGTGGTCAACGACCCTACAAATGTGCCCTGATGTAACCCACCCACTAAGAAAACACACACTTTCCAGTAATACTGTTTTCCCCAACAGGATCACAGGCAAAACTGCAAACGTTTGTCACTCTTTCAGTTCCTTTTCTGAACCCCTCCTCCAACTGTGCCTGTTCCCTAAACACTTCCAGCCCTTGAGGACCATCTTGGCCCCCCACCCACCCGTAATCTCTAAAAATTTCCTCCCGTTTTCCTACTCTTCATTCAAAGCGTGCCTAACACACAGGCAGCGTTAGGTATTATTCTTAATATGGTGACAGTAATTCACACCACGCAGTGAATGAGATTTTATGAGGGTTTCCTTTCTATTTTAAAAGACATTTAAAATGGAAGGGGAGGGGTTACTATATATGTTTGAACTGGGCCTCCCAGGCTCCAAACCCACTACAGTTCACAAGAGTTCCTGTTAAAGGTTCTCCTAATTTCACCTCCAAGAGAATGGAGCGCCCTTGCTCTTCGTCTGCCTTCTCAGCCACTCCACACACACACACACACACACACACACACACACACATCTTATGGATACACACCAAATACATGTGCAAAGTACCACATCAATTGATTTCACTAAGTATGCTTTTTATCAAGCAAATGCTGGTAGTGCTTACAAAGTAGAGTGAATAACTTATGTTAAATTGCCTTTGAAACTGTCAGTTAAGTTCATTTTGCTTGGCAATGCCATTTTTAAAAAACTTAATGCCTGATTTGCAAATCTAGTCAGCTACTTACAAATAAAGTTCCCTATTCACAAATGAGAATGAAATCATTGTCCCAAAGGAAAAAAGAAAAACAAAGCATCTTATCCCCATTTAGGCTCAATCTCATCCTTTAGCATATTAATTCCTAGTACTATGTTTTCCTCCAGATTCGGCAAAAACAGGGCTACTGAGTTCTTCAGGAGGCAACAAAAATTTGGAGAGCTAAGTTTGTCCAACTGGCAAACACACTTTTCAATCAGCCACCTGAATTACTTGGGGAGGCTGGAGGCATCACTATTTCCAGAAGCAATAGTGCCAAGTCAACAGGAAGATTACAAGCATTCTGAGTCAAGTTCTCAGACTGTGGCCTTCGGTTTTTCTTGAAAGCTGCTTATAAAAGGAGGACTGAGTGAAACTTTGATATTTATGTCAAGTCACAACTAAGGGGCAGGTTTGCAGAATCAATTGTGTAGCTTTATACTTACTGCACATTTACCACATATGTCCTTTATTACACAGTGGAAAACCATTAAATGCACAGTAGTTTTGCCAAGTGGCATTATGCATTTAACAGCTTTATTCGTTTAACAGCTCCAACTCTCATTATATTTTGCCATGTGGTACACGGGATTTTATGCATTTAACAGTTTAAGAAAGCTCTATGGTATTTTCTTTTCATGTATTTCATACTATGGTTGGACATTATATCTTAGCAAACTGTATTTCAATGACTTCATTGTGAGAGAAAGAATAATCTGGAAAAATCACTACATCGAAATTGAAATGGGAAACCAATATTTCAATCCTCTTCGAAATTGCTGGATATTCTATGCTCTCCCTTTATTAACATCTGAAAAATAACTTAAGTCAGGTTACTGCAAAACCACAGGAAAAAACGGCTATTCCAAAAACCATATAATTAGTATAAATATAGCATTTGACTATCATTTTAAAAACTTAATTTTCATTAAAAACCACCTTGCTTAATACAATATTCAGTAACTTCCTTCCTTTATAGCACACAACAGAAGATTTGTTAGGGAGATGGCGGACCATTTTACCATTTACATATGTAGGGACGAAAACATTTGTCATGCAAGGCCACAGAGGAAATCAAGCTCAGAATCAAAGGACTCTCAAAATTAAGCTTTAACTAACTTTTGTTTCCTCTACCCTGCATTTGGGTAATTGTTCAACCCAGGGATAAATAAGTAGGCAACTCAACCTAACCCATTCTAGGATAGGGCGGTAGTTGTCCCTTTAAATGAATTGAAACAGAGTAGATCCTATCAACTGTTTCTGCTTTCAGAAGTAAAAAACCTAAGCATCTGTCTACCCTTTTCCCTGGAGCATTCCATTCCCCACAATCCCAGCACTCTGAAAAACTGTACTGGATAAGCGTCTATGTTTTTCTGTTAAAGACTGTAGCACTCACTCTGCACTCCCCGATGTGTGTTTTCTCCTGGAAAAACAACTGTATTCTATACATAAAAGAAACACCTGACATTGCAAGGTGTCTCTGGGGCTGAGGAAAAGTAGTTATTATAACAAAGTCATCCATTTCCCTGGTGGGAATAAGAGAGGTGATGAGACCTGGCTAAAACTTGGTCTCAGGAAGATGCTGTTTTGAACACACTAAGTTTTGCTCAAATACCAAAAAGAAAGAAAGAAAGAAAGAAAGAAAGGATACATAGCAATATTCAGAATTAGGAGAGAAATCATTCAAGGCTGATTCCTTTTGAAAAATAAATTCTTTAAAAGAAAAAAAAAACTGGGTTTTGACTTAGTCTCTATTTTGAACTCTGATGGGAATAAAAGCAAACCGTAGAGCAAAATGCAGAACACGACAGGTTCTCTAGGGATTATTATTGTTGTTATTATTATTATAGGAACAGATGTATTTTTATTGGTGGGAGGAGGAGAACGGTCTAATTCCAGCCCTCACTTTTGCTCTTTTAAAAACCACTCACCTGACTTTTATTTGCAGCCACTTTGGCAAACAGGGCTTGAGACACCTTGGCCCTTTTCATCTCCTGTTGGATCTCGTCATAAATGGCAGCTGTGATGTTGACGTTGGCGCCGTCCACCTTAATGGGGAGGTCTGTTGTCGGTGTCGAGGTTTTGGCCTACCAAGAGACCATGAAAATAATAATTTAAAAAGTGCTGCATTCAGCCCAGCCATCTGTGCAGAAATTATCAAAGGATTTCAGTCAGCTGATGCCAAACTGCATTAGCTACAGAGGGACACTTCCTGTCCATTATTCTAATCAGGTTAATTGTGATTGGAAATAATTGCAGTGCATTCCTATAGGACATGCAGAGTCCTGTCAACCTTGTTCTTTTCCTCACAGTGGCTGAGACAGTTCACAGGTACGATGGCTACTCTGGGCACCAAACTCAAGCGATCACCTAACTGCAACACAAGCATGCAGAACACACACACAGTTACCTTTTTCTTTCTGAAAATAGTACACCTTGGAGGAAGAGCCAATTCTTCCAGAAGAAATGAGTAAATGGGTAGAGGTCTCTAAATAATAAATTATTACTCAATTTAATGCACTCCCCTGAGTCTCTCTCATTCTTTATTAAAGCTTTACGTATGTCATTCGAGTATGTATGGCTTCCCACCATTATCATCATTATGCTACCCAGACAGTCACCTAATTTCACCTAGGAAATCAGTGGAAATGAAACAAAATTTCATTTCATAAAACGAGGCTTCAGAATGCCTTTGGAGTGCCGTTTTCATTCTCTTAAACTCATATTGTGGTTTTATGTATTCTGCCGTGCTCGTTTTAATTGAATGATTTCCCATCAGCTTCAGAGACAAATGAAGGACAATATAGAAGGTGTCTGTACTTCTTGGGGTTAGGATAACCCTAAAACGTTTGAATCTACTTGATCCAAAAGACTGCAGAGCATTTGCTCTGGTGTGTAAGGAGAGGGTTCTGGGCAGCCTTCTCAGAACCCAGGGCAACAGGTCAAAGGGAAAAGTCTGCCCCAACCGCTGGATTCCTGAGCATGGCCAGCTGACTTGGTCTAAAGTGGATTGTTTTTTCTTTTCATCCCTACCCACCCTAGAATCCTAAACCACTATGTTCCCTTTGTGGATGTCCTGAGCTGTTGTTCCCCTGCTGGATTGACAGTATGCAGGTTTGGAGAAAGACATGGCATGCAGGGTGGACACCATGGGGTCATTCTCAACAGTGTCTTGAAGCCGGAGTTATGTCCTAAGTTCCCAGGAAGGCTTTGATTCCTGCGAGCGCTCAGTGACCTTTGCCATTCTCCTTTGAATTTCCTGTCTCATACTACTTTCTAATTACTGCAAAGTGATAATAAGAATAACGGATGTAGTACTTTTTACGTGCCAGGCACTCCAAAAAGTGCTTTTTTGTTGTTGTTATCACATCTTATTCTTTTAAGAACACAATGAGTTAGACATTATCATCTTCACTTTACAGATGAAGACAACTGAAAATAAAAGAGGATACTTAACTTGCTGACGGGACATGCAGCAGCAAGTGAAATAACCATGATCTGAACTCAAGTCTCTCAGGCTCCAAAGCACAGGCTCAGCAATCACTGCGCTACTCTGCCTCCCAAAACCTCCAGTTCATACTGGTGCTGTTTTTACATGTTTCTTCTTGCCCTCAAGTTTGAGCTATTCCCGTAATAGTCCAATCCTCTCTCATCTTTTTCAACAAAACTCTCTTTTCTTCTTAAAACTTCTAATTAACGTTCAGTGCTTTTCCTGTTAAGTGCGTATTTTAGCATACCATTTCTGCCTTTCTCAATGCAGGTTTCTTATTAGCCTCACTGACTAATCTTACCTGACTGGTCAAATCTTCTCTAGAACACTGAGGGCTAAAGTCAAAGCATTGAAATATATGGTTAGGAGCCCAGCCTTGGAATCAGAATAACCAAAGTTCAAATTCTAGCTCTACCACTCAGCCATGTGACCTTACACAAGGTATTTAACCCATCTGAACCTCAGTTTCCTCATCTATAAAATGAGAACAACAGTGCAAAATGGTGAGGATCCAATTCATGCAAAATGTTTGCAATACCTGATACAGTAAGTGCTCAATAAATGATCATTCTTATACTTGTACTGTCGTTTTGTTATTTTTAAGTACATTGAGGAATCCTGGCCAATTGAAGGTTATGAGAAGAGGCTCTGGAGGTTGAATTTGAAACTTGAAAGTCTTCAATTTGTTTTAAACCGATAACAAAGTACTGACGGGGTCTGGAAAATAATCTCCATGGACCTATGGCAAGGTTCTGTGTGTGTGTGCCCTGCATTGCTGGCTCCAACTCAAAGGTTGAATCAGTGGGTACCCCTCTGACATTTATTTGCACAATGAAAGCCTTATAGTACTATGGATCTTTGCTACTGAGATAGTTCTGTAAAGAATTTTGAATAAGTAGGTAATCATGAAATATTTTAAAAGTCTTTAGTAACTTTCTCAATGTTTAACCAACAGAAAAAGAAGAATGTTCCAGACAATGTAAAAATGTCAGTGCCATGACTGTATTCTCAAAACTATTTTGAGAAAAACATTTTATATTTATTTTCAGAAATCTCAAAACTGTGAAATTAAACGTTCAATTTCCCTGTTATACTTGTCCCTAAAGGGCACCTTTATCTAGGAATTTTCTAGACAGGATTTTTTGCTGTTAAAAGAGCAAAATACTGACCTTAACTGTGTGGTGTTGTAAGTTGGTCTGGCTGTGAAAGCTACCAGGTCTTTGAAAAGATGCCTAAGATATAATCTTGTTGGAAAAATATTATGAAGGAGTGGAAAACAAAACACACAGACCTGTGTGATTTTGTAACAAGGAGGAATGATTTTCTGAGAAGAGTTGCCCAATTAAATGGCCATGAAACATGGCTGGATTCTCCTGTAATGATTTAATGGGCTTCAAAAGTGGCAAAAATGTTGGTGAATTTAATAGAAGTAAATATTAGTGCAAATTAACAACTCGTCCAACTCAATAGCTCAACATGTATGCCCCAAAATTTTTAAAAAATAAAAATAAAGATAAAAAAGCTTGTTTACAGTGGTCCAAAGTAAGCAGTCAAGAGACTTATTTTTGGTTTAACAGTAACTAAAATTCATAATTCACTAAACACTAAAGTCTCAGTATCACAGTTTGGCAGTGCACAATAGAAAATTATCTTCAGTTAAAAAATCTATTGCAGAGTGCAAAATATAAAGAGTTAAGTTGTGTGAAAAAATGGATATACTTGAAAAAGCTCAAATATTTCTATTAGAATAAGATTCTGCTTAATCAGTTCCTTAGAACTTACCAGAAAACAAACTCCTATACCCAAAACTATAGTATCTAAGCAAAAAAAAAAAAAAAAAAAAAAACCCTTTATTTTCAAAGTACCCATATTTTTGATTTGTACAAATGTGTACCTGTTAAATATTTGTTGTGAAAACTATCACTCAAGAAGGAACTTGCAACCATGCTAGCAACAGTAAATGGGGTGGTTTTACCATAAATCCATTGATTAGTAAAAGTTTAGGGGAAGTAGGGAGTAGGCTAAAAATAAGTGGGCTCAGATCTGAATTGGAAATGACTCTTGGCTGACTTGAGACCTTGACCCTTCAGTTAAAATCTTTAAATCACACAACATTACTAGATGTATGCATCTGCAGGAGGACCTGAGAACAGAATCCTTTTTTTTTTTTTTTTGCAGTACGCGGGCCTCTCACTGTTGTTGCGGAGCACAGGCTCCGGACGCGCAGGCTCAGCGGCCATGGCTCACGGGCCCAGCCGCTCCGCGGCACGTGGGATCTTCCCGGACTGGGGCATGAACCCGTGTCCCCTGCATCGGCAGGGGGACTCTCAACCACTGCGCCACCAGGAAAGCCCCAGAATGCTTTTAAAGTGTGAAGAAAGGAGGGATGGAAAGCTGAGTCAGGGTCCTGTGGACATCACTGTAGGAAGGAAAATAATTAAGGCCTACATTACCACTACCATTTTCTAAGGGATCACTGAATGAGCTCCCAGTCATTCTGATCTAGCCGCTGCATTTGCATGCTTCCATCACACACAGGTTCCTCCCTGATTTTGTCTCTTTCAGATTGCATCAAGCAGAACTTAGACTACGCTAGCTGTCCCCTGCCCCCATCCAAATAAATACACAATTGAAGGAAAAGCAATGCTTCGCAAACTCAGCTTCAATACAAATCCCCTAACCCCTTCTTTGATAACCAAACAGCTGTATGTAGACATCTAGTGCTTACCCTGACACCCACTGCTACCCTCCTGCCACATGTGGAAGAATGGGACTTTCTTAAAGGGACAGAAATGGCATGGATGATACAGTAAAAGATAACCACTAGCATATGGTCAGAGGCTCATATCCTCTGACCCACATGTTCAGTGGATTAAAAAGTCCTGGAATTATGTCTCTTAGTTTTTGAGGGAAAACACAGTAGCAGTGAAGGCAAGATATCCCCAAGGCTAAGAATGAAAAGTCAGTGGAGCAAATATCTCACCTGAGGGGTTCGGGAGGAGCTGGGACTGCTGGAGGCCGATGAGACCATGCTCACATTGGGGTTCATGCTCCGCTCTCTCTCATCCTGGTATATGCGGTCCCGCTCCACTTCCGGCAGATTGAGGAAATTCTGCATAGCCCTCAGGTTTACTAAAAGAGACTGAGACGCTGTCCGAGGGTCTTCTTCCTTACGCAGAATCTCAGACAACAACCCCTGATTAAATGGGAAAAAAAAAAAAAAAGTAGGCCAAGTTATATCTGCAGGTACGCGTGTGTGGTTTCCGTCTTGCGCCCCTCTTCCCCTTTATCTGTTTGGTGTAACCAGCTGGCTGTGATGTCAAGAACCTCAGTCTAATTCCCGAGGGTTCTCCAGCAGGAAGATTTGGTGGGAACGTGCTCACTCTCTGGGGGCTGTGCCTTATTTTGGAACATTCTATTCTGACACTTTATCATCACTGTAATAATCATCAGTGTACAGAGATGCCAGCTAGCAAGGTAGGCGCTCAGAAGAATTGTGAAACTGCAATTACCACCAGGTGCCTCCTACAAGTATTTCAGGAACTGTTAGAACTCTCTCTGCTTGAAACTGGGAACACTTGGCAGTCCTGCTCAGCTTTACAAATCTGCCAAGTTTGGTAAATTTAGTTCCGACATTTAAACAGCATGGGAGATTTACATCGACTTAAAAAAAAAAGTTTGGCTGAATTTCTGTGTGACCGGACACTGTTTTCAATATAGATGTTTCTTATGGCAAGAAGAAGAAGAAAAAAAAAGACACAAAGCAAATGGCTATAACTTGGCCTCTATTAACTTCCCAATCCACACACATAATAGGTTTCCTTGCATATGTAACAGAGGGCACCCAAACCTTTTTATGAGATGCCCTCATGGGGACGCTCCAATCCCACCATTAAAGCAATGGAAGTATAGTCACAGCCGGTAACAGGCCACAGCGCACCTCAGAGAATGCCATGATAAGCTCAGATACTTTCTGATTGTGTGACCCATCCAAATAGAATGCTTAACATAAAAAAACTGGTGTTTTCATGTGCTCTGCTGACAGAGAATTCACAAAGAAAAGAAAAATGTTGACAAGTCTAAAGAAAAGTAGTACGGATGCAAAAAAAAAAAAAAAAAAAAAGGCTAGAGACCTGAGTTAGAAAATTGCAGTACTTGGGGCAAAAGCAGATCCATTTCCATTCTGCACACTTGTTAGATTATCACACAGAGGCATCACTTCACATCCCCAGCTAACATCCCTTCTCAGGGCAGTATGAGATCAGGGCCTAGGATTATCCCCCAGAAAAAGCTAAGATGTTAACCTCTGTATCTTACAACAGATGGGGAAAACCCCAAATTGTAAAAGTAGATGCCAAAGGCATTTCCACTTAGGGGATATTAATGCAAAGAAACACTATCAGATTTGTAGTAGACGGCTAAATAGGCCATATTTGGCCAATAGGCCAAAAAGGCATTGGATACCAAAGAAATATACCATCTCTAGTTGGCCAAAAATCCTCAGGGTAAGGTAGGCGGTTTTTTGTTTTAAAAAATAATGCATTATAATGTAGTGAAGTAAATGTCACTTACAGGAATGTGCATCACACAGTTATCAGCTTCTGGGAGTAATCACCACTCAAAACATCATGTAAGACAATTTTACTATAAGGAACCTACAAGATGCATGCCATCTGATACCTCTTGCCAGTTTGATTAGAGAAGTCTTTACAAATGAGACTATAATATGCCGTACAATGAAGCTAGGAAAAAAATGTTAACAAGTGTGTGTCTGTGTGCGTGAGTGCCCAAGGAAAGGTCAAGGTAGGGCATGTATATAAAACTACCCTACTGCTGAAATTATTCTAAGAAAATCTTGATTTCTTGTCATGCTTTCAGAAAGAAGCAACAAGTGAGACACTTGTCTTCCAGAAAATGTTATACAATCTAAGTATTAATTATCTTTCTGAAATTAAAAGTCAGCTCTGCCTTAAGTTATCCTACTTTCCACTTGGACTAAGCAAACTGAAATATTAATAACAAATTTGTTTCTAAGAGAAAATTCTCCAAATTAATATGTGCAGAAGCAATAGGGATGTGAATTTAAAATCAATACCAATTTCCTATATATACAATGGAATACTACACAGCCATAAAAAAGAATGAAATAATGCCATTTGCAGCAACATGGATATACCTAGAGATTGTCATACTAAGTGAAGTAAGTCTGACAGAGAAAGACAAATATCATATGATATCACTTATATGCAGAATCTAAAATATGATACAAATGAACTTATTCACGAAACAGAAACAGACTCACAGACATAGAAAACAAACTTATGGTTATCAAAGGGGAAAGGGCAGGGGAGGAAGTTTGGGATTAGCAGATACAAACTACTATATATAAAACAGATAACAAGGTCCTACTGTATAGCACAGGGAACTATATTCAATAGCTTGTAATAAACCATAATGGAAAAGAATATGAAAAAGAATATATATATATATATATATATATATATATATATATGAATCATTTTGCAGTATACCAGAAACTAACATGACATTGTACATCAACTATACTTCAATAAAATTAAAATTAAATAAAAAATTAAAGCATAAAAGACGATCAATACCAATTTCCAATACTAATAAGATACTAAGATTGATATTTTCTGAACTTTCTTTAACAATGAACTTTGCACATGAAGGACAAGTTGGTATCCACTCTCCTTCTCTCTGTCTTTTTCTCTATCTCGTAAGTAACTTTAGCATTTTACTAAATGTCAGACTACCAAATTTGGAAAAGTTTTAGGATCTACATGGATATATTCTTTATGCTGGTTATATGATTATACTTAAGATCTCTCAAAGGCGAAGTCTGTAAACTCTTTCTTCCGTGAAATTATTTTCACAAATTGTGGAGGACACTATGGCAAAAATCTTCCATACAAAATATTGAAAAAACAAAAAATATTGTTCTAATGGATGAGGTTCAAAATTGTAAGTCTGTTTATTCCTAATCAATAGAAAACAAAATCACTCCTAAGGATAGAGTTCTTTTATTTATTTTTTGTTCAGCTTGGTTTACCTTTTTTTCCCCACATTGAAATTGTGGAGTTCCTTCCCCTGCATTTTAAGGTTGTTGGACAACCTTAGAGGGAAATGAATCCATCTCTAAGAAAAATCAAGACAAAGCATCCTTGTAAATGACTGCTCATCAGCATCACTTCTGAAGTGAATGAGACACAATATTTGTATTTTAAGGGGTTGGCGGAATATACTGTTGCCTCTGTTTTATTCGCCTAATTGAAGATAAAGTCTCAAACCAACAAGGTGGCCATTACTGCCCTAGAGAATGAGAACACTGTTCTCAATTATTTACTTAAAGTCTCATCTGTGTAACCCTGGTCCCAAAGCAGATTCTTTTTACCTCAGACATTTTCAATAACAAGTGGCTAACTGGTGGGCACAAGAAGAGTTTTAGTTGTTTTGTTGAGCCTTCTTCGTTTTGGTTATGTGCTTTTAACGACTTAAGCAGGGATTTTTAAAAACATAGTCAAAATTCTGCAGGCACATAAATGTAAAGCACGTTTTCTTTAGATAGGTTAAAATCATCATAGGGGAAACAGATCAGAAGAAAATGTATGGCATAACTTAAATATACCACAAATCACCCCACCTAATTATCAAGATAAGTAAATGTTTATCATACTGAAACTGTCTTGAATAGAACATAAATTAATAATTTATCTTGCATAAATATTTCTAAAGCCCTTGCTACTATGTTGTCTGGCATTTAATTATCAACCAGCCAGGCAGGAGGTGTCACTTGGACATTCCCATTATGCAGCCTGAGATATAGAGAACATGGCATGGCACCTGGGCACTGAAAAAAAGATGTACTTTTATGAATAGAAAGGTCATGAATATTGAGAATGTGAAAATTGAGGGAAATTAATAAATTAACCAGGATACTGCTTATTAAAATTTCATATCAGTAATCTTATTAAAACATATTGCAAGTATTCAGTAAAGTGGTCATTAAGTGTTTTCCTCATCATAGGCAAGAGAGCCTTCTCAAGGGAGAGATTATAAACAATTCTCTCCATGGTGTTAGCTGAGGTTGTGTAAGACCAGGAAACATGTTGACTGAAAAGGAGTAGAACAAACCTCTGCACAGGGGAGAAAGGCACCTTCTACCAGAGCTCTTGGGTTACAGGTCACTGAAAAAAGAAGGGAGTCGGGCAAAAAGAGCCTCAAATTGGCCTTCTCCCTAGTCTTTTAATGGAGGATTTTGTAAGCTTCATATTATTTCCAGCACCAGCAAAGAATACATGAGGTTGGCAGAAAATTTCAACAAAAGCAAAATAATTCAAAGCACAAAACAAGAGATAATATAATGCCATCTAGCTTCATTGCTAATACAGGCTATCTCTACAGACAAAACAAAGAACTGGGGCTGGGAATTCCCTGGTGGTCCAGGGGTAAGGACTTGGCTCTTTCACTGCTGAGGGTGCAGGTTCAAGCCCTGATGGGGGAACTAAGATCCCACAAGCCACGTGATGTGGAAAAAAAAAAAAAAAAAAGAACTAGGGCTAGTTTTTTAAATAAAAAATTGCTATGCTTATTATTACTAGTATTTTAATAATATTTGTGACATCTTAAATGACCTTAGAGTTTCTGAATCTGCAATTTCTGTTGAAGAGCTTTCTTATTTGAAGAGCTTTTCTTATTATTATGATTTTCATAGTCCTTCAACAATTTATATAGTTTGTTCCAAATCGTTAGTGTGCAAAATACATGCTGATACTCAGAAATATTTGGGAAACATTACCATGACAGGCTCTATAAAATTTACTTCCAAGTTTCTGTACTAGCCCTTGAGGCTTCGTCTGGGACGGGTGAGAAACTGCCTTTGATGGGCCCTTGAATCCTCTTAAATCCTTTAAGAGAGCAAGAAGAGAACCCAAGCTTGGGCCAGGTTTTAGAAATCTGAGCCTGAGTCCATCAGACCTCCCAGGTCACTCCAGGAGAGGTCACTGAAGATCATTACTGACTAGATTTTAGCAGATATCTCTTCTTCATACTTCCTAGACATTTGTAATTCTCTATGATTAGGTTATATGTCCCACTGATTATCTAGAGAACCCCCAAATTCAATACGTCTATTGCCAAAAAATGACAGATCAGTCTAGTAATTCACTCCCTATTTACAACTTGGTACAAAGCTCATAAAAGAATGGAAAGATTAATAAGACATAGATTCTGCTGCCAAGGAGTTTACTATATAATGGTTTACAGAAGCACAATGTGAAAGATAAGTGTCATAAATTTCAGATAGAACTAGTACCATCTCAGTTCAAAAGAGGGTGAAAGTATTGCCATCACAAGACTCAGGGAAAACATTTTGGAAGAAGTGGCATTCAACTTGGCAGGGATTCAAAATGTACATAATGCATAGACATAGAGATAGTGATGAGACCAGGCGAAGGGAGAGGGCAAATGAAGGATTGGATGGTATTAGAACACTTGAAGAAAAAGAAAGAGCATGACTAATCCAGAATACCAAGAGAAGTTTCTGTTTCCTTAAAAGCTTAAAGAAAAAAAAAAAGTGCAAAAACTGATAAAGTGGTAGAAGACTTTTTGAAGTGAAAATAATATAGTCCACATTAATATAATTCAGAGCTACTGGAGTATACACAAACTAACCAGCAAACACTACCCCCAAAATGAAGTGATATTAATCTGTTCGGCCTTTTTGTCACCTGCAACAAATTAGGCTTTCAATATGCAAAACATCTTCCTTCCAGAAAAACAAATGATCATGATTCCATTTAATTGTAATTTAATGAGGCATAATTTACTTTTTAAAGTGATATACACCAGGTGTGTACTGAAAAAACTGGCCCAGCCAAACCCCAGTGCTATTCTTTGGAAAAAGCCTCAAACTAGCCGGAGACTATTTTCATTTCTGTAAATTACATTTCTGTTTACATATTTATTCTAACATAAACTTTTGAAGTTAACCTCCAAAATACTCATATATCATATAACAGACATAGCATATCATAGTTTGAAAGTGTTAGGTTACAACCCAAACAAAGATAGATATTAGAATGTCATATAAATCCCAAAGAAAGCTTATATGTACTACTGATTGCAATGCTAAAGGGAAAAATATATGCTTGCCACTTCTACAGAATCATTTGGACTGGTTATTTTAGAGAAAATTAGCCCTATTCCTTTATAATGTATTTTAATTATTAATTGTTGGATGTATCAATAATAAAGCACATAAGCTTTTAAAATGAAGGTCCTTTTCAGAAATCAAGTTACATTTCTTTAAGGGTGTATGGGTTGAAACATACTTACTTTGTAGTAGTGAGTCTGAAAATATATTTTAGTTCATCATTTGCTTAAAACAAATGATGTCCTAAGCCATCAAGTTTCAAAGGCACATATACCCCCATTTTACAGATTAAAATTACAGAGGGTCAGAGGTGGAAGAGGCCCTGGCACCCATATGGGCTAACCCCACATCCTGCCACTGAGCACGACCTATCACATAGTTCCCTCTGAAGGTACTCTTCACGTTTCACCACCCTTTTTGCATGCTTATTGGTTAGCCTTAACTTCATACAATTCTGAAATGTCTGGTTCCAGCTGACATGAGAGCCCAAAAATGGTATCCTCTGATGAAAACCAGGTGATACCAAATTCTTAGCCTAATTGTACAAAGTGAACTCTTCAGTTTCAGTGGTTAAGGCACAGTTAGTTGAAGCTGTGAACTGAGCTCTTGGCTGAACAGAGTATTGACATCCTACCACCTGAAAGCTGACCTAACGAAATCAGTTCTCTCCTAACCTCCAGTCTCATGTCCTTCTAGACATTCCTGAGAGGCATGTTCTCCTCTGCTCACAAATATAAACAGGTTTCCCTGGGTCCCATATTCATAATCTACAACCACACTACAAAGCCAACTACTGAAATTAATTTGTGTTATGCTAAAAAATACTCACCTCCCCCATCACCCCCTAGAGTACTGCTCAGCCATGAAGCCAGAGTACTTAGTCTGATTTGAATAAAAGGTATACAGGGCACAACAATGACAATTTGATTTTTATTATTAAAAATGATGTGTTAAATCCTCAAAGAAAATGTTGTTATTGCATTAGTTTAATAAAAACCTCTCTTTTACTATAATATTTCTTTATTAGAAAAGACAGCCTATGCATATAGCACTTTTGTACCATGGGGGTAGATAGAATTGAGCATCTAAAGGGAATTAATGTACTCTGCAAATATAAATGCATATATAAAAGTTACATTTGCAGACAAATGTTGTTGCTGTAGAGATGTATTCTGTAATGCACTAAAAGACTATGTACATATCTGTATATGTATATACACTGCAGTTGGCAATACTTTCTCCCTCCTTTGAAGGGAGATGGCACTAGTTCTATTTCACATTTATGACACTTATCATCTTTACATTGTGTAACTATAAAACCTCTTTCTCCTATCATATAGTGAACTCCTTGGGAGGAGAATCTGTACATTTTGTGCTTAGAGGTTAGTTGGGGATATACAGGAATATAGAGCCCTAAGAAAGCATCAAATGCATATTTCTCATTTTTCTTGAAGTGGGAGAGTCCCATCTTTGCTAAACAGTCAGGAGCAGGCCCTGATGGACCACATGTTAAAAGCCTAATTCACAATAACTCAAGATCTTCTCATACAACCTATTGAAAATGATAAGATAATAAACACTGAAATTTTGTGCCATGCAAACTCCACTTTAGAACAAATATTCCATGCACCCCAAGCCCACAATTTATTAAATGAAACACTTCCCTCACAGACAGGTTTCTTTCTAGCATATATAATAAAACTTTGCTTGTGCCATCTGACACATCAGCATACTATAAGCATGCAAAACAAAGTTAGTAGGTGTAACAGAGCATTCTCGAAAACAAAGCAGTCTGGGCTTTCTTAACTGCAATCCCCTTGTCCAAGCCACACTTGAGCATGTACCGTGGAGGAACATAGCCAAAACCAGATTCCTGGCAACTTTACTACTTTTTACCTACCTAATCTATACAACGATAGATGCAAATAAATAAATAGTCCTGTCTCATTTTCTTCCTTCCCTCCTTATCTCTAGGAAGTCTTAGGTACTGGAATGGGGGATGGTGCACAATCTAAGTCAAAATTTCCTAAACACATTAGCACCAAAAAGCAAAAGCAAACACAGAACTGAACAGGTTCCTTTTGGAAACATTTACCAGTGGTGTTCTCAGCTCTGGGCACATACATGGTTTCTACTAACACCTCAAGTACCTGGCACCATGACTATTGAATTCACAAAGTGCTGGGCCCTGGTTACTCCTGGTTTCCATGAGTATTCTGTGAAACAACTGTTGGCAAACTTCCAAAAAATTTACTAGCTTTGGCTACTTTGTCAAAACATTGGCAAAAATAGTACTTTCAAAAACAAAACAAAACAAAAACATACATTTATTGCATATTTATATCTCAAATGTATCAAATGCATTCCGATATAAGAAGTAAAGCAGTCTATTAACATATGAGTTGACTCTGTCCTGAAATAATTATAAAACATTATTTTTTCTTGCTGAACATTTTCTGCCTTAGCTTCAATCACCTCCAGGGTCAAAAGCATCTGTTCTTACACAGTACATGCAACATATTACAGTACTTATCATACCACAATGGGATTACTGGTTTAAAAGTCTGTTTATTCCTCATACCTCCTTGAAGGAGGGACTGTGTCTTTCTGCTCTATGATAACAGACATGATTGAGAAAAAATGGGATATGAGTATGAGTTCTGAAGTTAGAATTGCTGGGTTCAAAACTGGGCTTCAACTGGACAAGGATTAATTAATCTCTTTATGGCACAGTTTCCTCATCTGTAAAATTGGGATAATAATTGCACTTCCCTCATAGGATTCCCTAGAGAGCTTATAACTGTACCCTATATGTTAAATGTTCAATAACTGTTAGCCCTCATTATAACCCCAGAATAGTCTCTGAATGCTTAATAAATATTTGTTAAATGAATGGATAAAGACAGAACTAACATCAAAGTACATTTCTTATTTTAAATTTGCAACTTCAAATATTCAAGGCCCTCCACTTATATTTTGCTATATGTCTTCCCATACAGAACACAGAAAATATTTTTTAAAAAATTTTAGGAAGTAGAACAATTAAAATTATTTGGGATAGAGGAGAATGTAAAAAAAATTTTCATAAATTATCTAAAGTGAAATGGACATTCAGGACAGCACTAAACTAAGATATTCATTTATACTTCAAGGAAGTAAAACCACTTTCCTTCCTTAAGTAACTTTTAAAATCAGCCTTAATCTGCATCATTGTTGAAGCATGGGTCACAATTACTAGTGGATGATAAAATTAATTTAGCATATCATAACTAGTTTTTTATAACAAAATGCATTTAAATAGATTAGAAATTACCACAGTGCTTCATACATGTATTGTTTCATGAAGGCTTTTTTCTTCTTTCATGAATAAATATATAGATAGATAAAGATATAGTTGGAAATGAGATAGAACTCAAAACAGACATACATACATATGTGAACAAATGTGTGAGTGTGTGTATGTGTACTAGCTCATGATGTAAAAATTATTTCTTACTGGGTGTTGTAGCCAGATAAATTTGAAAGTAAATACTGTTGTCTACAGGAATAATTTTAGGCACAAAACTGGCAGATAGAATTTAAACAATCTTGTAATTTCCAATTGACTTCAAAGTGATTCAGTTATATTTTTCTCACAGAATTTTTGGCCTTTAAACTTAATTCACTTTATTTGAACAAACATGCACTTAACCCCAGGCCATCATTTCAATCAACGGCCAAAAAAGGAACCATTTATGTATTTTTTAAAGTTACTTTGAATAAGCAAAGGTGAAAAGCATATAAATAATAGAATCTAAAGCTAGTGTTTCCTTATATTTCTTCTATAAAAATTCTACTTTAATTATAAACATCACCCAGGACTTGGAGAAACTAGTTAAATAATAAAACTAGGCTTTCCCAATAAAAGTGCAGGTCTCTACTGAGACACACTCACTAGAAGTGAGATACCTTATTTAGGACAGAGACCCCTTCATCTGTGTGAAACGAGTCAATCACTCCTTGTTAGAGAATAGTGACAAAAACTTATAAAACCATCATCAAAAGGCAGTCTTTTTGAGTAAAGTAGATAAACCTGAATTTTCTATAATAGTTCAGCAACTAATTTTTAAGGACTTTGCACACTGAGCAGGGATGAAAGGAATAGATAGAAGGCTGTGCTGTCATATTTCTTTCCTCTGATTCTTTGGTACAAGTTTTGTGAAGGACGGGGAAAAAGGAGTCTTCATATTTTCTTTTACATAAAATGCTCTATTTCAGTTAGATTTAGGAATGGGAATAGGGGTGGTATACGTTTGACAGCTACTGAATCAACATTCTCTTTACCCAGAGCACAGACAGAGACAGCATCTCCCCCACGCTTTTTGGCTGAAATTGCCTAAGAAGTGCTAATTAATGATAGTCTTTATATGTAAGGAGGACTAAATTGAGACCACTATCTAGAGGGCCATCCTTAAGTAACTGAATAACTTTGAGACACTGCTATCCTAGGAGATATTAATATTATTAAAATCTTTAAATCTATGAATTCAAGCCAGTGATTCTGAAATGAAAGAGTACCTATTTTATGAAGCTTGCAGGGCCATCTTTTCCTACTTTATTAATTTAATGCTGAAATCAAAAGAGGGTATGTTATTTGCTTCAAAACCCAATAACATGTTCATGCCTGATCTGCAGCATTTCATATTTACAGCCCATCTTTCAGTTGGAGGACTTCCTTTTTCTCAGAGGTTTCCTTGTCACTTTATAACCAGCTTACTGGACCATGGAGTCAAGACTCCTGGATTTACATTGTATTCTATTCCTGTATGACTTGCTGAGTGCCTATATCTCTACTGGATATTGAGAAGTAATGACTTGAGACCAGAGGTCAGCTGAGAAAGAATTCTAAATATCTTGGAGGTCAAGTTTTCTACAAATATAAACTGTACATGTAATTAAATCATGCCTATCTTTGGCTAACAATATGTTTAAATCAAGCACAAAGTTAAAAGAGAAGATCCCCCCAACCCCGAAAAAACTAACTGGTAACACACTAAAAGCTCAGACTTCCAAATATTTTGGTTGCTAAAATTTTCATTTTGTTGCTACACATCTCCTCCTAACTGTGCCACTTTGAAATATGTTTAGTAAGTCCTTAGACATTTTTAACCTTAATAATACGGGTGGGCAAATACTATAAACACAGTGCCAATAAAGCATAAAAGCAAAGTCCATGTCATTTCACACAAAGACATTTACATTTCTAGTTGTTGACCTTACTGCCAATTTTTCTGATACATAATTCAATTTAATTTTCCAATCTGCTGAAAACATTCTCTGGTTGCTGAGTGACTTCATGAGCTGTATTTATGACCCTGGCCTTAAGTTTTTTCAAATGATGTGGCTTTGATATGTAAACAGCAGATTTTTTGCAAAGTCTCATAAAAAATAAAAAGTAGGCAAATAAGGAGAGGTCAACCAAATGAGTTCCCAAAGGATTTAAAAAATCCTCTTCTCTATCAGATAAAACCAAGATGAACAGCTTTTTCAAAAAAGCCTTTGACAAAAGGTTGTGAACTGTGTAACTTTTTCAACAAACTAAAGAAGGAACAAGACACCAAATTAGAGGCCTTTATGTTGCAGAAGAATAACACATTTTGCAAAACACACAAGGGCTTCTACTGAAAACATATTTTTAAGAATTGGCTCAGGAGAGCTACCCGAGACACAAAATAAACCCGAACTTTCTGAGTTATGGTATAATCTGCTAGAGGAAAAAGAAAAATAACTACACTGTGTAAATAACGAATGTGGCAAGTCTCGTTTTCAAACAATACAAATCTCTTAATGCCAATTCTTTGTGTATGGATATTTCCTGAACCCCACCTTCAAGGTAAGGGGATAGTGGTGCAGACAGGGGCAGAGAATCACACCTCATTTCCCTTTGCTGGCATTCTAATGCTCCCATTCACACGTAGCAGGGCATTCGTTACGATGGATTTAGCCTAGTTTCGATCAAAGCTTCCTCTACTTCATTTAACAGATTTGCTCAGATGGAAGGTCTCAAAGGAGAAATAATGTTAGTAAATCGGGGATTTCTGAACATATGAATATGTAGGTCATTGGATTTTTAAATAAATTAGAGAATAGTTTATCTATTAAGGAAGATTTACTGTACATATTTCATGAAACCATTCTTATTATAGGTCAGTGGACATCCCCTAACCATTCCTGGGCAATATTAAGCCTTGTAAAATAGTCACAAACCTTTTCATATAGTCATAAGCCTGTGATTGATTTTTTTTAAGTCCATAAAGTGACAGGAGCAAAAGAATGCTTTAGGTTAGCATTCATAATTAAACTGTCAAAATGCAAAGATGTAAACACAGTAAATAGCCAAGCAACTTATTTCATGTCCATAGGACTGATAAGTGAAAGTGTGCCAACACTAAAATAAATTTGGGATAGAAGCAAGGAAAAATGAATATGCAAAAAAATAAAACCTGACAGCACTGGTCCTATTACTTCTTGAAATTATCAGCCGAACAGACCCACTTGCATCATTGACAGAGCACTGGCAATTCGGCAGGGCTGAGAAGCAAAGCTACTCTGAAACTCACATAAATCACGTAATTCATCTTGGAGACTCAGTAAGGATGGCTTTAAGTCAAGTTTGAAAGATCTCATAGGGCCTCATATCCAATGTCTGTTTCTGTCTTATTCCTTCTCTCTCTCTCCCCGATCCTTCTAACCAAACCCCCCCACCACATTCAATATCCACAAGTAAATCTGGCTAATATCAATATCAGCCCACTGAATTCAGGGGACTCAGTTTAAAATAACAATAGTGATAATATTTTCAAGAGAAAGTAGTACAGTAAAAAATTCTATACAATTCTGCATTATTTCCTTAACAACATCTTGCTCATGATTTATGAACAATACTGATATTTTCAAAACAAAGTAGTACAATAAAAACCTCTATACTATTCCCATAATAACATCTTGCCTTAGATTTGTGAAGGTAGTAGGTATAAAACTGAAGATAAGTTTTATTCAAACTACTACCCCATGGCATATCCAAATGCCAATTAGACTAGCAAGGACCTTGATCTATAAACTGGGATAAAAAGCACATCCTAAGATAAAGATTCCTGTGCAAGTGATTTATTCAGGAAGTGCTTCTGAGGGAAACTGGTGAAGGAGTGGGAGAAGCAGGTCAGAGAAGGGAGGAGATCCAAACAAAGTCCCAGCCTCAGCCCGATCCTGCAGAGAGCTCTGGAGGGGAAGTCACACTTCAGTGCTGTCCCTACTATGGAGGCAAGGAGCTGGGTTTTCACCCTCCTGCACCTATCAGACATTGGTTAAGCATTTCCAGCTCTCTGAAGAACCTAGAGGCAGGACAGGAATAAAGACACAGACGTAGAGAATGGTCTTGATGACACGGGAAGGGGGAAAGGTAAGCTGGGACGAAGTGAGAGAGTGGCATGGACTTATATATACTACCAAATGTAAAATAGATAGCTAGTGGCAAGTAGCCGCATAGCACAGGGAGATCAGCTCGGTGCTTTGTGACCACCTGGAGGGGTGGGATAGGGAGGGTGGGAGGGAGACGCAAGAGGGAGGAGATATGGCGACATATGTATATGTATAGCTGATTCACTCTGTTATACAGCAGAAACTAACACACCATTGTAAAGAAACCATACTCCAATAACGATATTAAATATATATATATATGGAAATTGAAAGAAAAAAATAATACAGGATAGAAGAATATCTGAGACTCATGAAAGAACCTGATAAAATTGATTAAATCCAGTTTATTCTGAAAAGAAAAAAAAGACACATGCACCCCAATGTTCATTGCAGCACTATTTACAATAGCCAGGTCATGGAAGCAACCTAAATGCCCATGGACAGACGAATGGATAAAGAAGATGTGGTACAGCAATCAGGGAAGAAAAAGAAATAAAAGGAATCCAAATTGGAAAAGAAGAAGTAAAGCTGTCACTGTTTGCAGATGACATGATACTATACATAGAGAATCCTAAAGATGCTACCAGAAAACTACTAGAGCTAATCAATGAATTTGGTAAAGTAGCAGGATACAAAATTAATGCACAGAAATCTCTGGCATCCTTATACACTAGTGATGAAAAATCTGAAAGTGAAATTAAGAAAACACTCCCATTTACCATTGCAACAAAAAGAATAAAATGTCTAGGAATAAACCTACCTAAGGAGAAAAAAGACCTGTATGCAGAAAATTATAAGACACTGATGAAAGAAATTAAAGAGGATACAAATAGATGGAGAGATACACCATGTTCTTGGATTGGAAGAATCAACATTGTGAAAATGACTCTACTACCCAAAGCAATCTACAGATTCAATGCAATCCCTATCAAACTACCGCTGGCATTTTTCACAGAACTAGAACAAAAAATTTCACAATTTGTATGGAAACACAAAAGACCCCAAATAACCAAAGCAATCTTGAGAAAGAAAAACAGAGCTGGAGGAATCAGGCTCCCTGACTTCAGACTATACTACAAAACTACAGTAATCAAGACAGTATGGTACTGGCACAAAGACACAAATATAGATCAATAGAACAGGATAGAAAGCCCAGAGATAAACCCACACACATATGGTCACCTTATCTTTGATAAAGGAGGCAAGAATATACAACGGAGAAAAGACACCCTCTTCAATAAGTGGTGCTGGGAAAAGTGGACAGGGACATGTAAAAGAATGAAATTAGAACACTCCCTAACACCATACACAAAAAGAAACTCAAAGTGGATTAAAGACCTAAATGTAAGGCCAGACGCCATCAAACTCTTAGAGGAAAACATAGGCAGAACACTCTATGACATAAATCACGGCAAGATCCTTTTGGACCCACCTCCTAGAGAAATGGAAATAAAAACAAAAATAAACAAATGGGACCTAATGAAACTTCAAAGCTTTTGCACAGCAAAGGTAACCATAAACGAGACAAAAAGACAGCCCTCAGAATGGGAGAAAATATTTGCAAATGAAGCAACTGACAAAGGATTAATCTCCAAAATTTACAAGCAGCTTATGCAGCTCAGTATCAAAAAAACAAACAACCCAATCCATAAATGGGCAGAAGACCTAAATAGACATTTCTCCAAAGAAGATATACAGATTGCCAACAAACACATGAAAGGATGCTCAACATCATTAATCATTAGAGAAGTGCAAATCAAAACTACAACGAGGTGTCATCTCACACTGGTCAGAATGGTCATCATCAAAAAATCTACAAACAATAAATGTTGGAGAGGATGTGGAGAAAAGGGAACCCTCTTGCACTGTTGTTGGGTATGTACATTGATACAGCCACTATGGAGGTTCCTTAAAAAACTAAAAATAGAACTACCATACGACCCAGCAATCCCACTACTGGGCATATTCCCTGAGAAAAGCATAATTCAAAAAGAGTCATGTACCAAATGTTCATTGCAGCTCTATTTACAATAGCCAGGACATGGAAGCAACCTAAGTGTCCATCAACAGATGAATGGATAAAGAAGATGTGGCACATATATACAATGGAACATTACTCAGCCATAAAAAGGAACAAAATGGGGTCATTTGTAGAGTCTCTAGGATGGACCTAGAGACTGTCATACAGAGTGAAGTAGTCAGAAAGAGAAAAACAAGTATCGTATATTAACGTATATATGTGGAATCTAGAAAAATGGTACAAATGGTCCAGTTTGCAAGGCAGAAATAGAGACGCAGATGTAGAGAACAAACATATGGACACCGAGGGGGAAAGCAGTGAGGTGGGGGGAATGAATTGGGAGACTGGGATCGACATGTATACACTAATATGTATAAAATAGATAAC
The DNA here is from genome assembly GCF_964165515.1 of Mesoplodon bidens. Taxonomy (NCBI): domain Eukaryota; kingdom Metazoa; phylum Chordata; class Mammalia; order Artiodactyla; family Ziphiidae; genus Mesoplodon; species Mesoplodon bidens. The sequence goes on from NC_138165.1 coordinate 77,369,423, forward strand.
TAATAAGAACCTGCTGTATAAAAAATTAAATTAAATTAAATATTAAAAAAAGAAGTAAATCATGGGGTGGGACAGTGGAGGGTGGTGCTGGGGAAGGCGTGAAGCATGGAAAAAGGGCTGGCTTGTTATCTGCCTCAGCCTCCTCTGGTGTATCACATTACTTTGTGACCACACGTAACAGAAATGCTTAGAAATGTGTCATAGGATTGCCTGAATATTAATGATCAGGTCAGAAAACATCACGTTTATCTTACTCTTCTCATAGGGTCCCATTTGTCATAAAAGTCTTTAGAGGCATGAGAAGTAGGGCTAACCTTTTCTTTCAAAAGTCTAGCAAAGAAGTAAGCGATGGTGCTCCGAGTATATTTTATATAAGGTCATAAGGACAAAAATAGGCTTCTACCATGCTGATGGCTCAGATAGGATGTGATGCTCTGCTACTCCCTGCATCTAGAATTACATTAGTGTCATGCCCAAGCTGAAGATTCAACATCTTGGCATTACCTGATCTCAAACGTGCTGTTTCCCTTGCCCAGAACATGTGACTTAATTTATGTTCTTAGTTTGGACAGTATTAAGAAACCAATAGAGAAATGTAAAAAATAATAATAAATAATAAAATCAGATTGACAAAAGGTTGTCTATCTCTGACTCTGCCAGAAGTCATGACCTTGCCATGAAGTATGGGTAGGGGATCATTTTTTCAAACAAATATATTTTATGTTTTTAAAAGACACACGGATTAAAATTTAAATGTATTAAAAAGCAAGTTCTTGGAAATATAGCTCCATTCCCTTAATTATGTTACTTTACAACACCAAATGATATAGTAGCAATGGATCAGACACACAAAGTAATTAATAGTTTTTCTTTGAAGAACTGTTATTTTCAAATGCTATTTATTATGAATTTGAGCTTTTCATCTGGAAGACTTAAACATGAAAAACTAGACTATTTTTTTTTTACAATTCTAGATTCATTTATGAATGTTGTGCATGTGATTTTGTTCTACACACACGCACACACACACACACACACAGAGGAACTAATTGCTACATTTGTTCTTGGTCTAATCATCAAGAACAAATCCAGGAGCACAAACTACAGGGTGACAAATCAAATTGCTTTTTACTGAATTTGATAATAAATGAATAATAGTTATCAAAAACTATTTCTGAAAAATATTCAGTAAACTGAGGATATGCTACATATCAGTAAAACAACTGAGTACAAGACTAATATTGGCCTTAGGTGTTCATCTAAAATCTGATTTCGTTTGCTTTAAGAAAAAAATGTTGAGATTCTTTTCTATCCAAAGATTAACAAGTTGTTTATGTTATTATCTATAAAGTTAATTCTTATTTGTTTATTATAGCTGACAAATCATTTTACCACTCATGTGATAAAAAAAAAAAGCCTACCATTTGGAAAATCCACAGTTGGTTTCATGGGGCATAGTACACCATAGTTTCCATTTAACAAGGCTGCTGGTGAAACCTAGCTGTCCAACCTTCCTGTTAGTGACTACAGTATATACAGCAGAAACAATCTGTCTGTTGACCTCCAGCTTAAGTTCAAACTATGTCATTCTGTCAATACCATCTACCTTGATTAGGTTGGGCTTTATACACAACAGGTTATGATCCCAGAGGGATGAAAAGCTTTCCCAAATTAAAAGCAGAAATTTAAAAGGAAATACTCATACATTCCTATGCAGTTTCCATTTGATATCCTCAAGGCTTGCCCATGAACTCAAGCTCATGTTGATTGAATGTGAATGTTTCTTTCTGGATGTAGCCATCTTACAAATTTAATGGCAGGAGGAAAATAATAAAATGCGTTCCATGCTTCAATTAGACCTTTTATAACTTGGCACTTGAAAGATGGCAATGCCAAAGAAAAATCATTAATCCCCAAAAATAGACAAAAAGAGTTGTGCAGAAGAAGACAGACCTCCAGGAGTCTAGGGCCTTGGCAGAGCATTTCCTCACACCAACACGGCCCGCCTTTTGTCTAGCCTCATCGTGAGTCTTCTTCTCTCATGCTTCATGCTATTTGGATTAAATGTATACTGTATTCGATTCTAAAATCCAAAGCAATACGACCATGCTCTCAATTTTATCCTTATCCAAAGGAGCGGTATAAATAACCAGCAATAAAGCGTTGGCTAGCCTTGAAATGCCTATTCGTGCACATGAATGATAGAGGAAAGAATGCACACGCACACACACACACACACACACACAGAGAACTGCAAGATACAGACTAAAAGACGCATCCTTCTACTCTGTGTTTTATAATAGTATGCAACAGACTTGCCCCAAAGGATCAGAGTTCTTCATAACCCCAGTTCAGATAACTGTGGACACACAAATGCAGCCCCAATACTTTGAGTCACAAGAGAATAGTGGTAGAGTGATGTTTGGAACATGTGCGGTCCTCTGTGAACCTCCGAACTCATTTCCAAATGATGTACTGAGTCTGTCAATAATAGAATGTATAAGTTAGCTAGGAGTCAAGGGAGCTAGAGATTTCACCCCTCTTGGTCTCCGGCCATACCTAAGCTGTCAGCACCAAACCTCAAACAATCCCACTGCGTTTGTCCCCTGCTCCGACTCCTGCAGTTCCAGCGTGGCTGAAGACTGTTACCAAACCACAGTGGTTGGGTCCATCACTAGTTCATGCTGTTTGACTTCAGCTGAGGCCCCAAACTACCTCACAAATTCTTCTATCTCAAATTGACTCCCTCTCACATTCAAACTGTCAACCCATTTCTGGTCTCCCTTTCAACACCAAATTTTGGAAAGAGTAATTTGCAGCCACTGCTTCTGTATCCTCAAGAGTTAATCACTCCTGAACTCCTAAATTTTCTCTCCTGCCTTCACCACTCTAATGAAATTATACTCTAAAGTTTGCCAAAGATCTCTCCCAACCAATCGCCAAATCTCATGGCACGGTTTCAAGCTTCCCCTTCCCAGACTTCTTAGTTTTCCAGACACGGACAAGTCTCCTTCTGGAAACTCTTTACCCAGGTCCTCTATACTTTTATCAGCATGTCCCTTTTCTTCCACCTCCATCTGCCCCCACCGCTCTGGGCATTTCTGTCTCTTTTTCTGGTGTTAGTAGTGCTGGTGGCCTCTCCCCTCCTTTCCCTGTCTCTTAAATCCCAGGCTCTGTGAATAAACTTCTGATCTCCTTCTCTAACCCTGACACTCTTCTTAGCACTGAACTGTTATTTTCAATGACTGCTGCACATCTTCACTTAAGAAGTCTGCTAGCACTTTGAAGTCAAAATAGCCCAACCCAAAATAATCGCTTTCACCTTACTCCAACCATCTCTTTCAATGCCCTCCTTGATTCTCTAAATAAGTTCACCTTATTCTTAGTCACCAGGCTCAGACCTTGGTGGTGTCTCCACTCCAGGCAGTTGCACTGTCAACTTCACTCTTACAATGCTTTTTGACTGTACCGTCTACTCCATCACCGTCAGTCTTGTTCAAACTTCTACACATTTCAGCTGGACACTTCAGGCGGCTTCCTAAATGATATTCCTAACCCTCTTGCTATCATTAAGGGGAAGAAAGTCTTCCTAAGATCCAATTCTGATCACTGGATCATAGCATATTCCTACATGAAACCTTCAGTGTTTCCAGTGCTTATTAAATAGAGTTCAAAGTTCTTACCATGGCCCCAAGACCTTTTCAGATCTGTTCCCTCCACCTTTAGTTTTATTATCTAGCTTTGCTATCAACTACCAACTAATCCCGCCTTTTTCTGAATCAACACTTTTCTTGTGCATTTTTGTGGCCTAAAATACCCTTCTTCTCCGTGTTTTCCTGTTAAATTTTATTTATCCTTCAAGGTCTAACCGCCCAGCAACCTCATACTCAAATCAGTTGTTCACATATGTGCTCACTCATGGTCTTTTTCACCTTTGCATCTGCACAGAGCTTGGCTTCCTGCCTTGCATTTAGTAGGGTGGCTAACTTAAACCCACCGTCCTCTTAAAGACTTACCATACTCACTCTACTGACAGTTAATGACTCCTCATGAACACCCCCTGTAATCACTGCTCACATTATCCTGCATTATTCACCTTACCTCACATATTACTCTAATTATCTGGGTACATTTTTTGTTTTCACTACCAGGTTGGTTAGCTCCTTAAGATTATGCACTTTTACTTTTCTGTTACTGGTACAGTTGGTCCTCTGTATCTGCGGATGTGAAACCCACAGATATGAAAGACCAACTGTACTGCACCATTTTATGTAAGGGACTTGAGCACCTGTGGAGTTTGGCATTCGTGGGGGGTTCCTGGAACCAATCCTGTGCAGATACCAGAGGGACAACAGTATAAGAGCTAGATTACTAGTTCTCAAAGTGTGACCCAGACCAGCAGTATCAGCATCACCTGGGACCTTGTTAGACATGCAAACTTCTGGGTCCCACCCTAGACCTGGTGAATCGGAAACTCTGGGAAGAGGCCCAGCAATCTGTGTTTTAACTGCCTTAAAACAGTGTGATTCTGATGCACACTCACGTTTAGCACTGGTGGGAAAGAACTTCTTAATTATAAGCAGCCCTCAATAAAATAAGACATAAACAAATAAACTGTTTACCGTCTTATCATTTAATATTATTTTGGCATATAATTCCCTCAAAACATTAAAAATATGAGTAATCTATCCATTTTTACTTTATCAATGTCTTAAATCTAACTTGTACATTTTGAAGGGTTTATTTTTTTTTGAAGGGTTTATTAAAAAATTATAGAAATGATGACATATAGTGATATTCTTTCTATAAAGTTCAAAGACAAGGTAAATAATAGATTGTTTGGGTATGAATAGTTCTAAAACTAGTTTTTTTAAAAAACAAGGAATGATAAGCACAAAATTCAAGATCAGGGTTACGTCTGGGGAAAAGCAAATGAAAAAAAAGGGAGGAGAGGAGGAGCACATAAAGAGACCCAGGTCATTGGTAATGTTTCAGGTCCTGAGTTGGGTGGTGGGTTCACAGACATTCATTACATTACTGAAATTGATTAATTAATATGGCCAAGTATGGATCAATGGTGATAGTATTTCATGAACAAAGGATTATTAATTAATCTAATTCTACATGCTCTGAGATCCACAAAAAAATTTTTAAAGAGGTAAGAAAGAACTAATACTTGCCACAATCTGTCCTTAGTATTATTCTGAATCACCAATTATGACGTTCATTGCTAACGGTACCTGTGTGCGATTGAATGCCACTCTTGCAAAGACAGCTTGGGACACACTGGCCCTCTTCAGCTCATCTCTGACTTGCTGGTAGATATCTGGAGATACTTCCACAGAAGAGTTGGTTGGCTCTGGCTTAACTGCTCTGGGAATGGGTGGATGGTTCAGAAACTGCTGGTTGATGGCTTGAGGATGCTGGTGAGCCAGGAGCCGGCTAACGGCAATCTGTTGGTTTATCAGATGGGCCATGGCGATTTGTTGCCTGACAAGTTGTGGACTGAGCTGGGGAGAAAGAAGACCAGGGCTCATGATGGGCTGTAACGCGGGCACTTGGTTTCGGATTGGAGTACTGTGGTGGATTTGGCTATGAGGAGACTGTTCGTTGGTTTTCCCCAGGGATGCCAGCTGGTTCATATTTGGTAAATGCATTGGACGCTGGCCCAGAACACAATAGTCTGAAAGGTTTTCTCGTTCCACTCTTTCCACTGTTAAAAGATAAAAATGATAATTCATCATTATCAACATTGGCATAATTTGTTTCTGATAAATGTAGTATTAAATTATATTTTTGGTATATTAATATGTAGTTTTTTCATACAAAGCTGGAAGCCCCAGAGTAAAAGTGAGTTATCCTTTCCTGGAAAATGTTACAATAACAGATTTTTCCATAGGTTATGATATGAAAGTAAAAATATTTGCCAGTTCAATTTTCTTTAATTCCTAAAACTAGGCATGTTATTAAATAGCCAAGACAGAAACCACTAACCATTACAAATTCTAAATCCTCTCATATTCCCAAGCTGTATCATCTCCCTCTGTGATAAAAACACCAGCTGTTTTCATCTTCTGTAGCTTGTGGTTAATGGTGTAGTTCATGGTTATCAGGAAATGACAAGGACAACGTCTCCTGTCAAAGTAACTGCTACCTCCTAATAAAAATCTCACATAAATACTATTTTACAGCTATGGAAACATTTATACAAAATGTCTGTCACATAGTATATCCTTTCGTCTCCTCACCTGCTATCTTTTTTTATAGGAATATTTCTTTAAGAAATGGATATTTTAATGATTGTGATATGCACTAGGATAAGAAAAAAGTCACAAAATTAATAACATCGCCTTGATTTGCCATTAAATAAAATTCTCCCTTTCTCCAGGTTATCTATCTTTTATGTTTTGTTGAACTTTAGTAAAGATTTAAGGAATAACCCTGAAAGGGAGAAAAAAAGAAAGTATCATATATGTTCATACATGAGGCAGATTCTTTTCTTCCCTCAAGAATATTCCTCAGGAAAGAGTCACATCAGAGTCAAATCCTTACCTAAAACTCTGTATTACATTATTATGTAAAGCAAAGGTTTGTTTGGGGAAAACACATTAGGCTGAAACAACCTCTATCCTTACTTGCTTTAAATGCTTATAGATGTAATCTAACAAAATCTGTGTTTTAAAGTAAAAATTCCTCACAGATTTAGTAATTTTTTCCTACAGCTGAAAGTGGTTGATATGATAATGCAAAATCATATTAATATAATGTTAAAGAACACTACTTGGAGTGGTTACATGCTAGAGCAGAAAAGTATTCACCTATAAGACAAAATTTTTAAAATAACTGCCCCCTTATATGCAAATAGTGCTTGTAAATTGGTATATGGTTTACAGTGACAGAATCATATTTGATCAAAAAAGTGCTGAGTCTCAAAAAATTTAGGAAATTATGTGCGCTGGAAAACTAGTTGAGATGACTCAAAGTGATGAAAAGTCACTAGAACCATTTGAATAAAATCAACCAATGAACTATAAAGGCAAGGAAAGTGATATTTCTAAATTAATATTTATGTAATATGTGATTTTCAAATACATATGTGGAAGTAAATTAATACATTAACAATATGTAAATAGATATCTGATCATTTTATCTATATTTCTAAAGGTTTTATATATTTAAAACTTCTCATTGGGAAAATAGATAAACATCCACATCTTGGGAGCACCTTATATTCAGACATATACAGTATTTCTTCCTGCTTTTTAAAAAAGCTGAGTGATTGCTTAACTTTCCTATGAACCCCTAAATAAGTCAAAAGTTTACCTCAAACTTCTTTAAGAGTTCAATTTCCAACCTAATCCTTTCAATGTAATTCATATAGTTTGTATTCACCTTTCCTTCATAAGGTTCAAGGTGAACAAATTATTTTAATCTTATTCTCTAAAGGCAAACATTTTTCAGTCATTGTATTAATTAAACCTTAAGGTATACAATCTGGAAAACCAAACCTAGCAAATGGTTAAGAGCCTTCAAACAAGGTAATCGAACACAGTTTTCATAGAACAGAAGTTACTATTGTAAGTTCCTTATTGAAAGAAGTAAAGAGACCACGGACTGCTTCCAGAGTAAGGTCATACTCTATAGGCAGAAATATTTGCCCTCAGGTAGACATTTGATTCGCTTTTGTTTGTTTGTTTGCTTTTTAATTCAGCCAAAATAAAGGCAAATTTAAGTGGCAAATTATGTTTTCGGGTACTTAAGAAGCAGACGGTTTATCCATTTCTTTTTCTACTTAAAAAGCATAGAAGCACCCTCTTAATGCATACATTCTTTGATCAAAAGCCAATTTTCCAAAATGTTAGTATTTTTATCTTTCAATGACTTAATTACATTTGAGTTACTTTCTTAAGATACATCTAAATCCCGTCATTAATTTAAAAAAAAACAAATGTCAGAGCTCCATGAAACCTCTATGAAATTGGTGCAGTAAGAATCAGAATAATGTCAGTCCATAGTCCTTTAAGATTATGTATAATAATTCTCCTTTTCCTTATGAGTTCCCAGAGCATTATAGTCTCATATTGTTAAGAACAGTAACTATGGAAGCATCCTTAGAGACATGTGGTAACACCATGAAGTACTAACTGATTAGTAAGCCATAATGAAGGCATTGCAAATGCAAATGCCTACACATGCAGGTAGAGCACAACAGCCAGAGAAGCTAGCTTCAGAGATACCAGGAGAGGGAGAAACCCTGCCCACTCCAAACAAAGCAGCCACTAACTTGATTCAGCCAGTTGTCTTTCTCATATTGTCATTTCTTTAGATTTTTTTTCAAAAAAATGAAAAATCTGGATTTTTACATGGTAGCTCCTAAATTTAGGTATTGGCAAATAATTCTATTTTCAAAACACAATAAAAGCCAAACAAAACATTTCTGAAAAGTAGATCCTGCCCATCCATGGGTTACCAGTGTCAAAATTTTGTCTACGAGACTAAAGACACCCCCTATGTTGTTAAAGAAAAAATATTCACCAACACTTGTTAAAGATGTTAAGGTAGACCTTATCCAGGACCATCGCAATAGATATAGGGACCACAGCAATGGGATTTTACAGTGGGGAGAGAGATTGGGCCCAACTCCAAATACAGCATGCAGCATGGGCAAGTGGGAATTTATAGCCAAGGAGCAGGGTGGAGGTCAGGGGATGGAAAATTACTAAAAGGAAACATCAGGAGTAAGTGGGATTCTGGCTAAACCAACCTAACAGGATTCTTTGCTAAAGACAGGCTAGGGTGATCAGACATCACCTGGGGGATGGTGGAGGATGAGGAACCTGATGAGAATGAGATATCGAGGGTGATCAGATACAAGGCTGGGGGTTTCTGGTTAAACTGACTTAGCAGGGTTCTTGTAAAACTGGATTTTACAAGGAAGTGCACAGATAGGCCTAGGAGAATGTTCAGGAGCCTGTCTAGAGTTTGGTCAAGCAAAGAATCTTTGTTAATGTTCTCCAGTCCCTGACAGCTCTATCAATAAAAGCCAAGTTCTTTACTTCCAAGAATAAAGGAAAAAAAAAAAAAAAACAAAAAAAAAACAATCATCCCAACTTTAAGAATGCCTAAAAATCAAATGCTCACCAACAGGCTGCATCTCTCCTGACCAAGGCAGTTCATGGTTTCAGGAACAGTTTGCACAGATTTTCCCAAATCTGAAAAACTTTTTCTTTTTTTTCTGCTGCCACTCTTATACAGATAATATCAGAATAATATTTTAACCTCTTATGTCACAGCAGATGAAATACAAATGCTTTTAAAAAAGTCAGAGGAGGGCCTCCCTGGTGGCGCAGTGGTTGAGAGTCCGCCTGCCGATGCAGGGGATACGGGTTCGTGCCCCGGTCTGGGAGGATCCCATATGCCGCGGAGCAGCTGGGCCCGTGAGCCATGGCCGCTGAGCCTGTGCATCCGGAGCCTGTGCTCCGCAACGGGAGAGGCCACAACAGTGAGAGGCCCACGTACCGCAAAAAAAAAAAAAAAAAAAAAAAGTCAGAGGAGCATCAACAATGTACCAGACTCAATCTGAAAGCTGAGCCTGGGCCTTCAGTATTTCTTTTCCCTTTTCTTTCTGGCCTTCCTTCCTTCCTTCCTTCCCTCCCTCCCTCCTTCCCTCTCTTCCTTCCTTTTTCTTTCTTTTTAAATTTTTTGAAAGTAACCACAATGACTGAAATGTAGACCTAACAGCAGTGCCTGATTTTGTGTTTTGCTTTTTCATTCTGATAGAAAACATCATGTTAAGTCTATCTTAAACCAGACCAAGACCAAAGGTAACTCCCTGGCTCTGAGGGCCCATCTTATCTCTGCAATACTCAGCCATGGATCAGAAATCCTTAAAAACATGAAGGATAAAAGGCAGCACTGCCTCTCGTGATGAACGCAATGTTCACATTCACAACAGAAAATATTCTCAATAAAGCCAAAATGCTTACTTATTAAAGAGACATTAAAAACACAACTGCTTCCAGGACTTTACATCAGAGCTGTAATTTAATTCACAGTGAATTTGATTCTACGGTTGCCAAAGTCCTAAAGGTAATCTGTGGAGTGGGAAGTGCCTGGGAAGGAATGATTACCCCAGCTTCAAGTACAAGTCCCCAAACAGAGTGTGGCTTGAGGCTGTTGAGGCAAGTGGGGCTGAAATATTTCTACACTGGGTAGCTGAGCAGCTCTCTGTAGCTATTTTAACCTCTGGAGGAGGGTCCCAGTCCTGGGGCCTTGCCAGTGGATAATTCAGATCTGGAGTCTGCTCAGGTTTCTGAGAAACTCACAGTTCCAGTAGGACCTCGCCAATTCCTTTGAGCTTTCTGGGATTGAGTGAAAACTGCAAAGACTGGGAAACAATTATGTAACCACCCTCTGAGCTTCTGGGGTTCTATATAACTCCAAAGTAGGAGAGGCCTTTGCAGCCCTGTATTAGAATCCCATGGGCTCCTGAAGCCTTCCCAAGCTCAGAGAGTTGATGTTCTAACCAAGAGCACCCTATGAACATTAGCTATTCAATGTCCAAGACCGCTGGCTATGGCAGGTTGTTCATAGACAAGAAAGGGACACTCCTTCCCAGGGATTTATCCACATTACAATGAAAAGATATTTGGTTTAAAAATCTCATTTTATTTCATGCAATTTTAAGTACATTTTGAAGTCAAGTACTTATTTTAATAATCACAAATCCCTGATATATACATATGTATTTTAGGTGGTTGCAAGAACATTCTAAATACTCAAAAAAATATATGTCTATATATAAATCTTGTCTTATATTCCTCTCTGGCACTTAATTTTTTATTATAATTTCTTTATTGCAATTTTGGGTAAATTTGTTTTCAGCTGTTGGGAAAGATGTATGGTATAATAGTTAAAAGCAGAGATTTCTAAGCCAGACTGCCAGGGTTTAAATCTCAGCTCTACCATTTGGTAGATGTGTGACCTCGGGTAGGTTACTTAACTTCCCTGTGCCTTAGTTTCCTTGTATATTTAATGTGGGTTAAAACTTACACCTACCATGAAGGATTACTGTGTGATTAAATGAGAATATATATCAACACTTAGAACAGTATCTGGCACTATGCAGTTTACCATTACTATTACATTCACCTTGCCTGTGTGTGTCTGTGTCTGTGTCTGTGTGTGTACTGGCATAGATGGATGGACGTAAATTGTACATTTCAGTTTTGCGCTAGGTCAGAGATATTCAAAATATAGTCCCTTGAACCATCAACATCCATATTACCTGGAAGACTCTTAGAAATACAAACTCAGGATCTCTTAGAGTTCTTATGTATACCAAATTTCCAATGATTCTTATGTACACTAAAGTTTGAGAATCAATGTCTATATCATTTTTGCTTTTACTTATTGTCTTTTGAGATTATACAAAATACAGCTGCCAGGTGATTTTTAGGTATGCTAAAGTTTGAGAATCGCTGTTCTATACTGTCTTTACTTTTATGTTGTTGTTGTCTTTTGAGATTATACCAGACATTTATAACTGTCATATTCCATTTTTTTCTCTAAACCCTAATGACATTAAGGATTCAATCTGACTGAACGTTCACTATCCTATAAATGTATCTAAACATTTTAAATTTTCTTCTCTATGATATATTTTTAGTTTTTGTTGATGATTAGTTTAGTTTTTGTTATACTGAAGAAGCACTGACTGGACCTGATACTATAAAACTGCATTCAAATCTACATTCTAACTCTTACTAGTTGTGGGGTCTCTTTGAGCAAACTGGAGATTCTCTGGATCTCAGTTTTGCCATAGGGAAAATATTATTATCTTAGAGTTGTAAGAGTAAATTTTAGATGATCAGTGTCTATGTGAAAGATCTTTATTAAAGGGCTACTGTAAATTTCAGAAAATATCTATATAATTGTGATTAACAGATTAGGCTTGACATTTCAAAATTTCCTGATTAGGACATTCTGACCAATGTCTGCTGTTTCCCAAAGGTCATCTAAAGAATTGCAACCTTTCCTTTGGTTTAAGTAACTATGCCATGTTACATCATGTTACTTTTTAAAACAAATCCCTACAGTTTAGAAGAATTCGTTGTCAATTTAGAATCACATGCTTCATGGCATACGCAGGAATATGTTGGATTCAGCTTCTCCAAATGAGGCTTAATAGTTCATATCCTGACATTCATATTAGGAGACAGCAGAATAGATAGGAAATAAAATGACAATCTCACAACTCTTGAAATTAAATTTACAGGAATGCTACATAAATACGGCTTTAAGTTTCAAAATTTATTATAAATAAAAAATGGAAAGAAAACTTAAGGAATAAAACAAACTTCAAATGTATACATGTTACATTTGCATTAACCAAAAGAAAGAAGGAAAGTGTCCTACAGTTTTTTTAATTGAAGCATAGTTGATTTACAATATTGTGTTGGTTTCATGTGTATAGCAAAGTGATTCAGTTATACATATATATGTATATACCTATTTTTTTAATTCTTTTCCATTATAGTTTATTACAACAGTATTTTTAAAAAGCAAATGTTTAATGGATTGCTTTTATTTTCCAGGGAATGAGTAGGTATCAAAGACGTCCTAACTAAAAGAAATACACATACACACACACACACACACACACACACACACACACTAGTTTTTCTTCTTCAGTTTAGTGTTTCTCTGTTAGATTTCATTATTTTTATTACATCTATATTTGCTATAGATGCTATGTAAAGTAAACCCAGTAAAATTTCAATACTCCAAATATACTCCAATGACTTTATGCCCCAAAGTATACTTTCTGAAGAGGATTTATGAGCAAAAGGTAAAGCATCTGATATGTAGAGATGTCTGTCAATCAAAGCAAGGTAGCATAGGATAGGTGGAAAGAAGAGCAAACTGGGATTTTTAAACCTGAGTTCTAATTAGCTGGGTGATCTTGGGATTACCTGTAAAATGAGAAAGATTACCTGTAAACTGGTTTTAAAGCAAACTTCCAGCATCTTGATAGCATCTTAAGGAGTACTGCTGCTAGGATTTTCAAAACAATTCCCTTTCTCAGAATAATTGCTTCTGTTTTTTGACTCTTCGGCAAAAATTCAAGACTTTCCCAAGATATCTCCCTTTGTGAAACTCCCCAGTGCAACAAGAATCACAGTAGATTATAGTGGCAATAGCAGCAGTTGTAGTATTGCTCTTGCAAGTTTATCTATCAATACTGCTTAAAAGACTGATAATTTTTTTCCAGAACTATGAACCTAGTGTTTCAATGCAAACCTTAACACAATTGCCTTTGAGAAATAAGCCCTGGGGTTTTGTCCATAGTTATAATGAGTGGAAAGAAATGAATTGGGTAAAAGGCTTTGCACTGAGAAATTTCTGGAATTTCTGGCCTATGGATTTTTCCTTAAACCATTAAGATGCTTATGCAAATGTAAACAGATTAGCAAGAATGAGTGCTAATGGATTCCTTAATAAGCTAACACTGCAGTATTCCCCAGAACAAATCCTGGAAACCCTGGATAGAAGAATATAAGCCAAATAAAAAAGGATAGTGCATTTCTCTGTGACTCCTTCAGCCTCAAAAAGTACTCTGGAAGTGATTCTATAAGGTAAGACATAGGCTGGCCATTTGGCACTCTTGGTGGGGAAGTTGCCAATCAAATCGACAATTTTGAATGGGCACCCAAACCTTGAGCATAGGGAAAAGATATTCTTGAGCATATCATTGCCTTGGACTTCCAAACCTCCACCCCAAGTTCCCTGCTCCCGTGACACTCAACCCCAACATTGGACCCCAATTTTAAGGATAATGATCCTGCCTGATACCAGAGAAGTCAGGTAACTTGTTCAGGGACAAACAGCAGTCCAAATGTAGACAAATATTTAGGGAAAATTAAAATGATTAGGACTACTGGCTCTAGCCTCATAAGCATAATAAACAAATCACAAGACCAGTGAAAACTAGTGGGTTTTTTTTCTCTTTTTCTGCATGACTCAAAGTGAAGTTCTCAGGGCCTAAATGCTTCACAAGTACTTTTGTTATATTTCCTTTAGAGAAAAATGTTTTTATTATAAGTGCATTGCAGGTAACATCAAGCCTTCTACCATTTATACAGTAGCTGAGGCCTGAGCTAAACCCTTTACACATCACTGTCATTTAATTCTCACATAACAATTGTATGACATAGATATTATTATGCCCACGTTATTGAGAAAGAAGTTGAAGCTCAGAAGAAAACAATGTCGCTAACCTATTAAAGCAAGTAGCAGAAATCAAACCAATGTCTTTAGGACCTTTAAAGTCTTTGTTCCACTGCTTACACTAAACTGCCCAACTTGGGACATGTGGTTGTTATTAATTTTAGGGTTCAAGTCAGGACTCATCAACTTTCTGACAGACAAGCCCTGCTTTCTGTTTGTATGTGTGCGTGCATGTGCACATGCGGCATGAAGATGATGCATAGGTGACATGAGTGGGTGAGTTATCTGAATGGTGAGGGCTCATCCTGAAGCCTCTACTCTGTGCCCTGTAAACCTTCCTGATGTGACAGACTACAGAAACCAGTCAGTTCTAAACAGTGAGGAAGGGCTTCCCTGGTGGCGCAGTGGTTGAGAGTCCGCCTGCCGATGCAGGGGACATGGGTTCGTGCCCCGGTCTGGGAAGATCCCACATGCCGCGGAGCAGCTGGGCCCGTGAGCCATGGCTGTTGAGCCTGTGCGTCCGGAGCCTGTGCTCCGCAACGGGAGAGGCCAGAACAGTGAGAGGCCCATGTAACGCAAAAAAATAAATAAATAAATAAATAAAAATAAACAGTGAGGAAATTACTGACTCTTCCCAACTGAATGAGCTAACCACTAAAATAGGATTATTCGCGTTTGCTTGTTTATTGTTTTAATTCATATGATAGATATTTACTAATCAACTACTATGTACCAGAATGATGACAGCCCCTACAAATACAGTACTGAATAATACTAGCATGAAAGAACTCCATCTATAGATTTGCTTCAGACAATTTAACTGAGTATAGATGGGCCTGTAACAACTGCCTATGATATAAAATGTATTTCTATTTGATGATAAAACATAGCTCCTTTTAATCCCTACTTTGTTGTTTATTAGCAGCTCATTCTAGTCATCTGTAATACAATTTCACACTCACTATATTTATTTCCATGAATCCTTCCATTCTTTTATTTTTCTTGTAGCCAAAAGGCTTTGTCCCCAAATGAGTGTCATCAGCACGGAGTCCCACCTGACTGATGAATCACGCAACTGAGAGCTTTTGCAAGTACTCTTTATAAACTCCGTAAATACGAAGTGTTTGTTTGAAATAGGTAACCAACAAAAAATAAAATGGGGTATGCACACTCATGTAACATGGTAATAACCTGAGAATCTCAGGCAATCACAATAAATTCATATATGATTGAACTACTATATGAAATTGGCGACATACAACAATTTTGACCTACGAAAATGGCATTTACATATGATTCAGCCTGATATTTATTTAGACTCCTCTCTCTGAACTAGGCTACACATTAACATTAAAAAGTCCTACTGTCCACCCAAAGTCTTTCACTGAGTTAAAACTCTTTTTAGAATGTAAACATAACCCTAATTTTCCTGACAAACCAGAACAGCATCCTGTCTGCCAACACTGAACATGCCCAATCACTGAAAATACTTCTGACTTATTATCTCCTAGTCAATAACTGTAGGTACAAAGTCAATTTGTTATATAAAAACTGATTTTCTGTTAACACAAACATAGACAGACATGATCTCAAGAGCTAAAGCCAATATTCCATATATACCAGATACAAACCCCACACTATTGGAAATTAAAAACAAAGCTATAACCAGAAGAGTTCACTATATATAATTAAAGAAAATATTAGGAGTCTGAAAGGGCTGAAGGGCAAAAGAAAAAAAAAATAAGTCTTTTAGGACTATGAAACCTAAAGATTTTTTTTTCCTCTAAATTTGTTAAAGAGAATCTGTCTCTGGGTTGAGAACTTGCTTGCAAAGTCTCTGCCTAGAGCAAGATATTCAGAGCCAACTTGTTAACTCCTAATAAAACAAGACTTGGAAGGAAAATGCTTCCAGCCCCAAAAGCGAAGTGTACCAGCCAGCATTGTGATAATACCATATGACTGGTTTTCTTAGGTATATTTTCCCCTTATTATCAACTTCCTTTTCCCATCATATTAAGATCCACAAAAACATATATTATCTACCATAAAGCAACTTGAAGCTGAACACCTTTGTTTTTTGACAATAAAAGTTCATAGGACCCATTATGTTCCATAGAAAAAGTAAGCATTGTCCACCTTTACTGTGTCTGAATGCTATTGTCCCTTTTGGTTTCAAACAATGCTTCATAATAGTTTGATAACACTGATCATTTCAAATATTCCTATAGCTTTTTGTATAGGTTAAAGCTACTTATCTAATAATATCTTGATTTTTACTCTTCGTTTTAATTTAAAACTGTAATTTCAGAGGTGAATTCACACATGATAGGAAAAAAAATGACATTTCAGAAACTTAACATCGTCATTCAGGAGCATTCTATGTGGATTAATTCTTTAATTCAACCTAATAAGGAAAAGTGAATCAAAGAAATAATCAACCCATAATTCGTTATTTTCCATTGGCCATTCTCTCTGATTTCACAGGACTTAAATGTTTGGGGCCATTATTTTAAGTAAAATACTCAATAAACTAGCTGGAAACACCTCAAAGGGATGTTTTTCTTAGGTTACATAAATGGTCCCGAATTTTTACTTAACAAAGGTGTTACCGTCTCTTTCAGTGGAATTGATTAACAATTGCTAAATCCTTAGCTCAATAACTAATTAACAGAAAAAAAGAATGATTTTAACCGACAACTAATTTGCTAAGGACATTTGTAATATGAATTAAACAAGCAAAGGTTTTCTTTTTTTTTAATATATATTTTTTCCAGACCTTCTGAGTTTGTTATGAACATGTATATGTGATTATAACATGTTACAACTTTCATCAGACTTGATGTATTTATGACATCTTTCACTTCTGCCCCAACCTCCACACCTGACACAAGTCCCCACAGAATATTCCTTTTTACCCACTGACTTCATACTGCAAGTCCTTATCACTCCTAACGTTAAGTCTCTTCTAACCTTTGGGAGTTGAGGGCTCCACCAGAAAGTAGGCATAGAGGGAACTTACCTCAACATAATAAAGGCCATATACGGCAAACCCACAGCCAACATTGTTCTCAATGGTGAAAAACTGAAACCATTTCCACTAAGATCAGGAACAAGACAAAGGTTTTCTTTCTTCTCTCAACTGAGATGTCCGATAGCAAATAAGACTTAGTAACAATATAATATGTCCAAAAATAAAACTATTCTAAGTGCATATGTTCAAATAAATTCATCTATATTAAATTCAGTTCTATTAATATTTACTAAGCATCGACAATATACAAAGTCCTAAGTTCACAGGGCTTGGAGGATGGCACAAAATGGATGAGTCCCCCAGATGTTCTTTCAAGGGATTTTTGGCCTAGTAGGGAGATTATTCAAGAATCAAAATTACTACAGAACATGGAACTTGGAAAGTGACAGCTTGAAAGGCCAAATGTTAGAACTCATAGCCTGGTTTGTACTCCAGATGATTCTAGACTTATGTCCATCCCCTTGAGAGTTCAGAAGTCCAAGGTCAGATAAGCTCAAGTTCTTGCATAGGGTAAGAATCATATCACCAGTCAGACAAGGAGCAAGTTAAACAACTGTCTACCATAGACAATTGTCACGGTAGTCCTAGCATCTTACATAGCACTTATATTTAAGAGCTTCAAGCACTCTGCAAACATAAGTGCTTTTCAGCTTTTAACTCTGTAAATCATCTGAGGAAACACAAGTAATAATTTTTATTTAGTCGATCAAGAGACCAAGAGAATTCTCTGATTTTAACCTATGGGTTTCCCCAAAATAAGAGGGTGTCACCACAATCATACCAGATTTTAAATAAGCTGGTTATTTCCTGGCCTACACACAAAAGCTCTCATTTCACAACTCTGTACATTCTTCATCAAGCACCACCAGATCTTTGTTTTTGAGTTTTTAATTTTGTTTCTCCGCAAGACAAAAGGAAATCTGAAACTATGAGAAATCTAAAGCTCACTATAAGAAAACGCTAAGAACTAAAGAGACCTGGACCACAACCCTTAAATATGTCATCTCAGTTCAACTCCCTGCTTCTCTCTCATTGTTTCCCAAACATAGTTAGTCCAGAACCTGTTTCAGGGCTCGCCACCAAGCCGCCATACCAACCATTCTCTCCTTCACTGCTAGATAATCACAACAGCCCACCCCCACCCCTACCACATGGCATGAGCTGCCTCATTCTCTACCACTCACTCCATCTCCAAAAACTTGTCTCCTTATCCATCTTCCTTCCCTTCCTCCAGGTCTGAAGCAAAGCTGTTTCTCTTTCTTTCAAAGGCAAAGCATCCTCTGTGCCCCATCCCTTCCTAGTTCGTGAACTGTTGCTTACCACCCCTCTTCCCCTTCAGAGCCCTTGGCCTCCTGTGGCTCCATCGTCTTTCTCCTGAGTGTTGGGGTGGGGTGGAAGTATGGGTACACTTAACCCTAATGCTGCAGTTAGATGCTGTTATATCCTTTCCTCATTCACTCAGTATCTGCTATCCTCATTTCCTCGCCACCTTCCATCTCAGATGCATATAGTTTCTCCTTGTTCTCACACGACAGGGAAATAGCTCCCTTCAATGTCATTATGGTCCCTTTTTTGCCAAAGTTAAGAGCCTCCAATCACCTCTTCTCCTTCTCCTCCTCCTGTCACCCTTGACATTTCTCCACTGGTAACCCATCTTCCCTTGGCTTCTATGAAATCTCACTTTCTTCCTAATCATGTCTTCTTAACCCATGGCCCTTTTACCTCTCAAAGCTTCCAACCCCTCCTGTCCTCGCTCTCCCCTTCAGAGAATCCTCTTTTGGTATCACTTTAACTATTACATCTAAAACATTAGCTCCAGAATCTATTCTCTAGTCCTGTCTTTTGGTCAGGTGGCTCCACACCTTGAACAGCCCAGTGGATGTTTCTACCTAGTTCACCAACTCTCACTGAAGCATCAGCAACTTCCTCTCCGTTTATATCATCCCATTTCTGTCAAAACCATCAAGAGTCACTTAAGCTCAAAACCTTGGACTCTACTTTGACTTCCCTTTCTCTTCCCATACACATATTGCATTGGTCACTTCTCTCTTTCTCATTCCTGCCACCAGAGCCAAAGCTCTACCTCCCTCACCATCTTACTGCAATAGATTCTATTTTGTCTGCATCCTCCAGGGTGTGCACACCACCCCTTCTCCCTCCCATTTGCCTCCCCTCCTACCATAAACATATTCATATCCATACATGGTTTTAGATGGCTTCCAGAGGATGTGTTTGGTTTTTTTTTTTTTTTTTTAAAACCACCATTTTCGTTATTGCTTCATTGCTGAAAAGACTTCAATGATTCTCAACTGGGCTTTCAGAGTTCCCTAAGATGTGTTTACTACCTTCCCAACTTTATTTTTCATCACTAGAATACGAACGCTCCCCACAGCCAGGTCCCAAACATTTCTGCTCTTTCACCAATGTTTGGTGCCACCATCAGTCCCACACCCTGCCATGCTGTTATCTTTTCCTTTTCACCAATCAAAAATCGTAGCCATTCTGGGCATGTTATATTACAGTATCATGATAAATGCACTGCCATTCTAGACGTACTGGACAACCACCCATAATTTCCAAAATATATCATGCTCTTCTGCACCCCCGCATCTATACTCATGAACTTGCATTTGCCTGAAATGTTCTTCCTTCTCCTTGTCCTCTCTGCAAAACTCTCTTTGTACTTAAGGTATAACTCATGTGCTACTTCTTCTCGAATTATCCCCTGACACCCAGCAGGTACAATTTATGGACCTTTCTCTGTGTTACCACTATACTAGTTTATACCACTGTTACATATTTGCCAGATATACTTATATGGCCACCCCCCTGCTAGGTTGAGGGTGACACAACTAGAGGTAAGAACCATATCTTAAGTGTTTCTGAATGTCTCTCACTGCTTCTAGCACTGAATATGGGCTGTAGTAGAGAAACTCACTAAACATTTTATTAAAATTAATTATCTAATTGTGACTGTAACTTTCTTGCAAGGAAGGACTAGGTAATGATCCCCACTTAAAATCCTGCCAGGTATATATAGTAGATGCTCAAATTTCCTTTTGAATGATAGTAAAATATGTTATATTGTTAATTATTTCATAGAGAATGTAGGCTTTTTGAAACCAGGAATTGTGTCTTATAATTCTTTCAAATAGTAAGTATAGATGATGGATGGATGGATGGATGAAGAAAGGAAGGGGTTAGAAAAGCAGATCCTTTTTCCCTTTCCATTCTTTTTTAAATGGCTTATAAATATGAGAAGATAGCAAGTGTGTTTCTTTCCACCTACAAACCACACTGTTGACAAATGATTGTTTTTACTTCTTTAAACATTTATGAATAAACACATTCAGGCTAAAGAAGCAGCTACCAGTACAGCTAGAATAAGCTTCTTAAGATCCAAGCAAGAAATGAGTCCACATCTGAGCTTAGGATCCAAGGCATTCCCCACGTACCATTCTTCCACTTGGTGACACTACCAATAAGCTCCTAATTGGAAGGTTAGGAAGGGTAAGGTGATCAATGAAGGCACATCAGTGATTACCAGTGTAAATGCACAAGGCTCTTTCAATTTTTGGAAAACCAGTAAGATGGAAAGTGCTTGTTTGCAGAAGTGATGCTTCTATTTCAATTAATCTAATATATATATAAAATTCAAGGGTTTGATGTTGTCATTACTTTACACAAGGAGCAATATAGGCAGAGGGCAGACAAACTTCCTTGCCAAGCACCTTAATTTAGATCCAGAACTGAAAGTAAATTTCTTTCATGACCCAGAAGAATTAGGTAGACAAAAGTTAAGTTACTGGTAGGAGGGAGACGCAAGAGGGAGGAGATATGGGGATATACGTATATGTATAGCTGATTCACTTTGTTATAAAGCAGAAACTAACACACCATTGTAAAGCAATTATAGTCCAATAAAGATGTTAAAAAACAAAAAAAGTTAAGTTACTTTTACCTCATCAGAGCTAAACAACAGCAGAGGCAGAAGTACCAGCAGTTGATTAAAGGCATTGTCCTGACCACCATGGCTAAGCAAGGGCTGCCTTATGGAACCAGGTCAGGGGACACTGATTTCTCTATTCAACTTCGAGGCACCACTTTGTAAATAACACAATCATTTTTGGGTATAAGAGGTGCTTTAAATGTGGTAACATTATATCATTTCAGCTATAATGATCATAATTACTTATTTCTTTTAATCACAACCCACTTAACCACTTTAGTACAGAGAACTAGTTCAAGGAGTTTAATTTTCATTCAACATCTAATCTTTGTGTTTACTGAAACCCTTCACAGGCTTTGTTTACTGTCTGCTTGCTGGCCTGGACGTTTGATCTTGCAAGACTAGATCAGACAGGGTCAGATAAAATACTGATTACTAGGCTAAACCAGGCTTGAAGAAGTAACACTGGTTTTTAAAATCCTCATTTCTCCCAGCTTTTTAATATTTTGCAAAATAAGCTCAAATAAACAAACAAAATTAAGACAACTAGCAATCAGGGGCTTCGTGAGCAATGACTGAGAAAAGGAAAGTGATGGGGATAATTTTGCTTTCTGGCCACAGTATAGGGTTTGGTTAGGTCCATTCATTCTAGTGGTATTATTTTATGACACAAATAATTTTGAGATATCCACTAGAATTGTGTGAACTTTCAATGACCCCTTAATTCTTGTGACATATTAAATACTTGAAACTGACCTGACCAAAGACGGCAGTTCATTTTGCTTTTGGTGCCAGATGAAAAACACTTTAAATATAAAATTATTTTCTTTTAAATTATTAATTTTTAGTTAGGAAACATTTAAAACATATGAGTGCTTCTTTGTTAAGGTACGTTCTTATTCTTATAAGATCCCTTGCAGAATTAGATTGCCATAATAGTATAATTAATAATAGTACTGCACATAATTGCCACTTAGTTTCATAAAACTGATGGGGCAAGTGTATGTCTAAATAGACTTAATCCAAAAGAAGAAGTTAAAAATATTGTTTTAATAAAATGCGTAGAACCTATGAAAGCAAAATTGATAGGTAAATCCCACATAACCCTCAGAATTCTTGAAAATAATTAATAGCATGAATGCTTCTAGGTCCCAGTGGATTATCCTTAGGTCCAACACTAAGACTCCTACACATTAAACAACCGTTAATATTGGTCTTTTTGTTTTGTTTTGTTTTTCCACAAAATGTATGTATTTTTCTGAATCCTGGGAGCTTATGAGTGCTATACTGTAAAATCTAGGCCAGAAGCAATTACAGCATGAGATGAACAGCAATTAAAAAAATGCCATCTGAACCAACCAATTACCACATTCAACCACTTCATTTTCTTCAGTATCAAAAACTCCTGGGAAGCAGGTTCATGATTCTGAACTTTAAAACCAGAGTACACAAACTGTCTCCCCATCTATCCTGAATTAACACTAATGTTAACTCAAATATGTCTGTGTCAACTATGATTGCCTTTGAAATTAAAGGAAAAAGGTAAACAGAATGTGCTTTGCTGTGATCACTGGGGAAAATAACGTTAACATGCTAAGCCAAACCAACTTAGGACTTTTTAAGGAATAAGTGTAAATAGTTTAGCTATAATAACAACAAATTCAAAAAATGCACATTAAAATGTTTACTTCAAAATTTAGACAATTCCATTTGTATATAGTCTTTACATCTGTTTTTAATGATATCAAATTATTGATTATTCATTTTTCTCATATTTATTTAAGCATTAACTATAGAATTTGCAATCTGATCTTTTTTTCCTAAAACCTTGCAGTAGACTTTTATTTTTGCCAGGTTTTAGTCATGTTTACTTTGATCTTTCAGAGTATATAATTATTTTACTGTTTATTTCTATGAGAAGAGAAAAAAATTTTGACCTAGGAGATCTATATGTGGCAATTTGTAACAGAATCACATAGCTTATGTTTGGGAAATCATGGTTTTGATTAAGAAGCAACCATTTAGTTCCCACTGTTTTATTAAAACAGACATTAGCAGATAATAGGAAACATATTTAACAATGTAGCCTGCATTTAGTTTGAGACATCAGTAAGCTAGCTTGAGGTTTTCTTCTATACTGAATATCAACAATGATACATGTAAACTGGTAACTATGGAATGGAAACAAGGTGGGGGAGGGGAGACAAGGAAAGACAGAGAACTCTGACTTCTGCGCTCTCAGGAAGAGCCCTAAGGTAGAATTCTGGTTTTGCTACTTTATTTCCGGATTTGAAATTCATTACTTTTTTTTTTTTTTGAAAATGGATGGACACAAATAGAAATTTTACAAAGAAAATCATTGCTTTCTCATGAGAAATGGATTCTACTAGATAGGAACTCCCACAGTGACATCTATTCACAGCATAAAGCTTGTAAGGACTGAAATGTTCCTGTATAGGTCCAACACTTCCTTTTCTCTGAAGGTGGAAAGTTAATAAAATGCACTTCTCTGGGGTGTTTATTTTCTCGACACCATTATACCTGTCATGAATTCTTTGTTTTTCCTCCCACTCCCTTGGTTGATGAATCAACACCACTTGAACTGTTTTATGGCAGCTTGTGTTTACTTCACACATACCTTAACCTTCCCTTTTCTCCTCCTAGTGACACACACACATGCACACACACACTTTTTAACAGCAATGACTAGCTCCATCTCTTTGAATAGCATGTGTACACAGCATCTGGCCACCTCTTCAGGTGTGGATCCTTGACCTCCTGATTGAAATCAAGGTCTCAGTCTGCTTTTATGGCACTTAAAGATTTAACTGTGCATTTACTATCTTGAAGAAAAAAATAGAGCTTGAAGAATTGACTTGCTAAGAAAGAAAGGAGAAAAGTAGAAGACATAAGTATTAATGTGTGTGTGAACAGATATATACACACACAAACCACACACACACACACACACACACACACACACACACACACAGATTCTGTAGTGGCGATTCTGAAAACACTAGAGTGAAGAGTTTCCAGTCTTTTTGAATCTGGAATTATACTCCAGACTATTAAAAGAGAACGCTCTCTTCCTTTCTCTTATAATAGCAAGTAAATTGGATCTAACAAATGACCTTGAAGCTGTGTGATTCTTTTGATTTTTAGCCAAAGAGGATATTGTTCAAGCACTTTAACAATCTGATTTTAAAGGAAAAACTTGGAGACAACACTTACAGAAAAGAAACACTTCCGAACCACACAATCATGTCTTATAATGAGAAGGAGTTATTCATCTTATCCTCTACAAGAGTTAATATTAATAACATTGTAAAGCAAGTACCCAAGCCAGAAACTAGAGGGTCCTAAGAATTTTAGAATATATTGAAGAGGAATGGATCTTAATTCAATTTTTAGTGAACTTAATTTCTCCTGGGTAGTTCAACAACTTGACTTAGCTTATAAATTGTATATTTAGCATAAAATGCTCTCATTCCTTTGTAATCAGAAATGTGTCACCAATGCAAATAAGGCTCATTTTCTCAAAAGGTAACCTTGTAAACAAACTCCCAAATACTCAACAGCCAAGAGGCATTACTTCCACACTGTCTCCCTAGAGGAAAACTACAGGTAGTAAAAACAAATAAAGTAATCCTTTACTTTTACCTGCCCACCATAAATTGTCATTTAACCCTCTCAACAGGGGCAGTGAACCTTCAGCAAGTCTCTGAAAACCTATAATAAAGCATGATGAATGATGTCATAATCATGCAAAATATGAACTAGAAGGACCCTCAAACATCAACCTGTTCTGTTATCAAAATATCCCCCAATCCCCTCAGGGGTTGGTCGCATTTGAATTGAATAGCATTTATAGTGGGGTGAGAACAACAGAATTTTTCCAGCATTGACAAATTTGCAAAGGCAAAATATCACATATATTTAAAGGGCTGGATGGCCTAAATAGCATGCCATTTATTATATGAGAATGGTATATTCAGGACCAGATATAATTCTATATATAATATATTGCTGCTAGTAGAATTACTACTATTAATTATTGTTACAATATTATAGAGCTATTGTTTATTAAGAGATTACTTTGTGCCAGTATTAACGTACTTAGTCCTCACAGCTAGCCAGTGACTTACTTTTATTACTTCTAATTTTCAGATAAGGAGATTGAGTCTTGGTGAAGTTAAATAATTTGTGCAAGCTCACACAGCTAGTAAACAGAAGACAAAGATTTGAATACAAGTCCTCCTGACTGCAGAGTCCCTTTGCTTTAACCACTGTTCTGGAACTGTCTCCAAATAAACACAACATCAAAACTCCATTTCTGACCAAAAATTTCCTGATACCACACAGTCATTTCAATTTGCTAATTGGTACTTAAACTATAAGTGCTGATTTAACCTAGAATGACTGCTTTTTTCATTAATAAATTAATGAAAATGATTTATTGATTGAGCTTTTTAAATAGACATGCCTCCCTGAAGTATACAACTTCAAAATATTTTTAAAGATCTCAGCCTTCACAAGCATCTCTTGTGAAAACTACACACTTCATATATTATGCTAAGAATTTTATTTTAGTTCTAACACCATCTTAGTTCTAAGGAAGCCAATCTGGATCTCTTGATGAAAATATTAAGAATCTTATCTTGCACCCCAATGTTCATAGCAGCACTATTTACAACAGTCAAGACATGGAAGCAACTTAAGTGTCCATCAACGGATGAATAGATAAACATGTGGTATGTACATACAACAGAATATTACTCAGCTACAGAAAAACAATGAAATATTGCCATTTGCAGCAACATGGATGGACCTAGAGATCATCATACTGACTGAAGTCACACAGAGAAAGACAAATATTATATGATAGCACTTATATGTGGAATCTCGAAAAAATAATGCAAATGAACGTATTTACAAAACAGAAACAGAATCACAGACATAGAAAACAAACCTGTGGTTGCCAAAGGAGAAGGGGGCAGATAAATTAGGAGTATGGACTTAACAGATAAACACCACTATATATAAAACAGATAAATAACAAGGCTTTCCTGTATAGCACAGGGAACTATATTCAATATCTTATAATAACCTAAAATGGAAAAGAATCTGAATAAAATACACATATATATATACATATATATATACATGTATAACTGAATCACTTTGCTATATACCTGAAACTAACACAATATTGTAAACCAACTATACTTCAATTTAAAAAAAGAATCCTACCTTTATAAAAAAGTATATAAAATTTTATTAAAAATTGTATCTAAATTAGCATAAATTCCCAAGAATCAACAACTCCTTGACCTAAGAAACTGAAAATAGGCTTCAAAAATAAGTCAGTTTACCTTTAATCTTCTTGTACTTCTTATACCATCTCCCAAACTCCTGGCACTTGGTTGCTGACACGTTGGCATAATATGTGCTATTTACAATGGATGAAATCATACTCTGTAAAGGAAAAAAAAACAGTTATTTTTCCATAAATATGAGCATTCCTTTTCAGGGACAAGAAAGGGCACATTATAGTCCATACCAATCTCCTTTGTCTTTTAAATTTGAAGCAGTCACCCTCTTGCAAACTAAACTATTAAATATGATTAACGAAACTTACTATCCCTTTAACTTGTACGATGACAGTGCATTCTCCATAAAACCAACCCTGGAGCAAGGTCAGAGATGGAGGGGGCAGGACACGCAGATTGAATGCAAAGGGAAAGAACACTTGTGATTTAGGAACCCGAGCAAAAGGTGAGATCAGATGCTCCTGCATCTGTAATCCAAATAATGCCTCTCAGATGTTTCTGTTCCGCTTCCAACTGCAACAAGCTTACACAGCCAAGAATCTGAGAACATCCGTGCTACACACTACAGAACAACATTTAGGGAAATAAGTTAAATTAATATAATTTATAGAAACGTGTGATTAGCACTTGTGCGAAAATTCACCAAATGAAAAAATTAACAGTGCTATTTTAGAGCAGGGGAAACTAAACATAACACTTGTTCTGTGTTTCAAGCAAAAATGCATCAAAGCTAAAACTTTGAGTGTTTAAGTACCTGATTCCTTCTTGCTCTTCATATTCCTCTCTCTCCTCAGCTCAACCCTTTAGCTGATTTGTTTGAAATTGCAGTTAACAGGAAAGAGAAAGGGAGCATAACCTAACTTACCACTGAAAAATTAAAAATTATAACTGCACACCTTGAATTCAATTTCATACAGATATATGTTTTCAGTCAATATGGCATGTTTGGACCAACATTCGTGGCAGATGTTAACTTATACCTGAATGACTGTGATAGTACATGTACATGTTTTATACATAGATTTTATTTCTGCAAATTCTGTCTACAAACAAATGGACACAAACGAGTCAAGAGATCCAAGTGACCTACATAAGGCTTTATATGCTGCCTTGAAATCTCATCTTTCTTAAAAAAGTTTTCCCCAGATATGGAACAGCTGAGGGAAATCTTGGAACTTCTAACGTCATTTCGACAAAGTAGTCAAGATAAAAAGGATAACAATAAATCAAGGCATTGACAAGTTATTTAGGTTCAAATGCCAGTAGACAGTCCTGCATAGACTCCCATTTAAGACAGTTTCCTCTATAAGCCCACAGACTCCCTCTTTTTAATCACTATGCAGTACTGATGGGGGAGGGATGTCCTAATTCAATTCACAGAAACCTCTGGTTCTTTCTATATAGCAGATGGCTGGCTATCCTCCCTGCAGTTGCTGATCTCCAAGTGACAATTCTGTTCTCTAAGGGGAGATAGTAAAGAGAACTCTTTTAGTCTGAGGATCTGAACACAGCCCTGGAACACAAAGAGCCACTCTCACCTGAGTGTATCACAGAACTTGGAGCCTTGCCTGCTGCCTTAGAGGATCAATGGAATCCTAATCTTCCTGAGGCAGGGTTCTGCTTTGTATGTTATTAACAAAGGAGTAAAGAAGTCTCTTGGCTAGCTGGGCTAGTTCCTTCCCTCTCTGGGCTGAGCTTTTCTCTCTGTCCCAGTTTGTGAGATCCTTGAGGACAGTGACTATGTCTGTTTCTTTTTTTTTCCTCTCCCTTGTGTCTAACACAGTTCTGATGTGGGATATCTGAGTCACTGAAATATAACAGATGAAAAGGGACAAAGATGAAATTTAAAAATGCCAAACTGAAATGTCAAAATAATGAAAAATTTAACATGAAAGCAGCCTAATAACAGATGCACCAGCTACTCTGGTTTATGTGAATAACTGCAAATGTACTTGTCATCCTTCTACATTGTTTGTATGAATGTTATCCTCTGGAAAGGCGTAAGATATATAGCCATGGCAGAAGCCAGAGCTAAACCTTCTATCACAAAGTGATCTAGAAAGCAGATTAAAATGGAACGTGTTTTAAGTACTGCCTGAAGCTGCCCCTCAACTCTTCCTGGCACATAAGACCAGGACACAAATCCATATTACTCTGGTCTCAGATAATCCACATTTCCCCACTCCCTGGACTTCCTACTTGGTCTTTGCCCCAGATGCATCTTCATTAACACTCTTGTGTTAGAGGCCAGTGTCAATCTATGTGGCAAGAAAATGAATATCTGGGCTTCTGCTGGTTTCATCAACAGATGGTCTTACACTAGAGTGAGTTCACACTCATTTAAAAAGGAGTTGGCAACCACTCTTATTCAACATAGTTTTGGAAGTTTTAGCCACAGCAATCAGAGAAGAAAAAGAAATAAAAGGAATCCTAATCAGAAAAGAAGAAGTAAAGCTGTCACTGTTTGCAGATGACATGATACTATACATAGAGAATCCTAAAGATGCTACCAGAAAACTACTGGAGCTAATCAATGAATGTGGTAAAGTCGCAGGATACAAAATTAATGCACAGATATCTCTGGCATTCTTATACACTAGAGATGAAAAATCTGAAAGTGAAATTAAGAAAACACTCCCATTTACCACTGCAACAAAAAGAATAAAATATCTCGGAATAAACCTATATAAGGAGACAAAAGACCTGTATGCAGAAAATTATAAGACACCGATGAAAGAAATTAAAGATGATACAAATAGATGGAGATACACCATGTTCTTGGATTGGAAGAATCAACATTGTGAAAATGACTCTACTACCCAAAGCAATCTACAGATTCAATGCAATCCCTATCAAACTACCGCTGGCATTTTTCACAGAACTAGAACAAAAAATTTCACAATTTGTATGGAAACACAAAAGACCCCGAATAGCCAAAGCAATCTTGAGAATGAAAATTGGAGCTGGAGGAATCAGGCTCCCTGACTTCAGACTATACTACAAAGCTACAGTAATCAAGACAGTATGGTACTGGCACAAAAACAGAAATATAGCTCAATGCAACAGGATAGAAAGCCCAGAGATAAACCCACGCACATATGGTCACCTTATCTTTGATAAAGGAGGCAAGAATATACAGTGGAGAAAAGACAGCCTCTTCAATAAGTGGTGCTGGGAAAACTGGACAGCTACATGTAAAAGAATGAAGTTAGAACACTCCCTAACACCATACACAAAAATAAACTCAAAATGGATTAAAGACCTAAACGTAAGGCCAGACACTATCAAACTCTTAGAGGAAAACATAGGCAGAACACTCTATAACATAAATCATGGCAAGATCCTTTTGGACCCACCTCCTAGAGAAATGGAAATAAAAACAAAAATAAACAAATGGGACCTAATGAAACTTAAAAGCTTTTGCACAGCAAAGGAAACCATAAACAAGACCAAAAGACAACCCTCAGAATGGGAGAAAATATTTCAAATGAAGCAACTGACAAAGGATAAATCTCCAAAATTTACAAGCAGCTCATGCAGCTCAATAACAAAAAAGCAAACAACCCAATCCAAAAATGGGCAGAAGACCTAAATAGACATTTCTCCAAAGAAGATATACAGATTGCCAACAAACACATGAAATAATGTTCAACATCATTAATCATTAGAGAAATGCAAATCAAAACTACAGTGAGATATCATCTCACACGGGTCAGAATGGCCATCATCAAAAACTCTAGAAACAATAAATGCTGGAGAGGGTGTGGAGAAAAGGGAACCCTCTTGCACTGTTGGTGGGAATGTAAATTGATACAGCCACTATGGAGAACAGTATGGAGGTTCCTTCAAAAACTAAAAATAGAACTACCATACGACCCAGCAATCCCACTACTGGGCATATACCCTGAGAAAACCATAATTCAAAAAGAGTCATGTACCACAATGCTCATTGCAGCTCTATTTACAATAGCCAGGACATGGAAGCAACCTAAGTGTTCACCAACAGATGA
This sequence comes from Mesoplodon bidens, assembly GCF_964165515.1. Classification (NCBI taxonomy): domain Eukaryota; kingdom Metazoa; phylum Chordata; class Mammalia; order Artiodactyla; family Ziphiidae; genus Mesoplodon; species Mesoplodon bidens. Next base: position 77,399,975 of record NC_138165.1, read on the forward strand.
ATGGATAAAGATGTGGCACATATATACAATGGAATATTACTCAGCCATAAAAAGAAACGAAATTGAGTTATTTGTAGTGATGTGGATGGACCTAAAGTCTGTCATACAGAGTGAAGTAGGTCAGAAAGAGAAAAACAAATACCGTATGCTAACACATATATATGGAATCTAAGAAAAAAAAAAAGGTCATGAAGAACCTAGGGGTAAGACGGGAATAAAGACACAGACCTACTAGAGCATGGACTTGAGGATATGGGAGGGGGAAGGGTAAGCTGTGACAAAGTGAGAGAGTGGCATGGACATATATACACTACCAAACGTAAAATAGATAGCTAGTGGGAAGTAGCCGCATAGCACAGGGAGATCAGGTAGGTGGTTTGTGACCACCTAGAGGGGTTGGATAGGGAGGGTGGGAGGGAGGGAGACGCAAGAGGGAAGAGATATGGGGACATATGTATATGTATAACTGATTCACTTTGTTATAAAGCAGAAACTAACACACCATTGTAAAGCAATTATACTCCAATAAAGATGTTAAAAAAATAAAAATAAAAAAATAATAAGTAAGAGTTGGCAGATGTGGTATATATACACAGAGGAACACTACTCAGCCATAAAATAAGAATGAAATCCTGACATTTGCAACACATGCATGGACCTTGAAGGCATTATGCCAAGTGAAATAAATCAGAGAAACACAAATGCTGTATGATTTCACTCATGTGGTATCTTAAAAAAAAATAAAATAAAAACAAACTAATAGATACAGAGACCAGATTGGTGGTTACCAGAGGAGAGGTGGGTTTCGGGGTGGGTGAAATTGGTGAAGGGGCTCAGCTGTATGGTGTTGGAGGGTAACTATACTTGTGGTGGTGATCACTTTGTAGTATACACAGATGTCAAACAGTAAATGCTGTACATCTGAAATGTACATAATAAAATAATAATAATAATTAAAAAGTAATAGGAAAAAAAGGAGTTGGCTACCCAGAGACTCAGTCAGGTTTGTTCTCTTCCCCATATTATTATAAGTGAGTTTCTAACTCTGCTGACCACAGAACAAAAAATAAATAGGTTTAAGCTATGAACTGAGCAAAGGAACTGGGTAGCAAATAAAGACAGTATCCTGTAACATGAGAAACTTCAGTCACCAGAAATGTCTCTTCAAATTTGTGGCACCTATTATTCATATTAACTCCCTGCAGGTCTTTACAGTTAGTTGACCCTTAAAGTAGCTCTACTGATACAAATTTTTATAATTCAACCTGAGAGAGCTTTAAAAACAGAAGAGGTACATCTTGGGGATATTTAAGATGAAAGGTCATGTTATGTCTTACCATTACAGTTTCAATTATGAACATTTTCTAACCCTAAATTAGACTGCTATATTCTCAAAGCCTGAGTCTGAACCACTAGGCCTCGCTAGAATACTCTGGACGCACACTACAAGGTCATCTTAATGTTATGTCAATTTGCTTTTAAAACATCAAAACTTAATTCATTATAAACAAAATTGAAAGGGGCTAACACAGACCCAGCACATGCTGACTTTTACTCTACAAGGAATAGTGTTCTCCAGAGGTCCTGGGGCACAGAGAATCTGTATTTACCACATTGCATCCATTCTACAGCCACATTTTAAAAATACAGTCATCCCTCTGTATCCATGGGTTCCTCATCCAGGGATTCAAACAACTGTGGATTGAAAATATTTGGGGAAAAAAAATTCCAGAAAGTTCCAAAAAGCAAAACTTGAATTTTCTACACACACCTCAGCAACTATTAACATAGCATTTAATCTAGAGATGACTTAAAGTATATGGGAGGATGTGCATAGGTTATATGCAAGTACTATGTCATTTTATACAAGGGACTTGAGAACCTGAGGATTTTGGTATCCGCATGGAGGTCCTGAAACCAATCTCCTGGGATACCAAGGGATGACTGTACTTTAACATCACTGAAATTGGGATGCATCTTACAATCAGTAGCATCTTAGACCTGATGAGATACAGTTGCTGCAAAATGGGATGAGTAATAATTAAAATCTCTCCCACCTACCACCCTGCCAAAAAATATCTAATTTCCATTCACTGCTTTTTAAAATATGTATATAACTTTGTAGTCTACATTGCTCTTTTATGTTTTCCAATCATTCAAGAGCAACCAGACAATTGGACTTTTAGAATACCTCCATCTGTTTGATAAATGAACATGATATGAGTCACTTTTTCAATCCAGAATACAGCCACCTCCTCAGTATCCATGTTAATATAAAGCAATACTGATACAAATAACCCAGAAGACATGTGTGCTGTTATTTTTAACACTTAAACAAAGGGACTATGTTTTATTAAATATTAATATTTATATTATAATTAAATAGGCTAATATTAACTGACTAATAATATTAAAATGACTTTGCATTTAGGAAGCACGCTTCACTTCTCATGGTTGTGGGATGTGAGAAAGAAAGGAGGAGGACGTGTGCGATGGGCAATCGAGGCAGCCCCTCTCATACTCAGTCACAGCCATAAACAGCACACAGACAGTGATTGTAGACAAAGCTATTTTATGAAAAATATTACATATTAAAATAAATAGGAGGGTTTATTAACATGTCTTCCTAACTACAGAAAAAATTTTGAAAGTTTCAGGCTTCTTTGTAATCAATCATGAAATTTTAAATATGAAGAATGTAGATGGGGGATAAAAATCTATGTTTCCTCATTTGCAGTCGCTCTGGCACATCTGCCACTTATACTTACAAGTTATTTTTAAATAACATAAGGTTTTGAGAAATCAAAATATATCAGAATTAGTTACTGCAAAGCTTATTAGCTCATTTGAATTTGCTCTATGCCAACTGCAAGAGAATATTATAGTATTGTTATTAATACTTATTACAGCTAAGTAGAAATTATAGCTAAGAAAAATAAATTTTCTTTTAGCTTCCTGAGACAAATTTTAAACTCACTTGTTTGTTTTTGACTAGCCCAGAGAAGAGATGTCACCTGTGATTATAAGTATGGCTGCATTTTTCAAACCAAGGGCTCAGAAACTCAGAATGAAGAAGCATCTTGCCCAAAGTCAAATAGCATCAGGAAGCACCACAAAGAGACGCTACCACCAGGCCACACTGTTTCATGGGAAATGTTCATCACCATCTCCATCAGCTAGCACAAGCTCCAAATGGATTCTGCAACCAATGCTTTAGACAAAGCAAGAAACAAGGTGACAAAAAATAAAACAAAAAGTTTCAGCCCCTTATATGAGTTAAGAAGTGTAGAATCAGAGGAAGCTAAGGAACCTAAAGGCAATTTAAAACTTAATAGAAAAAGCAAAACGATAAACACAGGTTAAGATGATTTGTACAATATACTTGGAAAGACAGAGATCTGACCATCCCCTTTTCCTCCCCCCAAAAAAGAAAGATAAAATAATTGGGTATCTCTCACCACTTTCCCTTTGGCTTAGTGAGATTTATTTGAACAGCAAAATTATACTAAGAGTAGCTAAACTGCAGATGCATAATACACTCACTGTAAAAAAGAACATTTGAAAACCAAAGTGAATGGTTACATGTTCCATAGGTGAGAATGCCCCGTCTGAGCAAGAAGTAGGGGGAGAAGCTGGCATCTCACGGCCTCCCTTCCCACCTGAACACAGAGGACAGAGCATGATGCAGGCAATGAATGATATATGCATTCTTTGCTTGTTTTCAGCCTTGTCATTCTGCTTGGTAATATGTTAAATAACATATTAAACATGAGATCATAATGATACTCCAATTAAGGTTATAGGAAAGGGAAAAAAATAATTTGGAGGAATTACTTTATCATGAAAAATTAATGCTACTTGGCCACTTTCTACTGTCCCTTTCCATCCCCATTTCTGGGTTATACTATCAGAATGGAAAGCTTTTGCCATTCTAGTGGAAAGAAACACTTCCTCTGGGCTGATTCGAGAGCTCCTCCCCTAGGGGACTGCCGAATGGTTTGCTTGTCTGACAGGGGCACCCTCGTCTGTGAAAGGGGAATACTGATACCTGCCTCAGAGGCTGTAAGGATTCAGAGTTGATCCGCATAGAAGGCCTAGCACAGAAGAGGTGGAGCCAGCGGACGCCGGCGCTCTCCTCTCCATGCAATCATTTCAGATGGTCATCTCAATCACCCGCTGGGAATTATTTAGAAGTTGTCACCTGTGAGCCCTCTTCAACAAGAGTTCATGAGGTTGGGCCACGATCTAAAACAACCTTGCATGAAAATAACTGAAATGGACAGCTGGCACCTCGTTCACATGGGACAGGATGCATCCCCACTACACCCGTGAATTTAAGATTAAATGAAATGAACATGTGGCAACTGGTTAAGACAGTACTGGTCCAGGCAGTTGATCAGTCACTTGTCCGTAGATGAGCACATGATCAATTTGTTCTTTTCTATTGACCCAATTGGCTGCTTGATTCCACTGCCTCATTATTTTGGCATATTGTACATTTAAGTTGTTCCTTTAATGATCCCCAAATGGGCAAGACTTGCCTAGGGTGACAGAAATCATTATCTTACAATCTGTGTCTTTAAAAGACTATATAAACGCTACAGCACCATCATACTGGAAATCTAGTAACCTTTTCACAGTTCAAAAACTCCCATCAGGGCTTCCCTGGTGGCGCAGTGGTTGAGAGTCCGCCTGCCGATGCAGGGGACACGGGCTCGTGCCCCGGTCTGGGAAGATCCCACATGCCACGGAGCGGCTGGGCCCGTGCGCGTCCAGAGCCTGTGCTCTGCAACGGGAGAGGCCACAACAGTGAGAGGCCCGCGTACCACACACACACAAAAAAAAAAAACAAAAAAACAAAACCTCCCATCAGTCATCTTGCTCCTCAAATATTTGGCAATAAAACCTCAACCAGGGGCATGGGACAGAGCTGTTTTAAAAACGCATCTGTATGCTAAGTGAAATGAGCCAGCACAAAAGGACAAATATTCTATGATTCTACATTTATGAGACATCTAGAATAAGCAAATTCATAGAGACGCAAAACAGAATAGAGGTTACCAGGGGCTGTTGGGGGAGAGAAGAATGGGTAATTATTCCTTAATGGTTACAGACCTTTTGTCTGGGGCGATGAAAAATTTTGGAAATAGATGGTGGGGGGGGGTGATGGTCGTACAACATGTAAATATAATTAATACCACTGAATTGTAAACTTAAAAACTGTAAACTTAAAACTTGTTAAAATGATAAATTTCAGGTTATGTATTTTTACCACAAAAAACATTTTTTAAAGCATGTCTAGTGTCGCAGAGATAAAATTAGGAGGGGAGGCAGGGGGACACTGGAAGGTGCGCCTACATTTGCAAATTGTCATTCCACTGGATCATCCTAATAACCTATGAGGTGATCAAGGCAGGCACTGTTAGCTCTTCTTAGTTTAATGGATTGAAACCCTGAGGACCTGGGGTTTTGTCTTTTAACTCTTCCTTCAGTAAAAAAAAATTAGTGAGCCACAGAAAGATGTGTTCATAATGTTTTCAAATTGGAACAGTTAGAGACCATTTTAATAAGGGAGACCTGGGTCTAAAGTACAGGAAATTAGGATGCTTGGGACAGACTATGGGCTGATGGAAGAGGCTGGAAGTGGTGACTCAGGGGGACATCAGAGGAAAAGGAAGAGGCTGTCAGCACTTAAACACATTTTGAAAGGTGAAATCAAAAATAAATACACAGACACACAAACACAACCTATACTTTCCAAGCACCTGGCCAGACAGAGTACAGCTAAATCATGACTTCCCTCCCTTTAAATATATATGCCTCAGCCTACAATTGTTGCCCTTTTATGGACTTTTCCACTCTTTCCTTCTGCCTTCAAGGCTGCTCTTCTGAACTGTAGCCCACTGGGATGGTCAAGAAAATATATATTAGCCACTGAATCATTCTTTTATGCAATTGCCAAACTTAAGTGAGGAAATACCTAATATGGTTTGGCTTGGCAGTAATAAGGGAGAATTATGTTAAAAGCAGTCATCTTTTACTCATGAACTGAGAATATTTTACATAGCCCAATAATCTACCATTCTGCTTTAAAGTTAGTAGTATTTGGTGCTCCACACTCTTCTTCCTACACTGAAAGCTTCATCTCTCTCTCATCCTCACCACTGTACCCCCAGCCCATTGTGAAGTACCTGACTCTTAACTGGGACTCCACTAAAGCTGGTAAAATACGTTTTTTAATTACTGTTTCACTGTCTCAGAACAAAAATTCATTCTTTTTCACACTGCACCGATTGAACAAAAATGTATGCACCTATTCTATGACAACCACCAACAAAATGAGTGAGCTTATCTCCACACCAAATGCAATCCAGCTATGCAATTTAAGTGAATAATCTGGAACGTTTCAGGGTAACAGCCATAGGATTAATTCAGGTGCCCACATTACATGCCCATGCTGGCTGAGAAGGACTACCCCAGTGAGATTTTCCATAATCACACAGCATACCAGAAGCCTAAATCAAATCTCCTCCATATCTAAGTAACAGAACTGAGCCCCTGTTTGATTGAAAATGTACTGGGCATCAACCACCAAAGTACTGTATTCACTGTATTCTCGTTCAAAACATTTTACAGCTGCCAAGAACACTGTAAATAATAAAACTTTACACTTTATAAAACTTTCTAAAACATTTTAATATTGAATTTATTAAATTAATACATTAGAGCAGTGGCTCTCAACCAAGAGTGGTTTTCCTCCCATCAAAGGACACTTGGCAATGTCTGGAGACATTTTGGTTGTCACAGGGCAGGGGGTGTGGGTAGGGGGGATGCTACTGGCATCTAGTGGATAGAGATCAGGGATGCTGCTAAACATCCCACAATACACAGGACCACAGGACATTCCCCCACCACTAAGAATATCCAGCCCCAAAGCTCAACTGGGCCAAAGTTTAGAACTCCTGCATTAGAGTAACAACAACATGCAAGATATACATTGTGCTGGGCTTCCCTGGTGGGGCGGTGGTTGAGAGTCCGCCTGCCGATGCAGGGGCCACGGGTTCGTGCCCCCGTCTGGGAGGATCCCACATGCCGCGGAGTGGCTGGGCCCGTGAGCCATGGCCACTGAGCCTGTGCGTCTGGAGCCTGTGCTCCACAACGGGAGAGGCCACAGCAGTGAGAGGCCTGTGTACCACCAAAAAAAAAAAAAAGATATACATTGTGCTGAATGCTGAGAACATGGAGATAAGAGATGTTTTCTGCTATTGTGGGCAGTCCAGTAAGTGATGAGAACTGGCAGATAACACTAACAACAGGCTGTGATAAGCGCTGTGACAGGGGTGTGTCCAAAAGGCTACTAAAAGCAGAAGAAGCAACTACTTTCATCAGAAGGTCAGGGTTCTTCACCAGCAGTGACTTTCCAGCTGGAATTTGAAAGATTTCCTCAAGCAGAGAAATGCAAATCAAAACTACAATGAGATATCATCTCACACCAGTCAGAATGGCCATCATCAAGAAATCTAGAAACAATAAATGCTGGAGAGGGTGTGGAGAAAAGGGAACACTCTTGCACTGCTGGTGGGAATGTGAATTGGTACAGCCACTATGGAGAACAGTATGGAGGTTCCTTCAAAAACTAAAAATACAACTACCATATGATCCAGCAATCCCACTACTAGGCATATACCCTGAGAAAACCATAATTCAAAAAGAGACATGTACCAAAATGTTCATTGCAGCTCTATTCACAATAGCCCGGAGCTGGAAACAACCTAAGTGTCCATCATCGGATGAATGGATAAAGAAGATGTGGCACATATATACAATGGAATATTACTCAGCCATAAAAAGAAACGAAACTGAGCTATTTGTAATGAGGTGGATGGACCTAGAGTCTGTCATACAGAGTGAAGTAAGTCAGAAAGAGAAAGACAAATACCGTATGCTAACACATATATATGGAATTAAAAAAAAATGTCATGAAGAACCTAGGGGTAACACGGGAATAAAGACACAGACCTACTTGAGAATGGACCTGAGGATATGGGGAGGGGGAAGGGTAAGCTGTGACAAAGCGAAAGAGCGGCATGGACATATATACACTACCAAACGTAAGGTAGATAGCTAGTGGGAAGCAGCCGCAGAGCACAGGGAGATCAGCTCGGTGCTTTGTGACCGCCTGGAGGGGTGGGATGGGGAGGGTGGGAGGGAGACGCAAAAGGGAGGGGATATGGAAACATATGTATATGTATAACTGATTAAATTTGTTATAAAGCAGAAACTAATAAAAAAAATAAAATAAAAAATAAATAGATAAATAAATAAAAAAGAGAAGAGAGTAGTACACGCTAGCTAAGAGAAACTGCATAGCAAAAGCAAGGTAGTGTCACACTGCAGGACTCTGAGGTCACCATCATTGTGTGCAGGGGTCACCGAAGCCACAGATTAACATGGCACATCTCCCTTGAGGACTACTCTCATGTGGACAGGGGAGGTTAATAATTTAACAGGTAAAGCGATTTTTATGGCATTTTTAAAAATAGCAAAAACACAGGTATATGGAGTAAACTGTGTATTACTTTTCATGAACTGTAAAAGTAACATAAGAAGTTGCTTTGTCAAACTTGAAGTGCTAATGGTACTAATTAGGTTGCTCCCACCCTTGGGAATATTTTGGTGAAGTTTGAGCAATGTTAAATGTTTCAAAACAATTAATTGCATGGTTTGGAGCACAGAGTGGATGCAGGTAGAGGGAGGAAGGCGACTGGTGGGTAATCAGGTTAGTGGCATCTTGACGGTATACACGGGCTATGCTCTGCAGTCTGTTCCTCCTACAGGCTGAGCAGGGGGAGTCGCTGGAGGCTTGTAGACGAGGAAATGGCACAATGTTAGCTTTGGAGAAGCAGGTGGCAGAAGAAAGATTACGATGCGGGATGACTGAAAATATTTCACATGAGAGGTGACAAAAGTCTAAACAAGGCAATGGCACGAAGGAGGAAGATTTTAGATACAGCGGTGGTAGATCCATTATATCTAACGTGAGAGTGACAGCAAAGAAACTTTTTAGGTTGGGCAACTAGGTGGGCAAGCAATTAGAACAGAAAATGGGGGGAGAAAAGAGGATTTTTACAGCAGGGGTAAAGATGTTCTCATTTCAATCTCAAGACAACCCTGCAAATTATGTGACATATGTGGATACAATCATGCCCAGTTTACAGACGAGTTTAATGAGGCTCTGAGAGTTGATGGGCTTGCCCAGGATCACACATTCAACATAAAAGAACTGAGATTCAGGAATTCCCTGGCGGTGCAGTGGTTAGGACTCAGCACTTTCATTGCCGGGGCCCGGGTTCAATCCCACAAGCCACATTTTTTTGGTATGGCCGAAAAAAACAAACAAAAAAATTACTGAGATGAGAGCTCAAGGTGCTCAGCCCCTAATGTGGGTTCTTTCCACTCAGGCTGTCCCTCTAGCCACATTTTATAGTTATAACCAAACCTAATAATCACAATAGATCAATGTTGACCAAATTCCCATAGGCCTCAAAAGCCCTGGATAAAATTCTGAATTGGTGATATTGTTAGGACCTTGTCCACTTCTAGGCAAAGCCCAATTTGACTTTCAAGTAAATCCAAGAGAAAATTAATTGTGACTAATCGTAAAATTTAGGAGAAATGATTGAAATTTTTTCCCTAAATTGTTCTTTATCCAGTCCCTGTATATGATCAGAATAATTCAAAATATTTATTTTTAGAACTTCATAAGCAATCACATTGGAATAAATCAAAATTCTAGCAACAAGCTTTAGCACCTATGTACATACCTACAGGTAGGTATTGAAATGGCTTATGTGAAAGCTGTAAGCACAAAAGTAGGGATGTAACTGATGGTGTCCCCTTCAATCTACCACTCAGGTACATGCCGTCCTGATTTTCTGGAAGCAAAAATATTAATAGCCGGCTTTGTCTCAGAGAATCTAAATTCCAAAACACTCTCCAAGACGCATATAAAAATTATTCAGTTCACACCAATAATATCATGTCTCAGGAATAACAGCTGGTACTATTTATGGAGTATCACTGTATGTGACATACCAGGCCAAGAATTTATGTGATTTATCTCATTACTCCTCATTATATGACTTAGAACTATTACTCTCCTGGTTTTACATACAAAGAAACAGGCTTATAAAGATGAGGTCACAAAAGCTTGTAAGTCAGGACACGAATCCAGACCTGACTGATTCCACAATGCAAGCTCTTAACCACTAGGCTCCCCGTTTTCCCCAAAGACTATTATTATTATTATCCTGGAACGTAGCTCAGGACACATGAAGTTTCTAAGGTTCTTGTCATCTTCCCTTGAATTTGACAGACATGTAGTCAGTCTACTGTCTTAAATCAAGTGTAGCAACTCACACCAGAAAATGGATTTCCATTCATGGCTTTAAATAATGTTAACCTGAGTTCATTTCACAGCAGTTCTAAGCCACTCCCCATAGCCACCAAAATATTATCTTATCATTAGGAAAAGTGGGGCCTTCACCCATGAACACAAATGGAACCGCAAGCCCTTTCTTCTGCTGTTCCTCCCTTTGACCCTCTCAATCTCTTATTTTTGTGGCTTGTTTTAGTTTATGATCAGTTCAGTAAAAACAGAGTATCACTTTTTCTCATGGTGCATTTTCATGTGGTGAACTCACTCCCAAATCTCTCCAAGTGTGTATCATGCAAAGATCATCTCTCTCTGCTAGACCTAGAAAAGGCTCAATAAACAAAAAAAAAAACAAATTAAGATGGGTCTGGCATGGCTGACCCATTTCATTGACCAAGGAACACAGTGATTTGGAGCCTGAGCTTTGGCAAGGGAGGTCTCAGCTAGCGTTGCAACCTGCCACTTAACCAGCTTAGTAAGCTTAGGCAGGTAAAGTGCTTCTCTGAGCCTTGTTTTCTTGATCTGTAAAATGGAGACACTGATACCTACCTCCTACGACATATGTGAGAAGTTGAAGACTGTGAGTGTAAAATGTTTTAATGTGGCTCCCACTATATCGGAGCTCTCAATAAGTGATAAGTTCTCCTCTACAAAAAAAAGCACCACAACCTCCATATTTTTTTTCCACCTAAGATGTAGTGTGAATATAAATAAAAGACAGCTGTCTGAGCAGGAGTGCCCTCCTGCCAGACAGCCCACCCTTGGCTTCTTCATTTCTCCTGAAGACACTGACCTGGGAGAGAGGGCATTCTTTGGCTAATGTGCTCTGGTTCATCTCTTTGAGCAGTTCCTTTAAGGCATTGCGGACCGTGGCATGGTTCCACTGCTCCGCAGGCAAGTCTTCCAACTTCGAACAACTGGAAAACAGAGCAAGAACGAATGACGTGCAAACCCTTAAATGCAGAGTACAGCAGTCACCCCTGGGTCCTGTGAAGCATTAGGAGAACCACCAAAGAACAGGGTTGAATGTGGGCCCAAAATGAGGGGAAGGGAGCAAAACTGCTTCTCTAGGACCTTGATAGAGCCCATCATGGTCTCTTTCAGTTGGTTATCACACTAGCCTGAGAAAACCGGTCACTTCGGATATGAAGAAATGCCAATTTTTTAAAACAGGATTTCTCCAATCTACTGATAGAAATGGCATGACAGTGTGATTATAAACTTCCACTATTTAAACTTAATTATTGGACATTCCTAAGGTTAAATGTGAACAAATGCTTCATCAAATTTGAAGGTCTATCCTTCACCCTCATAGAACAATCCAGAGATGTCACTTCGCTAACAAAAAACTAACTAAAGAAAAGACATTAAAGCATTCCTAGACAAGGACAGGAATGGTGGGTCCCTATTAAAGTGTAAATTCTCCAAAAGGGGTAGATTCAAAACCTTTACAGTAAAGGACAATATTCATTAAATCACATGAGTGTAAATTCTCCAAAAGGGGTAGATTCAAAACCTTTACAGTAAAGGACAATATTCATTAAATCACATGAGTTGCAGGCACTTTACAATACAAGACTCTGCAGAGAAACTCTAGATTCTTTAGAGGCATAATTTGCTCTGGATGCTGTATCTGAAAAAAAGAAATCATCCCCAGAACTTCTGCAGGCCACCAGAGAGGAAAGCAAGAGAGGTCCAGTGCCAGCACCTTCTTGGTAAGCAGGCTACAAGGACGCCAAACTCACCCCTCAAACACAAGCCTGAAACAGCAGAGGTGTTTATTCTTCAAATATTATGTGCTAAGCATTTAACCAGAGGACTCATTAAATTAGGGGCTGTGGAAAGTTCCCCTTTAAAGGCTGCAGATTTTTAATGATTTATCAAGCTTCCCCTAGGTTACCACTTCACTGCTTCTGAAAACAAAACATAAAACAGTTGGAATGTGGACTATAAAGATGCCTGGTGACGCACCCCCCTTCTTCTTTTTTTTTTCATTTCATCCAATGTCTAGAAATTAACAAAGACAGGATGAGCTGATCTCTGTAGCGACTCTATGGTCAACAGATCAGCTCTGAGAGTTAGGAAGGGCAGATGTTCAGAGACACCCACCTTTGTAATTGGATTTTCAACGTCACAACGTGATAGACATCTTGCAGCATGTCGGCCACTGTCGCATCGGGTGCATCTGTCACATAACTGAGGGGGAGAGGGTTCCACCTCCCAAGCTTGATTATTCCTGCACCGGGAAGAAAAACATAATAAACACATATCTGCTATTTATTAAACCCTCCCATTGTTTGTTCAATGTTAAGAAGGTCATCCAACAGTCAACATTCAAGGCCCACTCAGAGATATTTTACAACCCAGTGCAATAGACTATTTCTTTCTGGCTGACAATTGAGTTAACTATACAGGAAGATGAGAACGAAAGGATGAGGTTTAATCATGGACAATCAGTTTTTTTATGTTTTCCTCTTTCTTAAATTACTTAGAAAACCATACGGTTACTTCCTTCCCCCAAAGTCTTGTTTCACAGTCTAACTTAAGACTGATGCTAAATATACCGAACTGCTGATTTCATAGACAAAAAAAAAAAAAAAAAAAAAGCAAGGCTTAAGTAAATATAAGATTCGGTTTTGAATTGTACAAGAAAATTCCTGTGTGTGGGCTCAGCACACACACAGTCACATCCTGGTTGTGGTGTGAACCCCAGTGCGAATAGCATCTGGAGCTGAAGAAGCCGTGAGAGTTCACTTCCAGATTCACATTTCACGAGGCAGAGGGCTTGTTTTCCATAGCACAATGATTGACCACAGATCCGAAAGAGCAGAGATGCCTTCAGCTTCTTTTTTTTCTTTTTTAATTCCTCAGTTCTTTTTACAGTGACAGTGGTACCCTTTCCCTGCGGGTTTCCTGCTACATATGGTAAATGCTCGTGACAATGGAGAGAGAATAAAAATCCTGGTCAAACTTGGGCAGACTGATGGGACAGCTTCAGCAACACGCGGTGAAAGTGCTAAGTTATTCACAAGACGGACCCATCTTATCTGGTGCACAGGGCGCATATAACATAGATGAAGAAAAATAAAGAGAAGCCCATTTCACAAACAACACAGTAACAAACATTTTATTTGTATGTTATGAAAAATCCAGTGGTCCCCAGGATATCAAAAATTGTCCCATATCCAAAACAGCTATATTTTAGTGATAGAAGAGAAACAGCATTTTTATTTTTATTTTTGACAATGCAGGTGAGTCCAACTACACTGTTCTTTCAAAAAAATATATTTTATCACCAAAGACAGAGAACACCTGTATATACAAGTGAACTTTTAAAAGCTTCAAAAAATGCTGCTTTATAGCTATGGGGCGAAATTTCAATAATAGGAAATGAACTTTCTGGTCAGGGCACATGTCCTGTCCAAGATGAAATCAATGAATGCGCAAAGCTTGACATAATGCTTGAAAACAGGGAATAAACAGAACAAAAATATTAAAATGATGCACTGTTTCAGTATTAAGATTTAACAATCTGGTGCTGAATATGCTGCAGTATAAATAGTGCCTGGACTCAGATCCAATAAAGTAACACAGCTCTCATTCATAGTACCGTATGTCTCCAGTTCTGGCTCCTTAAATCATATTTCACTTGCCAAGAAAAGCTGTTTTCTTGTGGGGATAGTTTTCCTAACATTCTCTCTCATGACAATGAAAAGTGCACAGCACACAGCATGTAGTAGTCATGAAAATGAACATCCAGGGCCTACTGGACAGCCATCCAGGAGAGGCTGAGTCTGCTTTGTGGCTTCCTTTACTCCTTCTGACATTTGAAAGTACTAAAAAGATACCATGGAACATGTCTAACATAGTTCCTTTTTTAAAAAAATCACTCCATAATTTTAAGCCCCTTAAAACCTCATTATCGTGATAGCCCATAAGTTGAGTATAAACTGACCATCTTCTAAAGATGATATTTTATTATAAGAGATTAGATGGAGAAAAAATGAAGTCAGCAATTGCACACTATCATAGGCAAGTAGAAGAAGCCAATTTTGTGGGTCATTTTGGTTACTAAGAATATGAAGGTAGCATGAAGCAAACGAATCCTGTAAACTTTAACGCATAACTCTAGAGGCAATTCATCCATGCTATTGTGTGTGTCAGTGTTCATTCCTTTTTATTGTTGAGGAGTGTTTCGCTGTAAGCTTATACCACAATGCAGCCAGAGACAACAGAATATCTCTGAATGATTTCACTTACATAAAATACAAGAACAGGCAAGACTCATCTATGAGAAGTCAGAATGTGGTTACCTCCTGACAGCAGGGGCATGACTGGAAAGGGACATAAAGGGGATTTTCTAGTGTTGGCTGGTGGTTGCATGGGTATGAAAGTTGTCAAAATCCATGTAACCGAACACTTAATGTGCATATATTTTATTGTATGTAAATTATACCTCAATTTTAAAAAAGGGGGAGGGGGAAGAATCTCTACAGGAAATGACAGACAAGTCACTCTATTGAAAATAGTAATCTCCATTTAGATAAATTCTCTCCCCACCTTGATGAGCCGGAAGGAGACTTGTTTGGGCTGGAATTAGACACATACAGGTGTCTTCACAACACTTAATGCCTCCACAGAGAGCAGCTGCTACAGGGTGGTTTCTACATCTTGGAAGAGAGCTGCTGACACATGCTATTTTCAGGCAATGGGAAGCGCGTGTGCTTTTTCTTTTTTGCACCATATTGACTAACTTGCACCTAGAAGTCATGCTCTTTGCTCAACTACCTACCAGAGTCTGCAGGAACCAGATCCGGTAGGACAGTGATGTCCAGAGGCTGCTGTCCTCCAGCCTGGCACGGACTTGGAGTAACTCTTTTTAATAAGCCTTTCCTCCAAATAAGGTCTCTGTCTAAAGTGTTAACCCCCTTTGGAAATACAGTCCTCCTTCCCTGATATAAAATAGACAAAAATATTTCTTGGGCTGGTGTCAAGCATTAATTGAGGAAATCAAAATGGGAAGCAGTAGACCATAGTGACAAAGAATTCCGGCTTCCAAGTCAAATTGCCTCTGTTCATATCCTGCCTCCTCCACCTACTAACCATGTAACTGTAGCAAGTCACTTAATTTCTCTATGCCTCAGTCCTCACATGTGTAAAATGGAATAAAAGTACTGACCTCATAGGAATATTGTGCAGATTGAATGTACAGCCCTTAGTACAGAGCCTGGATATCATTAATCGCAACTATTAATCATTTACAGGAATTATTTAGACATCTTTTAATGCTCCCTAAAAGAAAGATACAGTCAATTTATTTCAAAAATATTTACTCAAGGATGACTTCAATATCATTTAATCTTTAATTTAGTCAAGTGCCTATAAAAGGCCCTCACTATTTTAAATCACAAAGGAAGACTGTACATCAATCACTCGCTCTTCTTAGTAGCCTGTAAGTCATACTGGTTCAAGTGTGAGGCACTTCAGAAGCAAAGACTGGAAAAGATCTTGGTTCCAAGTCTGGAAGGCCTCAGATGCCCAGCTCAGTAACGCACCATATGGGTCAGAGGTCAGGAGCAAGGCCTGGAGTCAGAGGTGAGTCCATGCCCAGCCTCCTCTGCTTGTCAGCTGCAAGATTTTGGGCAAGTTATTTAGTTGGTCTCTCTAAGGCTTGGTTTCCATTACCTGTAAGATGGGGATAAAAACAGTGCCTACTCTTTAGGGTTGCCACAAGACTTAAAATGAGCATCAGAATGTAGCAGTGGGATGGCACACAATAAGTGCTCAGTAAAAGTTAGGGGAAAATAGATCTTTGAAAGTTCTTGGGTGTAGACGTAACACCACCAAAGCTTTAGGATGATTAACGTATACTGGAATTCAGGTGGATTGGAAAAGGGAAGCATTCTGAGGGGAGAAAAAAAAGAGCTGAAATAATCCAGATAGGTGTATCTAACAACTATAACAGCCTCTTCCTGGCTCCCCCTAAGGAGGGATACGGACCCAAAGAAATGCTTCAGTACAGTGAAGGCGAACAAAGAAGGAAGAGAGGTTATGTTCCCACTGGGGATATCTGACTCGCAGTGTTGGAGAAATCTCAATAAAAACAGCATAACTATAAGTATACAGAATTATTTCTAATGCTTACACTCCATGAGTAGGTTTTATAGCCCCAATCCAAAATATGAGGAAAACTGATGATGATTAGATAGTACTCTCCACACACACACACACACACACACACACACACACACACACACACCCTCAAGCCCAGCCAGGCACACAGTACATGCTCAATAAATGGCAATTCCCAATTCTTCTCTGAATATATATATCACACTCTCACTCTGTCTGGAGTACTGATCCCATGCATTCACTTCTAGAAATCGTACACATTCTTCAAATTCTGCACCAAGAATAGTTCCAACTCTGATCAACCCAGCCTGAAGTAATTCCCTTCTCTATACAGCTGCACAATAAATACTCTTGGTTAGTTTGTGTATCTTAGAAGGAGCTTACTTTATCACAATATCCCTTTATGTTACTTTACAGTTTATGAAGTGTTTTTTTCCAAACTATTAGTTCATCCTCACAAGGAGAGCAGGGGGTCAGTATTACACCTGAAAGTGAGGTGAAGATCAGAGAAGAGTGAGTTTTCAAGGACATCTGTGGGTGACAGCCAGAACTAGGCCCCAGGGCTTCATCTGACAAGTTTTCTAACTACTGGACCAATATTCTTTCTACTCAGCTCTGCCTGTGTGCCAGTGCCCAATCACACAGTCACACATGGGGCAGGGTCTTGACATTTAATGTTAAACAAAGGAACGTATGAGACCAATGAGCAAACATGTGACAAGGCCTGAAGAGCCAGCTTCTTTGGGAAAAATCTTCTCCCTCAATAGTGCCATTTCAGACATAAACATTGTTTCCCACATCATCTTTCCTATTTCCAAAGAATGTATCATCTGTGAACATTTACAAAATGCCTGGTGCTAAGGATTATTACAGATGCAATTTCAAGGTCTTTGAGTCCCAAATTATGGGCCTTTATTTTGGGGTTGAAATTCATACAAATGTTAACATGATTGAATTGAGCATAATATAAATAAAAGTGTTTATATCTAGACAAATCTGTTCACTAAAATACAGAGGACCAATCCACTCTTCATGTAATGCTTTTAGACCAAATAAAAAAATGCAACTGTAGGTAAACTTCCCATTAGTGACATAAAATTAGGTTGGGAATGGAGGCAATGTTTGTCTAAAATTAAAAAGATGCAATAATGGAAACCAGTTTTTTACTCTCTCAATGCAGTATTCTGCCAGAGTGGATGTATCACAAAGAGAAATATCAATAGCTGTTTGTGTTCATCTGTATTTGTTATTTTTATCAGTTTATAGCCCATCTCAAAGAAACCAAATACTCTTCTCAGTAGATGCATAATTCATATGCATCATTCATATCATTCGTACCTCTAACTATGTGAAAACAAGAGTGGTGATAATACACGTTACAGTTCATCAATATTTGATTCAAGTTTTTAGAAAGTCGATCACTTCTGAGTGATAAATAAAATGTGCCGATAATACAATATAAGCAATAAAACATCACAAGGGTTTGTATTAAGCATTAGTCATCATTCATTTAACAAATTTTTCTTTCGTGTCTCCAGCATAAGTCACTAAGATGCAAAGATAACCCAGTACACACTATCCCTGTAATTATGGAGCTCACAATTGAGTAGAGAAGCTTATTATTGCTAAACACATAGCTAAGTGAAACCATTCTTAAAATAAACCAAAATGATAGTTTTATCCCCTGTACCTCAAATATAAGAAATATTTATTTCATGAAGGCCTGCAACAGATCACCTATAAGGTACAAGAGAACAGCTCTCATGGTTTGTGGTAGCATACAGATAGATGCTGATAAAATAGGTATATGTTGGGTATATTGTAGAATAAAGCCCACAAATTATCTGTGAGACAGATATAGGAAACCAGCAAGATATCAGCAGTATTCCTGTAGAAGAGCCCAATGAATAATTTTCTTTTATTCCAGGTGCATTTTAACATTAATTTTCAAAGCAAAATGAAAACTCAGCCTGGGAAAAAAATGAGACATTAGCTTTAATATCTAAAGGCTAGGGTTTATACATTTCATTAACTCCCTGAAAAGATCTCAGCAAAAGAGTATCAATAAAAAAATCCCAGTCTCAGAGTAACTAAGCCTTGGGGCTTCTGGTTAGCGGTATTATTTCCACAATAAACCAACTGCTGATGAGGCCCCTTTTAAAAATAGGAGAACTCATGACATTGATCGCATCTGTTTATCCTCCTCAGAGTGGTCGTGTCCCTATGCTATAGCATGTAATTTTCTGTTGTTCAGCTATGCTTTGTTAAAGAAATTAAAAGCTGTCCTATATAATAAGAACATAGAATTATTTATCCATAAATCAGTTCACAGGAAATCACTACCCAGCAGTATATAATAACTCAGCCTGTGTTTGTAACCTGTGGCCTGACTGTGGTATATCATCAAACTGTAGCAGCATAAGGACATAAATTGTAGTTATTATTGTGAAACCTGTGGTAGGAATGACTTTTCAATGAGGAAAGAGAAAAAAGGCAAAACAAAAATGGTTTTTGAAGTGTACATATTTTCCTTTTTTAATCCATAGCTTAGCAGTACCCCAGTACAATTTACTGAAACTCTCCTACACATTGTTTTGATTTTAAAGACTATCTATATTTCAAATGTCTTGTACTGAGGTAAAAGTAAATGGTAAATGAAATAGCATTCTTCCAGCATTTTACATTATTCAAGTACCATTATAACATACACAAATTAATGAAACCTCAAAACATACTTGTCTGGGAATCTACAATACACTTAATCCTGTATTTATAACAATACAAAAGAAAACACCGGACCAAAACAGATGATTTGACAATTCAGAATAAATACTGAGGCTGTACTGGTTAAATGAATTTATCTAAAAATACACACACACACACACACACACACACACACACACACACACACACACAAACACACAGAGAAAGCTCTACCTGCAGCAATTTGGGTATTAGTGACAAACACAAATAAGGTAGGTTTCTACTCTTTAGGACATTAACTTTAATCTTAAATCATATCTGTATCAGGAGAAATGATCATAAGGAATATTATTGGCCTTGAAAAACTGAAATATGAATTTTAGAGCACTTTCTGAATAAACTATAGTGATACACAGCTGTCTGCCAATCTTTTCTTGAGCTGGCTACCCCCTTATGCTACAAAAATGTTCTACTTAAAAAAATACATACAGTACCATTTGATGCCTTGTAATTCTATACATGGTTTTTACATTTTGCAGCATAAAGATTTTGTCTCATGTAATAGATGCTGCTTCACATTTGGGAAACGTTATGTTATAACCCTTACTTTTATTAGATTATTTAATATAAGCACTAAGTAACTAGACTAAATTAATAAAGACCCTATTGAAAAAAAAAAAGAGAGAACAAAATTATTCCAC
Organism: Mesoplodon bidens; assembly: GCF_964165515.1. NCBI lineage: Eukaryota > Metazoa > Chordata > Mammalia > Artiodactyla > Ziphiidae > Mesoplodon > Mesoplodon bidens. The sequence continues at coordinate 77,419,946 of NC_138165.1, forward strand.
AAATTAAATAAAACTTTCTGAAGTTGGTATTTTAGAAACCTTTATTTAATTTTCAGAATTCCGATTCTTCTGAAAAACAGCCAAAATATTGTTCAGGATATGAAAAAAATATGGTTGGTGTTTAGTTATTTATTTCATAAGAGTGCCATTTAAAACTATTACATGGGGGAATAGGACAAATGAGAAAGAAAAGCGTTATGAGAAATTATTTGTGATCAGTTCTAAGCTTCTGCCACTGCTTAAAAACTATTTCATCTGGTATATATTTTCTTATTATTGTTCTCAGTTTAATCATTATCTGAAAGAGTTTAGAATTAAATGATTAATTTTGGCAGGTAACACAAACAAACTTCTCCTCCTTTCAACTCAGAAATACATTTGCATAAAGAGATTTTCCTCTAGCATTTGTCCCCCTAAAGTATCTTCAATAATCAAAGACACAGGGGAAAATGTATACTCTTTTAAACATGCTTTGCTATATTCTAGCAGATGCTATTCATAACTTAGGTTTAGCCACTGTTTCTGCATCCTCTGGGGTAAGAAGTATGCACTGAAGATCTAAAAATACAGTTATGCATGAATATTTCCCATCTTAATTAATTACATGTATTTTTTTCAGATGGAAGCTCAAATGTTGCAACAAATTTTCCCTAAGGACCCAGCTTTCCAGGTACCTTGTCACTGGGCTCAACACCCTTGGAAATTCTGTCAACTGCATGCTCCCAATTATATATTGCAGAATTGTCCTTCAGGCATATTCTGTTTCTTATAATTTAAGGTTATATAATATCTGATCTTAAGGGAAATATTATGAGGGCATGTCGATTATCAAAGAAAATGTTGCCATATAATATGAAGGCAAAAGTATACCCATTTATGTTGTACATTTATTCATGTTCCAACTAACCTAATTTCACAGTAATTTGTTAAGAAACTACAAAACATGGAAGCAAATACAGCTATAATGATTACAAAATGGCAACTGCTATTAATTTGGAGGGGTTTTGTTTTGTTTAAATTCTTGGGGGTTTCCTTTAAGAACATTTTAATAAGTTTTACTTTCAGTACATCTTCACATATACTCTACTATTAAATCTAAAAATGTACATGGTTTGCAGGTTTCAGATATTTTACATTCAAAGAAGTTTTGATAGTTCCTTGATTTCCAGTTTTTGGAAACATCGTATTTAAAAGCGGCAAACCAAACTTTTAAATATGGCACTACCATTTTAACGGCTATACTAAAGAAGCGAAAGGCCCAGTACATATGAGGTATGCTCTCATTAGATAAATGTTTCTTTAAGTGAATAAAAGGTAGATCTATAGTCACAATCTACATGGTGATGACAGTGGTCTATTTGAGCCCCCTAAAATATTCAGCCATGTCAGAAAAATGCCATGTGAATCAATGGGTAACCGAACTGTAGTACAGACTTAACAATTATCCCTGACAGGATGTCTAGTTATCCCATGGTAGCTGGGCTAAACAGTTTCAGATGATCTGGAGGGTAGGGGAAGGTCAGAAATGGATTTTTTTTCTCCCCATTCCCAGGAATTTGCAGTTTAGTAAAGACTGTCCTGTTGAGAGTGGTCATATTAAGTGAATGGCTAAAGCATTCAAGATCAAGTTTATCCCTAGAGCAGTTGTGGGCCCCACCTGGACTTGTGGAACAGGAGCTCCAGAGTAGATCTTTGGAGATGCTGAGGATGAACCAGGTTTAGGAAGCACTGCCCAAGCGTCTAGTAAAAATGAGAACGTGAGCAAGGAGAAGATCAATCCACTGATTCTCCTCAAAAGAAGGGCAGGAAACCAAGAGATTCCCAGATTCCTTTTTTCCAACTCACCAGCAAATACCCTCACTACTGTCAAGGAGGATAAGCAAAGAGAAAGGAGAAAGTTCTGGCACATGAGAAGGAAAATAGAGTTAGGAGTGCATTGTAACAAAGTTACAGACCTCCTTAAGTTTGCAGGATATGGCATGAGCAGAATAGGTGATAGCAGAAGAAAACGGTTTCCTGTATAGGCAGAAACTCCAGAAACTCTTTACCTTATTTACATTATATGCTGCCAGAAGGCAAGGGCCGTGACAGTTTAACTGTTCATACAACCCTAGCTACAGGCCCATAAGCACGAGGATGCCTAAAATACAGTGTGTGCATGACAGTCATGAAACAAGAAAGCCACTCTGTCTGAAAGAGCAGCAGACTGGGAATCAGGATACCCAGGTCTGGTGTCGGATCTGAACCTTGTTGGCTGTAGCTCTGCACCTATGGGGAACTCACTTAACCTCTCTGGGCACCTATTTTCTCTTCTATAAAATGGGGATTTAAAAGCAAAACCAGAATAAAACCACCACCAACAAAAATTCCCCTGCCTGGCTCACAAAATGGTAATTATAATAAAATAACATGAGCTAAATGGCACTGAAAATTATAAAGTGCTGCATAAACATATGCTGGCATTCATGAATTGTAAGTTAACATAAAAGAGGTAAGCATTACATTTTTTACAATGTTTTTACTTAAGCAAAAACGTGAATCTTCCAAAATGTCACTGGCCAAAACATGGCAAGTCACCCGACTTAGTCAAAAGAGCCTGGGTTTGGAAATTGTTCTCTCAGTGACTGGGGCAAGTCACTTAATTTCTTTGAGCAGGAAATCTTACCATCTTTAGGAGTGGCTGCAATCTGAGAGGGAGGTCAGGAACTGCATCTCACCCCTGCCCTCTGCTGCAAAGCATCCCAGAGATCCTCTGTACTTGTAAATACTTATTGTCTCGATTCCTCACTAGACTGTAAGCACAGTTCCTGGCAGATGGTGGAGGCACAAAGATATGAGAGGGAGGGAGGGAGGAAGGAAGGGAGGGAGAAAGGGTAGAAGGAGGGAAGAAAGAGGGAGGGAGGGAGGAAGGAAGGAAGGGAGGGAGGGAGGGAGGGAAGGAGAGATGGGAAGGGAGGGAGGGAGGAAGGGAGGAAGGAGAGATGGGAAGGGAAGAAGGAGGGAGGGGGAGGGAGTGAGGAGGGAGGGGGGCCGGCCACTCTGCCAATGGCCCATGGGCAGCACTAGCTCACCTGGCAGGTTCAACTGATGTTTCCTACCCGGACTCCATCCCTAGCATCCTGTTAACCCTCAACAAGTAGAAAATTGAGCCTTCACGCTCTTGGCACCCTGGACATCCAGGAAGACCAGATATTCCAGACAGCTGTTGAAGCCACGGAGAAAGGCCCGAGGGATTGAAACTCTCAAACCAAATCTTCTCAAGGAATCCACCCCACCCACAGAGACTTACTGATGATCTCCACCTCACAGCTCTGACACTCTAAGTCAAAACAATGCCCAAATACTTTGGGGACCAATAATGGTGGCTTTGATTACTAGCATTTAAAAAGCACATTAAGACTTCAAAACTGTGAAAATAAACTCAACATTGAATTGGTGGATTGATTTTTCTTTCATTAAAATTCTACTTTTCTATAAAAAAATTTAAAAATGGCAAGCACCCAGCTTTTTGTTTCTCAAGGAGGGCTCATTTTTAAACTTTCAAAGTATAGTAAACAACTTCTAAATTCAGGATAATTGAAGGTCTGCCAGTTGGTGAGCAAAACAACAATGGCTTTCATATCAACCAAAAAAGGGAACGTGGCTCAATCAGGATTGTTTTTAACTGAATATCATTCTGCCAACTGCACTTCTAACTAAAATAACAAAAGCTGCTGCCTACAGACTACTAATGGACCGCTACCTGAATAAATATAATTGTGCTCATCACTTCTTTACATTAAAATTATTAGCTAAGAGTGGCTTTCCCCAGGGATTATTTTATGTGAATGAAAGACAATAACCAATTATTAGAAAAGTAAGTTACACTCAGATCAATTTTGCATTTCCATAGCACAAAATAGAAGAACTATAGTGTTTTATACCTCCACAAATAAGTAATTTCCTCTCCTTAAAGATATATTTGTATATGAACTAAGCCCCTAGCATAACCCACATAAGTAAATAAATCTAATTCATTCAGGAAGTATTATGCAAGGTACTGAAATTTCAAAATTATCTAATTATAAATACTAAGAAATTCCCTAGGAATCATTGATACACAAGCTCCTCAAAATATAAACAGACTTATTTTTATTCAGGGCATTAAAAAATAAAAACTGGTAAGGAAGACAAGGAGAAGACAGGGATTATATGAGACCTAATACTGTAAATTTCTGTTGTGTTCCATTAGAAAAAAGGCTGGAAAGAAGCCCACAGGAGCTGTGATATCAAGCGGACTTTTAATTCAATTATTCTTGAAACATCTTGAGTGGTGTTTCATTTTGATTCTAATGTCAAGCCACCATCACCTTTCCACCTCTAACAGGAAGGAAAAATCACAAATCTTAAAAACAAGGTCAGGTCACTAAGTCAAATGTAAAAAAAAAAAAAAATCAGTTTACTTCACTTTTTGTTACTTTATTTTGTTGTTTTAACATATATATTCTATGATATATGGGAGGAGTAGAGAAAATATTTACTACAAGAAGACTGATTTTCTTCATGTCTACTCTTTCATATGTTGATGAGCAGCATGTACCTTCATGGGCCCAAATTTTCCTTTTATGCTCACTTTAGCTGTTCAACAGTATATTATCATATTTACTTTATAATGATCCAAACTGGGTGTTTATTTTATGTTTATCATGGTATTGCTATGTTGCTATACTAGAAGAAAGCAGTTAAAGTTATCCAATATCACAGTAAAATTATTTCACACCAGAAACAAAGAATAAGTTATTAAATTTTAAGTTCTGATAAAATACTCTTCCATATCATTCACAGCTCATTAAATGTACTTAAGTTAAATGCCCATGGACATTTATTTATCAATTTGTGGTTTTTACACCCTTGGAAACATCTCAAAACTAGTTTTAATCAATCAGAGACTATCTCATTCATCTGAGTGCCCTCACCTGATGACTGGCACTTAGTAGAGGCTCAAAAAACCGCTGGCATAGTAATACCGAAACATGACTATGTTCTAAGAACTATGAGTTCAAAAATGATTGCAAATTTCTTCCCCAATCACATCTATATGACTATTAATTTTAGCATTCAATTTGCATTTTACCAAGTAAAATAAAGAAATGAGAAACAAGAGCTTTGTAATTCTTGTCCCTGCTACTGAATTACCTGATGGTAATTAATTAATTATGCAAAATGTTGGGGTGGGGTGGTGCATGTAATAATGCTTATAATAAACCAGAATAAGAGCCCTAAAAAACAAATTTTTTTATTCATCCATAAACCATTCCATGTGAAGCAAACCCACATAAAGAGCTTATTACAGTATTTGGGGCACAGTTACTTCTCTCTCTGGTCTAGTCATGATGATGTAGACTCTGTCAACTATTTAATATGTTTCTTGCTCCTCCACTGGCAAAAAAATAATTTGAGTTACAAAATGACTCCATAGGAGATACTGCTCACATTAAATATGCAGCGATTTTCAAAATGGGCTTGATTTAGATGACTGACAAAGTTGACTCTATTTTCTATAACTCTTTATGCACCCAAATCTGGAGATAGGGCCCCAATTTTTTTCTTCCTGAACTTCCAGCCCCTGCTTGGTCATGCAAACCTTTTATTCTTCTTTTCCTACAAAACGCAATCATTGCTATCAAAATATTTTCTTAAAATCTGCTCTAATAGAGTCATAAGAGATGCTTGAGATTTCCGTATTTGCTGTCTCAATTATCTTTTTGGAAGATAATTAATGCTTCACCCTGAGGCACTGAAAATAACTGTTGCAATAATCCAAAAATTCAATTCCCCAGAGTGGGTATCCTTAAACAAACATTCATTCTGGACAATTTAAGGTATTTGCTTTTGCAAATGTAAAGCCTACAGATGTGTCTTACCAAAAAAAAAAAAAAAAAGACAATAACGCTTTGCATTTGGACTGCAGAGGAAAATGACCTTTCAAAGTCATCATAGCACAAAGGGAAGTCACAGTCCCACTGGACTCTGGAAACCCCAATGTCCTCAGGGAGTAGAAGCCAAATGAGAGTGAAGGAAATCATAAATGTCCAGGTTAGTCTGCTTCATCTACACTGAGAAACTGTCCAAGTAAAACACGGTTATACCCACGGTTATTAGTGAAAATATCACCTCTGTTGTTAACTTATTCCCGGCAAATATATTTCTATTTCAATGGAAAAGAAGATCTGGGTTGACACTAATCAGACCCAACTGGAAGGCCATATTAGCAATTTGGCAGGTGCCTGAGGGCCATACCTAATCTGCATAAAATGGAGCAGATTGCAACCGCCCTCATCTTTTTTATTTTTAAACTGGTTTTTGAAGCCGAGCATACATAAAATCTCAGAGGGAGAGACAAGGAGATGGTAGTGCATACATTTTCCTTCATGCCTTTATTTTCATTCTTTTTGTGCAAAACCATCTTCTTGAATGGCTATTTACTAAAACAAAGATAACAAAATAAAAGGTGCTAGGCAAAGGAGTGGGCAGGGATCACAAATGCTTAAAAAAAAGTCATATCTTGTAATAGATCTTCACATCCTCTACAGTATAATTTTTTATCAATTTGAATTTGAATTTAGTGTTTTTATATTTTGTAAAGACGTGCTAAATGGAAATATACCCTGAATGTGGGAAACAAGCTGCAGCTAGCAGAGATTCCAAGACTAATCATTATTTATAAACCTATGATCTGTCTAACAGAGAAAAACATTATATTAAGTATCACCATTATCATCTCAACACTGGCTTCTGCTGCTCGTAGAATAATTTTAAATGACAGTGCTCGTTATAGCCCAAGAATTTATAATCTAAGTCATTCAGTTCAAGCCTGGGTGACTCTGAAAAATAACTCAGCAATAATGAATGATGAGTAATGTAAGCCACACAAAATCTAGAAAAGAAGAATAAACTCACAAAGGTAAGTATATCAAATAATTTTTTTAAATGGAGTTAATATAGACATGGGTGTCCCAAGAGAGAGCCATCATGGAAGAATTTGGTTTCTGCTGTTTTAGAAAGACATGTAGAAGGTGCTTAGCAGGGTGCTGAGGAGCCCAAGGATGTTACAAGGAAAATGGCTCCACTTCAGAGAAGCCACATCTCAACAGATGGTGGAATTAAGGTCAAGAAATGAAGAATCAGGGGCTTCCCTGGTGGCACAGTGGTTAAGAATCCGCCTGCCAATGCAGGGGGCATGGCTTTGAGCCCTGGTCCAAGAAGATCCCACACGCCGCGGAGCAACTAAGCCCATGCACCACAACTACTGAGCCTGTGCTCTAGAGCCCACGAGCCACAACTACTGAAGCCCACGCACCTAGAGTGCGTGCTCCGCAACAAGAGAAGCCCGCCCACCACAACGAAGAGCAGCCCCTGCTCAGTGCAACTAGAGAAAGCCCATGTGCAGCAACGAAGACCCAAAGCAGCCAAAAATAAATAAATAAAAATTTAAAATTTTATTAAAAAAGAAATGAAGAATCACTGGTGGTTTTGAGGGGGAATGTAAAAGGATCCTGAAGTTGCTTCACGGGGCAATGAGAAGCCACTGGAGAGCATCAAGAAATGATGGAGAGGGGGCTTCCCTGGTGGCGCAGTGGTTGAGAGTCCGCCTGCCAATGCAGGGGACACGGGTTCATGCCCCGGTCCGGGAAGATCCCACATGCCGTGGAGCGGCTGGGCCTGTGAGCCATGGCCACTGAGCCTGCGCATCCAGAGCCTGTGCTCCGCGATGGGAGAGGCCACAACAGTGAGAGGCCCGCGTACCGCAAAAAAAAAAAAAAAAGAAATGATGGAGAAATACCAATCTATCAAAATCAACAAAAGGCAGGTACAAGCTTTCCTAGAGCTACAGAATCTAGGTCATAGGAGACTGCTGCATAAACTGGGCCATACAGAACTAAACAAGACTGCTGCAGTCTAAAGGAAAAAGGAGGATGAATGCTGGCAACCTTGGAAGGAATGATGGGATCTGAAGACAGGCAAAAGAGAAAGGCAGGTGTGCTATCAAGTTAGCAGTACTGGATTAGAATCAGAAGACCAAGTCATTTACCCCTCTGTACCTCTCCATCTCCTCCCCTGTAAACAAGATCATAATGGCCTCCATCTCAAGAGTTGTTGAGAGCATTCAGTGAAGTAATACGAATTCAGGTTCTCTGTAAATTCTAAACTGCTAACCAAATGTAAGCTGCCATTGTTGACATTATAAAGAGTAAGCAGGATGACAAAGAGTTTAAAATGACTGATTTCTGGGCTGCCCTGGTGGCTCAGTGGTTCAGAGTCCGCCTGCCGATGCAGGGGACACAGGTTTGTGCCCCCGTCCGGGAAGATCCCACATGCCGTGGAGCGGCTGGGCCCGTGAGCCATGGCCGCTGAGCCTGCACGTCCAGAGCCTGTGCCCCACAATGGGAGAGGCCACAACAGTGAGAGACCCGCGTACCGCAAAAAAAAAAAAGACTGATTTCTTGTTTAGAATCCCAGGGGAAGGAGGACAGTATTTTCTCTGACCATGAGTGAGAGTGAAGCTCCTAAAGAGCCAAGTGAATGTTCTAACAAGTTGAATCTGAAGTCGTGATGAATAGTCAGTCTTTGAACTTTTAAAAACAAAGATCTAAAAAAGATTTAACCAAGTGAAAAAAATTCATGTTTGACCAGATAAAGACAGTATAACTATGGACCCATGGGAGTGGAGGTCATTTTGTAATTTCCTGTGATAGAGGACAAAATTCCAGGTGGTTGCAAAGAACCCACATACATAAGTCCTTACTATGAGCTGAACACTTTCTCACTGTATTAACTTTCACAAAAATCCTATGACATAGATATGAGAGGCTCCATTTTAGATTTAGCTAAATAACTTGCCTAACATCGCAAAGATGTTAAGTGGCAGAGACTGGAAGCCAGGTGTGCCTGATGTCATAGCCGATATTTTTTCCCCATATCATGCATGGCACCTCTTACCCTTTGAAGAACTCCTGCTTAGCCTTTGAAATCCAACTCCAACAATACCTCCAGATGGAACAGCCCTTTTCCTATTCCCCCCAAGATAATTAATCTCACTATGCTGGTATTTATTCATGAGGTAAATTACTAAACAGTTCATGTAAAATCCCGTTTCCCCATTAAACTGTAGGCCACTCCATGGAGTTTCATCTTAGCCATCCTTGCAGCTGTAGCACTGAGCCAAGCACCAAACAGACACCCCATAAATATGTACTGAATGAATCAATGGAATTTAAAGACTCCAAATTCCCACTAAGTAACTTGATCTCAAGTCCTTTTTTATCAATCACCCTTATTCATTGATTGAGGGTCACCTATGAGTCAGGTAGAATTGCTCTAGATGTCCTACACCAATACACTCATACATTGTATCATTTAATCCTCAAGTTATTCCCATAAAGTAAGAATTATCCCCATTTTACAGATTAAGAAATAGTAGCAGGAAAAGATTAAGCAGCTTGCTATAGGCACATCGCTTCTAATAATAATTATGAAAATAATAATATCCTGAATTAAGTTCCTATTTTGTGGGAAGCACAGTGCTAGGATTTAACATATCTTACCTCCTTTGATCTTCTCAACACACCAATAAGGTAGATGTTATCATCACATTTTGCAGATGAGAACACCAGAGGACAAAAAGGTTAAGTAGTTTCCAAAGATTATACAGCTAACAAACAGCATATCTACTATTTAAACTCAAGTTTTTATGACTCCAAAGCCCACATTCTTTCCATTGTATCAAGATCCTTTCTACTATATTATGTTGCCTAAATCTTTCTATTTTAAATACTTATGATAAGCACTTGAGAGAAAATAAATCCCTAATGGAGTATTTAAACCTAAATTGCTCACATTTAATAAATGGGTCAGTCAGAATTAAAAATAATATATTTATGCAAGCAAAAGGTGGTACAGGAATGTAGGCCTAATTCAATGAACTGAATCAGTTGTATTTTGTTGGACCACAATAACATATATCTTTTTTTTTTTTTTTTTTTTTTTTTGCGGTACGCGGGCCTCTCACTGTTGTGGCCTCTCCCATTGCGGAGCACAGGCTCCAGATGCGCAGGCTCAGCGGCCATGGCTCACGGGCCCAGCCGCTCCACGGCATGTGGGATCTTCCCGGACCGAGGCACGAACCCGTGCCCCCTGCATCGGCAGGCGGACTCTCAACCACTGCACCACCAGGGAAGCCCAATATGTATCATTTTTGAACATAAAAAGCTTTGTAACATTAATATTCTCTTCCAAATGCAGCATTAAATTTTTTCATTCAATTGTTTTAACATTTCTGGAGTGTTTACCCAGGTATTAGAAGTACACGGTAGTGAACAAGATAGGCATGGTGCCCACACTCATGAAACTTAAGAGTCTACTAGGTCTAACCAATAAGCAAAGGCAAAATGAGAAATTCAACAAGTGCTAAGCACAAAATAATAGGATGCTATGAGAAAGAATAATCAGATAGGGAAAACAGCTCAAGGAATGAAAAGGAAAGTTTTCACTAAAATGTGGTGAAAACAGGGTAGTGAGCAAAAGTGGGCGAAAGAATGTATACACGGTCATGAAGCAGGAAAGATCTGGCCTAGGCTGACTTAAAGAAGGCCCGTGTGGCTGAGAGCAGAAATGGGGAGAGTAAGTGCTTAAGGATGGAGGCCAGGACAGGTTAGAAAGAGCTTTGCAGGTCACAGCAAGTATTTGAATTTTAGTCTAAATCAAACAGAAAACCAGGGAAGGGTTTTGGGTAAATGAACGGCATTATTCAGTTTTTGTATTTAAGCCATGACTCTGGCAGGCTGGGGTGGAGGGAGTGTTGTGTTGAGGTCCTGAACTAAAGTGGCTCAGGAGTGAAAGGCAGAGAAGCCAGTTTGAGGGCTGTTGCAACAGGCTAGGTGAGAAGGGATGGTCAACTGGATGAGGTGGAAGCAGTGCAACTGAAGATGATTAAACATTTACAAATCTTCTTACCCAATATCACTGAGCTCCTTGACATTGAAAACAAACACAAACGCAGATGACAACAAACACCAATCATACTGAGAACATGAAGAAGTTTCATAGGTACTGGTAATATTCTATTTCCTAAGCGGAGTGGTGAACACAAGGGTACTTGTCTTACTATTTACTCTTTAGTGTTAAGCGTATACATGACATATTCTTCTGTGAGTGTGCCATATTTCATAATAAAACATTTAAATACTATGGATGCTATGCATTTTAAATGACTGCTATACCTTAGAATACTCAGATATAGCTGTCTTGTAATTGCAGGCATGCTTTATAAATTCTTCAGTTTGACCCTTAAATCAGGACAATAAAGCCCTTCACCAGCCCGAATTCTACTTAAAAGTATTTTCTAACTCCAGGTTAACTATAATAACAAGAAAACTCATTAAGTTTTAAGTTAAATTTAAAGCCTGAAGTCTGACAATTTAACATCTTAAATATCAGTGAAAATTAATCATGAATTTGTCACCTGGGAATATAGTCGAGAATTTTAAAAAGTATTGAACATTACTCCAATTGGTCATAAACATAGAAGGACATCAAATACAAAGATATTTATTAAAGAGTTATCTGCAAAAATGAAGAGCTCTAAACAACCTAAATGCCTAAAACAAACGGGATGGTTAAGTAAATTATGGTATAACCCACACCATCAACCATTAGGAAAACATTAAAAATTAATGCCACGGAAAATGTTTGCTATATTAAGTATATACAAATATAGTCCTGTGCCTACGAGGAGGGAAAGGAAAAGAAACTAAAAGGGATGTAGAAATCTTTAACTTTATCAGCAAAACTTTTAAGATAAGAAATATCTTGGACCACAGGTGATATCAAAGGGCAATTTTACTTTATCCTTCCCACTGTTTTGTATTTTTCAAACTTCCTATAATGGATGAATTTATTACTGTTAAAATTCTGTGCTTTCCTTGCAAATCATTAAGCAAAACAACCTACACACGAAAGGAAGCTATTTGCATTCAGAAATCTCTGTTCTTTTATAAATTCTAGACTATTTTCAGATGAGAAATCGTCCAATTTAGAAACCTTTAGATAGAAACATGAACAGTTCCGATGCTGCCTAAAAGGATATTAAGCAAGAAAGCCTGATATTCAAAGTGGCTGGATAGGAGCACCAACAAATTAAATCAATCTGGTCAGTTAGCAGAAATTAACTCCTCTCCTAGTCTTCATCCTCTATCCAGCAACACCTGCACAGTGCCTCCTGGGGTGGCAGGACACCAAACCACAGGAAGTCAGAAAACAATGTCTGTCAACAAGGGGCTTCTTATCACCTGGCTGGAGAAAGAATAGGTAAGGCAAGGACACCAGGCACAAATCAGCAAGTAAATGATCCCTGGACAGATGCCCAGTGAGGGAAAGAAGGGCCCCTAAGTGCTGGATGAATAAGACTTCCCCTCTGGAAATACTAAAGAGGATTACCAAACAGGACAAGCAGCCAATGCCTATTCAGTGAAAGCAATGGTAACACCATGACAAGGAAGGAGATAAGAACTTCTCAAAGACTAGCACTCCTGACTCCTGACATGGACCTGCTTGCTCTGATTTAGCTCACTTCCCTTTGTGGGCTGCCTAGAGAATGATTATTATGTTAACAGATAGAAGGTAAAATATAAGTGGCAGCTCTAATTGACATAACCAATAACTCTCAGTTAATGGTTACTTACCTTAATTAAAATAGTGCACATTATTTAGAAGAAAGTTTTAAAATACCATGGTAAAGAGCAATATAGGATATAAAATGGCTCAGTATAATTTTGGGTGAAACCACAAAAGAAAAATGTGCCAGTTAAGCCAGAGATTATTCATCTACCATGTATACTTAGCATAAAGAAAGTATACTCATTAAAAAAAATACAAACACTGTGAATAGTGCTTTAATGCTATGTGAGTCTTTTTAGGCCCCCAGAATTTTAAATAACATTTATAAAAACATTGCGTTAAGTTAAAAGACATTTTAAATAAAATCATGCAAATCCCAAACAAGTAATTTTTTAAAAAACAATTTGGTATTCTTTATTTTTGCCTTCATAGCATTACATTACTTTGATTAGAACACCGGACTACCCATTTTTTCCCCTTTTTGGTTATGCCCTTAAAATAACTGTGATGCTCCCATAGCTAAGAGCTTTAAACTTGTAAATAACCCCTCCCAGAAGCCTAAATCTCCATATCTTAATATCATGAAAGCTGGAACTGTAAAATAAAATCTGTTAGCAGCTGAAATCTTAATGAGGTTCTACAAAGAAGCGGCTTTTCTGCAATGACTCAATGCATGGAAACAGTTGAGTAATTATAAATGCATGGGCTGAATATGAGTTGGCAAATATAATACCACAGAATGTACCCAGAACTAGGGTTGTCCCAGTTCAAATGAGACTATATTCCTTTACCAGTGCAGGCACACGACTAACCTGAAATGTCTTTGGCTGAGAGATAGGTGTGAGCCCATAAAATTATGTCCCTTGACACCCCATTTACATGGTGACAATCTGTTCTGGCCCACCAGCAGCCTGTTCTTCAACAACAAAGCACTTCGGAAGGAACACTGCATAATGTTGGTTTCATTTGACATTATAGAAGCCAGCGACAATTGGACTGGAGAGGTGGTTCTCAAAACCTGGGGACATGAGACCCGCCCACCAAGAAAAGAATTTATGAAAATGAAGATTCTGGGGTCTGCCACCACGGGACTGGATGCATTAGGTCAGGATAAGCCCAGGAATCTGCACTTACAGAAGTACCCCACAGCAAAGCAGGCCTCTCAGGGAGATACTAGGATAGAGAGTGTCTCCCCAGGGGAAGTATAGGAAGGCCAGAGGGAACAGGCAAGTGATGGGTGAGACAGGGGAGCTACATTTTTTTTAAGTACTCTACCACTATCATTTTTTCAGGGAAAACGAAAGGAGTTTCCTCAAAAGTATTCTCTGAACCTTCGCACATAGAGCTGCAAACTTAGAACATGTCCTAGAAATATTTTAGTACAATTATTCATGGTAAGGAAATCAAACTCCACATGCTTATTTCTATATATAAATATATATTCTTAAAAAGGAAAAAAGAAGAAAAAAGCTCTCAGGGCCAGACACTTTCAAATTCATTCTTACTTAGGAATTCCAAAAATTTAGGAATGCTTAATTATATGAATATTGCATGGTCCGTGGTAAGTACTGTTATTTATTCTCTGCATACTACAGATAAAAAGCAGGCAGTCTTTACAATTAACACACCTAACAAGGTAGGAAGTTAAAATGTAAACACGGTGAAACCCTATATTTTCATAATTATGTTTCCACAATTCTTACTTATTTTTCCCTAAGCCCATTAAATTCCCAGCCCTATATGCTAATAATACGTTTAGTTTTCACCATGTATACTCCTTTGTGAGAAAACCCAGGGAAATACCAACATTTTCAGCTGACAGTCTACCCCCTTGAAGAACAGAGGTTTCCACAGAGCCTTCTGAGAGCTTAGTTAGTATCTTAAGAGCCATAAGCCACCCCCAGAAGTCATCTGGCTCATGGCACTCACTATGGAAAGCATATGGAACACCTTTATGAAGCTAAACTATGCTGGGCTTAAATCAAAAGAATAAACTTGAAAGATATGGAGCCATAGGAGTCTCAGAGGTACAAAAGCCCGCTTCTCCTGAAACTTACAGTAAGTTAAGCAATGACATTGTTAGAAAGAGGTATGTAGTCTATAGCTTAGGAAAGCAGACATCAAAAAGCTGAAAGTATGGGTGTGATTCTGTGGATAGTGCTGTTTTGAGGGAGATGGTTTAAAAGAGATGTGAGGCTGTAAAAATGCCTGTACAGTCACAAAAATGGGAAAGATATGAATGGGCATCGTCGTGAAAAATAATAGTAATAAGAATAACATTCATTGAATATGATGCCACTCATTGGTCATTAAAATAATCTCACTTAGGGCTTCCCTGGTGGCGCAGTGGTTGAGAGTCTGCCTGCCGATGCAGGGGACACGGGTTCGTGCCCCGGGCTGGGAAGATCCCACATGCCGCGGAGCGGCTGGGCCCATGAGCCATGGCCGCTGGGCCTGCGCGTCCGGGGCCTGTGCTCCGCAGTGGGAGAGGCCACAACAGTGAGAGGCCCGCGTACCGCAAAAAAAAAAAAAAAAAAAAAAAAAACTCACTTAATCTTTAAAACTGTCCTAAAGTAAGGTGGGCTCTGAACCCATTCTCGAGATGAAGTGTAGAGAATTTCAGGTACTCTCCTAAGGTCAGCTCCCCTAGTAAGAAATGAGGTCAGGATCTGAACACTGCACTAGAAAGCCTTCTGTGTGGCTGCCTCGGAAGTTCTCCTATGAGCTTAAAACTTGAAAATTACATAAAAAGTGTAGAAAGTAGAGTGGAGAAATAAGCAGGAATCTCTAAAAGAATCTTAACAAAGAGGTCACAGCCCCAAAACACCTGAGACAAGCGAAACCTGCTAACATTCACAAAGGTGTTTGGTAAAATCAGGGACCAAACGATGATCTACGAAAAGACAGGACAACGGTTTAAGGGAGATGATATCATGTAAAAAGATGAAAAGACTGGAGGCAAAACTACCCAATTACCCATCTATCCCCATTTTCTTCTGCTAAAGCAAAAGAAGCTTCAAACTAGAAATGCTAGAACAACGGCTTGAGAAGGCCCTGAAAGCTAATACAGGAAATAAAGCCATAAAAGAACATCAGACTGCTGTAAACGAGTGTAAGCCTCCTGGCCCAGAAAACTCACATCCCAGGGTATTGGAGGAATTTGTAGATGTGATATCTGATAGTAAAAATAAGTAAATACATACATACATAAAATCATGAAGAAACAGAAGAATTCCAGAACAAGTCAAACTGTTAACTCCAAGTTCAAAATGTAAGAAGTAAAAAAAGTTCAGTCCACAAAGAAAGTATAAAGCCAAATTAAAATCATGTCCTTTGACCAGGGGTATAAGAATGGCAGAAATATTTGAGAAAAGCTTTCATGATACCTTAGTGGACCAGACAGACAGTACAGTTAGGTAGTTTGTGCCTTGCTCAATAATAACTAGTCTCCAAGTAAACAGTCAGCCTCCAAGGTGGTCTTCAGGGTTATGACCCAGCATTCTGTGTTTGGCCCTGCCCATTCAACATTTTGCTAATGATTTGGATGAAGATGCTTATAAAATGGGTAGAGTCCACAAAGCCAATATAGTTGATAATATAATTTAGATTAAAAATTATCTCAGGACTTCCCAGGTGGCACAGTGGTTAAGAATACACCTGCTAATGCAGGGAACACACCTTCGAGCCCTGGTCCAGGAAGATCCCACATGCTGCAGAGCAACTAAGCCTATACACCACAACTACTGAGCCTGTGCTCTAGAGCCTGCAAGCCACAACTACTGAAGCCCGCGTGCCTAGAGCCCGTGCTCCACAACAAGAGAAGCCACCGCAATGAGAAGCCCGCGCACCGCAACAAAGAGTAGCCCCTGCTCGCCACAACTAGAGAAAGCCTGCGCACAGCAATGAAGACCCAACGCAGCCAAAAAATTAATTAATTAATTAAAAAATTATCTCAGTGGGCCATTAACACTTGAATAGATAAGGCAAAATGAAATTTACCAAGAATTAATATATTAGTGTCATGTATACTGATATATGTACAGTATATATGACAGATATATATATATATAAATTTTGACCTTCCCTAAATTCTTGCAAAAAAAACAAAAGAGCGAAAATTGATTACATTAAGGTTATTCAACATGAGCCCCTACTGTGAACATCTGCCAAAAACAATTAATGCATTTCTAGAAAGTCAAGATCACATGTGAGGTAATGAGATGAGTTAGTTTCAAAGGGCCATGGACAACTGGAGAGCAACCAAAGACAAGGGTGATACAGAGCATGAAAGGATAGAAGAGGGACCAAATATACACGCAGACATCTGTGGTTGTTTAGCCTACAGAGAGGAAGTCTTAGAGAGGGCATGATCGTTACTTTCCAAATATCTTAACTGTCCTACAAAGGAAGTAGTATTGGTACACTCTGTCTGAAGACTATTTCCTTTATTCTTTTACAATCCTCAGGAAATGATAAAACTAGAGCAACGTGACAGACATCTATAGCCTCGGAAAGGAGTGAGTTCCCCATCCCTAGAAGCACAGACTAGTAACACTCCACCAGAGAAACTGGAGGAGATTCCGGAATATGGTGGGAGGTGGGAAGAGATGATCTCTAATTATGTTTTAGGGCTCAACCCCAATCCTAATAGTCCATTCCAGTTTTTCCCTTTTCACAGGCAGCCCTACACACTACTCAGCTGTGATCTACACTGCACTGGAAGGGGGGGGGGGAATTTATAGTAGATTTATTGATGTACAAAAGGCATTGAATAAAATAATAGGTAGAAAGCTGAATTCAGATCATGTGTAAATCTCCAACATTTTACAGAGCAATATTCAGCTATAAGATATTGCATAGTTAATACCATTTCCCCGAGGAATAGCTTTTTCCATGGACAAGATGGTGAATTAACACATTTATCATGGCTAAATTAATCTGTGCCCTACAGTTCTGCCTACTTTATATTTTTAATACCTTACTTAAAAAATCAAAACTAGATTTTTCTATGCCATGGTGTTATAACACCACCTGCAACAAATGTCAAGTTTTTAATAAAGGAGGAATCTTGCTTAAAATATGCATGCTGTCTAGCATTGGTTTGTTTTTAAAGATTGGTCACAGTGCGAATGCCCTTTCTACTGCAGGGGGTAATGTTAAGAAATTCAACTTCAAAAGAGTCTGTAGCTCATCTTCCCAATGTAATGATACCACTGCTAAGTCTGGATTTAATCACAGGAGTGCAAAGAATGAAGCGGAGAGGAAGTGCGTCAGCACGGCTCCCTCTCTCTCCATCAATGCCATCCCCCACCCCACTGACTTTTCTTTTTGGTTTGTACACACTCTATAGGCCAGAGTCATTAATAACCTGTGTAAACAGACTATTTTAGAGACTATGAACTGCCTTTCTCTGTGTTATTTTAGCAGTTAAGGGTATTTGAGGGATTGTTAAAACTCTATAGAACAAAATCTTTGTTGAAAATATATCAAGGGCAGGTTGTCTTCCCTGCTCCCTGAAACTTTACCAGGACTCCTTGAACTCTGACCTGAAAAGGACACTTGGTCAGCCAAACTTAATCCCAGGCTCTGAGATTAGTTTAATGATATTTGAGGCAGCTAGGATCAACCATGCTGAATTTTGTGGCCACATTGTAAAACGAGCCATTGTTCCTTGGGGCGGAATACTCTCATCTCAACTGGTATTTGAGTTAAACTGCTGTTACAGATCACCCACCCATTCCTCAATGCAAATAACCTGACAGTCAGAATAGGACCTATTAATGCCTCATTTATCAGAACTCAGTATTTTCCAGTATCATCTTCCCAAAGAATTGGACAAAGAATGCAGGGGATTGTCATCTTTACCAATTTCCAGTCTTGAAGGGAGATGACAACTCTGAAAAACTGACCTCCCAGAGCATGTTGTTATAACTTTAACTATGGAACATTTTAGGCTGCAGTTCAAGAAGAATGAATGCTCCATTATTTTAACCGACTTCTCAGGGTGGTCACTTTATTTTTTAATGCAGTGTACTACACAAGAATGACATCATAAGGCTATCATAAAAGCAAGTGTTAAAACCTATGATGAATTTTCCTCCTAGAAGCAGTTAATAAGTGTAAAAGTAGATCAAAACATACACTTAAGTCCTGGTAAAACATTTACATTCACCTTTGTAAATACAAAAATAAAAAGTTTTCTAAAAAGTCATAAAAGTCCTTTGTGCCTCTTACTTCTAAAGCTCTATTAGTGATCTTAGAAGCCTAGCGGCTTTTTTCTAATTAAAGAAGCCCAAATAGTAATTGCTAATAAATGGCATTTACTGATCTTGTGTAGTTTCTTTCTTCTTAGGATAAAGATCTCATCTTTATTGAGTAGAGTTTGTCATCCAGACGCTCACCAAGCATATGTATGCACGACAACCCCCTTTAATTTTCCTTGCTTATATTTATATTCAAACAAAAAGTGAAAGAGGCCGTAGACAGTATTACCACCAAATGAGTATTGTTCTATTTATTAACATAGTTTTTAACAAATATTCTATTAACGTGAATACCTACCATGCTCTAGTCACTATGCTAAGAACACTACTTGTATGTCATCTTATCCTCCCAACATTATGAGGGTAGGTACTATTCTTATTTACAGATAAACAAACTGAGGTTCATGGAAGTTTGCACACTTTTTCAATGTCACAAAGCAAGCAAGTGGTAGTCAACATATGCACTCCAGCAGTGTGATTCTAAAGCCAGTATTTTAGCAATGAGAGTGGTTATAACGTATCAATAGTATGGACTGTACGGCAAGCAGTGGGTGTGGATAGTACATGGTCTCTAGACTAAAATAACTCACAGACCAGGGGAGAAAAGATAGGTAAACAGATAAACTAGAATCTATTGTGCTAACTGCTGTTACAAAGATAGGTGCTCTAGGAGCATAGAGAAGAAAGCACTAATTAATGCTATTTGGTGAATGGACAGTGGATGATCCTCCTAGGATGATAACTACAATTGTAATCGGTTCTTAAGTGTCCCACGTAACCTGGAGAGAGAATAAACATTTCAGAAAATGCATAAAGACAAAGATTCATGAGAGAATATGGTGCATCTGAGGAACAAGGAGAAATTCAACTCTGAATGAGGGCAGAAAATGCAAGCCGTTACATGATTGCAAGGGGATGAAAAGACGACAAGCTAGATCATGGGGCCCCTAAATTTGGTGACTAGAAAAGCACGGTGAAAAGTGATTTGAGATGGATGGAAGCTAGATTAGAAGAATGGAGTGATGCAACCTTTGAATACATTTAACAAGGAAACGATAGAATATGGTGGTGGCCTGAGTCAGGGAATAAATACTGAGAATCTCTGTTTCAGTTTGGGGCAGTCTTGATTGAGCATTTCTGTAGACCAAACAGAAAGAAGCGGCAGAAAGGGAGAAATCAAAGCTACAAGAACTCTCAGGACAAATGATGAAGAAAAGCCCCCAGAAAGGTGAGAGAGTAAGCAAGTGAGTGAGCCAGTCGCCCCACTAACACACACACACCCCCAACACACAGAGACGACAATGCCTGCTCCAGCACTTCGTTAGCTCGTCTTTTGTACTGTTCTCAATTCTATGTGTCTTTGTCTTCTTTTCCCAACTAAGTAATAAGTCCCTCAAGGGCAGCGGCCAGGTTTTCTATTTCTTTGAATCTCCCTCCTTACTTAAACAATGTGGACACATCTGAGCTAGGCATGTGTACCTTGTCATGGTGGGCCTGGGAGGAAATCAGGGATGGATCAAAAGAGACAACACCTCCCCTAACGGGAACAAGTCACAGATGAAAAATAGAAACTGTGCAAGTTTGTTTTGCATGGTACGAGCTGTCCCAGATGGAACTGTAAAATATATGGAGAATGTAATTGAGCTATTTATCAGGAAAAGACCGTGTAATAAATTGTCACATTATAAATAATCCTGTTAGAGCAGGGGCTCAGGAGTGAATCTGTTATCTCCTACTTCGCTTACAGTAACTAAATGCAAGTATAGTTGATAACAGAAAACACCAGTGCCAAGGAATATTACAATGTTGTTTTAAAAAATTTATTTAAAATTAATACATGAAATGCTTGTGCTAGCTCTTTGGTTCCTCAAATTAGAAGAAAACATTTCTAAATAAAATTTATATCTTCTCATAATCCGTATGTTTATTTTTATAACTTACTCAGTGTTTAATCGGAGAATAGTATTCAAAAGCACATATGCAATCGTTTCTTAGCATCATAGATTTTGGCTCACAGGTTTTGAAGTCCTCAATTTTATAGATAAGAAAACTGAAGTTCAGAGAAGTGACTTCTTCAAAAACATGCATTTTTAATAATAGTGCCAGATTTAAAGCCTAGTTTTCCTAACTCATTGTCCCATAGTCTTTCACTAAGCAAACCTAAAACTGAAACCAAACTCTGAAGTTTTTCTCTCGGAATCGAATCAGAAATCCTTGCTGGCACGATGAGCTTTCTGCCCCTCTGCTCTCAGTCTTCCCTGATTTCCCACGACAGATTCACAAACAAGCTGCGGCCAACACTGCTACCTATCTGCCCAATATCCACTCTCCCTTTCTTTCTTCCCAAAGAATCCCAATTTTTTTCTTAGAAGCACTGTGTCAAATAAAAAATTTGATTTCCCAGGCTCTCTAGACCTGAAACTGAGAGAAATGACAAAGTCCTAGGGGATGAAAGCCCTTCCAGAATAATAAAGACAGAGCTTCAGGAGGAGAGGGATTGGGCCTTTTGTCCTTCTTTCCCCACCCTCTTCCTGCCTGGAATCTGCCCTGGATGTCTAGAGGTACAGCAGCCATTTAGCAAACATAAGAAGAGAAGCCAGGAAGACAGCTGGAGGCTGTGTCCCTGGCAGCACTGGGAAATACTGTATTATCCTGGATGGGTCACTACGTAAGACAAATAGAGCCCCTATGTGGTTAAACCACCACCGTAGAGTTTCTGCTACATGTAGTCACTTGCAATCTTAACTGATTAATACCTAAACTAACGTCTTACTATGCAGTGACATATTCCTAACATATCATTGCCCAGACTCAAAAACCTTTCAGCGGAGGTCTCACGCAGGAGGCCACTAAATCAACATTAACTCTTCAACCTGGCATCCACAGCTCTTTATGATAGATTCTTGAGTCCTGATAGCTCCCCTAAACACACCCTGCCTACCAGCTAAACAGAACTCCCTGCCAACTGCCTCTCTCACCTCATCTCTGCCCATCAAAATCCTACAGTCTTGTCAAGGCTCCTCTCACACATCACTTCCCTCATCAGTCTAAATGGATCCCTCCAACCTGGTAAGATGTCTCCCCATTTTGAACTCTCCCAGTCATTTTGTCTGCCCCCTCCAAGATGACTCCACAGCCCCTGCACTCGTGTGCTCTCCTAGGCAAGAGGCACCCTGAAGGCAGGACCTTGTCATTCTGGCATGGAAGCCCCCCCTCCAACCCCGGCCCAGCGCCTGACACAGAGCAGATGATTAATAGCACTTCTTAAATTGAATTAATAAACACTTCCCCCTCTCCTAATGCATCTCTGACTGCTCCGGGAAAGAGTCCACGCCAGCACTCTAATGACTTACGAGGGAGCATGTGTGACAGCAGGAGTAAACTGCGGTATTGTTTTGACACCAGCACAAGTGATAATGGGCTGTTACTCGGTGTGTCAAAGCGCTCACTCAAGACTCCTGCGCCAGCCTCTCCTGCCCGTAACAAACCCCAGTCTGCAAAAGCCTTCCATTCGGAGCACCATGTGGCTTCTGCTTAAGAAAAGCCTCTAGCTGGTCACTGCTCTCCCTGTGGATCCCAAATGAAACAGCATGATTCCAGCAGGAGCAGGGTCTCAGTGGGATCCGTCAGCACACACCTGTCCTTCCAGAAATGATCCCCGGCAGCTAGACAGGGGTAAAGAGCAGGACGGGGTGGCCAAGGGCAGAAGAACAGTGTGTTCTGATTACGTAAAGGCTACACCTTAGCAATACTGAGGAAGCATTCAGTTCAGACGGCAAAAAGTTGGGAATCATAAAAGAAGGAAAAGTCTACAGGATGAGAGCCTGTGCAATTTGAATACAATCTAAAAAACAAAATAACTCAAATAAGAATGAGAGCCATAACATTTACATATTAAAATACAGAAGCGAGAAACATGCTGTCCTTCTTCACGGTACAGGGTTCCTATAACTCGCACTAGCTCCACGACTGCAAGCCCCTAAAGAAAACGTTATCTTCCGTAACAGAACAGTTAAGTTTGGGAATTCCCTGGTGGTCCAGTGGTTAAGACTCAGCACTTTCACTGCCGTGGGCCCTGGTTCAATCCCTGATCAGGAAACTAAGATCTCACAAGCCATGTGGCACAGCCAAAATGAAAAAAACACCAGAAGACTTAAGTTTGTCATCTGCCCAATGGCCAAGTAAGTGTTCAAAGTAAGCTAAAACAAAGTAACTGTTACATACACTATTAATTGGAATGGAGACTAAGTCATCAATATTACTGTAAATCTCTGAGGAAAGTTGCTAATCATTAGCCATATGTATCACTGACGGTGCCTTATAGTATTGTTTTAACTTACTAGCTACTATGTATACTATAATTAAAAATGATATTGCTTTAACAAGCATTTAATACTAAATGCATGCTGGCTAAAAAATAACTGAAAGAACATTAATACAATAATAACACAATAATAATAGCAAAGCTGCATTAAAATGAACGAACATTAATAACATACAATAATAACATACAATAATAATATCAAAATTGCATTAAAATCTGTAGATATTTGATTTGATGGGAAGGTGACTCCTTCATTCATGAGAAATTGCGTTAAATGAATTCATCCCTCACTCCCCAGATGAGATTGTGCTTGCTAGGTGTCCAGTGACCCCATTACCTCTCTAATGCCTCCCCCACAGGTCTGTGGTGGCCATGTAAACCTTTATGATTAGAAGCTAGTCCCCGTGACACCTGCACTGTGCCCCTCCTGGTCTAGCCTGTCTCCTTCCTGACTGGAGTGATACTCCATCCTACTCTCCAAGCCCTCTGAGGGCAGCCTCCAGGCCCAGCACCACTCCCTGTGAGCTGTCCTTCTCTGCAGGCTGCTCCCAGCCCCATCAAGCCTGTCAACCGACTTGTAGCATCACTGCTGCTCCCACTGCCACTGCAAATGGCCACAGGGAAAAGGGTAGCTGTCAGATGCACAGGCCTCGGCCGGGGTGAGTACTCGGGCAAGTTAAAAATAGGACAACTGGATCCAGAAGGGAGTGGGCACCAGGACTTGGCAGGAGTCATCATAATATTTGGCAGAAGAAACATTATATTTCTATTTTAGTGTGTTTTAGTTATTTCGATATAGGTGTGGTTCTATTATACCAAAGTGGGTTATTTTGCTTAAAATCTAGTGGATTATACTTTGTGGGGAATTGAATGAATTTTAAAAATACACAATTTTAAAAACACTACTTTATGTACAAATCTATGAATGGATAAGTATCAAATAGGAGACTATCCCCTAATAATTATATTTGACTTTGAGGTACACCATGCAATTTTTGATACAGATTTACCTTCATAATTATACTTTCCTTAGAGTATTAATAGCTTTCAGTTGGTAATTCTAATATTAAAATAAACACACACCAAAACACAGTGGGACCACACATCTACTAGCTGGCAGGAAAAAGGTCTTCAAATGCTGTATTTTCCCACAAGTAATAAATGCATGCTTAATTTTTTTTTAATAATAGAATATTGCTCAAAAAAGGGCAGGGAGGGGAGACAGGAATTTTTTTTTTCTGATTTAAACTCTGCATTTTATTCACATTGACACTGGATCTGGCATACCCAAAAGAACAATATTAAGGGGAAAAAAAGAAATATTGACTTATGTAATCAGAAAAGTAACGTTGAGACAGGAATATGTTAAATAGTAAGAAAAGGGAGAGAAACAGTGAGAATGGAAGAAGACTACAGAAATCAGGGGAAAGAAATTAATAAATCACAATAAATTAAAACTGCTACTTTGGAGTTCACTGCCGGTTCGTTTCTTATTGCCCTATTTACAAGCTAACTGCATCATGCTGCAACGTAACTGAATATAGCATAACGTGACCTAATATCTTTATCTAGTTGGGCTCTTTAGTCACACAAATACCACTATTTACTTTTTTTTCTTTAAGCTGTGATCATTTAGTCCAGGTAAAAGTGTACCAAAGTGAAGCTATCTCCTGTGAGATGCTCCAGGAAGGAGAATGAAAAGAAGGAGCCGTGATTCAAAGGTAACATGACATTCAAATTTTCTAGGACACAAATACCTATTGACAATGTGTCCCCGGGGAAAACATTTACATTCCTTCCGCTCCACACAGCCCCAGATTTGCTTTGAGGCAGTTCCACAAGTGGAACCACATCAGAAGAAAAGATATGAACAACTATTTTGGAAGAGGAATGAGAGGGGAAATAGCCTGGTTTTCAATCCAACTGTGGAAAAGCTGTGTTAAACTAGATGGTTTCACTGTAGTCAAGCTGCATTTGTACCGAGGTAACTTGATATTTAGAACGCTGTAGAAGGAGAAGATTGAACAGACACAAAGTGTTTGTCACTTGACTTAAAAACTAGCTCATTTTATTACAAAGCCATTAGTGAAATGTAAAACTTTTTAAATTTGTTATTAATAAGGCTATTTCATTTTTTAAAACACACAATTTCAACCAGATGACGTGGGGGGAGAAATTTTATAAAATTTCTGTCAGCATATATAAAATACAGATTAAATTCTTTGAAAAAAGTGAAGTCAATGTAGTACAGAATACTTTGTCTACAAAAAAAGAAATCAATTCTTTTCCAAGTTGATGCAGAGCCATGGAATAGGATTTTGTTGATCAAAACACAATGAATATCAGAGGATCTATTCTTCCTATACTGTAAGAAAATCAAAATGATTATGGAAATAATATTGGTAATTCACATCCAGAATCTCAGAATGAGGGGCTATATGAATGGAGATCACAGAAAACAAAAGAGATTAACACATTATGTCTAGCTTCTGCTTTGTAAAGTAATAATAATAACAATAGTAATTATACTAGCAACTAACAGGTACCCAGCTTACCCGGTGTAAAGCTCCTTATCTGGATTGTTTCAGTTAATCTTCCAAACAACCCTAGGAAGGAGGTGATTATTGTCAGTGCTAACGTTTTTGTTTTTGTTTTTGGCCACGGGGCATGTGGGATCTTACTTCCCCTACCAGGGTTCTAATCCGCACCCCCTGCAGTGGAAGCATGGAGTCTTAACCCCTAGATCGCCAGGCAAGTCCCTGTTACCCCTACTTTGTAGATGAGGATGAGGGGCAGAGAGTCACAGAGCTGGGAAGTGGTAAAAGCAAGGTTAAAAGCCCAGCAGTCACTCTCCCGACTTCACAACACCTAACACCTAACAACACACTATACTATCCCGTCCTCAACAAGAGCAGCACCATAGGAGACACAGAACTGGAGACCCAAAGCCCTGTCCCACCACATTAGATAGCTCTCAGCGGGTCTGACAGGAGACACTTGATCAACTGTTCACCATGAACAATTCCTAACAATGTCTTAAAGAAAAGAAACTGGGAAATCCATATGCTTTTAACCATTTATGTTCGTTAAGTTGGAAGTTAAATATTTTTTTTAAAACTAATGTACAACTGTGAAATGTTATCAGTGACTTTTACTTTCAAAACTTAGCCTGGTTTCCTTCTACCTGCTCACAGTGCTGTACACTACTATCTGTTGTTTGATTTGGTCTGTTTAATAAACTCTCACATTTAAATTGGACAACCATTTTCAACCACCTTTTTGTTGCACATAATAAAAAACGTACCCAAAAAGAAAACATTAAATAAAGCATCTAAGACAAGTATTAGTGATACACAATAGCATCTCCTGTTATGTCTGAATTCATCCATCGGGCTGGAATCTCATACAAAATAAACCAAGATCTGCCTTATGGAGTTCTGTTTTTGTCTTTGACCCAAAGATCTGATCTCCCCTCCTGTTCCTACCCACCCATCATACATCACCTGTCATGGATCACAAAAGGGACCAGGTGAGTGATTTTGGCAGACTCAGTGAAAACTCCATCACCGCCCAACAAAACCAACGCAATGATTAGGTGCTACCAGCAATCAACCCACATCAGTCTCTCCCACACAGAAGACAACACTTATTTTCCCAGATTCCCTAGTACTACAAACAGAACTATTTTGGTTCCACACATTTCAAAGACTTAAAAATTCAGGGCAAACAAATGACTGTGGCAGCTTGCGGACACAGGTCCTTTGAGAAGTGCTTGAGCTCACAACATCCAAATTTTGAGTTTTTAGCCTTTCACCACACAGAGACCTACAACACACTCTGTTTTTAGTCCAGTGGGAAGAAAAAGGAATTATTACTCAGTCTTACTATGAATAAATTACCCTCCAGAAGAACAACACATACCTTCCAGGAAACTATTAAATGCACTTAAGACAGAATTTTCTAAATGTCACTCCCCCAGGGCCCTGAAAATAGTCCATTCTCTCCACAGGATAAAACAACCTTATTTCTGAAGAGTAAGTTAATGCTAAAGAAGGTCAGTTAGAAAAATATATCTGCATTCCATGACTTTAGAAGTTCAACCTGGGCTTTGCCTGACACTGTTTTCAAAAAATTTTTAGTACGTGTTGTAAATCACCTCATGATGCCCGTGTGAAAGCAGTGCTGCCTGGGAACGTTTGTGTCATATTGTAGCACACTCAGCTGCTCCATCCCCACGAACGGCACTTGCAATGAAAACACTGCCATATATCTTGATTTGTCAGAGAACAAATCAGTTTTATCTGTTCATTTTGTGGTTTAGTGTCATAGGTATTTTAGAAAACATAATTTATAATTCCTCATGCAATTATATATGAAATTAAGTCATCTCACTTTTCCAGAAGCATCAAAATATTTCAGATTAAGTAGAATGCACTCATAATGTCTTTGAAGTTCTTGTCTCCCAATCTACTACAAGAAGAAAAGATAAATAAATAAAGGAAAAAGAGGGGGAAATAAGTAGCATTTTAATGAGTTAGTCTAGTTATATTAGGCCCTGTATTAGGCTTTTATTTATATTCACTATCACAACAATGTCTAATGATACCACAGAGAGGCAGGGGATAGTGACTAAGCCACTGTCTCAAGAAGCAGAATGCCTGGGTTTGAACATCTGAATCATGGCTCCATCACTTACTTGCTGGACGCCCTGGGGTAATTCACTTAACCTCTCTGTGCCTTAGTTTCCTCAGCTGTAAAATGTAGATAATCATACTTATGCCACACACGGTTTGGGAGCATTAAATGTGCCACATGCCTGGCACACAGTAAGCTCTGTGTTCACTAGCACTATAATTAGCAACAATATGCACACCACTCCTTTTTTTTTTTAAGGACTGAACATACATGAAAACATAACAAAACTGTCTTACTGATTAATACCGAGGTATTCCAATGATAGACAAGAGAAAAATATCCTATTGGTGCATCCTTTTTGGGGTGATAAATTGGTTAATTTTGTAAACTTCAAGACAATGCAGCCAAGATTCCTGACTAAGTACTAAATGACACCTCAGTCTCCTGGGGGAACACCCATAAGTGTTTTAATCCCCTGATTTACAACAGAGTTGGGCCTATTCTTTTTCATTTACCTGGCTGAATTAGTACCTGCTGAGAGATTCAGACAAATTCATATTCTTATTAGTCACAACAGGAAATTTTTCCCTTTAATAAGTAAGACAAAAAAGCAGTTATTGGTCTTAATTGCATTTGTTTAAACTGCAAATGGGTGCATTTTAATGTCCACTAGGGGTTACAAGTGAAAAAAGGAAAATAGTAGCAAATTATAACTTAATGTGTTATGTAAGATATCTCACAATAAAACACTGGTTTCATAATTAAAACTCTTTGTTCACATGAATTGATATTTTTGGTCACATGAGTACATTTTAACATCTGTTATCTGATTTGGGTTACATAAATCCTGACCAATCCTTGCTATGCCCATTATGAAAACCCACCTAAATATTTATTGCAGTCAAATACTTCTCTCTATCCAAGAGCCACCAACATTATCACATAGGAAGAGAGTGATCCCTACCTCTGAGGACAGACCTCAGTGTGAGCTGAATGATTCCAGAAAAGCACACAAAAGGGAGATGATCTGAATGGTACCAATGACACTGTTAGGAAAGGGTGCAGGGTAGGTGGCCAAATACATCTGACTTCTAACTAGGACCATCTCACACCTTCTAAGCTACAGAGAAGACTATGAAAAGAAGTTGGGTCAGTCTTAGAAGTATAAAATACAGAAGGGAGACGGAGAGATGATCATCTCTTTCCCATGCCCAGCAGGATCTGAGGTCCTCTAGAAACAAACCACCAAAAAGGGATTACAGCTCATTGCTCCTGCAAGCCTGGGAGTTTTCATGATTTGTTTGACAAATTCCCTACCTCCCATAGTGAGCTGTGCTCAGTCAATTCAAACACAGGAGAAACCTTCCCTAAGAGTTTTCCCCAATGACTCTTTCAGAAAATCTCCATCTTACTGCACAGAGCAAAAACCAGAGGCTAAAAAATAGACAAGCTGTCATCAGTTATTAATTCCTGGGCCAAGGGACATCGTTAACACAGGACTGTCATTGTGAAACTAGTAAGCGCTCAGTAACTAACCCACACAATGCTGTGTATGTGTTTTTTAAAGAGGAGAATGACCAAAATGTGGTAAGAACGAGACTGTTATAAAAACAAAATAAGCAATCAATTAAGGTTTCCTGAATGACACAATGTCTTTTAACTCTTCTCCCACATTAAAAAACTTAACTCTTTACCACAAGGCAGAGGTAAGGAAGAAAGCAGGTCAATGCCAAAATTATTTTTTAAATAATCAGCCTTTCACCTGCAATGAACTAACTTAGCCTTTTTTTTTTTTTTTTGGCCGCGCATTATGTGGGATCTTAGTTCCCCGACCAGGAATCGAACCCACGACCCCTGCATTGGAAGCTTGGAGTCTTAACCAGTGGACCGTCAGGGAAGTCCCTGCAATGAAATAACTTACATGAAACTTATTTTCAAAGGATAACTATGTTCTCACATAAACAGTGGAGTTGGTCACTCTGATTGTCCAGCATGGCCTAGGCACAGCGTCTGTACTTAACACCTAATTTACTGACCACTCCTAAATCCTTCTAGATCATCAAAAGAAAATGAATTTTTCACATTTGCTTTGAAAACCAAAAACTTGACTATTATAAAATATTAGAAATAATAACAAAGAATATGCAAATTATACATTATAATATTAAGTGAAAAACCACAGATGAAAATATTGCATATATGACCTCAACTATGTAAAAAAATGCCTAGCACTGTAACTAAAGAGGAGTGTCCTAAAATGTTACCTACATTTATTTCTAGGTGGTTGGTCCAATGGGAGGGTGTGGGGGGTTTGTCTTCTTTGTCCTTTTTCTGTATTTTTTAGTTTTCTATAATTAACAAGCACTAGCTTGGTATTAGAAAAAGTTGTTTTTTACTTTATAAGTTTATAAGGAGCTTAGGTATACAAAAATGGGGGTCTCACAAAATAAATTCTCATAAAGTGCCATCCCAAGACAGCAAGTTCCATTTTGTTATTTAAACTCAAAACAAGCTCCCCACTCAATTTAAACATAGATATGTTCAGTTACCAATTCCAAAATGTCAATCTTTGGTTTATGCCTGTAAAATATAGTTACTATGAGTTTGAATTCTAGACTAAATTGGCAGACTACAAATATAATGCCACAGAAGGGGATATTGGTTAAGTACACATTCTCTGAAGCTGGTTTTTAGTGTCAGCTAAGCTGTTTACCTCTTTGAATGTCAGTTTCCTCATTGGTAAAATGTGGACAATTATATCATGTACTTCATGGGGGTTATTATGAGGATTGAATGAGCAAATATATGTGAAGCACCTAGAGCAGTACCTGGTGTATAAGAAGCAGTAAATAAATAGTAGAGCTTAATATTACTAATTAGTTAATAATATTAACTCTATCAAATATATTCATAGCATGTCTATTATGTAAAAGTTTCAGTTTCCCTCGCAAAAACTAAACTATGGCTTAAGCTAAGCTAATTCTGACATATTACATTTATCCTATTCCAAACATGAGATAGTCCAAATAGGTAAATTTCTCGGAAAACTGAGGCTTACCCTTTTCAGTACCTACATCATTTTATTTTTAATCCTCAAGCCCCATTCAAAACCTTCCAAGTTTGTTCTGGCTAAACGGCTACTTTCCAGAAGCCTAAATTTGCCAAAACCTCCTTCTAGACAAGATTGAGAGAACAGAGTCAACATAAGCATAACTTATTGCCAGGTCCTACCAAACATTTTATTATATATTTATAGTTTATTTTCTATCTTTCCTACTGGAATGTATCTTGAGGGCGGAGGCATTGTATGTTTGGTTCTTCACTGTGTCCCCAACACATAATAGGCACTCAAGAAATATTTGTTAAGTGAATGAATGATATCATAGGGTGTGAAAGAACCAGAAAATTAAGGTATAATCTTTAGAAGTTTCTGTAAAGGGAACAGTAAAACTCAGCTACACTTCTTCCAATGATGCTCTAAAAGACTAACGATCTTAATAAAGTGCTTCCTTCCCAAATAATTCTGATCTCTCTCTTCCCTTGCAGAGTATCTAAATCAGACGCCCTTTCAAAGAAATCTCCCTCTTCCCTTAAGGAACCACTGTATTCATAATAATAAAACACGACACTTAAATTTTTATTTATTACTCTGGCTCTGGAGTATCACCTTAAGCTGGTAAAACTGGTCAAAGCTTTTGATTAAGAACAGACCACCCTCTTAACTTGGCTCCCAGGATGGGGGGCCCAGTTTTCACACCTGGGAGATTGTTAGGCCTTGTAGAGCCAAATCACTGAGGACAGAGGTTTGACTGTGCTGTGAGCCTTCCTGCATCTCATTCTTTGATTTACAAAACCGACAGAAAGAATGTGTTGGATGCATTTCCCTGCCGAGCTGGAGCTGGAAACTGAGAGAAACCTCGGCACTGTCTATTTGCATATAGCCTGCAGCGATCTTTTCCAACCCAGTAAGGAACTTGTAAAACAAGAGCACAGATTCGCCGTTCTGTCCTGGGTGGTATTTCTTCAAACCAAAAAGGGGCAGACAGGGAAAAACCTTTGTGTTTTCCCTCATTGACACACAAATAATTTTGCCAATTACTGCTTTTGAGCAAGTAGAACCTTGATATGACTCTCTAAAACTCTCAAAGCTACTGTCAAAAAAAAATTGCTTTTCAAAGCACTGGATTTTAAATGCTCATCACAATCATGTGAAATCTACGTGGCACCTCGGAAACCAAACCAAGGAGCCTCGGAGTGACCAACAGCCAGCTGCACGCTTGCTCTATACCCTTTGCCTCTGCACAGTCCGCCTCTGAGCTCTGTCACACTGCAGACAGAAGGGGCCCCTGACACTGCAGGGCTCCTCTTCGTGTGCCAAGGTGCCTACATAAGTCACAAATAAGCTGCCCACCAACTGACACTATGCAATGAATGAATTACTGTGGAGTCGCTATCCCATAAAAATGCTTAAATACAATTATAATTGTATCTGAGAAAATTTGGACATAAAGTAAAATGTACACTAAAATAAGAAGTAAAAGGACCTACAATTCTGAAATTTCACAATTTCGCGAAGAATTAACTGAAATGATAAGATTTAGATGACAGAGCTCTTATCCATATAAAAACAGGGGAAAAAAAGGAAAGCAGGGAGTTTTTAAAAAGCGTTGGAATATTACAAAATGCTCTATGGCCAAGAATTTTTCACTGTTTATCATGAATGTCAAAACAGACTTTATTAAGAGTTGGAATATGATTGGTATAGCACCAAGACTGAGAGTTGTACCAATGGAGAGCTTTAAATATAAAGGATCTACCCAAAAGGTAACAGCACTGTCTATTGTATCATTATTGAATGTGCTTTTTACCGAATAAATTCCTTTAACGGAATCGCTACTGCATCTTCTTAAAGCACAAAAAAGAGTGGGTCTTCAGCAAATGACTCTACGCTGCATTTTAAATCCATACATTAGTAAAAGACAGTTATACTCTTGAAGGGAATAGAATAAAAAATTAATCACAATATAAATTGTATCAGAGTATCACCAGTTTTAGATTGTAGGTTTCCTACTCATAACTCCTCAAGAGCTGTATATTCTTAATGGGACATACTTTAATTATTAAATAAAAGTTACATATCACTGTGGGTCAATCTGTTTAACCTGGATCATTTTACATGAATGTCAAAACGCAGAACTAAGATGATCAGTCCCCTCCACGTCTTTGGCATTAATGCCCAAATTCCAAAAAGAAGGATTTTAAGCAGTTTTAAAAATACACCAAAGCTAATGGCCACCATGGCCAATTGCCCCAAACAAAACAGATAACTGTAAACATTGCTAAACCCTTCCATCATAATAGAGAAAAAAATAAGCCTGTTTTTTTAAATGAATTATTTCCACTGATAATGATCTTTTCAACTGTACATTCTGGCAGAAATTGCAAGGTCAGATGTAAAGTGAGATCAGATTTTTTTTTTAATTCACTGCCCTTAACACTTCTTATCAAGTACTTCCTACCCAACAGCTAGGCATTCCACAAATCAAATTGGATGGGGTGTTCACCCTCTACAAATTTACCTGTAGACAATAATTCCATCAGCTGACCTTTAAACGAGCCATAATTACATATTTATATATTTTAAATAACATATTTATGACAATATAAACAAACATAAGGAATACAGAACTATAAACACTTATATTAGATATTCATTTCTAAGTATATATTAGACAAAAAAGTAAGACGAGCATTATTTTTCCCCTGGCATTTAGTTAAAAAGTAGTGTTTCACGTTTTGCTATGTGCCGGTGAACAAATATGTATGCACACACACATACATGAATATTTAATTTTATATAGCAGAGGAGGGAAGAGCATGGGGGCTTGTTAGAGATTTGTGTCAGCCCAGCCAGTGTTTTATATTTTGGCCCATCCAGCTCTAATGAGGGTTGAAACATGGTTAACAGCAATTTTGGGTAACTTTTTTAGCTCTCTTTTGAGAGCCACAGAATTTTGTAAAAAGCAGCTTGTTTGTTAAAAGTTTGCTCCAAGGCCTAAAATTTCTAAATATGTACCTTTTTTTCAACATTGCCCTTATGAAGAAAAAACTTCTGAGAGTCTCCCAAACATAAGAGTTTAATTAAAGAAGAAAACGTAGAAAAAAAGAGAGAGAGAACCAAAGAAAGAAACTAAGAAAGACAAGGCAAGAGATCATTTAAAACATTTGCAGTAGGGAGAATGTCAAACTTTTAGAACATGAAAAACCTTTCAGCTCTAGACAACATATGTCTTTTAACCATCCTCTCTCAAAAAGAAAAACAAAAAGTGATTTTTCTGAATTCCTTTCCAAGGTTATGATTAAGCTTATTAATTTTTTATTTGAAATCACAGTATTTGCAGGCATTTATAGGATTAGGGTTTTCATTAAGTTTAGCAAAATACAAATAATTCTGAATTAAAGCTGCAAACCTAAGTTTTAGAGTTTTTTAAAATTTAAGAGAATGGGAAACCCACAAAGACTTAAGAGACACATCAACCAAGTGCAATATATAGATTAGTATGGCTCCTGATGTGAGTAAACAAACACTAAAAATATATACATATATATAAAATAATTAGGAAAATTTGAGGCTTGACTGGATATTTTATGATATTAAGGAATCATTATCTTTCTTTTTAGGCGTCATGCTGGTATTGTGGTTATGTTTTTAAAATAGTCTTTAAGAGACACTTAGTAAAATATTTATGGACAAAACACGAGGTCTAGGATTATTTTAAATAATCCAGTGGGAGAGAGGTGCGAAACGGGTAAGGCATAGATGAAACAAAATCAACCATAAATTGCTAATTGGTGATCCTAGCTGATGAGTTCGTATTTAATACACTAGTCTCTCAACTTTGTATATGTTATATATTCCCATAACATTTTAGATAATTAATTTAAGAACAGAGCATTTCAAGCACTGAATAACTTAAAATGAAATTGTATTCATTTCTAACGATGAAATTTACCTTAACAGTAGCTTCTATGTAAAGTTCTTCCCAATATGTGGTATGTTGTAGAGCTAGTCCACTGGAAAGTATATGATAATTAATAAATGAATAATATGTAAAATAATAAATAAATAATACATAAATTAAGCCATTCCATTCCTTTTTGTAATATAAAATATTTTTTATTTAAAAAGGTTTTTTAAATTTGTTATACAATTTTTAAAGGTTACTTTACATTTAGTTAGTACAAAATATTGGCCATATTCCTTGTGTTGTACAATACATCCTTGAGCCTATCTTACACCAAATAGTTTGTACCTCCTACTCTCCCATCCCTGTATTGCCCCTCCCCCTCCCAACTGGTATCCACTAGTTTGTTCTCCATATCTGTAAGCCTGCTTCTTTTTTTTTTTGTTATATTCACTAGTTTGTTTTATTTTTTAGATTCCACATATAAGTGATATTATACAGTATTCGTCTTTCTCTGTCTAACTTATTTCACTTAGCATAATGCCCTCCAAGTCCATCCCTGTTGCTGCAAATGGCAAAATTTCATTCTCTTTTTATGGCTGAGTAGTATCCCATTGCATATATGTACCACCTCTTCTGTATCCATTCACTGTTGATGTACACTTAGATTGCTTCCATATCTTGGCAATTGTAAATAATGCTACTATAAACATTGGGTGCATGTATCTTTTAGAATTAGTGTTTTGGGGGTGTTTTTAGGATATATACCCAAGAGTGGAATTGCTGTGTTATATGGTAGTTCTTTTTTTTTTTTTTAATTGGGGTATAGTTGTTTTACAATGTTGTGTTAGTTTCTACTGTATAGAGAAGATGGATGGACCTAGACACTGTCATACAGAGTGAAGTAAGTCAGAAAGAGAAAAACAAATATCATATATTAATGCTTATATGTGGAATCTAGAAAAACGGTACAGATGAACTGGTTTGCAAGGCAGAAATAGAGACACAGATGTAGAAAACAAACATACCGACATCAAGGGGGTAAAGCGGGGGCAGGCCGGGATGAATTGGGAGATTGGGATTGACATATATACCCTAATATGTATAAAATAGATAACTAATAAGAACCTGCTGTATAGCACAGGGAACTCTACTTCCATTCTTTTTTATATAAATATTCTCACTGCTTTGGTTTTAAATCTTATTCTATTTATTCTTATCATAGTTACTAGTTCATAGGCTGAAATTATTCACCCTACATACAATGCCTTCAAACAGATGAGGTCCAGATAAATACTGACAAAACATCTCTAAGTTTTGATCAGAAGAATCTGGATCTCAGCAATCCCCTAAGTACCCTTTGAATAACTACTTCTTTGAGTCTAACAGTTATTATTGGAGTGTTTTGCCACCCCAAGCATAGCCAAAACATCACTGACTGTGGAATGATGACATAGAATAACCTGGAAATGGTGATAGCTGATCAATAAGGAGTTAAATTATATTTCAGTTCTGATAAAAATAGCTAATGAATGGGAGCCAACTTCACAGTGATACACACACAAAAAAATTCTTCATGGATAAAATTTAGCAAAAATGAACCTTAAAAACTGTTTTCATTCAGTCAGAAAACAATTACTGCATTCCTACAGACTTCACATTGTGCTATGTATCACTCTGTTATAAGGGAACAAAATAGTTTCCAGTTCATGAGTCCAAATCTAATAATTAAAGACAGTAAACTGGCACTTTTTAGGAATCCATATTTCTCCAGGGTAATAAATATCTTCAAGTTCATTTGTTCATTCTTCTAACATCGACTAAATGCCTAGCACAAGTACCACCCTTGTGTTCTGAAGAAATGGGCATGTGAGAGCGGAACAGTTTCACCAATAAAAATCAAAGCCAACATTAGGCCTATTTTTTAAGTGAAGACAACAATGGACAGACGAGGCAAATAAACAGCTTTCCTTTAATAAAGCAAAGTACGATTTCCTAGAAGTTTTAACCCATTATTTCCCATCTCGTCATCTATTTCCAAAGGCTAACAAGAGGAAGAGAAATTCTTAAGCGTTTTTTCAGGAGTAAAATGAACATTTAGTTAAAAATTAGCACAAGACCTGTAAACAAATTTTATATACATTTCTGTTCTCTGAGCCTCAATATTCAATATTTCCGAGCTCAGAGGGTGAAAATCAACTAGTCATCCACATACTAAACTTTTCTCTGTAAGCTCCATGAAAGCAAGATTTTTTTTTTCAGTTCTTTATCCCCAGAACCTAGAACAATGACCGACACACAGCAGGCATTTCATACTACTGAATTAATTAATTTGAAGATGAGAATTGCTAAGGAATATGCTTTATTTCCATATCAGGAATCATTTTGGCTTCATAAGCAAAAAATGTATATTTGAATTACTCAACCTACTGTAGGCCCACCTTTTAGTTTTAGGAGTTGGTTTCAATAAACAATTCTGTGAGGTTTTTGTTTTTAACGAAATCTGTCTCAGTTACCTTGAAGAAATATCTCTATATATTTCATCATGGAAATGAAATATGTATAATTTATCATTATTGAATATATGTAATCATTATCAAATAAATATAATCATTATATATTTAGTAAGAACCCAATCCAAAAAGTCCTGCCTTTTAGGCCTTATGTCAAAGAGCAAAAGAACAAGCATTAAATAAGAATGGACTCCTACCCCAAGTCTACATTCCCAGTGATCAGGTCTGTCACCGGACAGCCCTGTGGTTAAGGACTCTGACTCAGGAGGTGGTTAACTAGCCTTCAGATCTCAACTCTTCCATCCACTAGCCCTGTGCACCAGGGAAAGTTACTTCTCTCTCTTTCTTTGCCTCAGTTTCCTCATCTATGAAATGGGAAACATATAACTTACTTCAGAGAGCTGTTATGAGAATTAAATGAGTCAGTACATGTAAATCTCTTAGAATAGTGTCTGACAAATAGCAATTGCTCAATTTATGTTACCTAGCACTATTAAAACTCTAAGAAGTCCTTGTACATCAACTATACTTAAATAAATTTTAAAAAAAACTCTAAGAAATCCCTTGTTTTATACATCACAGGGGCTCATTAATGACTTACTGATTCCTTTTTTAATATTAAACTGAAAAAACAACAGAAATGCACCTGTATCATGTACAAGTTTTCACACTTATGGATAAAGTAGGGACAAAGTGAACTGTTTATCAAAATTGGATAATATGGTGAAAATAACAACTTCCCACTTATTCAGAGAGGAATTCACAGAGGAAGTGGAATTTTGTACTTTTTTTTTTCTGATTAGAAAAAGAAGAAAACCCCACATAATCCCACTACCCACCCAGATGATATTTTAATATATTTCCTTTGTTTTTTTGCATATCAGTGAAATTTTATATAATTGAGACTGTATTTGGCACTCTGTTTGATTCACATAACATTGTATTAAATGCATTTTTGTGTCACTTGTTAAAAACATCATTTTAAATGACTATATACACTTAATTACTCTAACACAAATAAGAAAAACCGGTGACTAATAACACTTCCTCTTGAACTCATAATTTTTACATATTCATGACCCCAAAAATAACCAGCCAGAAAGGATTTTTGCTTATTTATTGTTCAGCATGTTTGTTCTTAAATAAAATTTTCTTGTCAAAAATAAATTTTAATATAAATTTTAAAATAAATTTTAAATAGGAAGCAGGAAAAAGATAAGATATCCATTTACAAATTGAGTCAAATGTACACAGTGAGGAATCACGTTGCCATCACTGCCACCTCCCAGAGTCCACCAACCACCTTGGCAAGTACAAATAGCTACTTAATCAGTGAGATAAAGAACTCTCTCGACAATGCAGAGAGGCCCATGACTATTACCAAAAGCATTATGGAGCAAAACTGAAAGGATGAAAAGGAAACAAGAAAGACGAATAAAGGGAATGAAGAGTTTAGTGGGGGAGGGTTACTGCAGAGCAGTCCCCTAGGTTAATACTCCTCTTCCAAAAGACTGGAAGACTACTTTTGATCCACATATATTGACTCATAGTTCAACATATAACATAAAACGTGCTTGTTGTTCATTAGACTTTAGGCTACCTATTCTGGAAAAAGCCAAGAGCTTGCCATCCTTAGGCTTTTTGCATATGCAAAACAGCAGGTCAGATGAATCCTGCATCTCATATCCTTGAGAATCACAGAGAGTAAATGGTATGTGTTCTGGGATACGGAGGGTTCAGGTCAGTTAAAAACATAATGCCCATGATTTATGACATTATCTTGTGCCCTTATCCTCTCTTGGGTCCAAATATCTGGCTTCAAATAAAGAAGGTACTGTAAAGTGGGGAGGGGGGGCAGGATTGGCAACCCCTAAATTCCATTTTAGTGGAATTTCTGTCATTCTTTATAAGCAAACATTCTTTCTTAATAAAATCTCTTCAGCTCACCTGGAGGAAATGCCATCTCGGAAAAAGAAACTGACTATCCTATGCCCACAAGAACATGGGTATGCTGTCTCTCATTGGAACGTGAGTATCACTCCAAAATAATGACATTGCTAATCTGAATACTATTCCAATTCAATTATTGAAGCTCTTTTCTGGTCATGTCAAAATGAAAAATCACATTTCAAGAGTCTCAATTTGTAAAGTAGGCTCACGAAACCAGCTCTCCTTGAAGTTTACTTTGGCCCAACTTTTCCAACACAGGAAGAAGAGGTTCAGAAACACTCAGTTTCTCTGCCACAAATGCATTTGCTAGCAGGTCACCCAATGACTTTCCCATCTTGGGGGAATTACCTAAACTAACAAACAAATAAAACCAAAACAAAACAAAAAACTAGACACATAAAACCTCAGGCCTCAGCTATGCAGTCACATTTTGTTCTGCCTCCTTTTCTAGATTCCTCCCACTCTGCTGTTTCTCCAGCACATGAACGACCTGTCTTATCATGCATTCTGTTTCATCTGTAATAAATACGCAGCAAAATGCACAAGTGTGATGATCTGAATGACAACAGAGATCTAATACACTCATTTGCAAATAAACAATTCCAAGTTTTTCCATTTACCCAAAACAGAGATCAGCAATCTAATTTAAAACAAAATAAACAAACTGTGATTTTCTTCCCCCTCTGTAAAATTATAGTACAGGACCTATCGAGAAAACCCTTGTTTACCCACAAAATAAACTATATCATGATCTAGAGCACCTTCAGGATGTTGATTCAACTTTTAAAAAGTGTAATATTTAGTCATTTTTAACCGTGGTTTTCAAAAACTTTGGGGAAGCAAATATTCACTTTTGACTTTTTTTCTTTAATCCTCCACTGTAGACCATATTTCTTGCTAGTGGATCTCACCTTGGTGAGCAGAACTCTCAGTCCACACCACTGAATGGAACAGTGTGGCTCCCTCGTGCAAATTTCCTGAGAGCCCCTTCCCTGAGCATGTGCCAAAAATCAAATCTTGGCCACTTAGTGCTCCGTGCTCCACATGTGAGCTCACGGCGTGTTGAGCAGCCATGCTAACTGAGATGGATAGCCCTGTCAAACAGGAAGCTGGCACACCAGGATGCAAGCAGTGGGATACAATGACCTTTACATTCAGAGAAAAATATCCCTAAAATGGCATGAAAAGTTTACGGTGGGGGAAGGAGGGGGGATTCTTTTATTTCATTTAGGTACATAGCATGAAATAAAAGCAATGGTGCCCAGTACGCAATTTGCTCGGGATCAAATCTTGAATCCCTCACACAAGAAGGAAAGTTGTCGGGGAAAGGAAATGAATCATCCTTTATCACGCTGCTTTGAAAGCAGTGGACTCTACAATTCAGCTGTATGTATTACTGCACCCAGACAGGCCAAGTGCTGGGATTCAGACTGCACTTCAACTCACAATAATCCATGGCCCTGGAAAAACATTCTTGACCTCCTGGTTTCAGATGAGTTGCTTTTTTGGTAGAACTAAGATATAATTTTTGAATATTTAATTAAAACTTTTTTTAAACAGTAATAATCTGCTTACAAAATCAGAGTCAAGAGCTGGGGAATTTAAATCCCATGTCTTTGGTCACCATATTTTGTAACTTTTTATAAACTGTTTAATTTCTCATAGTTTCCTTCTCTCAATAAATAGAGGCTTGGACTAATAGTTCTTAGGAAGTATATGAAGAGGAATTCATTTGAAAAAGTAACAAAAATCCATGGCACATACACAAATGTTAAGTAAGGGCAGTAATAAAGGAAATAGATATATGGAACAAGACCTGGAAGTCACTTGTTTCTATCCTTTAGTTCTAACCATTATCATAATCTATACAGTTCAATAATTTCAGCTAAAAAACAAAGATAATCATTCCATTGGGTCAAAAATTTATTTTCCCATTCTCCAAGGTTTGGGGATATTTTTGCTATTTGTTTTGTCAATTAACTGGCATAAAAGAACAATGGGCAACACAAGCTCACAATGGATTCCCCAGTGCTGTACAATTCACACTGAAATAATGATGCGATTT
The DNA here is from genome assembly GCF_964165515.1 of Mesoplodon bidens. Classification (NCBI taxonomy): domain Eukaryota; kingdom Metazoa; phylum Chordata; class Mammalia; order Artiodactyla; family Ziphiidae; genus Mesoplodon; species Mesoplodon bidens. Next base: position 77,461,315 of record NC_138165.1, read on the forward strand.
TAATATTTAATTATATTTAATTAAATAGGTAAAATGAATTGATCACAAAGAGACTGAGCATTTTTTTTTAATGAATGGACCACATCAGAACTACAGAGAGGTTTTCAAAGATACAAAAGTACAGTATATAAGAGGCATACATTTTTTTCTATTTAACTAAAAGCTGATCATAATGTGCAAAAGCGGCAGGCCCAAAGCAATAAATAAATTTAGAAAACTGAAAGCTTATAATTCACATATTAAAGTTTGGATAAGTTTGGAGTCAAATGTCTCAGCACTCTGAGAATACCGATTTGGGGACTTAGAGAAAATAAGAGAGTTATTAATGCAACAAAACCCAAGATGATCACTCTGAAATGCAAGTGATGGCTTGAAATGGGATTTTGTTGGCTCTAGAGGTACTGGTCAAATGCTTCCCAATGCAACCAGAAAACCAGACTCTCCATGAAACATCCTGCTGTTCACTGTTTGGGAAAGATGTTAGATGTAACCACTCTCCTCCGATCCCTGTTTGGAGAATTATTTCGGGGAACACACTCTTCCTCAAATCATGACACACCCGAGGCACGGGGAGGAGAGGGGAGACGCGAGAATACCTTGTGCCTGCGCCGCGGAGCTGTGGGAGTAGCCCAGGGCCAGGAGCGCGGTCTCCACCAGCTGGCTGAAAAGCACGTCCTTGCGAACCAGGACAAACTCCGCATGTTCTTCCCTGTTGTCATATTCAAGAGAGCCGTCCAACTGCTCTACCACACAAAAGACCGGAATCATCAAACCTGCAGGGACAAAACCCAAGAGCAAAACACAAACATTACAAAGCAAACCCCAGTCATCATGAGAAGGGAAGAGACAGTTATCATCTGTGGACAGTGGTTTGGATTAAACAAGCCTCTTAGTCAGATGGGCCTAATGGGAAAACTGTGGCGGGGGGTGGGGGGAGGGTCCCTCCATTATTACGATCAGACTGCAGCAGAATTGCCCCGAGCAGTGGAAGAAGCCCTCAGATTCTAGTCATTAAAAAGTGGAGCACACCAATCAGAGGTGTCCTGACTGAGAGACCTCAAGTTCACAGCCAGCGCATAGGTGAGATCAAAGTGACCTTCCAGACCCTAGCATCCTCGTATCTATGGTCCTATCATTAACTATTAATCAGGACTAGTATTTTCAGATCCGATCTGCTTTTGTCTAAAAATGTTGTAAGATACCTAGTAATGGTCCTAAGCTATTATGTGAATGTGTACAAGAAAATCAATAGGAATTTAAAAGAAGCCCCTCTTGTATCTTTTATCTTTCTAAATCCTGGTAAACAGGCCATCAACTAACCTGAAAATACCCTGCTCATGTAAGCCTTAACTGACATTTAATTTATGTCAAAATATACATACAATTATGAATCTTTTAAAAAAATTATTATTTTATATAATAACACCAGTTATCACTGGAAAGGAATACCTCTGCTTGGTTTTCAAAGAAAAGAAGTAAACTACCCTAAAGAGTAAAGCAAATTAGTGTAGTTGAAAATCTGTTGAAATCTGTTGCCACTGAAATATTTCTCTCCTTTGTATCAATATGTGAAAAGCTAAAAAATGTTTAATTCGCCAAAGGTGTTTTATAAAATGTTTTTTATTTTTTTAAAAAAGTCATACAGGTATTTAAATCTAAACATAGCCATGGCAAAAGAAGATCAAAGCTTTACCAACATACAAGTAATAAACATGGACTCTGCCCTACACAATTCACACGGATTAGTATGTTACGGAGTAAGGATCTGCTCCAGGTCTTCTCTTCGTGCAAGAAAAATCAAAGGTTATGAAGGAAGAGTGGGCAGGTGGAGAGATGGGGGAGGTGGAAGATGGGCTGTTCATGATGATGGCACTTCACAATAAAAATAAGACCTCTGCGTAAAATGACACATGCAAGTATGGCCTCTCACACACAGAAGGCAGAGGAGTTTCTCTAGAAGCCCCTCCCTGTTGCCCAGACCCTAGAAGCCTCCTGACTCACTCTGATCTGGAAAGCAGAGGGTGGGAAGAGATACTCTGCAAACTACCAGGTCACAGATTTAGATTTTTCTTCTAAAGATAATACAGTGGTGCAACTGGTTCCCATGTGCTAATTATTATTAGTAAAGATAGTAAGTGTTGGATGTGATTATTAAATATAATCATTATTAACAATAATAATACTCATTAAGAATTGTTATCATTAAAGATCACGGTAATTATTACTAAGCCTGCACGACAGACTAGCAAGCCACACAATACCAGACCTGGGACAACTATTAACTTAGTGTTCACGCCAAGGAACAACAAAGCAGCATTATCGTCCATTGCTCATATACTATCTATGGTATAAGACTCACGGAACATAGGAAATGAGGATGGAGCAGACTGATTGTTTTACACAAAGAGGAGAACTGAGCCTAGCCACATGGTGCCTTACAAAACATTTTTTTTAATTGTGACCAGCACTGACATATCAAATGCTTATTTACTTATATGTCCGGCTTACTCCCCATTGCATGTAAGACATGTAGTGAATAATATAAAATAGATTTCCTCCAAATTGTCTCTGTGGTCATTCATTTATCCAGTTCTTACTCCCTGAACACCCACTGTGTGCCAGGTATCCCTCGTGGCTCCAGTGATACAAATGAAAACAAGCCTTACCTTGCTCCTGCCCTCAATGCAGTTGAAAAGTGTTGTAAAATCTTCCTAAGCAAGCATAATGGCATTTTATAGGACCCATTCATGAGAGTCCTTACCAGCAGGGAATAGCCCCCATTTAGACCTTTTAACTCTTACATACTGGTATCTGATCTTTGTCCAAGGAAGTAGGTTGATTTCTTTTTTTAATGATTTAAACGTAAGCACACATAAGGCCGTGCAGTCAGTGGTGCCATAAGCTACTTCACCACTAATACCTGTGTGTACATAAGTTTCAAAGCTGAAAATCCATGTGCAGTTCCTAATGTCAACATCTAAGTGTCACTCATCTGGGAATCACAGACAAGACCTTTAAGTGAATCCAGTTGCTCCACAAGCTATCATGTGTCCGTTACTTCGGAACCATCAATCTTCCTCAAGCCTATGGTCAACTGAAAAAACTTAAGACCCCATTAATATTTTTTAGTAATATTAACAGTTCACGAGTTAGAGATGAAATACAATACTAAAGCACAAGGATCTATACCATGTAGAGATTTATGTGTTGAAAATGGCAATGACCAAACTATTTCCTAAATATTTTAGTTCAGTGAGTAAAGGAAGCAACTGTTATGACATGACAGCAGTACCTCCTCACAGCCAAAACCCCATAGGCGGTCGCCTCCTTCCAAAACAAGGGGGAGAAAAGAGGCCTTTGAAGCCATTTATAGAGCAAGACAGTATTAATCAGAAGTGTATGATAATAGAATCTGTTCTGAAAGCACATACACACGTGATACCAAAAACGATCATAAACAGGTTAGATTGAATGACTAAAAAATGCACCTTTTTAGTAGAATTGGACCAACCTAAACAATGAAACGCAATTTTTACAAAAGAAGAAGAAGGCGGGAAAAATAGATGCAGTTACTAGTGCCAATGATAAGAGAAATGAAAACGAGGAAAACAGTATAATTGAAGTCAAATGTAAGGAAGAAGAAAATCAAGGCATAGGTTTTAAATGCCTTTAAAAACAGCAAATCCCTAGGAAAGAAAACTATAAGAGGATGAGTAGAAATATATATCAAAAAAATATATTTATCCATTTTGTCCCCCCATTCGCTCCAGGAAAAAAGAGGGGGAAAAAAAGGAAGAAAAAGAAAAAAGTGACAGTGGATGAAAGAATAGGGAGAGTATGTGGAAAGCACTTCAAAAACTAAAGAATGGGAAGAATTAATAGATAAGTTCAACAAAAGAATAACAGCAATAAAACTAAACTGCATCTATAAAAATTCAGAAATGATCAAGAAGAAAAAGAAAGACACTCTTGTTCTAGCCCTATACCTACGGCTTATGGCATTAGTTTTCTTTTATTGTAGCACAGACCCATCTTCAGATGATCAAGTAGAGAACTTTGAACCTTTTGATTACAAGCCTCACTAAGCCTTTTACAATTGCAGGAGGTAAGCAAATGGTTTAATCTAGTGGACAGGCACACAGCCCTAGCCATTTGCTAAAAATTAAGAGCTGTCCTGACAATAGGGATAAATGGTTAATTCTGTTATCACAGAGGAAAAATCAGCAACGGGACTTTCTCTACTGGAAAAATGCATTTTCCCAACTGTCATTAGTTATGATGCTCAATTGTCACTTTCATTATGACATGATCTCTGAAGAAGCGCGCATAATGATGAAGCGTTAACCTGGTCTTCACCAGCACAGCCCTGGGAACAGAGGGAACAGAGGCGTGCAGGGAAAGGGCCGCTCTGCACCCAGGGGCAGGCACTCTTAGGTGGAGTGCTGGCACTGCCATACTAACCTGTGGGAGTGACCCTGGGAAATTTACCTGACCTCTCTGAGGCTCAAACTCCTCCCAGCTAAAATGCGAACAGTAACATCTACATCCTAGACTGGTTGTGACAATTAAACAGTGGAAGGTAGTTAAACTGTCTGACAGGTAGCCCTCAAATAATGAAACCTATTTGGTTTTCTTTTTTATAAATTTATTTATTTTTGGCCGTTGTGGGTCTTCGTTGCTGCGCGCGGGCTTTCTCTAGTTGCAACAAGCGGGGGCTACTCTTGGTTGCGGTACACAGGCTTCTCATCGCGGTGGCTTCTCTTGCTGCGGAGCATGGGCGCTAGGCGCGCAGGCTTCAGTAGTTGTGGCACGCGGGCTCAGTAGTTGTGGCTCGCGGGCTCTAGAGCGCAGGCTCAGTAGTTGTGGCGCACGGGCTTAGTTGCTCCGCGGCATGAGGGATCTTCCTGGACCAGGGCTCGAACGCGTGTCCCCTGCATTGGCAGGCGGATTCTTAACCACTGCGCCACCAGGGAAGTCCCTATTTGGTTTTCTTTTTACAAAATCATTATTAATACCACTTTACAGAGGAAAAAAAGAGACCAATCATTGTTTTCAGGGTCCATAATCAATGCTCATGATACTTCCTAAAAAGCATTTCTTCAGAATAAAAATTATACTAATAATCACTGAATGGCCTAATTACTGAAGATGCAAATAATTAAGTCTTAAAATGTTCAACAGGCCCCAGAGCAAGAGGGTGAAAGTGTTAAAAGCACCATACTTTATATTCTAAAATATATTCTAAAATTGCCTGTCCAATACAGGAGCCACAAGTGGTGACGGAGCACTTGAATGTTGACTAGTCCTGCGCTGAGATGTGGCGTGTGACATACACACTCGATTTCAACAATTTAATACCAAAAAATAAAAAATAATTATATTTAACACAAAAACTTTTTTTTATGAACTGCATGTAGAGATAATATTTTAGATACATTGAGTTAAACAAAATGTATTATTAAAATTAATTTCACCTATTTCTTTACCATTTCTTTAAAAGAAACTACAAGAAAATTTAAAATTATACACGCGGCTCTTATTACATTTTGATCAGACAAAGCTGCTCTAAGCAATCTGCCAAATACCAACACATACAGCGGTTTTTCTGACCCAGGATAAATACACCACAAACTGATAAGCAGGACAATTGTGCGATTGTCCTGATGCCCCTCACTTATCTTTCGTCTGTGTTCCAGATCTTAGGAGACTTGACTACAGATGTATTCTTAGTTAAACTCCAATATCTAACGTGATATCTTCTCCGTATCACTGAGCAAATTGTAGGCTATTGTTTTATTCCTAATTATATCAATCCAACTTCTTTATTAAAGAAAGGCTTTTTTTTCCCTTCCCTTCATTTTAGAGAACAGTTACAGTGTTCAGGAAATGACAAGACACTGGCATGAATGTGACCCGAGGAACAAGTACTCTTTAATGGGCTAGATCTAACCTAACAGAGAAAGATGAAAGAAGGGCCGGAGGCAGGGGGTCTAGATGACAGGGTTCTACCGCCTTCTGCGAAAGCTGGACACAAAACAACACTCTCATTTGCACAGCGCCTCCTAAGTCATCGTGTACTCTGACATACATACTTACCTTTGTTTCCTCCCCACGTTTACCCTGTGGGAGGGTTATTATTACTCTCATCTGATAAATGAGGAAGCTGAAACTATAGGAAGATAAGTAAGATGTCCAAAGAAACCAGGAGAAGAAAGAGTGGAGCAGCTCCGATTAACCAACTTTAAATCCCAAGCATGCAGCTTTCTTGGGGGTCGAAAACAACACTCCAAAGCCCATGTCCACAGAAATCTAAAGGCGTGCGCTTTCAGTAAAGGACCGTTCACCACACTTGCTGTGTCCAGTGGGTGACCTGCGTCGCTTGTAAGTGAATTTACCTTTCAACGGCCTATCACCTGTCAGGCACTGTGCTGGACGCAGAGGAGGAACCAAACACAGATCCTGCCCTTCAGTCTCTCACAGACAAAGAAAGGCTCAAATAATGGGTCCTTCTCTAGTGTGGTGTCCACGGGCTGCCGTCTCCTCCCCAGCCCCTTTGCCTCCTGGGTCCACCTTCATTCCTGGACCTGCCCCCTGAATGACAGGAGTCAGTCTGAGATGACAGGAGGCCAGCCTTTCTCCTCCCCTCTTTCAAAGGGCTCCCAAAACCATCTGTTTCCAAAAGAAAGGCAGCCACAGGGCCCACTCCCTTCCCTCGGGCTGGCAGTAGATATGGTTCTATTACCTGAGGAGGTCCCTGGGCTAGTTGAAGATTACAAAGGCTTTAGGGCAGAGTCTCTCATATATATCTGTTCTTTGTATAAAACTTAACCTGGAGTAAAACATCACGCTCAGCAACCACCACAATCGATAAATCATAGAACCCCAGAAACACTGAAGCAAATTCTACCCTGGAAACCAAGTGAATAATACAGCGTTTTCCAGAGGACTGGCAGAGAAGGGAGTGAGGGGTGGCAACTATCTTTTCTTATTGCAAATTTACTAGAAAAACAAAACAACCACTTCCTTGCTCTACAACCTCATACCCTCTCCCTCTCTGTCTCTGTTCCTCTCACGCATGCACAAGCACACACTCACATTCACACACACACCCTGCGTCACAGACAAGAATAGAAAGAACTCGCCAATATTAACCTCTAGATGCTTCCTCCCACCCTAAAACAATAAAGGCAGGTTTGAGCGCCAAGAATTGCTACCAGAGATAGAAAGAAAGGACAGGGTGTTCCTCACCTCCTTCTTGGGGTCCCAGGCAAAATTCCAACATGGATCCAGTGTGTCTTCCCTACTCTCTTCTTTTCTGCCCCTGCTCTTTACTCCCAGGGACTAACCTCCTGAGCTCTGGTGGCCCCAGGCTCCACATTCCACTCCAGCCTCCCATTCCCCCAGGGGCTGAAATTCCAAAGAGATTAATAAATAAAAAGATGCTACACTTCACTGTTTTAATGGCTTGGCAGTCCCTTAATTTCCTCAGATATATTTTCACTGTAAAAGTAGTACATTGTATCCCACATTAACTTCTAATGGAAAGAAACTGAGGTACTGTCATAAAGAAAAACATGCTTCCCAGTCTTGGGGGGGAGAGCAAAAACATCTGGGGGAAAGGAGCCATCCACAGGTGGCCCAGAGGACCTCCAAGCTCCCCTAAACTGCTCCACTTTCCAAAGTCCCTTTCTGTCTTTTGCTTATGAACTACAGATTCTCAGAAGGATTCATTCATTTGTTTTTGTTGTTGGTTTTGTTTTTAACTCTTCCCGAAGAGGAAGCAGGAGCTGAGAGAGAGGTGGGACAGCTGGAAGTCCTGGGTTGTTTACAGGTGGAGGACCAGTCAATCCTACCGAAGGCAAAATGCGCTTAATAATTACTCTGAGTGCAAATGAAGCCACATATGCAGAAATTCGATGATCTGTTCATCCATGACCCAGTTGCTTAGACCTGAGAATTACGCCTCCAAGTAAAGTTTAAACAATATAGTTCCTTGATGCCACTTCCTCTGTGGGGAGGTGGGGAGAGGTAAGACTACCAAGAAATATTTTATTTTCAGAAATCTCTCTAGTAAAACCAGACACTACTGTGCAGCCCCTGGGGCAGATCTTAACTTTGGAAGATAAGAACAAAAAATAGGCCAGGGGTAGGGATGGCCTAGTAAACTCTGGTCCTCTCACTTATCACCCCAAAGGCTCAAATTGGGTTTAAAGTGGTAGGGAAGGGAGACGGGTTCTGGTCTTCCAGACCTCTGATTCCAGGCCTGTCCCCAAACTGAGAGGCCACCATTCAACCTGAAGTCAGATCTGAAGGCTGAAGGATAAACTCCAGGTCTCTCAATACTCTTCAGTTATAGAAATGCAGTGGCACGATCAAGTTGGCCTGGAAATCTGCAAAACAGGATTTCACAGGCACACAGGAGGCACAATGTGGCTACTTATCTAAACAAAAATGCCTGAGCTACACCTGGGAACACAGCCACAACAAGCCTGACCCAAGGAACTAAATTCCCAGCTGTCAGGATTGTCCAGTTAGAGTGAAGGAGAGGCCGGTCTTTTCCTTCTCCAACATGAACTGGACTTAGATTAAGGCTTCACCCTCCCACTCTCCCTTCCACTCCCAGGCTGACCTGCAGCAGGCCCAAAAGAAATGTTTGTTTATCTTAACAAAATGCTAATTCCACCTAGACATTAGTAACCACCATTAATAGGCAGTGCCAGTTCTGAAGTCCCACGACTCCCTTGCCACCTAACTTGTCCACATCACTTTGGCCCTACTACACAGCATTCAGCATTGGTAGACAAGGAAAGCTTTCTAGGAAAGGATCGCACAAGTGGATTCAGGAGCTCACTCCTGAATGGGGGAAGCGCACCAGACCACAGGGCCCTGCATGACCACTGTCCACAGAAATTGTTGGTTTATCACCACGAAGGCATCACAGTCAACTGGTGTAGGACTCTGTTGGGTAGCAGCACTGTGCTCTGTGACTGTGCACATCCTGGAGCCCTGGGCATCTTATCTGCAGTCCTACCCATGTCCTGCACTGAAGGCCTGCGGCATCTCTTCTAAGTGTAGTAACTACAGAGAGACAAAATGTTTACTGATCCCAGAATCAAAAAAAAAAAATTTAAGAAAAGGAAAAAAAGTAGAATATGCAAGTTTGTGTATCACAGAAGAGTTCAAACATATGGCATACTGTGTAAGTATCCCCAAGTTCAAAACTAAGTTCTTGAGGTTCTTTTCTCACTGGGTTAGAAATGTATATATTAGTAAGCCTTGAGACTCAACGGCATGCTGAAATGACTGTACCATAATTCATCAACAGTAGGATTTCCTTCCTCCGTTAAGTAAAATTTTATTCTGGAGGTTTCTGGGAGGATAATTTTTTAAATACTGTTGAACTAGAGATGTAGTTGCCGCTCCCTTCATTCTTATTATCCTCTCTGGAAAAGCTATTTGCAACTCAGAGCCCCAGGAGTCCAAAAAGGAGTTAATAAAAATTATCTTTATACTAACATTTGCTTCGTCATCTCAGGTTTTGAGCTCTGCCTTAAATGTTATTTTATCTAATTTAATAATTAAAATTAAAACCCTTGATTAATTTCTCCAGTGTAGTGGTAAGGAAAGCTTAACTGTACTGAGGTTCTCTAGCAAGGAATTAATAAAGGAATCAAGCACTCGGCTCTCAATAAGACAAGACTACCCAGATTTCTAGTGGGAATATTTCAGAGCACAAGCATGTTTTCTTTGGGGAGTTTAACTCACCAAAATTATTAAAAATTGAGATCAAACAGTGGTGCAAAGCCCCAAAGGAAATCATACTAGAGTGGAGAGATTTTTATCAAATAAAAACCTGAAAAGGTAAAGTTTTTATAGTGAAAAATAAAGACTTTCTCCCTTACAAGAGGAAATCCTACTGTCTATGTTTAGGGTTCAAACAGCAAAACATATATGGATGTTTAATAGATGTAAAAAGATCGTCACTGTGAAATGAATGCAGATTTCACAAGGCCGAGCTTAAACAGACAGGCAGCCATTACCATCCTTTCCCAACCACTAAAAGCCACTCTCATTCTTATACCCAACAAATGCCTCCACTGAGATGTAACAGCAACCAGGTCCTTGAAATGGCTAACACTGGGAGAAGAAAAAGAAAAGAACAGGAGGAGAGAGCAAGAAAGTCAAAATCATGCTGTGTATTCTGCAGTCCCCTAAGGGTACACTGGGCTCTCTGGATGGCAATACATAGGATATTATTATCGTGACTGAGATGAAGTTAATAAAACCCAGCATACAGACTGGGGAAACTCGGGTCCCCACTGATGGAATACTTCCCACACAAGATACTTTAAGCTTATATGTACCTGTACAATTTATAGCAATTACTTAAATAAGAATAACAGAACAGAGAAAACTATTATATTGTGTTTTTTTCATGTTATGATTCTGACATCCCCTTTACGATTTATATCATTCCAAAAGACACTATTAAGTTTGATATTAAAAAACCAAAGAGACCATTTCAGCCACTGCACGTAAATCCATTGAAACTCTTATTCTCATTCTTAATGTTATCTAAAGGATACCACCCAACCAAAGGAGGAATATTATTCCATTTTTAACTATCTTTGAAAAGTGTCACAAAAACCCTTTTTTTTTTTCTCCTGGAAAAAAAGAAAGTCATAAATCTTTATCCTAAAGAAACTGTAAGTGTCTACCTTACTTAAAGCACAGAAACCTTGGAAGAGCACTGTACCATTTTAAATTGGGGGTAATCCCAGATGTGGAATATCTCAACCTCAGAAAGATTTCATTCTCCTTAGATTCCCTGGATTCACAAGTTCTTTAACTCTAGAATAATTTCTGAGCCATAAAATGAAGCATATTAGTATAGTTTCTCCCCATCCCGAGAGGCCACAATTTCAAAATAGTTATCTCACAAGCTCAACACAAGATAACAGAAAGACAAGGCAAAGGCTCTTTTTCAAAATTTGCATTAAAGGAGAAAGGGGTTCTCTTGGAGGTTAACTCAGAGGCGTAGGTTTAGGCTTGTGGGTGAACTCACCTGCCTGCCATACTGACAGCAACTATGTTATCTTAGCACCATTACTGCCCAGGTCCAGGTAAAGATGATAAAAGAGACTATACCTAACAGCTTCGGTGAATATACGTTCATTTCTTTATTTTGCTAATAGAAGTAGGATCGACAAACAGATATGTTTTCAGAGAGCAAGCCTGTGTTTATTATATACATGAGAGGCTGGCTGTGGGAAAGACGACTTCACTGACTCACAGCAAAGGAAGAAAAGAGCTGCGTCTCAGAAGCCTTCCTTGGTTAAAAAGAACTGTCTCCCTCAAACCTGCTTTCAAGCTATACATCAGTTGGACAGAATATAACCTCTCGGCAGTTAACTTGTTTACAATAAATGCTTAGTTTGGGTACATGGACTGTATTTCAGTCTTATAAATATCAAACGCAAACCTACAACACCCCCATTATGGGGCTGAGAATTATCTTGCTATAAATCTTTTTATTGGGGGACTGAGGGAATTACTTTGCAGCTTGTTTTCCACTAACCACTTGGAACAGTGTGAAAAGAGGTACATTTATACTCTGACCCTGTGCTAATTGGAATTCTATACATTTCCATGGGACAGTGTGCGGTATCAGTTCTGAATATGAAGGTCAGCCCCCAGACAGTTTTGCCATGGCAGCAAAAATATACACATGCAGCAAAATGGTTCTTACTGAAATCATGGCATTCTCCTCCAGTTCTTTTTCTCCTCCAAGTCTCTTGGGAAGTAATGACCATTTGTGACGGCATTGGCAGGCTTTCAGTAGTAAGCTCTAGTTTGGGGGGCGGTGGGGTTTGGTTATAAGTTACCTGTAAAAACGTGCTGAAGGCTCAAGCTTACTATATGAATGGACCTGTAAATAGAGTGATTGTGCTGAATATTACCTGGAGATCCATTTGAGAAGGAAAAAAAAAATCAGAATCACCTGGTTTACCCTTGTAAAATGTCTTTACTTGGGTCTTAAATGTGTAATAACTTCCCTTTCAGTGAACAATTTGCTCCTCTTATAATACTGCTCCTCAATAATGAAGGGTGTTTGGTCATCTAATATCACATCTGCCAAACCTACATACAGGACAAAATCTTGTCTAAATGGAGCCTGGTAAGCTGAAAGCCGGCAAAGCTTCGGGAGAACCCTGGCTTAGCCTCACTCTCCTCCATGAGCGATTTCCAGGCATGCATTCTTCCTCGCGTTCTGAACACTTTCTGGTTTGCATATCATGGCAACTGATCGTCACAGGGTTTCCTCAATTGTTTCTTGATTTCACAATTACCTTGTAACCAGATTCCTATAATAACTCAACGTTCACATAGTATTAATATCATATATTTAAAAGATCATTTTAAGAATCCTAATTTAAGTATATTTTCCAAAAAAACTAATATACTGGGAAACTTAGTCCCTTTATTACTTAATACTGAGATCCCAACTTCTTTCCTCCTAGTCAATGCTATAATTTCAGGTGACATAAAGAATTTTTTACGTCTCTCAGCTTCTAATAAATAAGACAGGTAACTGATTTGTAAGTTTCAAGGGTTCTCAAATATAATTTTATTAAAAAAATTTGCCACATCACTTTAGTATGAGAGAGAGGAAAAATATTTTCATTGCATTAGCAGCCTCACAGATCTTTTTTGTTAATATCAAAAGCACTAGTTTGCAATATGAACTAATGGAAAATTGTTAAATTCACCTAAATAATCACTTCTTTTTTTGATTTAAATAAGCCCTTTTAAAACCTTGACTATTTAACTGCTATTTACTTAGGGGAGGGGAGACATGGAGAAGGTGACTGTATGAAAAAATATATAGGTCTTTTTTTTTTGATTGTACAACAAAAATTCCCTCCAAGGCAAAAAGACATTATGCCAAGTTCCTCCCAGAATTAATGTTTAGGTTTAAATTATAAAGCCCAGAAAAAAAACGGAACCACTAATAGACCCTTAAAGCTCGTGGCATTCGTCGATGATGTTAGGTTATGTAAATGTTAAAACTGAAAAACCTTTTGCTGACAAAAGTATTTTAATGAAGGCACTATTAACTAGACTCTCTAAACTGAATTTTTTTTAAAAAAAAAAAAGCCTTTTGAGCTGTATGACATAAATTCCAGTCTGAAAGGGATTATGCTTGGGACAATTCTGGGATCATGAGACCTCCACCAGGAAGGGTTTACTGCCTACCTTATATTCCTTTCATTTTGCTCTCAGGAAGGTTTTTAAATATTGAACCCAAGAAAACTCTTAGCTACAGACCAAAGAAACAGTCTCCTCTAACTCTGTCAACTAAGTCCAACCTTGGGCTCCAGCTGCTTTGATGGCCAACACCATTTGCGGTTTTAGTATCCCCACAACGAGCAGGGGTTAACTCCACTGTCTGGGCTAACTCCACTGTCATCACCCAAGTTTCCAGGCACACGCAATTCTATGAATAGAGTAAGAAATACAGCCTAGGGTGAAAGAACAGAACGCTAGCCACTGATTTCAGCGGCTGCCAGCCAGCTCGCTCCAAGTTGCTGAAAGCTCTACTCTGGGTAATGAGGGCTGGAGGCTCAGCATTGTGAAGGATTATCGATTCAGTGGTTCCAATGATTGCAGATGGAGGCCAGAGCCTATGCATCTCAGGTGACAGTCTATGTCACCTACATGAATGTCAGGTGATGTGTCCATGTGGAAACTCGGGGTCCCCAACAACCCCACGTGAACCTAGAAAAAATAAGGGTGCTCATTATTCACCTTCAACTTTCTCCCCCCGCTTCAGCCAGGGGAGGAAGCACAGCAGATCCAGGGACCACACCTAACCCTTACTTTGCAGGACTTTGTAACAAGAGGGACATTCATTACTTTTTACTTCCATTTACATAGATGAAAAAGAGAGAGAGAGAGAGAAAGAGAGAAGGTAGTTACACCTCAGGTGGAATATAAGAAACTGATTTCCCATTGTAAACTGTATATGAAGACAAATCAGTGAGCACTTCTCATGTCTCCTGAGCAACTACCTCCCGGGGGCTCCTCTCTGAACTTCCCAGGGAGGAGCAAGAACCAAATGGTCTCTCCCCAAAACAGATTTTAGCTAATAAATACAGCAAAGTAAGTGAAAAGTACTTGAGTTATTCTGCATCTTCTTCAAGATTAAAAATGTGTACGTTGTGTGACAGGTCCCCCTCATCTTTCTTAATGACGTTTTTATTATTCTTTCACTCAATTAAAGCAGAAATGGATATTGCATCTTCTGACTGTATAATTGTTATTGTAATCTGTTTTCGATCACTGCTTGGGAAATGGGTCCGAAACAACATAAACTCTCCACTGCCTCAGAAGGCATGTCATTTTCTTTTACTACGACACTTAAAGAGACATTTATCACGCCGCTCTGTTAGCATCTTTGGGTTATGACTAAAGAAAGCTCTTGTTCTGTTAACCAAAAAGAAATAATAATAATGTTTTGAAAACATTGCTATTTGAAGTTTTGATATGAATTCGTTTTCCTTACAAGCTATCAATTTTTGCTTTTCTTATATGTATGTATAAATAATGGGAACCCATGCAAGAAAAACATGCAATTTTAATATGGGGAATAATCAGGAAATTTAAAAATCAATTTTAGTCAGTTATAAAAGAATGGATACACTTGCTTTCTAGCCAAATTTTTTTTAAAAAGTAAAAAATATTTTTAAAAGAAATAAAAAGATATCTGTGCTTAAGATTATGAAATTAAAATTGTTTCTATGAAAAGTGAAAATCACCTCTGTCAGATCTTAGTGCTTTGGAAAACGTTTTCTCTAACTAGAGTCTCTATTAATTTTGTTCATATCTGTGCAAGTCTTCAACAAAACAAAGAAAGTCACTGAGCTGCTGTGCACACTTCAATAACTGTGCAACCATCAGTAGGCACCAAACACTTACTCTGGTGTGAAATGCACCCCTTTTCATATACGGTAGCTTGAAGGGTTTCCCCTTAACTTTTTAAACTTTTTTGTTACGTTATGCTATAGTTTAACAGCCCACTGTGCTAAAGTAGAACTCCATTCCAATGGTAAGGCAACTAGTTAAGGGCAGAACCTAATCTGCCTCACCCACTAACCAACAGTAATAATACTGGGAGCAATTAAAATTGAAATATACATCCCCCAGAGGGTTTTACGACCCCAATGTGTCATAAACACAAATAATATTCTTAGTACAATATAAGACTGCCATAATTTGCTCATAACTTTATTGCAAGGTTAAAATTCTTTAAATTTCTATTAAGGGTTTTTCTTCATTTTAAGCATCTGTCAAACTAATAACTATAATATTCATTAGTTTATTTAAAAAAATTTTAAAGGTATACACATCAATTAAAAATGGAAAAAATACACACCATAAACCCAATTGTCATAATTGTATGTCTATGGCACATTTACTCCATTTTAGGTCATTTTTACCTGGTTAATAAAAAATCTGGAATAAGTAAAACTTTGCAAATGAGAAGCCAAAGACAAGTTGTAAAAGACAATTTCTGATGAAGCCTTTCACTGCCTCGTAATTATACTGATGTTACCACAATTTTTAAATCACTTGCTATTAAACAGCAAAACAATTCTGTTAATTGAAAGCAAAAAAAATTATATGTATAGATGGAGTTCCATGATTTTGAAAACTCCACCATAGAGCATTTTTACATAAACACTATATAGCATGAAGTCCTTGTGGGGCTTGTTTCATGTAAAAGAAGAAAATAAATGTTTGGTTGCTCACTGACTTCAAAAAATAAAGAAAATCACACACTATAGAGGCCACATCTGTAATTTTTGGAAATCTGTAAGTCCTCAACTGGCTTTTGTTTTAACTCACACCTCAATTCCACTCAGGGCAGTCTACTTTGACTTTGAAATATCTATCACATTACCCGTAAGTAGTAGGATGATGAATCCTTTGTATATAAAAATCAATTTTTAACACATAGACATTTCCAAACCTCTGTTGCACCTTAAAATAAAAGGAATTCACGGCTCTCCACATTGACACCCGAAATTAAGGATGGAGAGCAGTGGTAATTGGAAGTGAGAAAGGCCCAATACAAAGTCAGCAGAAGGAAATCACTCATCTTTCAATCGCTATAAAGAAAACAAAAGGCAAACTCTCGTCATTTTTTGAGCTAAGCATAAATGTCTCCTACTTGAAACCATTTTCAGTTCTTCTCTTTCTTTTCTCTCTCTCCCTCTCCCTGTCCCTTCCTTCCTTTCTTTCTTTCTTTCTTTTTTTCCAAAAAGTAATGAGTTAAAATGTATGAGTTAGATCCAACATTTCACTGCTGTTTTTATTCTTGGGGAGTTGGGGGGGAGGGGGAACTTGCTGCCAAAGCTTCAGAAAAGAGAGTTTAGGCTGCTAATTTTCCGTTCACAAAATCTAAATTCCCCTTATGCATCTCACACAACTCATGAAATAAAATGAAACAGTATTATATCACTGCAAATTGAGACATTTTTATCAAAATAAAGAATGATGATGCCAACATTTCATTTGTCATTTCCCACTTGTCACTTTCCACTGACAAACTGTTACACATACAACTTTTGTCAAACGCTCCATCCTTAAATATGTTCCAAAATGCCATTGTATCTCAGCATTCATGTAAGGAAGATAGTAAAACTATGTTACCACACATTAGTTACATAGGTTAAAAAAAAAAAAGCCTACTTATTAGGTAAAAGAGTATAAATAACTTTATTTACATGCTATGTAAGATAAAGTTTGGCTTCTGGAAATGAAATAAACTATGTACATGTTTTTTGCACCTAATGTGAGATTACTAGTTATAAAAAACTTTTTTAATGATGAAAAATTGTCATTTTGCTCTATACTGGAAACATAAAGTTTTCTACCTTATTTTCAGTCAAAAAAAAGAAACCTAAAAACTCTAAAAAGGCCAAAGAAAATAATACAATTTGAAATTCATCTAACTCTGTCAATTTGCCTTTTTTATATATCATATAAACTGTCTCCGCATTGAATCTTAAAAAAAAAAAAAAGAGTTTTAAATTATCGAAGTAGCACCACCAAATTTGACTGCTTACCAGATACACCTTGTCAGATATACCAAATAATTACCATGTCTTGCCTGGAATAAAACTGATTTCCATATTCTTAAAATAACTCAAAATTAATATGCTTAGATATCTAATAAATTATGATTAGTCTGTTTCCCTCCCTACAGAGATAGATAGGCAAAATATATACACACATTCACACAAGGAGAAAAGAATTAACACAGGATATCTAACATGTACAGACTGATACTCTTAGTCACAACCCCCTGAAAAAAGAGGATACTGCTTATTGTCTGCAGTGGTTAGAAAACAGATGCCTTAAGGGACATCTATGTAGTTCTAACACACACACACACACACACTCACACACACACATTTCACTGCAGATGATCTTGAATATATAATGGTCAGTGGGGTTTTTATGATGGAATATAAAGCTTCCAAAATTACTCAAAACATCAAATTATGCTCAAGACTTTGAGGGGCGGATACCCTATGTTCTGTTTAATGTGTATGTTCCATTGCATATATTTTTTTAACCAAGTATATCTTTATTTTAATAACAGGCCAAGGACTGAAAACACTTTAGAGAGGGCTATTTTTCTACCTCAGCAAAACTACAGAGGACATGCTAGATTGTTGGATGACCCCAAAGCCTAAGTTCATTCTATTTAAAAGATCTTAAACCCTTAAAAAAAAAAAAAAAAAGTGGAGTACAAGACCGAAATACAACCTTTTCACTTTTAAAGTAATAACATGAGTCTTCCCTACAAGCATAATGGTATATACATCCTCGGTTAAAATGAATTTAATGAGTTTTCTCCATTTTGCCTATGTTGACAATACGTTTCAAATTTCTAAATATTTTATACATTTCAATAGGTCAATATCTATACTCTTTCATATCTGCCCTCTTTTCAAAAAGTCAAACATCTCTCTACAACTGCTCATACGGTGACTACACCTGACCTGAACTGCATTTCTTTTACTCTTATCTAAAAGGAAATGTTCCACATGCAGACGATTAAACTGTTGTTGTAGACAGTGTTCAGCTCTAAATGAGGCCCTGCGCAACAATCATGATCACATTTGCTTCCCTATTTGAGTACATCAGTGTGTATTGCATAATGATTTTTTTTTCCCCTTGCAACAAGACAGTTATGTTCTTGAAAGGGCTGCCTGGTAGCAAGAAGAATAGGTTTACTTCGGGTCAAAGAGTTACAAGATAACTTCAACAGACAATTCTTCAACAAAATTAAAGTTATTTTAAAAACTAATTTTTCCCCAAAAAGCTAATTTTTTTCAAAAAAATCAAGATATTCTCAGTGTTTAAACATTTTTCCTTGAACTCTAGAAGATTTAACACCAAAAAAAGTCATCAAAATTCATAGGAAAATGAAAAATATCAAAAAGATTTCTGATGTTTAATGCCTCCTATCAGCAAATACACCATCTGGTATACTCAAGCGCTGTTCATTCAGTTTAAATAAAGCTGTCTGAAAAGTTCTTCTTTAAGCCAAACATTAAAAAATGAAAATGCTTGTGTTAACAATGAATGAAGCACAGTAATTTATTGCTATTAAAGCACAACTGGCCAGCGCCTTTCAGCAGTCCAGGAGGAAAGCAGAATGCCTTGTTTCCTCTGGAAACTTGATTGGCATCACTTTCATTTTATGCTGTAGGTTGTGTGGCTGAAGCATTACATACAGCAGAACATTTTAGGTACTTATGATAATGGTGGTAAAAGGATCATCTGATTCTTATATTCATCATCCTTAATAATCTTTCCTTTTTCTAAATCTTCAAAAAGATCTGTAAGTTTTAATCAACAATTTCACAAATATAAATTTCCCCACCATTAATCATCCTTTTTCAAAATCCTTATGGAGTGAATTACTAGCTGAGAGAGGACGCCAATTCTAGTAAGTGAATGTTACCCAGCAGGGATATAAAGCTGTCAACACCATGGTGCTCTTGCTTGCTCTAAACTCTCTCCCAGCCTTCATATGTTTTTTAAAGAGATATTAGCCTTTTTTTTTTCCAGGACCTTCTATAAAAGCTGACTGTCATACACATATGAGCACTTATATTTTATTACATACATGCTTTAAAACGCACTGCTTAGATAAGAGCAAATATAGCCTACAAAGTGTTAGAAATACAAAACAAAATTGATCTACTTTCTAATAGTCTTCTAAAGCTAACCACATTGTAAACAACACACTCTTAAGTCCCCTATTAAAACAGAACCCTGAAGACTGTGACAGTGTTTCTACCACCTCATCTAGTCAAATCCAGACACTAAAATTATGTCTCTCTCTTTTTTTTTTTAGTTCTCATCAAAATCATAGCAAACTCTCTCTCTCCCTAAAAAAGGTAGAATAACAGCAACAGAATTTATTAGGGCAACCAATGCATTCAGAAGCATTTATTCACCTGTTTATCAGAAGCAGTAAGATAAACTGACATTTTATTGAGCAACCAATTAACTTAATGATTTCCCCTATTTTTAGGGGGAGAGCATTTAAAAAGAGAATCACTGAAGATTGACAAATACACCCTCCCAACATTTTGAGCTCTATTTTTAAAATATATATTATTATAGCCATCTTTACAACACTGACAAGACTGCAATATGTCTGAAAATGGTGATAAATGATGCAGAGCTACAAATATTTTTGTAGTTTTCTATACTTATTATATTGCTTCATAAAGAAAATTTAAACAAAAGGAGGTAGGGTGATAGAAATCTAATCTATTTTATATTTACTCTATGTTCTAAAAAAAAACTTATTTCAATTATAAAAGGACCACTAAATAGAAATATATTTTAAACATTTTTAAAATTTAGAATGTGCATTTTTAAAAAGGCTTTGCTTTTCTCCAGTCTATATACATGATTAAAAGTCATAATGAAATAAAATTAACACCTCAATGTACATTTGGAAACTATATAAACTTAAACCCACAAAATAATCATTAACATTCATAAGAAAACTTTGTACTATTGAAATTTTACGTTCTAAGTTGTAATATTTGAAAGCTTTCTAAATTAAAATCTTTTCAAACAATCTATTAAGTTCTATCGAGTAAAACCTTTCTTTTAAAAAAAATCTTTAAAAATCCACCATAGGTAAACTATTGTAACCGCTTTACTGTTAAGTATCATAAATGGTACTTACTGAGACAAAATAATGTCATCTTTATTTTCAGTTTGGGAAGCAGCTAAGACCTTTGATATTACTAAATTAAGTTAAAGCTCAGAAAAAAGTGACTATACGCGCTTGTCGAAACAAATTTATTATTCCTCCCCAAGACTTAATAATATTTGTCTATATCAAATTTATGGTAAGTGGCCAAATGTGAATTATAGTCTCAGAAAATATGAAAAGTAACCACAATTTTACACTGAGGGTATCCCTAGGTCAACAAAATCAGGCAGTTTCTTTCCTTCAGTAAGATACAGGGGAAAAAAAAACTTTTTGTAGGGAAGCACGATTGGTAACCATTACATTCTAAAATGTTTAGAGACTTCTTTCAATTTAGTGAGCTTAGAAAGAAACCAAAATTTCAGTCTAGGTTTTTTTTCTTTAATGCATAAGGCCACTTTGAGAACGCATCCTCTCCAAGGATTTCCAAAAGATTTCAATCCAACATTACCAGCACTTATCATAACCATCTCACATTGGGTCCCACCATATTCACCATATATTTTTCTTTCTTATATGCATATACTAAAAAATGATCTGAAAAGTCCAAAGTTATTGCTTCAATCTCAAGACAACACATTAATAAACACTATTTCTAAAAAGTGAGTCACAAAACTATCAAGTTTTCTTTTGCTTCATTAAAGTATATCTTCAAGTCCCTAAAATGAAAGATACACAAGCCACAATCTATGGTCAAATAATTTTGTTAAAGCTTTTAAAACTGAGAGAATGAGTGCTTCTCCAGGGAGATGATTAATATAAGGAACTAAGGCAAACCATCTTGAATGTCTACCATGAAGAAATAGTAATAGCAAAATAAGTAAAAATAAAAACCTGTTCTTTTATAAATTGTCTGTTGTCTGTTTATAAAATGTCTTTAAAAGGGAGTGGATATTTCGAATTAAGGCTTTACTTGGAAATACAAACTATGGCTCTTTAGAACATGGGAATTTATCACTAACTTTTGCCAGGGTTTTGTTTCATTTCAGGCTGGCTAATATAAGAATTATATTAAACAGGCTACTACTGAAAATATTAGGGGGAAAAAATCTTTAGAAGCAAAAAAAAAAAAAAAGATTAAACTTGTAATTTACGTCAAACACAAAAAAACTGCATGCCATGTAGAACTGTGTATTTATATTTAAAAAACAACTAAGGAAATGTCATATAAACCTCAAAATATTTTAATAATGTTTAAATTTCTTGCATATCTTTATTTTATAAAATTACTTTCCCTAACCACTTTAAAAGAAAGTGGTTGTTTAAGTAGCAAAAACTACGAAAGATTTTAAGTAATATCAAATTCTTGGAAAGAAAAACAGCAGGTAGTCAATAAGACTACTATGCTATTTTCACCTGTTGTGCTATAATTCATAACAAAGTTACAAATGCATATGACTTTAAACTTTATTTTTTAAAAAATGGTAGCATTAAAATCTCTAAGGGCCTGACAGATTCGTAGTGATTCCTTATTTCCCACTTGAAATGTGGCTGGAAATATTCCCAGTTGTTAATCATTTGTCTCGAAGCACTGTCCTAACTACAAAGTAACACCAACACTTGCTGCTGTACTAACCTGAGCATTAAACATTAGTCCATAAAAGCGAACGCACCTAGACTTCATCCCTACAACAGATACTCTGAGGCAAGGCAAAAGAGTTAAATCACTAAAAAGCTCTCTAGGAAAATCTAGAAACAGTTAGCTGGCTGTGACATAAACCTGCCAACACCTCAGCACACAGTGGCAAAGTGCCCAAAAAATGCCACCCTCCGGGTAAACCACTTTCTTGTTTTAACTCGAGATGAAGCTACCAGTTGCAGAGGAGAGGCGACGGGGGCATTATTTGGCAACCTGGAATTCACTTCCTGTAATCCTACACCGCGACATCGCCTAATCAACCTGAACCCTGACACCCCGGCCTTTATCACCCGGCCGCGGGCTGCGCGCGCCTCCCTGCTCCGGGCTGTTACCTCCCACGGCCTTGGCCACGGCGCCGTTGGGCCTCCCGCGGGCTCCCATGGGGCTGCCGTTCTGCTCCAGCCGGGCCACCTTCACCGGGGGAGGACCCTTGACGTCGGGGCTGCCGCTCCGCCGGTCGGGGCTGTCCCGCAGACACGGGCTCTCGCTCCGCCGCTCCATGCTGCTCCGACTCGGAGACAAAGTTCCCACCGGCAGGTCGCAATAAAATGCACAGGGACCTAGGGAGGGGGCGGGGGGGGGAAGGGGGAGGGAAAAAAAAGAGGGAAAACCGCTCACACACGTGATAGACGTTTAGGCCAGTGGCAGAGCGCTGCACCAAAGCCACACAAACTTCCTCCCACGCTGCCCGAGGGGCCTGAACAGGGAAACCGGTCCCAACCTTACACTGGGCGGCCCAAAGGAAACCCAGAACTTGGGGTGCCGCGACTCTGCCCAATCGCTGCTCCCAGAAGTTAGCTCTGGGTCACGAAGTCCGCCCAGGGCGCCCAGAAGTAATCCATTCATTGGGACAGGGTTGGCATAAACCGTTCTCCGGTGCGCCGACCTTGCTGTCGGGGGGTCAGGGTTGAGGAAGAAGTGAACTTCCTAAGAAGACATCTCACTCACTCAAGGAGTGGGTGCGGGTGTACGTAAGTCCATATGAAAACAAATTAACCACAAGAAGAATGCGCTCTGAATCGCGGGGCAGTAGGCAAAGGCCTGCCAAAAAGACCCTTGAATCCCCGCTTTTTACCTTTACCGAGCACGTCCTGGGACACACACACACTCTGCACAAAATCAACCCTGATTCCACATTAATAAGCATCCCCAAACACTTGGCGGAATTCATCAGAATAACCTCAAGCGGGGTCTACAATCGTTATTATTTTGGAACGTTCTAATCTTCATCCGATCCTGACCGATTTTTTAAAAAGCTCTTCCGCATAAATTACAAAAGCAAAAGCATTTAAATTATTAGGTGCGGGAGCAGCCTTCATCAACCCCAATTTTAAAATCTATCCAAAAAGTTGTCTCCTGGGTGGCCTGGCTGGCAGCGCGCTCCTCACGGAACCCGCAGATCTCGGCACCCCCGGATTTTTGGGGGGCGGCGGCGGCGGAGGAAACACCTGATGAAACGGCTCTCACATTGTCATTGACATCCCCAAGAAGCAGGAGGAACCCGGCACAACAAAGTGCGCTGGGAATCCTCGCGGGCGCTCTGGCCGTGGGAGAAGCCGCGTCGCCACGGCTCAAGGAGACAAGGTGGGGGTGGCAGAGGAGAGGTGAGAAGAGATGCGAGTGATGCAGAGACGGAGCGCCAGGGCTGAGGACGAAGGTTCCGCCCGGACTCCCTCGGCTGAGCTGTCTAACGAACAGCGCGAGAGCTGCGGGGAGGGAACTCAGCAGGACCCGGGGCTTCCCCGAACTCCCGAGCCTGGCGCGGGCGCCTTCGCGCTGAGTACTTACTGCTCACAGTCTGTCTGTAACTTGGCTGGCTGGGGCTCTGTCCATGGAGCAAAAGTAGAGAATCCAGGGTGGAAAGTTTCTGGTGATTTGCCTTGCAGTGTTCTCCTAGTCTTCCTTTCCCTTTCCTCTTTCCCAGGTCCAAACGTTTAGGGTCCTGGGTCAGGGTGTCTTCTTAGTGCGGCGATGGTTGTTATGATGCTGATGATGGGGGTGGGGGGAGTAGAGGGAGGAGGAGAAGAGGGAAAGGAGGGCTCCTCCAAAGGAACACCCGAGCGAGCGCGGGAGGAGGCGACGGAGGAGGGGAGAAGAGAGAAGGAGGCTGAAAAAGCCTTTTCACACCTTCGGGAAGGAGACCCGTTCTGGCGAGAAAGGGCTGAAAACTGGGAGGCGGCGGAGGCGGGTCGGGGCTGCCGCTTCGCAGGGCGGCTAGCTCGCGAGGAGGCGCGGCCGGAGCCGTAGGGCCGGTGCCACCGAGAAGCGAGAAGGCGCAGGGACCTGGGACCGCACGCGGGAGGAAAAGCGGCGGTCGCCCAAGCTGTCACCTCCAGCCTCTCCCCTCTCGGCCGCCGCCGCCAGCAGCCGAAGCCGGACTCACTGACAAGCCGCAGAGAGAGACACAGTGAGAGGGAGATGATTATTAGTTGCGTTGAGTCATCAGGCAAAGTGAGTCCTTTTGGGTTGTCCTCGGTTTCCGATTTCTCCCCCTCCCCCTGTCCGTCCCCAGATCTAGCGCCTTCAAAATAATAATTTGGGGTGGGGGTAGGGGAAGTCTCTGGGTTATTCCGGGATGGGGGTTGGGGGGAAAAGATCTAAACCCGAGCCAGACTGGTCCACCGCATTGAAGGAGGAGAGTGGGGGGGCGGGGAGGAGGGCCGGGGAGGTTGCGGGGGGAGGGGGCCCCGCCTGGCAGGAAATTAAACATCAATCAATCAATCGCTGTGAGGCCGGCGACCGAACAGCGGCGGAGCTGCAGAGGAGGCAGAGGGACTGGAGAGGGGCGGGTGGGAAGCAGGGAGGAGGGAGAAGAAGGAAGGAGAGAGTCGGCGGTGGGAGAGCGGTGTGGCGAGGACCGCGCGCGCGCGGCGCGGCGGGGGACCTTTGGCAGGGAACCGAGGGCCGCGCGAGGCGGTGGCCGCGGCTGGTGGGTGGGTGCGCCCGGGTGCAGGCGGGAGCTGGGGCCCGGGGTCTCGTCCTCCTCCTCCTCCTCGCGGCGGGTCCAGGGCGCGGCTGCCTCGCCCAGCCCTGAGGCGCACTAGTCCCGGCTCGGAGGCGGCGGCAAGGCAGGCGCTGGTTGCCTCGTCTCCCGGCGGAGGCACAGACCCACGCGCAGGAGGCAACCACGGCTGCCTCGGCTCCGGGTTCTGCTAACTACGCGGAGTACTTTCGACTTTGGAGATAGGAGGGCTATCACCTCCCCCACCCACCGCCTCCGCCCACCACGCACCGCCTCCGCCCCTCCGAACAACTTTTCCCGGTGCCTGCGAGCTCCCCCTCCGTGCGGAGCCAGCCGTCCGGGCCCGCCGCACCGCCGCACGCGCTAGGAAGGCCGCCTCTCCCTCAGAGTTGGCGCTGCCGTGGGTCCAGAACAATAGCCCGGGTGTCCCGAATGGCAGGAGCACCAGCACTGCCCGCCGGGCGGCGGGTGGCACAGGGAAGGGGGCTGCAGGAGGGTCGCAGGGCGGGGAGCATCCCTGGATGACGTCCCTGGAGCGCACGCAGCGCCGGCGACATCTCGAGCGGCGCAGCCCGGGCAGCCTGCAGGCCGTGACGCGGTGGCAGCGAGGGCGGCGGGGCTCCCTGTCCGCTGGCTGCTGGGCTGGGACTCCTGGGATCCCAAGCCGCTCGGGCCCTAGGCTGAGAGCGCGGTCAGAGCTGTGCGGTGGGGACCCGGCCTCCCCATCCCGGGGGAGGCCGTGCGGGGGCGTCCCCAGCAGGTCCCGCGAAGGCGTAACTGAGCCAACAAACTTTTGCCGACTCCCGCGGCCGCAGTCGCCCGTAGCCCGGCTCCGGCCGTGGTGCTCATTTAAGGTGGCCCGGGCGCTAGCCGAGCAGGCCGGGCTCTGGCCGCGCTTTTGTCCCTAAGATCCCTCTTGGACGCGGAACCTCCTTAAAGAAAGCACGTGGGCAGGAGCCGCGGCCCCCGCGAGACCCCGGGGGCGCCGGCTGACACTCGCGGTCCCGACCTGAAGCGGGAAAATGTGGACGCGTCCCCGCCCGTCTTGAGGCCAATGAAGCCCCCTGAGCTGGCGGTATCTCTAGTCGCTCTCGCACACCTTGGTTCTCCCTCCTAACCCCTGGGACCCCGAGGACTCCCAACCATCTCGTCGCCTGAGCCGCCGGTCTCCCTTAAGAAGCGCTGACTCTACGGCGGCGCCAGAGGGCCAAACTAAATTCGATCTCGGGAAACGCGCTCGGGGGGCAATTATGGAAATCTCGGTCGGGTGCAGCCGCCGCGGGAAGCCGCGTCAGCCCAGTGTACCCGGGGCCAGGCCGCCGTCCACTCGCCGCACTCAACCGGCGCGCGGCGTGCACCTGGCCTCCCCTCAAAAGCAGGAAACTGGGAGGCGGGGGAGACTCTGGAAGAGAAAGGGTCCCAGAAGTGAAACCTGCCCCCGACCTAAGTCTCAGAGCCCAGAATCCGAAGGACCCCGCACCCAGTCGCCGCCCACCAAGTTCCAAAGGAGCGCTAGGCGACCCAAGAGGCGGTGGGAGACGAGCGGAGAAAGGAAGCGAGATGGATAGCAAAGCTTCGGGGAGCCAGCCTGGGGGTTTTAGGCTGCGTTTGCTTTTCCCTGTGCCCTCCACAACCTCATCGCCCTCCACAACCTCATTCCCCTCCCACCTCCCTAAAAGAACGAGTTAGAGAAAATGCACAATTCGGAGTCTGTGAGAACAAAGTGGCTCTAGCAAACCAACTTCGTGGTGGTAGCTAAAAGGTTTGGGGCTGCAAAGAAACAAACTGTAAGTTCGATTGACAAACTTTTTTAAAAAATCTGTAATATCAAGTCGGAATGGGAAGAGGGTGTTGCAAAAGCCAACGACTACCACTGTCAAAAGTTTAAGCCCGTTTTCAAAATGGGGAAAAGGCGCATTTCTTATTAATAACAACAACGATAATAATGCTGTTTCTTTCCTTACCTTGGTGTTGAACTGCAGAACCCTCCTCCGGATCAATGTCCAGGAACTTAGAAGAATTGGTGATATTAGGACTTCAGTACTTCTGGAAAAAAATGCAAATGGTTTAGCCAGGATCTTTCCTGTCTGATTCGTCACTATTATTATATCTGATGATGCGAATGGTTGGAGCGATTCAATCTTAAGTCATTAATGAGCTATTTTATAAACACCACTGTCTGAAGATCTTCATTTACATTTTGCGAAGGATCACTTCGCTAACCTCACAGGCTTATGTCAACAGCATGATTATGGGGACTTCAGTTACACTCTTATAAACAACACAGCCGTATTGTTAATCGGTTAATATTTTATAAAGTGTAAATATTTTATTATGTTTTGAAAGGAACTATTGATTCTAAATTATTAAACTCCTGAGATGGGCGATTTAAATAAAGTTTACAGTTAAGTACAATTAAATGTACACTGTGGCTAGTTTGTTTTCAGATTCTGCACTTTTTTTAATTCATTGATTTTTCTCTTAATTGGAGTTTAATCTTGATCATTTTTGGTAATGAACAAATCTATCATTTGGGGCAAAAGAACTCAAAAATTTTAAATTGCATTTAACATAGAAGAAAATGTCAAATACTATGAATTATTACCAGAAATGTATTTTGAATGTTTGGAGATTTGTGTTTAGAAATTTTACAAATTTCTTTCGATTTAAAAAGGAAGAGTTTTAGGGATTTTTGTGATATATGCCCGGTATGGGGTTTTTTTTTCCCCCTTGAGTTTTGTCTCTAATGAAGGCCTTTTCTGTTTCAAATTACTTAAGCTTTTTACTACACAATTTTTGTATTGACCTTATTTCAACTGAAGTAAGTGATTATTTCCAGCATGTTTAATTTCGACAATAAGAAATTTTAAATAATATTTTTACCTTTTGCTAGGATATTCTACTTTTTAAAACAGTAAATAAATTATGATGATTCAAAAGTTTTGTTTGGCTTTGTTTTATATTCCTCAAGTGGCTTATTTCCAAACAGTTTTAAAACAAAATCACACTCAAGAAAAGAATTGGTTTTAATTACTTTTTAAAAAAATAATTTGATCCCGAACGCATTTTTGCGCATTACATGATAGTTTGCGCCAGGGCTCAAAGCATAAAGTTCACTTTGGGGGACATTTTTATACCTCAGATTGCTTCTCACTGACGTTTTTGTCGGGAATCTACTCAGACTTTTCCCCCCTTCCTCCCCCACTCCCAATTTTTTTCATATGTTATTTAGTCAAAGGTCGTCTGTCTTTCATAATCACACCGAGATTTGTTATTTTAAAAATCAACGGGTCTTTATACGCTGGGCTTAAGTATATATGCTTTTTCTTATTTCCGTGTTCTTCCTTTTTCTATCTCTCGTCAGGCCTTTCTTCTCCTTTATTTTATGGCCTGCACTTTTAATGACAACATTTCTTGATTTCTGTCTCTCGACACCGAGGTTTGTGCCGTGCTAGCTGTGAACTCTGGCCAACCTTCCTTCCCTGATGCCCGCGCGGGACGGCCTAGGCCCGACTGCCCCGGCGCAGGGTGCCGGGTGCTGGGCGTGGGATCCTGGCTCTCTGCTGGGCCGCCGTGGCCTGTGCCCAGAATCTATCACCAGGCTCCCAGGATTTCAGGTCCGGTCACCCAAGAGGCCCTCCCGGCCGTGCGCTGCACCTTAGAGAACACGGGAAAGTTGTGCCGCCTTTCCCCTCCACTGCCGCAAGCACAGGAGAAAATTCTATGGGAATGGCCAGCGTCAACAACCTTTGACGACTCCTAGGAACCCACGCGGGCCTGCCTCTCCCCCACCCCTCCCCCCCGCCCGGGGCTTGCTCTGCTGGGGGCGAGAGGAGGCGGGAGGGAATCGTTCCTTTCACTTGAAGCCCTCACCAGCTCTGAAGCCAATTTCCGCCACTGACTGTCCGAGGAGAGCTGGGTGACCAACATTTTCGCAGGCCGCATAACTGCGCGGGGCTTGGATTGGAAATTGGATGCGCCGAGGGGACAAGGGCCCGGCGCCAGAATGCCCCGTGGAGAACGCGCCTAGAAGGACCGATCGACCAGGGTGGGCTCCTGCCCTTTCCCAGGCTGCCCCGGGGCGTCTGGGGACTGGCCGGAGCGCAGGGGCGGGGGACACTTACTTGGTTATTCTCACGTCTTCCTCGTTGGCATCAGAGCCGGACAAATCCCAACCCGAGCCAGTCAAAGATAAATTCCTCCTGGCTCCCCCAGCGGCTCCAGGGGCCTGGGCGGGGGCGGAGCGGTGAGGAGACCGTCGGGCCGCCTAAGGCAGGGGCAGTGGAGGTCGTGCTCCCATCCTCAAATGAACGAGCCCCTGCAGCCCGGACAGCGAGATGCGTCCCAGGGAGACGGCTGATTGGGGAAAGGTGGTGGGCGACTAGTCCGCGTGAGACGGTGAGCGGAACACCCAAGATGCCAGAGGGTCGGGGGTCAGGGGAACAGACAGTGCAGAGGCCCAGAGCTCGGGAGGGAAGGCGCGAAGGTCGGCCCCCGGAGCTGCCTCGGGCGAAGACGGAGAGCTTTCGGCACCAGGGTCCCACATGTAGGGGATGGGAGAGGGCGTCGGGGGTGGGCACTGACTGCCCGGAGCAAGGAAAGTCTGCGGACAGGTTTCGAAGCCAAGGGGAGTCGCTGGGTGTGCTTTCGCCGTGGCGGCGGGCCGGGAGGCCCGGGAGGGCGGAGGGCCTGCGGGCACCGAGCACCACTCCAGCGACACAGGACAACGCCCCCGGGGCTCCCGGATCCCTTCATTCTTTTTCAGACCCAAGAGCTTAAGAGCTGGATCTCCTGCTGCAGCCGCGCAGCGAGAGAACGACGGCCCTGCTAATCTAATTGGGGTTTTTTCTTGTTGTTGTTGCTGTTGTTGTTGTTTTAAGTAGAAATCGACTTTCAACCACGGGGTAACAAGGCAAAGAGGGAAAGAAAACGAAACGCCAAAGAAGCCGCCACTACCTCCCCGCCCCCACCCCGGGGCGGCCGGGATGGCAGCCCAGAGTCGCGTTCCGGACGCGCTGCTTTTTCTGTCGGGAAACACTGAGCCAGGAAGAAGATGGTCGGTCCCATCTCCAAATTCCGGGCCCAAGGTGGCGGCGAAGAAACCCACGGCCTCGACTCATCATCGCGGCCCCGTCACCTCCAAGCCCGGGTCAAGTCCCGTGTCCCAGACCTGAGCTGAGGCGTCCTCTCCCGACAGCGCCACCGCGTGGGCTGCGGCCCGAACCTGCGGCGCCGGTTCAGTCCGCTGCGTCCCGGAGCCGGCCTTACACGTCGCCCCAAGTCCTGGGGTTCAGAATGCGGCGGGGCAGGGGCAGGGTCAGGTCCCCGGCCCCGGGTACAACCGGACCACCCAACACAAAAACGCGCCCGGCAGACAGAACACCGGCGCCCTCAGTTTGCCCCAACCCCTTGTAATGAAAAGTACACCTGGAAAGTCCAGGCCGCGGCGCCCCACCCGAACCCCAAACTCCAGGCAGGCCGGCCCGTGTCGTGAAATCCGCGCCCACCCCTAGCTGTGGCGAGCGAGCCCAGGAAGCCGAATCCCAGGCAGCCCAAGACTGAGCGGCTCCAGGAGCGTTTCGCGGCTCTGGGCCCACGCCGGTCTCGAACCGCGCCAGAGAGAGCGAGAGCGCTTGCTGCGGGACCCAAGGTCCCAGGCACTTAGTGGGACTGAGGACCAAGCGGGTGTCGGTCTATCCGGCGGCCCAAAGCCGTCCGGAGTGGCGTGGAACCTGGGGGGCTTTCTGGGCTGGCGACTCGCCAGTTCTCTCGGTCTCATGAACCCCAAAGCCCACTCTCTCAGTCCGGCAAGGCTTGACCCCCGGGCTAAGGCCCAGGCAGCGTTAGTGTCCTGGGGCTCGGTTCACAGTGTCCTGGGGCTCGGTTCTTCCCCACCCCGCGATGCCTTGCCTCCGAGCCCAGAGACTAAGCCCCGCCGAACCGGGCATCACCTGGCGCTGCCCGGCCGCTACGTCAGGACTCCAGAGCCACCACGTCGGGCTTAGAGGACTTTAGTGGGTAGGCTGGGGCTTATCTTAAACAAATTCAATTGTTCCCCGTGCGCGCGCTAGCGCGCACACACACGCACATACGTTTTGAGACTGTCAGCTATGGAAAGGGACAACGACGCAAAGGTGGAAATTCACCTGGTGCCCACCCTGTTACAAAGCTCCCAGCCCCACACAAAAGAGGAGCGAGCCCTGGACGCCCAAGCGGCCGTTCGGGCGGCGGCTAGAAGCTGCACTCTCGCAGGGCGCCCGGCCAGCCGCGCCAGTTCGCGCTCTCCAGCCCCGGCCGGTGCCCAGCGGCGCCCTAGGGAAGCTGCGTCGGCCTGCTGAGTTCCGGCGCTGGGCGTCCGCCTGGCCTGCTCATCCACGCCTTATCACCTGTCTCTGAATTCTAATTTCTGAAATCTAATCCCCGTAGGCCACGCGGAGCTGTCTCCAACGGGCCAGACCCGGCACCCCTGCCAAGTGGCTCACCTCTGCTTACGGCGCCTGCCTTTACCCCCGGTGCCAAGGACCGAGCGAGGGGCGGCAGGTCAGGGCGCAGACGCCGTCTGCTCTCCTCCAGGAGTAGACAGCGGGAGCCTGCGGCGTCGCTCGTCCGGCCCTGGGGCTGATTTAAATAACTAATAAGCTCAGAGACATTTTACGAGGGGAACTTTTCCTTTTAGTATCAATAAAGCCTAGTAATTGGGTTTGTTGGTTACCTAAGCTCGAGTTTCCCAGTCTCTCTCTCTCTCCCTCTTACTCTCTCTTTCTCTCTCTCTCTCTCTCTCTCTCTCTCTCATTCAGAAGCAACGTTTTAAAAAACCGATAACTGTGGGTGCGTTTGTGTCGGGTGTGCGAGCGTGTGAAAGAAGTTGTTTCAAAAGTCCTTCTCCTGGAGAACAATCATCATTGTCGTTCTGTGGTGAAGAGTTTTGAAAGGTGAACTGTTGTTATTTCAGAGGGGGAAAATATTAACAACAATTCAAGTCTCACAATACACGTATAATATTAAAAGGTCAGGGGTCCTTAAGATTTTTCCCTTTGAATGTGACAAAGACTTTTGCAGTGCTTCCGTAATAGTTTGCATTTTAATTAAGTCTCACTACATTTTAACTTCAACTCCTAGATTGTAATGATATCTGTTGCTTTCAGTAAAGACTTCTATTCTATAATGCCATCTAATTTTTTGTTTTGATTTTCTAATCTTTTTGAAAGCATATTCTTAGTCGTAAGGAATTTCTCCACCTGGGAACAAGCCTCAATTTAAAAATATAAAAGACCTTTCATGAATAACTGCAAATAGCCCATTCGTTAGTGTCCACAGAGGTGTTGGCGCCTACACAAAATCTCGGAAATCTAAAGGCAATCTAAGCATGTTTCTCTACAATCACAGCAATATATATATTTCATCTCTGTTGTATGGAAGTAAAAAAGTATTTTTAAATACTTTAAAGAAAAGTGTTATGCTAAAATTTACCTGAACTTAAATTCCCCACTAGATACAACATAGCTAGTGCCCACCAATGTCAGCCTAAACGAAATGGAGAGTACTGCTGAACCAGATTATTGTTGAGGTCAGAAGCTATTCAATGAAAAGCAAAGAGAATTCAAGTTTGCAAATCAGGTTGGGGGGAGGGGGGAACCGGCTTTTGAAGTTCCAAGGAACACACCCCAACCTGTGCGCTCACACCTTCAGTGTTTACATACTGTGGAGAACTTTTGCTTTCCGCTTTTAGTTTAAAACTTGATGAGCTTCCCTTAGCTCGGCTTGTTTTAGTCTGTGAGACCCAGAGTCAGCGGAGGGTAGCCTTCTGCCTTGTAACTTCCGGAGGACCAGAGTTACCTGGCGATAGACCCAGCCCTTTGAGCATTCCCAGCGGAGAAGGGCGTCCTACCCACTCTTCTCTGAGCCACCACTTCCCCACCACACCCGCAGGCTGAGGGCATCAGAGCACCCAACCCGCTTCTCCCTTCTCCAGATAATGCCCCAGTGTTAGTGCTTCGCTGCAGAGGGAGCGAACCTTGAGCTGTGGATGTATACACGCCATCCCCTGCTTTCCCAGAAGGTTACAGACAACTTTCCTTACCATCTGCTGTGGGCCAGCCTCCAGTTCCCGCCCATCCTCCCCAGTGTTGCCAACTCCAGGCTCCAAGTGCTCAGGGCACTCACAGGGGTGCTCCCTTGTCCCCCAAGCTGACCATATTAAGGAAGAACGTGGCCTCCGAGTGACAGGAAGTTGAAAACAGTGGCAGGGAAAGATGGAAGGATTAGCAAGGAGAGAGCAGGGCTGCATAGGGAAACTTATAACCTCAGCACTGGGCACCTCAGCCTCCCCCAAAAGCCCGGGGCCTCCCCTTCCCTCCCTGCCCTTCCACTCAGGTCCCACCTTGGGCTGCGGGTTCCTGTCAGAGCTGCTCTGTGAACTCAAGTGGTCCCTAGGCTTTTAAGTACCCCCTTACTCCCACCATCACCTCCCTGCCATCCTCTGTTTTGGTTTCAGTTAACCTGTTTTCTGAGGCTGTGGAAACTCCACTTTTATTCTTTTTCTCTTTGACTCATTCACGCTCCTTTTTAAAAAAGAGCATCCCCCCAAGCCAGGCTTCTGCCAGACCCCATGCGACCTCCCAGAGCTCTATGTGCAAGAGGAGAAGTGATTTGTCTGTTTATAACAGGTTTAATTAAGATAGTTATGTGCCATGAACTCCTTGGGCCCCAGTCAATGCATTTGGATTTGGAAAGTCAAATAGAATCACATCTTGCACTCGTGGGGCCGCAGCTTGCCACCCAGGCTGGGGACAGACACTGTTGTCTGTCTACACCAGCCTCACTGGACTTGGATGAGTCCCCTGCAGAGCTTGCCACCCTGTTTGTCCCTGGTGACCTCCAGTCGGCTTTTCCGGCAAAGTCAAGGCCTTCCTGGTAAGGACATGGAAAGCTGAGCTCCCGGAGCACTCCTGGTGGCCCTTGGCTAAGTAGCCAAGCGCCCAGCTTCTGCGGATCTGGCTTCCCAACGGCGGAAGAGCTTCCCCGGCCCCAGGCCTTAGTCCCCTGCTCTCCCTCACACCAACCCTGCAGTTTTTGAGGCAGAGAAAGCTGGGGAGGCCAGGGTCTCCTTTTCCCCAGTTCTGCATCTAGTAACGTCCCCGCCCCCCAACTCTCAGACTGAGGTACTGGGTTGCAGCCGAAGCGTTTTTCTAATTTGTCGTCGTTGGAAACCTCAGACAACTGTAGTGTAAAACTTCAAGGGCTTCCAGGGATATGCTGACTTCAGGCATTCAATGGAAGGGGCGGGGGCGGGGTGAGGGTCGGGGACAGGGACGCCCAGGACAGACGTCCCAACGCGCTCTCTTGGACTTGCCGCCATCTGTAGCCCAGCTGCACACGCCCACGCACTCCTCCACCCTTCCCTCCCCTCTGCCCAGCCTTCGGAACCATCCCCGCCACTTCTTCGGCCCTCAGAAAGGAAAGGGACCGATCGCGCCAAGGTCTCTCAGTCTCCTCCCAGGACACAAGAGCCAGCGCTGGGTCGCCTGAGGCGCTCCGTACGATGCCTTAAGCACTGTGCGCACTTCTACTGCTGCTCTCCTCTCCTCTCCAGCTCCCGGGGCCAGCGCCCAAATCCCCATCACCCCACCACCCCTGCTGTTCTGACCGCCGGGAAGCTGCAGACCTGCCACTAACTGTATCATCCCATCTGTAATGGCTCCTCTTGGTTTGCAGTAGATCTGGAATTTAACAAGGGTAACTTTATCTATTATGTTAGGATTTGGGGCGCTTGAAACATTCTGAGCATGCCCGCAGGAGGTCTCAGAGGAACTGTCCCGAAAGCTGCTGAGAGCAGCTACCTTCTTGCCAGGCTCAGCTCTGGCAGGCTGCCTGCTGTGGCTCCAGGGACACCCCCTCTCCGACACCATGGCCTCCTGCAACCAGAATAGGAGGATTGGGTTGGGGAATTGAGTGTGTGTGTGTGTGTGTGTGTGTGTGTGTGTGTGTGTGTGTGTGTGTGTGGAGGGGGTATCTTTTATTTGAGTTTAGTTTAGTTTGTCTTTACTTCTGTAGAGGGCTGATGCTGGCGCTAAAATTGTGCAGCAGTTGGCCCCAAAGTAACCTGCGACTCGCCCCTCTCCCGTGCGTCAGGCAGCAGAGGGTGGCAGTTTGGCAGTAGCTCGGGGAACGCAGCCTGGCAGGGCGTTGGGCCTCGGCGTCCAACTGAGGCCCAGTAGCCCCGCTCGTGTGTGCCTCTTGCCTGGGGGGTTTGTGCATTCTTGGGGCTGTGAGGGCTGCTGGGCTGGTGCGGTCCCCAGCCTCGCACTGCCCTTCCGCGCGGGGCTCGAGTATGGACGCACTGAATGAATTCATGAAGCAGCTCCACGGCGGAGAGGTCTAAGGAATAGCCGCCCCGGTTAAATGGGCTGCGGGCAGCTGCGGCCGACTGCCCCCTCCCCTCCTCTGAGCAGGCGTGTGGTGGCCCGGGAGCCCCGCCAGTAGCCCCCGCCCCTCAGGCGGAGCTCGGGCCCTGGCAATCTCTGCACTTTGTCATCACGCCCGAGTATTTGACATTCGCAATTATCTGCAAATACCCTGATCGGTTTGTATATGAAACACTTTTTTTCCTGCCTAAAGGTTGGAATCTGGTAAGTTTCAGACAAGTGTTTGCGGGGTGGGGGGCGGGGAAGGTGACCCGGGGGACGGCGGGGGACCGGCCCGGTGAACCCTACTCGGCAAGGTGGGCGACAAGAAGGGACCAGGCTGCGTGCCGCCCCCTCCTCTCTCCGCCCTGCTCAGAGGAGAGGTCGCTCGGAGGTAAGGAAGGGCCCAGGCCGCGACCCTTGGGTCCTCCTCTGAGAGGAGCGCCCCCTAATCCCTGTGAGGGGGAGCAGAGATCCCACCAGAGGCAAGGCCCCGAGGTTAATCCTCTTGATAACCGGAAAGGGCGCCGCCCGGCCTGGTTGCCATCACCGAAAGTGTCAGTCACCTGCTGTCGACCCCGCCGCAGATTTACCTGCTCAGAGAGCCATCCCAGAGAGCCCTCCGCTCCGAGCTCTTCCCCGCGCGCGCGAGCAGTCTAGGGGAAGTAAACGGCGTCCTGGTTCAAAAGAAACGGATGTTCCTCTGACCCTCCTCCATCCCTAGACGGTTCCTAAATCCAAGAGGGCAGTGCCAGCCCCGGGATCGCTCACCACTCCTACATCGCAGCTTCTGGCTACCTGCCTATTGCACAGCCCGTCTACGAAAAGAAAAAAAGGAGAAGTGGTGGGGCGGGTGGGAGACGGGGGAGGATAAAGGAGCGAGATTACTTGTCTGATTCATCTGCTACCTTAGGAACCTGATCCTGGCCCCTGGCTGAGCCTAGGGGCCTCCAGCCCAGAGACTGGGAGGTCAGACTGTGCTCTGGAGAGGCGCACACAGCCTCCCCTCCCCACCCACCCCGGGGCTCGAGTTTTACTCGCCAACAAGCCGAGCTCCTTTGCAAGGGGGTATATCAGCAACTTCAGAAACACCAAACCCTTCAGGGAAGCCCCCTCCCCAAGCACTTAGTTTTCGGCTCTGCTGTAGACACTGGACTGAGCTGCCTTTCACACATACTACATTTTCGGCGAAAGTGGGGGCAGGAGCAGGTTGGAGAAAGGTGTGTGCGTGCGTGCGCGCGCGCGCGTGTTTTAGGGAGGTGGTGGATATTGCAAGACCTTCAAGAAAAACTGGGAAGGGAGGAGAGTTTAGAAAGTCAGTCTCTGTAACAGCCCAACCACCACATCGCTGGCTTATTCTGAAAAGGAAGAGGAAGCAGGCGGGAAACGAATCCCTTCCTCCTCCCCGCCAGCTCCCTCCCAGCGCCCTCAGCCTAGGCGCCCGGGCAGAGAACCGAGCGTGTGCTGGAGAGCATCAGCTCTCCCCGCTCCGGCTCAGCCCCAGGTGGGCAAGAAAGCGCGGGCGGCTGGAGAAGGTCGTCACAGGCTCCTGCGGCACCCTTGACCCACGAAACCTCCCTGCAGCTAAAGCCGTTGAGGCGACTTCTCCACTCACAGGTCGAAGCCCCTGCCTGAGACTTCCCGGGAAGCAGCCCGCAACGCCCGGAGCTTGGGCCTCCTTTCCCTAGACTCCTTGGAGCTTGGTCTGCGGTTTGAGTCTGGCTGCGGACACCCACCCGGGCTCTTAGATTAGGCCCCGCCTCGGCCGCGGATGCCTAGGAGGCCTCTGGCTGCGCCGAGACTGGCGGGTTCTTGCCTGGGGGGGCGGGGGGGCGACCTCAGCAACCCCGGGCGTGGTCTGGTGACATCCACTGCGCCTCGCGCTACCTCCAGGGCTGCCCTCGGCCTGAGGAGAAGGAGGCAAGGTCAAGATGCCCCGTGGCAGGTCAAACCCTCACCCCTTTATTCCCTATCATTTTTTTTTCATGTCCCACCTTTGTTAGGTGTATGGCTGCTATACTCCAGCGTCTTAGCCTACATAAAATGCCTCAAGGATTGGGCTAGGCTTTGCAAATTTGGCTTCCCTGGTGACCAATCTTCAAGATTCTGTTCTCGACCCACCCACCTCGCACGTGGATTCCCACGGCAGCTCTCAGGCAGAACTGATGGCTGTTCTGGCCCAGCGGAGTGCGCATCGCTCAAATCTGCGCACCCAAAATGCATCCTAGTCTGAGCTCCAGCATCGCGCGCTCCTAAATGAGCTGGGGGCC
This sequence comes from Mesoplodon bidens, assembly GCF_964165515.1. Lineage (NCBI taxonomy): Eukaryota > Metazoa > Chordata > Mammalia > Artiodactyla > Ziphiidae > Mesoplodon > Mesoplodon bidens. The sequence goes on from NC_138165.1 coordinate 77,498,903, forward strand.
CTGAGCACGTCCAAGCATTCTCCCACTTTGAAATGAATTCGCCCTCTTGTCTTTCACTCCAAACGGCTTTGCCTTCGGGGCACTGCTAGAACCCAAGACCCGGGAGAGAAGTCCCGAAGGAGAAGGCGAGGCCTGGAGCTTGGGAACTCCTCTGCTCACCTGAACTTGAGATATTCGAAGGCCCCAGTGAACTATGGGTTGTACCAGAGCCTACGAGTGCAAGGTAGCTGCGCCCCGGCCGAGGCCCTCGATGCTGGGGGCCGGGTCTCCGAGGGCATCCGGAGCCCAGGTGGGTTGTGCTGACTACCTGCAGCGCGCGCGGATCGCAGGCCAGAGAAAAGGGCGCCGTGTAACGGGGATGGTCGGCTACCTCTCCAGGGATCGGCCCTGACTTGTTAGTAACTTAGGCGCCTCTGAACTCGGGGACCGCGTGTTGGGGCAGCTCCCTGCACACACACACACACACACACGCACACACACACGCACACAAGCACGCATGCACCTCCTTCCTTTGCCTCGCATCTTTCCCTCCACTCTCCTGTCTTACCCCTACCCTCACCCCCGCCCCACCACGGCCACACCACTTAGAGGCGCGCGGCAGCCACTCGGTTTAAGGAGCCACCGTTTCAGATGTTTATTCATAGCTAAGTGCTTATGCAGGAAAATGCTCGTCACCCGGACCGAACGCTTCCGCCCTGCGCTGGCGGACCTCGCCGGCGGCAGCTCGCGGATCCCACCCGCGAAGCCACGAAGGAACGGGCTTCAGGGAGGCGGCTTTGCCACCCTGCGCTCAGCCACCGGCGCTGCTCCGGATTCCCGGTAGGGGGAGCCGCCTCAGGCGCCAGGCCAGCTCGGGTCCAGGCCTCCAGTTGGCCCTGCCTCCAGCGGCAAACGGAACGCGGAGCGCGTGTGGCCGCCTCACCTGCTCTCCAGGTGCGAGCTGCCAGCAGAGAAGGGATCACAGGGCCAAGCCCACTAATTCCCAGTTGCTGCACAGCGAAGAACATAGGCGAGACCGAAGTATATTCTTTAGATACAGATGTAGTTAAATAACTTTGTAGGTGAGGAGATTACCACCTTTGCCCATATCCAATGGGAAATATATTCACTATATAGATTTCACCCCCATCTCCCACCCCCCCGCCCCCAGTGGTTAAGGACTGTCCTTAGTTCCACAAATTTTGAGGTGATCTAATCCCTTCTCACTGTGTTTCCAAGTCCTTTATTTCCAGGAGCTTTAGATGGTCCCAGCACAAACTACGAGCTCAGAGGAGACCTGCTGGCTTTGCTGTAGTAGTATCACAACAGACTCTCTTTCTTTCTGACTCCATTTGCTTAAGCAAGGGTTTGGAAGCTTTCATTTTAAGATATGACAAATGTTTAGAGAACACCCCTAATCCAGGGTCAAGAGGAAAGCAGTTAGCTGGACGGTTAACCCACAGACCACCACACTGTGCCCAGTGTGGCCGCACAGAAGTGCTGAGGGACCAGAGACTTCCTGGTCAATACTCCCACAGATAAAAGCCTGCAAGCTCTCCAATACAAAATCCAGCCTTCCCCCAGGAACTCACAACTACCTCATAAGAGCTCTCCTAATGCTAAGTCATCAAAGTCTCTTCGGGGAACCACAAACACAAAGAATTTCACACTTGGAAGGAAACTTAAAGACCATCTATTCTTATAGTTGTAGTTTGCTGGTGAGAAACTTGAGCTGAATACAGGCAAAGAATCACATGCCAGGTGGGAAAGCCCAAATGCCCCAAAGTCGCCTCTTCTGACCCTCAGTCCAGTACAGTTTGACTATGAGGCTTTAGATATGCACTTTACAGTTGTCATTATCCTTGTAATTATTATGTTCCCACATATTTTAGGGTTCTTAGTAAGGCATACTCCTTTAATAATATATTATGATAATAAAATCTTCAAGGTCTGTGTGAAAAGAGTATTGGCTCAAAGGGAGGAAATTTTAGAAATGAAGTTACATATAGCATTGAAGTATTTGGGGGAAAGACTAAACAAAAATTGTATTGTTTTATCCCAATTTAAGAACATTGGATATGTGCAAATATGTGTCTGAATGAACAAAACAACAAAAAATGTGGGATTTCTGGTATTATAAATGCATTCTTTCAAGTTGTATAGTTTTTCTCCAAAAATCAGAGCTAATTTAGTGCATTTAAGTGTTTGTTTATAGATTTGTAAATGTTAAATTCTGGTGTCATTTTTAAGGACCAAGAGGAACGAATACATATATTTCTAAAATCAGATTTGAAAAAAGATAAAAATCTAATTACTAAAAAGTTGATTTAGCCACAGTAGGGCCATTTCTTGAATGAAATATTATCAGATAAGCCTAGAAAACATTCCCAACTATTTTTGTAATAAACCCTGATATATAAATGATATTTTATCATTCTCTCCATAATTACCCTCTGATTAATTTTTGATAAGGTCAGCACAAAAATAATTATTTACAAGGACACTCCACTATTCCTTTTTTGTATCTGATTCACAAAGGCAAAGAGATACATTATCAAATGGAAATGTCTCAGTCTCTTTCCGTAACTAACATCTGATCTTTAACAAATGGCACTGTTATGTCACTGAAATGGGTATTGGACAAGGTACCAATCGATTTATTGATTTCCCTTCTTCAAAGTCCCTTGGGAATTGGGGAGAAGAAGGAAAAGCATAGGTTGGCTGAGGTGTGCGATACTTATTCTATCATACACATACAAAAATTATATTTGGCTGATAAAATTGACAATTCAGAAGCACTGCTTATAGAAATTCATAATGGAATGACACTAAGGCAACTCAACTCATCAACCTGCTTATCCCCTAACCCAGTCATTTGCCCTTCCCAGTTCAGTCTCTTAGAAGTTAAAAAGCACCAAGTTTTCAGTTAGCCTACGTACAACAATGGCAACAAGAGAAAAAGAGGAGGTTCGCTGGGAAGGGAACAGAATAGACATGTTTGCTTTCAAACACACAATCCCGTTAGCCCTGCTCTAGGGCCCTGTAAGCTCTGTTGTATCCCTGAAGACTGACACTTGCTGTGGATCACACAAGGGGTCTCCATGGTCCGTCGGCTGGAGTGACTTCCCACCTGGGGGGTCTGAGAGATTTCTGTGGCCTAAACCTGTGATGGTTCACAGCAGACTCATGGCAATAAAGAATATAAGGCTGCTCTGATTGTCTTTGGTTCTGTAGGAGAGGATTTCAAAGCCTGGCTCCTTTCAGCCTCAATCACTGAACCGGTTTTTGAGGAGAAAAACTTTAATCCGAGTCCTCTTAAAAATACCAACTAAACCGCCTGGAGAAACTCTACATTGTAACCTCTGCCTAGGAATTACCACACACAACAGTATCTACAGCAAAGCTGAAACTATACGAATAAAAACAAACCTCAGACTTCCTCTCCCTTGGCACTCCGTGTGGGTGAGCTGCATTGAATAAGAGGGAAGATTTACTCTAATGCATTCTAAACACAACTGCATATTAGCTACTTTGTTTTTCCTGTTCCCTCCCCTACTCCAAGAAGAATTGAACCTCTTTGCCTTCCATAACTTTCTATTCATTTAGCTCAATCCTCTGGGTTTAGCACCATGATCTAGGAAATCCCTTCCCACTAAGGTGAGTCCACGTTTCTCCACCTGTGTCTGTGGGTGGAAGTCTACGGTGAAGAGAGTTTCTCTCTCTCATTCCCCCAGCAGGGGGGTGAGCTTCCAGAACAGATGATTCACTTTACCCTGGTCGTGCCCCCTCACCCTTCCTTGAGGCTAGACTCCAGGCATTCTCTTCTCAAAGAGACATTGGATGGAGAGGCCTGTGAAGAAGAATCTGGAATACTGCCTGCACCTCTTTCCTCACCCAGAAGACTGGTGGTGAATAAGATGTTGGGTAGGGAGTATGATGGGAAGGAAAGGAGAACTCTGACCACCCTTAAGGAGGTTATGCCAGTGTGTGCTGGGAGCTGGTGCAGGAAACAAGCCTCTTTTTAAAAAGATGAAACGTATTTAAACAATAGTATCCATCTTCCTGCAATGGTAACTTTAATGACTATGAAAAATTCTTAAAAATAATGTAAATATTGGGGGGAATGAAGCATTATGCTTCGGAATTTTAAACCTATAGTGTACATCAATTCTGTCATTGCCACTTAACTAACAGTGTAAACCTGGGGAGGTTAACTTACCTCTCGGAGCCTCGTTTTTCATATCTGTCAAATGGGCATGATACTAATAGCTATCTCATAAAGCTGAGAGGATTAAATGAAATACTGTATGTAAGTTGCTTAAAACAGCTTTTAGAACATAGTAAAAACCTTGAGAATGTTTACTCTATTATTATGATGTGGGAATTCCTAATCCAATTGGCCTTCTCTCTTTCTCTCTTAATTCATACTGAAAAATTATTGAGTGAGCAAGGAGTTGAAGGTTAGATCACATTGTTCTCTTAGATCCAGTTTTTTTTAAGACAAAATAATGCAAAGGACCTTATACCACTTCATCACCAGTGAGATTTTTCTGAATTGTATTAAGTATCTGTCTAGAGCCTTTTCCTCAGCTGTTTTGTACTCTTTCTTCCCCTACACTGGAGGCTCCTCAGCCGGGCAAGACAGGCAGAGATTAGCAGGACTACCTTCCAAGAGGTCATTTCAGAGGACTATGCTCAGGCAGGTAGAACCTATCATATGGCCTCAGAGTTGTGATATTATATTGGTTCAGGGTAAAGAAAAAGAAATGCAAGATTCTTTGATTCTTGCTACACAGGGACACAGGGTGTCGTACCAAATGGTGAGAAGACCTAGGCTTACTCTGAGAAACATCTCTCTTGCCCTCTGCATTAAGTTTGCCCAGGCACCGGTATTGCTTGTTTGCTGTTGACAAAGAAATAAAGTATTGCCATTTTCCTCTGTATTACAGTCATCTGATTTTAGGGAACAAAATGGTTATACCTTGTTGGGTTAGGCAGTATTCTCCATCCAGTTTATAAATTCCTATGCTGTTCTCACTGTGGTCAGATTTTTCTCTGGGTTGTGTTCTTTTAGCTACACTGAGGCCACTAGCAGCCCCAGAAGGGGGCAATGACAAAGTAGAGCCTTCAGGAGCAGCAATACCAAATCAGAATTCTCTTCACTTACCTGGGAGACCAAGCACAAACCCGTGGGGGCCACACTTGAAGCCTCAGAGGAGCGGCCTCTCCAGCCTTTCGCAAAAGCAGAGCAGACTGTACGGGCTACCACCAAAGACCCACTTCTTCTGTCCCGCAGCTTTGTGTCTCTTTTCCTGAGGATTTCTCGAAGTCTACACACTAAGCCAAATCAGCTTGTTGCGGCAGGTTGGTTAGACACCTGGCCTACCATTGCCTTTGACTTCAGATGTTAAGTGTTAAAATGCAGAGTCATAGGCTTTCGGAAGGCAAACACCCAAGACACTGTTCTGTATGGTTCTCTCTTTGATTCAATGTTTTGTCCTTTGTGAGCTCTGCCTAGATATTTACATCAGTTTGAAACATTCATACAATAAAATTTCAATGACCTTCCAGACGGTGTTCACTCCCACAAACCAAACACAAATTGATTGCTTTTTACCAATCAATTCTCTACAGCAGCTTAAGGGAAGACACCACTAACACACAGGGAACCCTTGTCCCAGGATGAAACCCCTCAGGCTCTTTGGGGTAGGTTGGGTTATTATAAACTAAAGCCCAGCTATGGAGCCTGAGGTAGCAACTCTCACCCTTTGCCTCCCCTTCTGCATAACAGCCATTTGTTTTTATTGTTCCTGTAACTGTTTATATTTTCAGTCCTGGGGAAGGTAGAAGGAGAAGCAAAAGGGAATGGATCTGGATGATAGCCACCAAACTGGGTTGACCGAAAGGCTCAGGTCTCTGCTGACACTGGGGACTTCAAAACCCAGGACTCAGAGCCACACCAGTTCAACAGATATACTGAGAAGCTACTGGTTCGTACATTCCATTGTTCAGCTATCTTCTATCTCAAGGAATAATTGAAACAACTTCAAAAATAAGAGCTATGAATGTTACTAGATGCTTTACATGCATTATCTCATTTAATCCTTAAAACAATACTGTTAGATAGGTACTATTATCATCCACATTTCACTTTCAAAAGTGAGTTCAGAGAAGTTACATAACTGTCACAAGGTCACACTGCTAATTAGGAGTGGTTTTAATGAGTAGATCTGAGCTACTTAGACTTTCTATCTGGTTCCATCATCAGCCTAACAGTGAAGAGTCAAAGATGAGTTTTTATGCAGGTGACCTTTTTTAAAGGCACCATTTACCAATCTTTTGGAAGGGTGTTTCCAGGTCAGGAAATAGGCCAGGCATTTAAAAAAATACAACGTGAATACCCTCTAAGAGCTGACAATCTAAGACTAACTGTTAATAGAACCGTATCCTGCTTGACCACGCAGATCATGGACAAAATATATGGGTAAGCAAACAGATTTTATATCCAAATGTACACTGACACAAGTTCCTGTTTTTGAGTGACACTTGCAGAAGAGTAGTCTCTTTGGAAATTCAGGTTTAGAGGATGTGTGATCACTGAGGGCATTTAGAGCCTGCCTCTTGGAGAAGGGGGTACCTCAGATGCTGATGGAACTGAGACAAATGAACAGACAGAGCTGTCCACAATGGCGGGGGCAGGCACTTGGTGTAGACAGTGAGTTCCCAATCTGCTAAGGAACTCATCGGGGCAGCGGTCAGAAGAGCAAACAAGTTACGCAGAGAGTGACTGGCTGGCAAGTCAGGGCAAAGGTGATGTCTTCCAAGGCCACACCGTCAGGTTGTTACTGATACCCCAAACTCCCCCATTAGCTTTTTACTCCTTTGTATTCTTTTTTTGTTTGTTTGTTTGTTTTGTTTTTGTTTTTTTGCTGTACGCAGGCCTCTCACCGCTGTGGCCTCTCGCGTTGTGGAGCACAGGCTCTGGACGCACAGGCTCAGCGGCCATGGCTCACGGGCCCAGCCGCTCCGCGGCATGTGGGATCTTCCTGGACCAGGGCACGAACCCGTGTCCCCTGCATTGGCAGGCGGACTCTCAACCACTGCGCCACCAGGGAAGCCCCCTCCTTTGTATTCTTGATTACCATCCCTATGAAATCCTCCTTCAAATATTTTGTAGGAAGTGGTCTGACACATGTTAAATCATTTAGCTAAGATGTGAATAGAGTTCTCAAAATATAATTATCAATGGATTACCTATTATGTATTTAGAATTATTCCAGATGGTGAGAGGAAAGCAAAGAATTTACAAGAGCTCACCCTTGTCCTCAGAGAACTTGGAATTCACTTAGGGGACAAGATTCACACACGTAAAATAGTTGGCAACAACTAAAAGGGTATCATCAACTTTCTAGGGGTGTGGTACAGACATAAATAAAATGTCAAAGAAGTGACAGATAAGTTTTAGAATTAAAATAGCCCAGGAAGGTGAAATTTTAACTGGCTCTGGAAAGATGGCTAAAACTTAAGTGGGCTGAGAAGACATGTTTTGACAGGAGCAGAAGCTGGGTGCCATGTAGAAAGTATAACAGCGTAGATTTGAAGAACTGAGAGAGAGTGTGTGTTTGGTAGCCAGGGTAGGACTATCTGTGGAGGCCTCAAATAGTGCCCCAAAGGATACAGACTTGATGAAGAAGAAATGAGAGTCACAGTGGCTCCCAACTTCTCCCTCCCAATTTTTAAGGCATTTAAAACTGACTTTGTCTTCTCATTGTTACAGAAATCATACATATCTATTGTAGAGGCTTTTAAAAGTACGTATAAGAAAAACTCCAGCTCCAGAGACAGAGACAGAGAGACAGAGAGAGAAATATAAAAGAACCCTAATAATTCTGCTTGGTAAATTCTAAGGTAAAGAAGGCTCACCATGAAAAGGATTTTGGAGAATTATCATGGCAAGAATGTGCAGGATGGCTTTGAGGAACAAACAGCACGTAGCAAGGAGACAAGTTAAACAGGATAACAAGCCTGTCACAGAATCCCGAGGGCCACCCCTAGAGCAGTGGCAGTGGGAATGGGGAGGAAAGGCTGAATTTGAGAGACCTTCCAGAGGAGGTCACCAGCAGGCATTCTTCTGATAACTGAAATGGCACAGCAAGTCCCCTGAGCCTACTGGAGTCCAGCCCCAGGGCATACCCTCCGGAATCCTTACCTGGATTTTCCCATCCCAATAATTTTCTTCCAGAGCCTGGATCACCCAGCATCTCACAACCTGGTCTGATCCTGGTTAGGTGGCCCCAAAGTAGGTCAAAAGGGTGCTAAAGTTCTAGAAATTATTATCTGCTTGAGAGAGATACTGGAAAATGTTTTCCAGCATTTCAGAAAAATGTTTATGGATCCAGACTCTTGGAGTGGCCTCCAGAAGCCTTCTCCAGACTGAGCAGATGTAGAGGGTCTCTGGGTCAGCCATGTGCTGGATGGGCATCTCCTTCCTGGAAGGGAATGTAACCCCCAAATGGTCAAAGCAGCATCTGTATTTCGTAACACAGCACAGCACCTCCTTGTTTGTTCTCTGCCTCTCCATCAAAAAATCACCTCAGTTGCTTCATGACTTTCCCACTTCTTTTCCAGCTCAGTTTTACATTAGTAATCCTTGATCACTCTTTCTATAACCACCAGCAACCACCTTGCTTGTAAATTACTTTTGAATCACAAGCCAAAAATCAGAAGATTTTGAGAGAAGAGAATTTTCTAGGTTCTTCTGTGAAAAGTGGGGTGAATAGATCTTTAGAAATATCAGCACTTATATTAGCAGCAACTCCCAAGTCTATAACAGTAAGTATCTTGTGACAAATTTCAGGTTTTCATGTAGTATTCTTCTTTTTTCTGTCACATGGCTGCCCAGCTGAAACCTATATTTCCCAGCTCCCTTTGCTGCTAGGTGTGACCATGTGACTAAGTTTTGGACATTTAAATGAGAGAAGTGAAATGTTGGTGAGGATGTGGAGAAAAGGGAACCCCTGTACACTGTTGGTAGGAATGTAAATTGATGCAGCCACTATGGAAAACAGTATGCAGGTTCCTTAAAAAACTAAAAATAGAACTACCATATGACCCAGCAATTCCACTCCTGGGCATATATCTGAAAAAAAACCCCAAAAATCACTAATTCAAAAATACACATGCACCCCGTTGTTCATATCAACACCATTTATAGCAGTCAAGATATGGAAGCAACCCAAGTGTCTATCAACAGATGAATGGATAAAGAAGATGTGGTATATGTTTACAATGGAATATTACTCAGCCATGAAAAAGAATGAAATTCTGCCCTTTGCAGCAACATGGATGAAGTTGGAGAATATTATGCTTAGTGAAATAAGTCAGACAGAGAAAGAGAAATACTATATGATATCACTTATATGTGGAATCTAAAAAATAATACAAACAATACAAATGAATGTATATAGCAAAATAGAAATAGACCCACAGATATAGAGAACTAGTGGTTACCAGTGGGGAGAGGGAAGGGGGAAGAAGCAAGATAGAGGTAGGGGATTAGCATATACAAACTACTATGTATAAAATAGATAAACAACAAGGATATATTGTACAAGCATAGGGAATTATAGCCATTATCTTGTAATAATTTTTAATGGAGTACAAACTAAAATTACTGAATCACTATGCTGTGCACCTGAAACTAATGTAATATTGTAAATCAACTATACTTCAATAAAAATAAATGAGAGAAATGATGGTGAAAGTGTCAGGCATGTGCCTTCTGGTCCCATTTGCCTGAGAAAATACAAGAACTGGAGAAGTCACTTTGAAGCTAAAGATGGGATTCAAATGTTGAGGATGGCAGGCTGTCCTACCAATCCTGTACTGCCACCTCCGAACTGTTACATGAAAGAGAAACAAGCTCCTATTCTGCTTAAGCCACTCTATTTAGGAGTCTTTTTGTTATATCAGCTGGCCTGAGCCCAGATAGCTTTCTCCCATTCTGTATGTAAGGAAACTGTGAAGTCAAATAACTTCCTTAATATCATTCAAACAATCCTCCATGGAGATACCACAGCAGAACTTATAAATAGGGAAATGTATAAGCATGCCAAAGACTTGAGGAGGATTGGGGAAGGCTGCCTAATAAAGAATGAATTCTGGCCTGGAAGTCAGAAAAATTGAATTCTAATAATAATACCAGTTACTATTTATTGAATGTTTGCAATTAGCATATAATATGTAAACACTTCATTCACATCTATTATCCCACTTAATACTTTTGAGGTAGATACTTTTTAAAAATCCTTATTGTACAGATGAGGAAACTAAGATCAGAAAAGTTACATAACTTGCCCAAATTACAGAACAAATAATTGTCAGAGCCCAGATTTGAAGCCAGATCTCATTCCATAGCCCGTATTCCTGATCATAATATTGATACTTCACTGTCTCTAGTTCTTATCCAAGGTCATTACTAGCTATGTGACCTTTGGAAAGTTATTTCCTATGTCTGGATCTCATTTTCTTAATTATAAAATGAAGGCATTGGACATCACTTGGGTCCCCTTTGATTCCATCATTCTGTTGAATAACTGTGGTTCTAATTTTGGTTGTGCAATGATTTGTGAGTATCTAGACAAATAACTGAAACTATTTTCCCAGCATGGAGTATGTCAGTGATCATGGTGATCTCTAAAAATATCACAAAGGTACAGTCAAGACCAATGAAATAATCTGTGGCATTGACCCAGAGATCATTTATACTATTCCCCCCAGCCCTCTGATTCTATAATTTTTCCACCTCACATTTCCTGCTTGTTGTTGGCTGCCAACTCAGAACTAGGTGCCTTAACTCAAACATATGGTGGAAACTTAGTACTTGTTCCAGATCCTCTAACATTTCCAAATCACACCACATCTACCAGGTGAGTCCTGGCCACCACTTATATCATCATTGTCATCATCACCACCACCACCATCACCATCATCATCATCATCATCATCATCATCATCATCATCATCATCTCACCATCATTATATTCATCCCTCTACTGGATAGGAAATCTCTTATAACCATCGTTTCCTTAAGTTTCCTCCTCTTCCAGCGTCCATTCCTGCAAAGCAGACAGTTCTTCACCACCACCCCCACCACCAATGTCACCCTGAAGTAGTAGGCTCTCAGCACCCTCTGCTGGGCTCTGCCTGCAGCTCAGAACCTTTCTCTGCAGAGGAACTGGCTGGGCCTTTCCGAGTGCTACCAGGGAGGCCACCTGAGGGAATTAAACAGAGGCACCGACTTCAAAGGCATTCCTGCTGAGTAGAAGGTGGTACTCCAATTAGGCTCCTTCTTTGGATCCCCAAATGGCATCTTTCCAAATCTTCATGTGCAGGCCCTGTAAATTACTTTCCTGATCTTTAAGGGGGCAGAATTGCTTGAATTCAGGAAGCTGCTGACTACTCATGCCCTGGCCCAACTCAGTGATCCTCTGTACACCAGAAGAAACCACCAAGACCAGAGCCAAGGTTTCCAATGAGATCATCCATGATCCATTCCTAATTCTGTCACTTAACAGCTTTCAAATGCTGGTCAAGGCAACCTTTTTTTTGGTTTCTTAGCTATAACATATGGATAAAAATCTATACATGCCTCGCCTGCCTTGCAAGATGTTGTGACAATAAAAAGTGATAATTTGCTGAAAAGGACATTGAAAACTGTAAACCACTATGAAAAATCCAGTTATTCCTGCTTTGATACCAATGTCTATGCACTGATCTGCAAAGTCAGTTTAGGAAAACAGTAAAACAAGGTCTTACAATTAAAATGTATTATCTGAAATTTTTAAATCAGTCAAATCAATAGAATTATTAGTCTTCCCAAGCCTGACTGGGATATACAGCTCATAACTAACACGTCAGTAACCTACAGTGTAAGTTCTACATATAGAACCAGGAATCAGAAAGTACAGGGATCACCCCAGAAGCTAACCCCAAGCCAAATCTTAGAGCCATAGGAATCTGCTCTTCTTCCCTGCCCCATTCCCCTGCCATAGGAGTCAACACGAGGGAGATCAGCAAACCGATTTAAGACCTTGGGATGGAAAGGGACGGTGGGAGTCCCTGTGTGCTTAGCCAGGCTGCCAACAAGACACACAAGGGAGTCTTTGTTGCTCCCCCTGCCTTGAGGCCACCCTTTCCTCCTAGTGACATTTCTGACTTTGCAGCCTCATCCCTCTGGCACCTCTGCCAGTGCACTGGATTTCAGTGCCCTCTCGGGTGGGATATTTCCTCCTACCACTAGAGCAGTGTTGTTCAGTAGTGATACAATGCTATATACATAACTTAAAATTTTCTAGTAGCCATCATTAAAAAAATAAAAAGAAACAAATTAGCACTAATTTTAATAATAGATTTTATTTAGCCAATATATCTAAAATATTTTCATTTCAACATGTAATGAATATAAAAAATTACTAATGAGATATTTTATGGGGTTTTTTTCCATGCTAAGTCTTAGAAAACTGGTGTATCTTATATTTACAGCACATCTCAATTTGGAACAGAATTCCAAGAGCTCAAGAGCCACATGTGGCTGGTGGCTACTGGACTGGAGAGTGTAGCACTAAAGTGCGTCACCCAGTGCCATTTCATTTTCTATATCCTCAAAGCCAAGTTTCTAAGGCTTCCAAAGTTCTAATGAGATAACCTGACAGAAACGGTCTTTGGCTCAATGGTAATAAGAGGGAACTACAGCCATCCAGCCTCTCTACTCTTCCTTTTCCCTTAATAACCACTACACACCACACACACACATCTCTACACATACTTGAACCATGCAGGTTCCTCCCTCTCCTCCTGGTAATGGAGGTATTTAAATGGGAACAGTGGCTTAACCCCCCAAAGTGGTATTAAGGTGAGAATTTCCGGTCAAGTTGTGCGGAGACAGTGACAGATGTTCTGGGAGTATGGGAAGCCCTTGGAGGGCTCCTCAGAGCAAAAGGTATGGGCAGCTAACCACCTTCTTTTGAGTGCAAGTGGCCAAGACAAGGAATAACTGAGGGTTCTGGAAATTTCAGGGTGCCAGAGTTGGTGAATGTAATCACCTCCAGTGTTTCTTGGCTCTCAGTTTAATTCAACAAGCATGTGTTTAGTACTTACCAAGTATCCTGCTAGACAGTGAAAACTCTGAAAATAGGTCCATCTCTTCCTCATCTCCGTATGGTCAATGTCTCAACTGGTGAGTTTATACAATTTCAGCCAAAAGCAAAAGACATTTGATGTTTTCATTTTCCTGTGCAGCTTTATTTCAGATAACTAAACATTTGGGAGGTTTTCTCAAATATGAAAATCGTTAGTGGACCCTTCATGCCCACGTGGAGCTCTCCTGAGTGTCTGTGGGAGGGAATTCCAGGGTGAAGACCTCGACTCAACCTCCATTGTCTAACAAAGGAGGGAACTGAGGTCACTACATCTTGAATGTATCTATAAAGAGAGTTTTGTAATCAGGTCGCTTTCCTGGGGAGAAGGGCAGGGAGGGTATCGGGACGAGTAGTTGGGCAATTGCTAGAATTTCAACAGATCTTAGTTCACTACTTCTTTAAAGACCCCAGAGCTCCAGGCTGGGCTGCAGGAAAGAAGGAGTAATAGAGGGCTTCCCTGGTGCAGTGGTTGAGAGTCCACCTGCCGATGATGCCGATTCAGGGGACACGGGTTCGTGCCCCGGTCTGGGAAGATCCCACATGCCGCAGAGCGGCTGGGCCCGTGAGCCATGGCCACTGAGCCTGCACGTCTGGAGCCTGTGCTACACAATGGGAGAGGCCGTAGCAGTGAGAGGCCCGCGTACCACAAAAAACAAAAAACAACAACAACAAAAAGGAGTAATAGAAAAGGAGGAAAGGAAGCCCACCAACAATCCCCAGCAGGGGAACCTGTTGGGTTTTATAGTCCAAGTGGCCAAAGGGAATGTTTATACTCTTAGAAATGCATCTTGAGCTTTCAAGGCTTGCACACTGCCAAACTCTGTGGGTCATTTTGTAAACTACAAAGTCACCAGCTTAAAAAAACAATGTAATTTAGCCAGGTCAATCCATAAGACATCTCACATCCACAGTACTGTGTAGTTTAGTACAGAGAAACTTGAATAAAAAACTCCCTGACCTGGGACATATCCCAAGGAATCACAAACGGGAACTTCCTTAGAAAACAGAAACGTCTGGTCATCTCATATGTGGGCCACGTGAACAGCGCTCAGTCAGGAATGGATGTACTCCAGAGGTTCCTCTGTTAAGTCCACTGTTGGAAACCCCAAAGCATTTTCCCATAGAAACATTATAATTGATCAGGTCCCCAGCATGTCCTGCAAGGACTGTTTAGCCCACAGCGCTGCTGAAATATGATACTTTAGTGATGAAAAATAGTAAGGTGCAATGTCACTGCCACACCAGGAATTAAGCACTAGCAGAAAATAAATTCATTGAAAAAGAGGTTGATATTCAGAATAAAAGCTGAGGTCAGAGAGAGATCCCAACTCTCACCTGCCTCTTCATCCCCATAGCAGAGAGTCTGTGACCCAGAGGCCCTGCCCCACCCACCCACTGAGTGCTTGGGACTGGTCCCTCCAGGCCCTCACTGCCTTTCGCCTTCTCCCCAGATGAGAGAAGAATTTTCCCCCGGTGTTTGACACCTGACAAATGCAGTTCCTTCCCTAATACTGCCCCCTCCTGGAGAAGGAGCTCCCCTCCTCAATCTGCTGTCCAAGTTAAACTTGCCTCCTTCCTGAAGAGGATCACAAAGGAATCCCCTTGGAAAGAACCCCAAAGCAGGGAAGGGAAAAAAGGAAGCCCTGATAATACTTTCTCTGTGAATCTCTTCCCTGAACATGAGAAGGACAAGCCAAGAGGGCTGGTGCTGGCCCCTCAAACTAGGGAGTAGAGAAGGTCAGGGAGAGAATCCAGGAGAATACCAGGTTGCTCAATAAGGAAACATTTGTGAATACTAAATCTAATAGCAATGAAGTTGACACATGCTACAGTTTATAATTATGTAATAAATCTGTATTAACCTCAATGTTCTATTTTTCTTTTCATGTACTGAAGCAAACAGTTTTTTCAGATTCCAAACCTTTTGGCAGGCCCCTTATAAGCTATAACACCCTAAGAACTGTGCCTGTAGCCCAGCGTTCCTAGCCTTCTAGGATACTGCACATCTATCAGAATGAGTGTTGGGCTTGTCCTTGGATTGATGTTAACCTCAGTTAAGGATCCTGTCAAGATAAAACTGACATTACAATTTCAGGAAATTTTCTTGTTTTACTACATCTGGAAGCACTTCATAAGATAGAATAGGAAAACTGTCAGCCCCTAGCCAAATTAAAATGGAATACCTTTAGGATGGCCCACCAATTCTGCTTCCAGGGATCCACATTAGAGAAACATTTGCAAATGTGTACAAAATAGAGTGTACAAAGATACTCACTGTACCACTGTTTAAAATCTTGCAAACTTGGAAGCAACCCAAGTATCCATGAGAAGGGGAATGATTCAGTGACAAATATATACATCTCTGCCATGGAATACTATTCAGTAGTTTGCAAAGAAAGAAGTAGATTTATATCTACTGATGTGAACATCTTAAAAGACATATATTTAAGTGAAAAAGTTTTCAAAATAATCTGAGCCCAAAGATAACATATAAAACCATATATTGTTTCTGTATGTATATATGTATGTATGTATGTATGTGTGTGTGTATATAAATGTGTGTGTGTGTGTGCGCGTGTAATAAAGGACTGAAAAAGAGAAACATCTTACTCTTAGGAGGGGGAGTGTACATTTTTTCTTTTTCAAGGGGTGGCCATGAAAGGAACTCTCAAGTCTTTGTGTACTTCCGTATTGTCTGAATTTTTTTATAATGGGAAAGTATTCATGTATTAGTTGTATAATTTAAAAATTACATAAAATAATAACAGAAGTTCAGTAATATTAGACTTGAGTTTGGGTGGATCTAGGCTTGAGCTTAAGTCTTGGCCCTGCTGGGACTTGGCGTGTCTGAGCAGAATTGCTAGGAATCTATGTTTGAGACAAAGAGCCACCTGAGAGAGGTTTTTGTCTCAAGGAAAGAGAGAGGCAGGCACACATGTGTGACCTAATCCCCGAGGCTCAGTGGGTGGAAGGGATGAGCAGGTGTGAGCCCAGCCCTGTGCAGTTTGCTGTGGAGCCCGGCAGGTGGGCTCCTCCACTGACGGACGGCTGGAAAGTAGAAGATGGCTATCCAGGGGCTTGGAGAGGAAGAACACTGGGCAAATGTGGGCAGAAACTATTTCTCTTCCTTACTCCCCAGACCTGGGTTTCCTTACTAGGATACAGTCATCAAGTCACCCAAGTTTAAAATTCTGCTGGCCTGTTCCTCCCTTTCCACTGTCCCCCACAACTAGGTCACCAAGCGCCCTCCACACTCTCTCAAAAGGCACCTCCCATCCATCACCGTCTCTCCATTCCCCCCGTGATGACAGTTCTGCCTCACACTACCGACGACATAGCGGCCAGTAAACTCTCTCTGAAACACTGAGGATGATTTTATCTTCCTCATACCCAATGGCCCTTCCAGGTTCCTTGCAAAGTCATTTCTGGCTCTGAGCTGATCAACTCACCTCTGAGACTTTCCTCTCTCATCTCCCTCTGTGGCATGTTTGCATATCCCGCTTTCCAGGCACAACGAAATGACAAGCTTCCCTGCGTGTTATATTTTTATATCCAGGTCTTTGCAGCCACTATTTCCTCTGCTTGAAATGTCCTCTGCAGACTTCATCTGGTGAACGCTTATGCATCGTGAAGACCCGGGTGAAAAAACTCTGGCCCTTCCCTCCCTCAGCAGCCAGTGACTCAGTCCTCTGAGCTCCCCAAACACCTTGCACATGCGCCTGTCACGGCACAATCACATCGTATGACCATGACTGTCTCCAAGATTGCCTTCCAATACAGATCAGGGCTCTGCCAGGACAGGTTTTCACTCGTGCATGCATTCATTCAACAAATGTTTATTAAGTATTTACTATGTGGCAGGCACTGTACTAGGCATTGGGATGAGAGCAGTTAAGACAGATGAAGCTCTTGGGTTTCATTTTAGTGGGGAAGAAAAACGACAACAAAGATAAATATGTAACATGAAAGGCCTGGAAGACAAAGACAATTCAGGGTAAGGGGACAGAGTGAGGGGTTGGCAGCCCCTCCTATTTTAAGCTCTGGTATTTGAGGTCAGAGAAGGCCTCTCTGAGGAAGTGACGTTTGAGTAGAGACTCAAATCAAGTGAATGTCTGGGGGCAGGAGGTAGGGTGAGGGGAGGAGGACTCCAAGCAGAAGAAATAGCTTCGTGCAAAGGGCTTGAACTGAACAGGAACTAGGTATGTTCAAAGTCAGTGTGCTGGCGTGAGCTAGGAGCAAAGTACAAAAGATGAGGTAGGAGAGAGACAGAGGCCTTGAAGGACATGGTAAGGAGTTGGGATTTTATTCTGAGTGTTGTTGGAGCTTTCTGATTTTGTTTTTTTTTTTTTAAGATTTAATTTTATACATAGGCAGAACACTCTATGACATAAATCACAGCAAGATCCTTTTTGACCCACCTCCTAGAGAAATGGAAATAAAGACAAAAATAAACACATGGGACCTAATGAAACTTAAAAGCTTTTGCACAGCAAAGGAAACCATAAACAAGACCAAAAGACAACCCTCAGAATGGGAGAAAATATTTGCAAATGAAGCAACTGACAAAGGATTAATCTCCAAAATTTATAAGCAGCTCAGGCAGCTCAATAACAAAAAAACAAACAACCCAATCCAAAAATGGGCAGAAGACCTAAGTAGACATTTCTCCACAGAAGATATACAGACTGCCAACAAACACATGAAAGGATGCTCAACATCTTTACTCATTAGAGAAATGCAAATCAAAACTACAATGAGATATCATCTCACACCAGTCAGAATGGCCATCATCAAAAAATCTAGAAACAATAAATGCTGGAGAGGGTGTGGAAAAAAGGGAACACTCTTGCACTGCTAGTGGGAATGTGAATTGGTACAGCCACTATGGAGAACGGTATGGAGGTTCCTTAAAAAACTACAAATAGAACTACCATATGACCCAGCAATCCCACTACTGGGCATATACCCTGAGAAAACCATAATTCAAAAAGAGACATGTACCAAAATGTTCATAGCAGCCCTATTTACAATAGCCTGGAGATGGAAACAACCTAAGTGTCCATCATCGGATGAATGGATAAAGAAGATGTGGCACATATATACAATGGAATATTACTCAGCCATAAAAAGAAATGAAATTGAGCTATTTGTAATGAGGTGGATGGACCTAGAGTCTGTCATACAGAGTGAAGTAAGTCAGAAAGAGAAAGACAAATACTGTATGCTGACACATATATATGGAATTTAAGAAAAAAAAATGTCATGAAGAACATAGGGGTAAGACAGGAATAAAGACACAGACCTACTAGAGAATGGACTTGAGGATATGGGGAGGGGGAAGGGTAAGCTGTGACAAAGTGAAAGAGCGGCATGGACATATATACACTACCAAACGTAAGGTAGATAGCTAGTGGGAAGCAGCCGCATAGCACAGGGAGATCAGCTCGGTGCTTTGTGACCGCCTGGAGGGGTGGGATAGGGAGGGTGGGAGGGAGACGCAAAAGGGAGGGGATATGGGAACATATGTATATGTATAACTGATTTAATTTGTTATAAAGCAAAAAATAAAAAAAAGATTTAATTTTATTTATTTTTGGCTGCGTTGGATCTTCGTTGCTGCGCGCGGGCTTTCTCTAGTTGTGGCGAGTGGGGGCTACTCTCATTGCGGTGGCTTCTCTTATTGCAGAGCACGGGTTTTGGGTGTGAGGGCTTCAGTAGTTGTGGCTAATGGGCTCTAGAGTGCAGGCTCAGTAGTTGTGGTGCACGGGCTTAGTTGCTCCACGGCGTGTGGGATCTTCCTGGACCAGGGCTCGAACCCGTGTCCCCTGCATTGGCAGGCGGATTCTTATCCACTGCGCCACCAGGGAAGTCCCTCTGATTTTGTTTTTAAGAAGGACATCCTGGCTGCTGTGTGGAGAGTAGACAGTATGTGGTCCGAGCGGGGTGGGAGAAGGAAGAACAATTAGAAGGCTCCTGCTATCATCCATGGAAGAGAAGGTGGTGGTTTGAACTAAGAAGGCAACACAAGGAGGTGGTGGGGAGCGTCCGGATTAGATATGTTCGGAATGGTAGATTCTACAGCAGTTACCGAGAGCTTTGAAAAGAGAGAAGTCAAAGGGGAGTCTAGGTTTTCGGCCTCAGCAACTGAGTAATAGGAAATGAATTCTTGTTTCTTTTCATACATCCTTCTCATATGGTGCTTAATATACAGCAGGTCGTCAAGAAATTTTTGTTGAAATTTCGTCTGCGACTATAAGATGTCATGACTTTCATCTCAATAGTGCTACTAATTTAGTCAATCATATGGCATTTTTATGAATGCTCTTATCTTGATATGGAATTTTATGTCAGAAATCTGGTGCTAGGACCTACCCTTCATCGGTGGTGCTCAAGTTCTGAGCGCTAAGCTCTGTGTGTGTGTGCGCGCGCGCACGCGAATGCACATGTGCATGTACATGCGTGTGATTTTATTTCCACAGAGAAAGTGGCCGGAAGAAAAGTCAATCTTAGCTTTAGTTGTAAATGGTATTTGGTTTCCTTACAGTGTTCCTGTGTTTTGAAAAGTACTTAACAAAAAAGTGATGAAGATGCAAGTAGGCATGGAAAGAATTCAGCAGAGCTCTGAATGACAAATCAGCCAGCCTCTCTCTCTCTCCCTCTCTCTGTGTCTCTGTCTGTCTCTGTCTCTGTCTCTCTGTCTCACACACACACACACACACAAATTCCTCTGAGCATTATGCCCACTGAACGCCTTACATGTCTTCAGCTAATCTTGCATGAGATTCTCTGCCATGCCACATACGTAACAATGTGCTAAATGACTAAAACAGAAACAACAATAATCTGAAAAAAATCACTTTCCCAGTTTTGCCTTGAAGTCAACCTGCATTTTCATCACAGAAGATCAGTTTTATTACTGTCTCTTTGTGGCGGTTTCTGCTTGAAGAATGAGTGTTGTTTGATGTAACAATGTCCTTCTGCATTGGGATCAAGGGGTAAAATAAGAAATAGGGGTTTCTTAAGAAATTTTGGGTCTAAGCAGAGGCCTGGAACACTCAGTGAAGACCCTAGGACTATAAGCACATGCATTTACAGGTGTTTCTGCTGTAATGGGGGTATACATGATATATGTATTCCTGAAAATGTTGAGTTCTGTGAAATCTTGCACTCAAAATAACAAAGTTTGTGGACAAAATATAGTTGGCACAAACCACCCAAAATCTATGGAACTTGATAATTAGAGCACCATCTAAATAAATAACTAGCACAATTTAAAATGAATATACTAGCCAAATTTTAAAAGATATGATAAATTCCTAATAAAAAGTATTCCAGTAAATATGAAATTTAAACTTAAAAAAAAAAGTCAAATCGTTTTGATGAAAGGGGCTTTAGGTAGATGCAAGATGGTTACAGTTTTTTTGCTATTCCTCCCATTGAGAAGCAGAGTCTAGTTCCCTCTCCTGGAATCTGAGCTGGCCCTAATGACTTGCTTGACCAACAGAATGCAGCAAAAGGGATGTTCTAGTACTTCTGAGGTTAGATCATAAGAAAACTTGGAGCTTCCACCACAGACTTTGGGAATGCTGCTGCTGGGAGAAGTCAACTGCTCTGTAAGAAGTGCAACCATCCTGAAGTCAGCGTGCTATGAGGAAGTCTGAACTATTCATGTGGAAAGGGAAGAGAGAGAGAAAAAGAGACAGAAATAGAGAAACCCAGCCAGCTCCCAGCTCTTCCAGCCTCCAATCCACTGGAGTCATCTTGAGGCCCCAGATACTGTGAAACAAAGAGAAGATGTTCCTTCCAAGCCTCACCAAAATTGCCAGAACAATGGTAAATTAAACATTTATGTTGCTTTAAACCATTAAGTTTTGGGGTGGCTTGTTATACAGCAATAGATAAATAAAACATATCTGAAAGGAATTGTTGAGGTTGCTGAACTACAGCAAAGAATGAAAAATAATACCGTGATCGGGAGAAACAGGCAATCACGTAAAACTGAGCCAAGGAGAAGACTGTGGGGCGATTGTACCCCCATGGTTTTCCTGTCTTCAGCTGTATTAGTGCTTTATTTTCAATTGCTGTTACTTGTTGGCACAAAATGTTAAAATCCTAGGAAAAATCACATTTAAGTGAACACAACTTCTGCATTTTATTGATATCCTTATCCTAATTACTAATTGCATACAAGCTAGCTTTTGTTAAAGAAAAATAAGCTGTAGAAGAACAGACTGTATTTGCTTTAGAAGCCCATGTTGTCCACAGTGGAGAGACTAAAAATGTCTTGACTGTTTCTTTGAATTTAGCACTTCAGGTTGAATTCTCATTAATAACTGTGGGCAAATGACAACAGGCAGGAAAATTATGCTGAATCCAGGAGAGAGAGAGAAAAGAGCTCCAATATATAGATAGGATGCCCTCTCTTAATTACAAGCAAACAAGGAATAGTAGAAAACTTCAGCCAGATAAAAAGCATCTATGAAAAACCTACACTTAGCATTATATTTACTGGTAAAAGACCACATGCTTTTCCTTGATATCAAGAACAAGGCAGGGATTTCCACTCTCACTGCTTAAATTCAATATTGTACTAGAGGTTCTAGCCAGCATAATAAGGTAAGAGAAAGCTAAAGGCATTCAGATGAAATAAAACCATCCTCATTCACAAACAATATGATATTTTGGGTAGAAAATTCTAGGGAATCTATGATACAATTAGAATTTATAAACTAGATTAACAAGGTCATGGCATGCAAGATTAATATAAATATTCAATTGTTTTATGCTAGCAACAAACAATCTGAAAGTGAAAATCAGAAAACAATTTCATAGCATCAAAAAGAATAAAATACTCTGGAATAATTTTAACAAAGTGCAAGACCTGTATACTAAAAACTACAAAACTTTGCTAAGACAAATGAAAGAAGATTTAAATAACTGGAGAAACGTTCCATGTTCATGAAATATTGTTAAGGTGTCAATTCTTCCCAAATTGATGTATAGATTCAACACAATCCCAATAAAAATCCCAGCAGGTTTGTTTGTTTTTGTTTTTTTGTTTTTTTAAGAAATTGGCAAGCTAATCCTATAATTTACCTGAAATTCAAAGAATTTAAAATAACCAAAGCCATTCTGAAAAAGAATAAAGTTGGAAGAGGTACACTACCTGAACTTACTATAAGCTATAAATTCAAGATGGTGCATGAGGATAAAAATATAGGCCAGTGGGGGCTTCCCTGGTGGCGCAGTGGTTGAGAATCTGCCTGCTAATGCAGGGGACATTGGTTCGAGCGCTGGTCTGGGAGGATCCCACATGCCGCAGGGCAACTAGGCCCGTGAGCCACAACTACTGAGCCTGCGCGTCTGGAGCCTCTGCTCCGCAACAAGAGAGGCTGCGATAGTCAGAGGCCCGCGCACCGTGATGAAGAGTGGCCCCCGCTTGCCACAACTAGAGAAAGCCCTCACACAGAAACGAAGATGCAACACAGCAAAAATAAATAAATTAATTAATAAACTCCTACCCCCAACATCTTCTAAAAAATATATATATATATAGAGAGAGAGAGAGAGAGACCAGTGGAATGGAATAAAAGTCCAGAAAGAAATGCTTACACTTATGATTTGTCAATTTTCAACAAACATGCCAAAACAATGGAATGGGGAAAGGATAATCTTTTCAATATATTGAGCAGAGACAATGGACTAGCTATATGCAAAACAAACAATCACTTAGATCTTTACTTCATGCAGTACACAAGAGAATGAAAAGACAACTCCCTGACTGGAATAAAATATTTGCAAAACATACATCTGACAGAAAATTTGTGCCCAGAATATAAAAAGAACTCAACACTCTACTATAAAAACCAAACAACCTGGTAAAAAATGGGCAATATTTGCAGAGACATTTCCTCAAAGTAGATGCTGATCATCAATGGTCGTTAGGGAAATACCCATCAAAACCACACTGAGAAACCAGTACACATCTTTTAGAATGACTAAATTTAACAAAACAGAACAAAGAGAGAAAACCAAGTGACAGAGATGATGGGAAACAACTAGAACTCTTTTACGCTATTGGTGGAAATATATAATACTTGGAAAACAGTTTGTCAGTCTCTTATAAGCAATCACTTATCATAGGACCCAGTAATCCCACTCCTAGGTATTTACTCAAGAGAAATGAAAATTTATATTTTTACAAAAGCCCATACGTGAATGTTTTTAGCAGCTTTATTCATACTACCCAAAACTGTAAAGAAGCCATATATCCTTCACCTGGTGAATGGATAAGCAAACTGTGGTACATCTATATGATGGATTACAACTCAGCCCCATAAAGGAATCAAGTGTTGATGCACGCAATAACATGGATGAATTTCAAAAGGCTACATACTGCACTATTCCACTTACATAGCATTCTGGGAAAGGTAAACCTATAGTGTTAGAGAACAGATCAGTGCTTGTCAGAGAACACTGGTGAAGGAGGGTCTGACTACAATGGGGCAGCACAAGGAAAGTTTTTTTTTTTTATTAATTTATTTTTGTATTTATTTTTGGCTGTGTTGGGTCTCCATTTCTGTGCGAGGGTTTTCTCTAGTTGTGGCAAGCGGGGGCCACTCTTCATCGCGGTGCGCGGGCCTCTCACTATCGTGGCCTCTCTTGTTGCGGAGCACAGGCTCCAGACGCGCAGGCTCAGTAGTTGTGGCTCACGAGCCCAGTTGCTCCGCGGCACGCGGGATCCTCCCAGACCAGGGCTCGAACCCATGTCCCCTGCATTGGCAGGCAGACTCTCAACCACTGCGCCACCAGGGAAGCCCACAAGGAAAGTTTTGAGGTGATAGAACTGTATCTCATTTGTGGTGGTGGTTACATGACTCTGCATTTGTCAATATTCATTGAACTATACTCCAAAAGGAGCAAATTTTACTGTATGTAAATTAAAAAAAATAAATTTAAACAAATCTGGTTAACATCCTTACTCCTTATCCATTGTCTGTGACTTTTTTTCTTTTGGGAAACTTAGAATTTTCTCTTTGTGCCTAGTATTCTAAAATTTCACACTGTTGTGCATTGGTATGCATATTATTTTCGTAGTTCTAAGTCTTTTACATAGGTCTTTTAAATCTATAAAAGCATATCTTTTAATTCTATGAAATTTTCTTGAAATACTTATTTGAAAATTCCCTCCCTAGTATTTTTCATGTTCTCTTTTTGTGGAACTTCTATTAGTCTGGTCTTAACGCTCCTGGACTGATTCTTTTTTCTTTATTTTTAAAAGCATCACATACCATAAAATTCACCCATTTAAAGTGTATAATTCATTGTTTTTTAGTATATTCATAGAATTGTGCAACCACTACCATAAACTAACTTTAGAACATTTTCATCACCCCCAAAAGAAACCACATAATAACAGCCATTCCTTATTCCCCACCTGGATTGATTCTATAATCATTTTTCTTGTCTCTTATATTTTGCACCTTTACTTTTTTTGTCCTACTTTCTGTAGATTTTCTCAGAATGTACTCGTCCTATTCATTTTATTGATTTAAAAATAAGTTGACTGTTGTATTTTTAAGCTAAATGAGCTATACATGCAGTTGTAAGAAATAATACAGAGAAATGCTATATACCCTTCACCCAGTTTCCCTCAAAGACATTTGGGGGAATTATAGATGATATAGGTTCCTTTTGTGTGTATTTCATTCTGTGTAATTGGAATCACATGTCTAGATGCACGTGACTACCATCACATCAAGAAGCAGAACAGTTCCATCACACAGATCTCTCCTGCTACCCTTTTACAGGCACAGCCACCATTCTTCCGCGCCCTCCCTAGACCTTGACAACCACCAATCTGTTCTCAAATGTCTCTATAATTCTGTCATTTTGAAAATGCTATGTAAATGAAGTCATGTAACCATTTGAAATTGTCTTTTTTTACTTAGCGTACCTCCCTTGATACCCGCCCAAGTTGCTGCATGTATCAGTAGTCTGCTCCTTTTTATTGCTCAGTAGTACTCAATAGTATGGATTTACCACAGTTTGCTTAACCATTCACCTTTTGAAGAATATTTGAGTTATTTCCAGTTTTTGGAACATTTGTGTATGGGTTTTTGTGTAAACATAAGTTTTAATTTCTGACCCATATAAATTGTGAGATAATAAACATTTGCTGTTTTGGCCATTCAGTTTTGGAGTAATCTTTAATACAATAATGGATAAATGTCTTTATTAGTTTGGACTGCTATAACAGAAATACTATAGGCTGGGTGGCTTCAGCAACAAATTTATTTCTTACAGTTCTGGAGGCTGGGAAGTCTGAGATCAAGGTGCCAGCAGATTTGGTGAGGGCTACTCTCTGCTTCACAGATGGCCATCTTCTTAATGTGTCCTCACATGGCAGAGACAGAGATAGAGAGAAAGAGAGAGAGAGAGAGAGAGAGAGAGAGAGAGCGCTGGGCTCTTCGTTACAAGAGCACCGATACAATCATGGGGGCTCCACTCCCATGATCTCATCCAAACCTAATTACCTTCCATAGCCCCACCTCTAAATACTATCAAATTAAGGATTAGGCTTCAACATATGAAGAGGAAGCACCATTCAGTCCATAACAATAATTAATACAGCTAGTTATGTATTTCTCTAATATGTGTTATACTGTATAATCAAATGGCCTTTTCCAATTGGGGTTATGTGAGAGAATTAAGCAGAAAGTTATTTAAGTGACTGTTTTTCTGAAGTCCTTAGATATGCACTATGCACCCAAGGATGGTACATAGCTATTACTATTCTAGACGCATAGGTGAGGAGGCAATTCGTTACACACAATGGATGCCCTCGATATGGCTGAGAAGAGCTGGAGAGGGCTTAACTGCATAGACACTGGAGCTAGATTACATAGGTTCAGATCCAGGCTTTACCCGTAACTTCCTAAACAACCAGGGACAAATCACTTGATCTTTCTGTGCTTTGGTCTCCTCATCTGTAACAGGGGACAATAATATTACCCACCCTCTTCCTAGAGTTCTGAGGACTAAATGAGTTCGTAGAGATAAGGCATAATGTCTGGCCCATAGTAAGTACTATTTAAATGCAATAATTATTATTATTGTAAACACTTAACTATTAAAATAATTGTTTGTTAATGTAACACCTGTAAGCTTCTTGCATTATATTAGTGTATATTCCACACTAACCCATAGGTGATAAATGACTCCCTTTCCCATACTACTCCTCTTGACTAAGGTTCTTCAAAAAGCTGCATTAAATCTTTAAGCTGCTAGAAAAGAATTCAGTTAGAAAATCCTCCTGCCCAGGAAGCCTCAGTAACTGCTGTCCCCCAGCCTGCAGGGGTGAGTGGGGAGAATCATGGGTTTGCAATAGGCAGTAAGGAAGGGAGATCGTAAGAGAGCTTGATGTTTAGAATTTCTCACTGACCCCAAAAGAGCTCTCTGGGAAAAAAAGGAAGCATAAAATATCTACCTCTTTCTGTCTTTATTTCTCCTTAGCACTGCTTCTAAACTTTAAATATAAGTTAAACACCAAACTGAATTGACCTTCTAAACTTCAAGTTTATAGCACGGGTTCATTATAAGCTTGAAAGAGGTACTGGTGCATTGATGAGAGCTTGCCTTCTGGATGGCAATTTTATACACAGGGAGAGCCTGGCCCAGGGTCTTAATATAACAACTATTATACATTGAATGTACCTAGTTATCTGTAATGTAAGAATAATCCTATGATTTAACTGCTGATAATACTTGTTTTGTGGATGAGGGCCATGTTACAACTGTGTTTGAAAAGAATTTTAAACGAACCCTACTGTGGGCAGGGCCCTTGGTGGGCACTTGAGTGCTAGTTTGAAGGGAAAAAATGTGTGTAAGAAACATGTGATGTTTTTGCAGTGGTTTGAGGGCTGGGTTTGGTAATTATACTCTCGAATGCAAAAATCCAATGTGGCATAATGAAAAACACACCTCTGTTCTGCTTCCAAAACTCATTCCAAATACAGGACAGTTTTTGCCCAGGCCGATTGTGTTCCATAAAGTGTGCATTCGCTCCACTTCTGTCTATAAGAGCACCAGGACAAAAATAAAATGACATAAAAATGCGTGCCGCATCCTCCCTTTAGTTCCTGTTAACTCTTTTCCTCTAAGCTACCCTCTTGATCACTCTTATTGCTCAGTCGACTTATTTGAAAACACATACAAAATCACTCTTAATAGAAGGAAGAGAAAAGTAGTCATGTGGGTTGCAAATCAACTGTGTAGTTCAAATCATTATTACAATAAAATTTTGTTCATTAAGTACCCTGCAGAATTATAAAAAGGATAGCTTGCACTGGGTAGGAATAAAAAGCCAGCAAGGAATTACACAGTTTAATGTGAAAGTCCTTTTTTGCTACAAAATTCCTATCCAAGCCTGCCCTGAAACATTGAAAATTTGACTACAGGAATTCAAAGGAACAACATTTGCCACGTGTATTTTGAACCGAATGTTATGAACTTTCATAACATCTTTCTTCCTTATCTAAGAGAATCTGCTAATCAAGAAAGGGGAGACATTTTCAACCCTTTTTGTATGAGACTCACTGGATGTAAAAATATCAAGTACTCCCCTTAGTTGCCTACACAGAGGGCTTATACTGTTCGCTGCTTCTATGTTGTGGAGGATCTTATCAACTGGGTCATGGGGCAGTATTCTCTTTATGGTTACTCAGTGGAGAAATTTCTCTCAGAACTCAGTATCAGGAATGATTGTAATTTTCATTAACAACTTTCATGAAAAGGCTTCACTCTTTTTGCTTTTAATGCGAGGCAGCTCAAATTCCTGCCCTTATTTCACAACTTGTACTGAATTTTTAGGTATGCATTTTGCATAATAATGTAATCCCTGGTTTTATCTTATTTGTCCTACTCTGATTTTTCCTTTTCCATAATTTCTTCATCTACTCTTTTAATCTTGCACTATATTTTTGCATGTAAGCAATCTCAAATCCCCTTTTCAATAAGGCATGGTTTGAATTTCTAACTGAAGTGTCTAGAAAAAGAAGTAACTGTACTTCTTCAGCAGTTATGCTGACCAGAGAAGAACCACTGCTTTCTTCACCATGTGACACACTGCAGATGATATCAGCCTGGTGGTCTAAAATTCCCACCAATGTTAGGCAGCCAATGTGGCGAGAGGCTGCCACTTCTCTTTTTTTTTTTTTTTTTTTTTTTTGCGGTACACGGGCCTCTCACTGTTGTGGCCTCTCCCGTTGCGGAGCACAGGCTCCGACGTGCAGGCTCAGAGGCCATGGCTCACGGGCCCAGCCGCTCCGCGGCATGTGGGATCTTCCCGGACCGGGGCACGAACCCGTGTCCCTTGCATCGGCAGGCAGACTCTCAACCACTGCGCCACCAGGGAAGCCCCACTTCTGCTTCTTGACACTGCATGACACAGGACCCAGGATCTCAGTCACGACGGTTGGAACCTACCCTGACTTCAGTGCCTAACAAGACTATCATATTGTATAGGTGAGTAGAGGGTAGGTACAATCAAAACAACATCCTGGATATATTTTAGTCTATCTTTTCTTCTTTTGTCTTAACAACTGCTGCCATTTATTGAATTCTTACTGTGGTCCAAATACCTTTTCCCCCCAAAGTATGGAACACTTCACGAATTTGCACTTCATCCTTGAACAGGGGCCATGCTATTCTCTGTATTATTCCAATTTTAGTATATATGCTGCTGAAGCGAGCACTATTTTGGCTTATCTTAAACATTCCAAGTGGTATCTAACATCAAAAACTTGTTTTGCAAATACAGTTCCTTTTGGTTTGGTTGGTTACTTTCTTCCCTGATGTGTCTTGATAGGATTAATGTTCCTCTCAACCTTAATCTCCCTCGCTTATATTTCCCTTACCTCTTAACATATAACTGAATTAGAAGGTTTTTTGCTCTTCTTGAGTATTACCCCCAAACCAAAACCACAAAAAGGCATTATACAAATACAAAAAAAAAAATTTTTTTAAGGAAACAAAAAGGCAGCTATAAGGCCAAAACCAAACCAAACCAAACAACAAAACAGCAAAAAAAAAAAACCAAAATAAACTCCCCAATTACCACAAGCAGCACCATAATAAAGAAAGTTAGAAGACAAAATGAAATGAGAAAAATATCTGCAATGTATGAACATAGGTCAATTTTGTTAATATATGAATCTTTCTTAAAAGTCAATGAGGAAAAGAAACAAATCCCAGAAGAAAAATGAATTAAAGGCATGAACGAGCAGTTGACTAAGAAGAATACAAATGAACAAAACATGTATGAAAAAAAGATTTAATCTTACTAGTTTTTTTTTTATTTTTAAAGTTATTTTTAAATACAAATTAAGATATATTGATAATTTTTGCTTATCAGATTGGGGGGAAAAATTTAAAAGAATTATAAAACCTAATAGGAATGTGATTGAATCTTCCTGGAAAAAAAATTGATGATAAAGATGAAAAGCTTGTACAATGTGCTTCATTAACTCTCACACAGATCCATGAGTAAACGTGTACAGTTTGTGGGATGGGGTGAGGAGTGGGAAGCAATGTGAAGGTCCATTATTAGGGAATGAAGAAGTAAAATGCATGCATACAGTGGAATGCCATGCAGCAATTATAATAAATTAGCTGTATTTTTATATAACATGATCATATCTCAAATTCATAGTACTTAAGGTTAACATGTAAGAAACAAAATGAGATTTTTAGCGCAGCATCACTTGTATATCTTAAAAGCACATGTATACAACACCACGATAAGTTTTTCAGATACACATATTTCTACATAGAAGAATGGGCAGTGAATTTAAAGGATAGATATTAAATACACTAGGATGGGTACCTGGGAGAGAGGCAGATGGGGGATAAAGAGAATAAAAATAGCACGAAATAACATATAAGAGAAGTCTTACTTGGACTACTAAGCCATGAACTGAAGTGTGTGAGAAACTCAACTTGGGGCAGCTGAGGTGCCTGTCCATGGAACCAGGAATTGTACTTCTGCTAGAATTTATTCTATGACAATAGTTAGCCTCTGTTGACTTTCTACTTTTTAAAAGCCTGAAGTAAAACATATTTCACAATCAAAAATCTTTGATTTTGATCAAAGATTAAACGTAAAGCCTGATGGTTTTCCACACAGTGAACACACTCATATCATCAACTCCCAGATCAAGAAACAGAACATTTTCAATTCCTTGAAGTTTTTTGAGCCATTACTGGCCTCCATCAAAGGTAACCACTATTCTGATCTGCCACCACACCACAGATTAATTTTATCTGTTTAACCTTCCTATAAATGGTATCTCTTTTGTGTCTCCTTCTTTCTTTCTCTATTATGTTTGTGAGATTAACCCATGTTTTTGCAAGAAACAGTATAATTTTTTTAACCATATAAACTGGATTAATTTGAGTATGTTTAAAATAGTCAAGAAACTTTCCAAAGGTTCTTAGGTATGTTAATGTGTTTTGGACACCTAACA
Source organism: Mesoplodon bidens (assembly GCF_964165515.1). Classification (NCBI taxonomy): domain Eukaryota; kingdom Metazoa; phylum Chordata; class Mammalia; order Artiodactyla; family Ziphiidae; genus Mesoplodon; species Mesoplodon bidens. The sequence continues at coordinate 77,529,606 of NC_138165.1, forward strand.
TACCAATTACAAATAGTTCTTACATTGTCACTAAAACCCAGCACAGTATATAATAGCCAATTTTTAAAAACAAACCTTGAATCCTGAAAATGCAAGTACTTCTAATAAAGAAGTCACTAAGACTAACATAACAGCTTTAGTGCCTACAGATAATGAGACTATGCTAGATATTCTGCAACAGACCATGGGGTGATACAAAGACAACACATAGCCTCTAGACTCAAAGAACTTGTGGGTCAAAGTGATATCATGACAATAACATGCAAACCAGGCTTCTTTCAACACAGACGTCATATGTAACCTCCCTCTGGTTGCAGGTACTACATTACTCGGTTGTTTTACAACTGAAGACCGAAACCAGTTAATATCTACAGTAATGGAAGAACAAAGAACAAGTCCATGCTTTTTTCTAGATTTCTGTTTTCAAACCCTACTTGATTCAATAAGAGTATCTACGCTGACTGAGGCCATTCGTTCACGCAGAGTATATAGATTTAAAATGTTTGCCTTAAAAGTCTCTTCTGTTCAGGACCATAGTGTCAGGCTCAGCAAAGGCACAGGCCTATTTCTTCTACTTAAGCGCATCTTCTTTTTCTGCTCGTGTGAATGACCTTCTAATCCTCACCTTGCTTCACTGAACTGCTGACTCTATTCCATCAAAAAGTGTACATTGGTAAGGAACAACAATAAAATGACTTCTTAATGGCAAAATTAACTCATCAAAAGAAACAGAATAGTAATCTTGTACTATTCATATTAAAAAAGTAATCCTCTGCAGTTCCATGCACTGAGGCACTACAGATTGCTATATTGTTGTCAGTTGATAACTGGTAATCACACTTAATGGGGAGAGAGACAGTATAATATTTTAATGTTCAAACGTCACAATTTATTCATTCTACTATTGATGAACTTCAAGTTGCTCTCAGTTTTTTATTATTATGAATAAGGCTGCTATGAACATTCTTGTCCATGTCTTTTTGGACAAATGCATGCTTTTGTCTTTGGGGAAGAGGAGGACCAAGGAGTAGAATAGTTGGGCCATGAGATCTGTATATGATAAGCTTTAGTAGATACTGCCAACCAGTTTTCCAAATTGACTGTACCAATTTTTACTTCCACCAGCAGTATATGAGAACTTCACTTGTTTCACAACCTCAACAATACTAGTCTTTTTAATTTAAGCTATTCTGGTAGGTGTCTTGTTCTCACTATTTTTAATTTAAATCAGCTTCTGGATTTAATTTCTTTTAAAATCCAGATTACATTTTACTGCCTAATACTTCCATTTCTCTCTTAATAGTCCCAAGCCCCAGTGTCATCTCATCTTACTTATTGGTCAAATCCCCAGTGCAGATCAATCATTCTGACTTCTCTGCCTTGCACATCACCTACTGTTTACACCTGAGGGGAATTAATTATGCAGCAGTACAGATTGGTATCTTTATATATTGAGGGCCAACCTTAAGTGGGCTCTCTCTCCATCCCCATTGCTGCTCTCCCAGTCCAGCCCATCTTGATCTCTTGTACATTACTGCAATAGCCACCTGAGCAGTCTCCTGGCTCCTCTTTCATCTATTCTCTAGAGGGATCTTTCCAAAACACAAATGTGATCACAAGATTCCCTGAATTACTCTTTAATGGCTTCCATTGTCTTCAGGATATAGTAAGATTCATTTCAGATCACATCTTTGACACTCCTTAAGCTGTCTCCCCTACACATCCTTGACATTCTATCTAGCTCAGTGTTTCTCAAATAGTTTTGACTTGGTTCCTACACATAATGAAACAAAAGTTTTTAAAACAAGATTTAACCTTTCTACAGTGATACACTCTGGTATTTTCCATTCTCTTTTATTCTATCTCATTTTACATGAAATATTGGCCATGACTAAAGGAACTGGTTTTATAACTACTGGGTTGCAACCAGCACTTTGTAAAACATGTTAGCTCTACTATAGATCTTGCAGTTTCTGTAAAACCCTTCATTTCTCCTCTCCAGGAAACTTTTGTCATATGTCTCTATCAGTAGTCTCTCATCTTTCAGGGCTCCACTCCAGGAAGCATTTCCTGATCACCCCTCTTTTATACTCCATTTATTTACTCACTCTGTCATGTAATTCTCTGTTTACTTACATTTTCCAATGCACTGTAAGGTCCTCGAAGCCAAGAGATAGGATTTTCTTGATCATCATCATAACTTGAATGCCTGGCACATAGCAGGCACTTATCAAATATTTGTTGAATGAATGAACTGTGTGTATGTGTGTGTATATATATATATATATATATATATATATATATATATATATATACACATACACATATATACATGTATACACACATGTATATATACATTTATTATAACATTGTTTATATATATATATATACACACACAAACACATGTATGTGTCAATACTTATCCCTCTAATATTATAATATTGGAAACTGATTAACTAGCCAACATTTGGGCATTTAAGTATATGAAATATTGTTGTGATACAATATAGGAAATGATTTAGATGAATACCTATTGGTATGAAACAATGTAATTGGTTACTGGGAAGATTAAATGAAATAGAGCAGACAAAGTGCTCCCTGGCACATTGCAAGTACTCATCTAATATCCAACAGCCACTTTTTTTAATGAATTAATGAGATGCATTCATAACAGACAGAAAAGTTGGCAGTAAGGAAAGGAAGACAGCTCCAAGAGTCCAGAAAAGCAAAAGGAAGGAAGGAGAGTCAACACCTCTGGAAGGTGTCTTTGTGATTTTTAGCTCTACCTGCGCATTCCACAGATGGAAAAATAAAGTCCAGAATGCATAGAGATCCCATCTTTTGACACATGCCTAAAACCTAGGTCCTGATCTCCAGTCTGAGATGCTTTAAAATACCAAACAGAAGGGTATCTGTGAAGATATCTTCAAACAAAAATTATTTCTGAATATGCCTGAGAAAACTGAGAGGAACCTCCTGGGAGGGCTTTGCAGGAACTTCATCTTTATTAGGACTCAGAGATTTGCAAGGTTCAGTGCATTAATATCCAGATTAACTTATTCGTACTCAGATGGAATACAATGCAATATTTTGATTCAAGCTTTCTTGATTATAATCACACTTTAGTTCTGCCTTCTTGAGGAAAGTTTGATTATGTTTTGCATGCTCTTTTAATCACATATTTACTGACTTGCTTTGGGACTGCGTTATCAATGACTCAGCTCATCTTTTACAATTTGATCCTTTCTAATTTCAATCTGAAAGAGTTCTTATTCTTAATTTCAATTTGGAATTACTTTGCTGATGCCCCGCTTATAATATAAACACTATAGTATAATATCACCTGTGTTGCTTTTAAACAAAGCTTGATAAATGGCAAAGATTATATCATTCTATCGACATGAGTTTATTAAACATTTATATTTCTGAGACTAGAAATGTAATTAAATCCACTAGTATAATGTGTGAAATATTTGAGCTGGGTATTTTAGTTTTTTGTTTGTTTGTTTGATTTGTTTTGTTTTGTTTTTTTAAACTTTGGCAGGACCTAAAAGGCTGGTTTACATAATTTTTAAAATCCAATCTGCAACTGATAAGAAAGCAGCAGCATTCAGAAAATGTAGGAAAGTTTAAAATCAGCTTTAAAAATTATTTAAGTTCAACTGTTCCCCAATGTCGGGGCATTCGGTCCCTCCAGCCAAAGCATGCTGCTTCACCATTCTGCACAAATGGAACTTGTTTCAAAGGAAAATAAAAGCTGGAATGCAGTTGTGCTGGTGCTAAAAAAAAAAAAAAAAAAAATTATTTAAGTTCTGAGTTTTATATTATTAAAGTAATATAATGGGAGCAAATAGTAGTCATATGAAAGGGGTAAGGTCAAATGCAATAACAATTTCATTCAAGCAGATACATACAGTGTAGACTCTGAGGATACCTTCTCTTGCTACTCATAATTCAGAACTGGCCTGTTTCAGTATCTCCTATTTTCCTCGCTCTCCTTGTTCTCATCTCCTTTGTTTCCATGCTGCCCCTACAACCATTCCTTCATTACTTACTTTGTCTCTCTTTGCACTTTTTTTTCTTGTTTCTTCTTGATTTCTTAAATTTCCCTTCCTCTTCCCTTTGGTTCCCTTCTTCACTTGCTCTGCCCCTCATCTCCCTCCTGGTCTCCTCTTACTTTGGTGTTTTTTGGCAGACAGAGCCCTTGCCTGATCCTTAATACAACCCCAGCCTAACCCCGGGCTCTTTTCTCAAGTCCTAAGACCCGCAACCAGCAATCTACTTCCCTTGTTCAGATATAAAGACAGGTGGTTTGGTCCCTTAACGAGAGGACTTTTTGGCACTATAGGATAAAGCAATTTGGCAGACAACCTTTTCAATCTCCATGTGGGTATTGTGAATGGGGATGAAGAAGCAGAACTCAGGTCTCTGTCTTGGGGCTAAGGAGGTATGGTTCATCTCTCCATTGCATGTTTCTCCTTAGGTTCCTGTCTGGAACTTGAAACTGGGCTGTTCAGGGTAATCAGCTTCTCTATGAAAAGAGGCAACTCTGCATTCATTCAAACCTTTAGGAAAAATGTTTCAAGTGCCCACTGTGAACCAAGTTGTTAGGGGTCGTACAGGATAACTGCACTGTCCTTGAGCAGTTCTCAGGCTCTCTCTGTTTAAGAGAGAGAGAGAATGGGGTTGCCTCCCCCAGTCCAATATAATCAGCTTGGTGGAATCTTCCAACTTGCAATGTTGGAAATACCATCTCCCTGGAAGCTCTCAGCCAAGAGAAGGGAGAATGTGGACTCCACGTGGGGATTGAGTCTCGAGGTCCTCATAGGAACCTCAGGACATCCTCCAACGTCCACCTCTTAGTTCCTTGTCTTCCTCCCTGTTCTCAGTTGACCTCCAAGATCCTAGGTTTGTTTTTTTTAAATACTAATTACTGTCCCTTACAAGAACTGCTTATGCATTATGTACTGTACTATATGCAGTACAAAGATGATTATGCATGCCATTAAATATGTGGCAGACTAACATTATTTATATGTTATATTTTATTTCATCTCTCAACTATATTCTCCTATGCTCAATCATCAGCCTTTTTACTCATGTAGCATACTTTTGTACTCAAGTTTGAACAATGAGAGGGGACATTAGTCTATAGTGCATTAGATCAAATTGATTTCAGGAATAGTAACCACAGAATAATATATTTTATATTCTTTGTTTGGTTTTCTGAAAAGAAACTCTTTCAGGATTTATGTCAAAAGAAAGAATATATGAAATACTCCTTCTAGGTAAAATTTACCTGTGTGGGCATTTAACAGAATACCTACTCTCATAGATAAAGAATTGTTGTATGATTTGAGTACATATGCACTGAACATATATATGTAGAAGAGAGAAAGGAGTGTGGAACTGTGGAAACCAAAATTCATTTGCTACCACAACTGTATATAACCTAAACTTTCTTGAGTCTTGGATATTTATCCTCAAAACTAGTTTTTACATTTGAATATATAATTACTTCCATTTCTTTGTGGTTGTGGAAGAATTTTAAAATATATGTTTAATCATTGGAATCTATTACACAGAATCTTAAAATATTGGGAAAATATTTTCCTATTCCTCCCTCACATAAATGCATTTTTGTTTGCTTGTCATTTAATAAAATGTGAGAAGAAGATAAGTTGAGGGTTTAGTCTCTGCTGAAGATCTATTGTGCTTCTTAAGATGTGTTGTGTGATTGATGAAGTATTTTGGAATTTTTATACAACTATGGCTGTAAAGCTCCTGGGATCAAGGATTGGATCCTTAATGCATAGCCATTGGAGTCAACATACAAAAGTATTTCAGGAAATTTTTAAAAAATTTTTATTTTATGTTGGAGTATAGCTGATTAACAATGGTGTGTTAGTTTCAGGTGTTCAGCAAAGTGATTCAGTTATACATATACATGTATCTATTCTTTTTCAAATTCTTTTCTCATTTAGGTTATTACAGAATATTGATCAGAGTTCCCTGCACTATATAGTAGGTCCTTGTTGGTTATCTATTTTTTTAACTTTTTTTTTTTTTGGCCATGGCATGCGGCATGCAGGATCTTAGTTCCCCAGCCAGGGATCAAACCTGTGCCCCCTGCATTGGGAGTGCAGAGTCTTAACCACTGGACCTCCAGGGAAGTCCAGTTATCTATTTTCAATATAGCAGTGTACACATGTACATACTGTTATACCTAAAATAGGAAATTTTTTTGAATGAATGATATTGTATAATGATTCTGTATGGAATTGATTCATTTACTCAAGTAGCCAACCAAACCAGTTTACTCAATGTCATTGATTTTGCAGCCTTATTTAAATATAATCTATAGAGTGGAAAGTCAAAATGAGTGAAGGGCTAGAAAGATTTTCATTATTGTACTGTAGTGAAAAGATAAAATCTTTCAGTTCTATGAAGAAAATTCTTTCTAAACTTTTGAATCCCTGAATAGCGGGAAGGGGGTTGGTAGAAACTCCAAAGACAATAATTTTAAAACAAAAAACAAACTAGTCCTTTAATTATAGCATAATTACCAGATTTCAAACTGTGAATTCACTTTTGCTTTGGTCTTTTAAATAAATTATGTATGTTTTCCATATGTGGCCCTACACCAGAACTCCTTTTTAATCTGGGAAAACATTTCCAAAATCCAAGTTAGTATCCAAGCTCAGGGATATTAATTTGATTTTGGATTCCTCCATAAACTTTCCATGTTTAGCAATCTTTTTGAACTGTCCCTTGGGATACACATGTTTGTATTACACATATTCTATGTCTTTTAATAGTAATGTTTAGGAATTCAGTAGGAAAAAAATAATGTCCTTGTAAGTTTGATCTCTTTTGCAAACATCAGAACATGAAATGTTCATTGGCTTACCCCCCAATAGGTTTACATTAATAAACCATTAATTGTAAGCTCAACCATTCAGTTCCAAAGAAACTTTCAACTTCAATATTATATGCTGTTTAATTCTGTTGTACATTTAACAAAGGATTAAGGCATAATGCATTTTTAATAAACTGAAATATTAATGACAAAAGGCTTTTAAGAGAAAATTTTCAAAGAATTACTCATCATAAACATGGTTTCAATAGAATTTGTTTATAAAGCTGAGTACAGAAAAAGGAATGGATAATTAAAACTTTTAAAATATGTTTTCCTTTTATATGAAATGGTCAACTCATAGATAACAGCAAAAAATATGGGAACACTCTTGGGGGTGATGTACTAATTCCCAAGCACTGAGATTTTCTACTTTTTCCCCAAGTTTTTATGAAACTGCTTATATTAAACATGTAGAGCCTGGATTGTGTTCAGCCAACCAGACTCCTTAATGAGCCTCACTCCACCATCATAAATGCCTTTCTCAGTAGGCACTAGGAATCCCAAAACTGCTGCTAATGAGCTGATGAAGAGTAACAAGATCTGAACCAGAGCATTGATCAATCCAGTACTCTCCTGCTCTTAACTCTACTGTCTATACTACACAAAGCAAGGTCAAGATTTTATGCTTTGTCCTTGACAGCATTTCAACACTGACCATGGACTAATTTTCATGGCTTTGAAAAACTGGAAGCTAACTAATCCAATTAGAGTTGTATTTGGCTAAATTTAACAGAACCCCACCAACAGTGGCTTAAGCAATAAAGTTTTGTTTCTCAAATAAATTAGAAGTCCAGAAGGAAGCATTACAAGCATTAAAGAAATCACCAAAGACTGAGGTTCCTTCTAGTTTCCTGCTCCATCTTCCATGATGTTTGATTTCCATGTTTACAAGATGGTGGCTCCCTCTCTAGGCATAATATCTGTGGCCTTAGCTGGAAGAAGGAAGTGCATGCCAGCGGAGTCTGACCCTTTTTAACAAGGAAAACACAGCATTCCTAGAAGCTCTGTCAGTAGAATTCTGCTTATATCTCAATGGCCAGAACCGTCTCACATAGGCCACCACTAGTTGAAAGGGTAGCTTGGAAAATCAGCTTCCTTTTTGTTGAGTACTTTGCTTCCCTCAATAAAATCAATTCTCCATTGGTAAGGATGAAGGGAGGAAAAAAGAAATTGGGTAGACAAGTAAAAGCGCCTGAAACGTCTGATGTGGCTCGTTATGGTGACCAAATAAATGACCCATTTTCTACTTTACTTCATTCATGTTGTATAGATTCGGCCTCAGATATGACCTGCTATAATCAGAAGATCCAAAAACAATTTATATCACAACAACAAGCTTTAGCTCTCAAATCCTCCATTCTTTCCTACAGGCCTAGACACAGCCTCAGGGACTTCCCATGTGTTTCCTATGGAGTTTGCAGAAAGGGCAGAGCTTGCCAGAATGGGTCAAAAAGATGATTTGGGCTCTTTTGCCTTAGTCATTCTTTTCACTCACATAGCCTGAATCCCATCTCATTTAGCACAACACACTGAAAGCTGATAACTACAGTCCTAATTTCTGGCCTACTTATGTTTCTGCGTTTATTAGAAAACCCTTCTTTATCCCTCAGTGTTTCTACATCAGGTAAGTCCACAAATACTCATGTGATAATGAATGACCTAGATTAGGGGTCTGCAAACTAGAGCCCATAGTCAAACCTGGCCAGCTGCACTTTTGTAAATAAAGTTTTCTTAGCGCATAGCTGTGCCCATTCCTTTATGTTTGCAGATGGCTGCTTTCACACTGCCAGAGCAGAGCTGAGTAGCTGCAACAGAGACCATCTGGCTTGCAAAGTCTAAACTATTTACTATCTGGCCCTTTACTGAAAGAGTTTGCTGATCCTTGATCCAGATAGTCAATATATAAAAAGGAGCAAATATTTGTATCTTGTGAGGATCACTTCCTCCTAAACATGTAACAAATACTGTTTCTTCCTGTTTTATTCCTGAGCCACTACCCAAGAGCAGAAGCAAATGACTTGGCTGAAACAGTTCATAAAAATATTGGGAAGTGAAGCACAGGAATTAGTTAGAGTTTTCAATAGGTGAAGCAATGAAGTGAGAAGCTTTGAAAAGTTGGGACTACCCATATCAATCACTCGAGTATTGTTGTCAGTCCTCGCTTACAGATTAGGAATATAATTCAGAGTTAAGCCATTTTTCAAGGTAGAAAGAGTGAATTTTCAAGATAAAAGCATCAAAATAAAATTCTCCCAAAGGGAAATAAGTAGCTTTTCCCTACAATTCCAAGCAAAATTAAGTGTTTTCTTCATTGGACTCCTAGAAGACTTTGGTGGATTATATTGTAATTATTTGTCTTGACATCTTTCTTTCCCAATAGTTCATTAAGGGAGGCACTGGCTTAATGAGTTTTTTTTTTTAAATCTCCATTGCCCATCAGGGTACATGGATCATAGTAAGTGCTAAAAACATAACTTTTATCAAAAGAATTAATTAATTATTAATTAATTTTTGTATTTGAAGTCTTATTTTAGTGTTTTATGGATAGTGCAGAAGAGGTCTGGTTATCAACAGTCTATAGTAAAGGATTAACTTTGCCCTAAGAGAGGTTTGGCCTTTGTACCCAACTCTTGGGAAGCAACCTCTAAGTCCTCAGAATGTCCTGCTTGATAAGTGTTTTTGTTTATTTGGTCCCTTGAGCCACAATGGTCTATGCTAACAATGTAACTTATGGTGGGGTATCAGCTCACCATACAGCCATGCAGTATCAGCTCAACCTCTGAAAGGGCTAGAGGCTAAGGTCAGTGATGGAGCCAGTCAACTATGTCTATATGACTGATCCCTAATAAAATCTGTGGACACCAAAGCTCAAGTGAGCTTCTCTGGTTGGCAATATTCTGTGTGTACTGCCACACATAGTTGCTACAAGAAATAGACACTGTTGCATAACTCCACTGGGAAAGGATAACTGGAACACTCACCCTGGAACTCCAGATCCAAAATCCGAGGAGGGTGGAGATGGCTCCAAGTTCAAGCTCCTTGACTCCAGGGCCCATCAGCCATCCACTGTGACAAGACTGTGTTTCTTCCTTCATGACGTAGAGAAGAGAAGCCAGAGTTAACCTCCAGTCTAGGTCTCCATACCTTCTGCACACAGGACAGGGACCACAGTGGTGATTACAGTGAAGGTCACTGGCTTCAGAGCAAGATATGCTCTTTGGTATTTTGTTGTTGTTTGGGGATTTTTTTTTTGGTTTCTTAGTTGTTTTTTTTTTAATTGAAGCATAGTTGATTTACAATATTATATTAGTTTCACGTGTACAACAAAGTGATTCATATATATTTTTTCAGATTATATTCCATTATAGGTTATTACAAGATATTGAATACAATTCCCTGTGCTATACAGTAAATACTTGCTGAGTATCTATTTTATGTGTAGTAGTTTGTTATCTGTTAATCCCATACTCCTAATTTGTCCCTCCTTCCCTCCTTTTCCCCTTTGGTAACCATAAATTTGTTGTCTATGTCTGAGTCTGTTTCTGTTTTGTATATAGATTCATTTGTATCATTTTTTTAGATTCCACATACAAGTGATATCGTACAGCATTTGTCTTTCTCTGTCTGATTTGCCTGACTAAGTATAATATTCTCTAGGTTCATCCATGTAGTTGCAAATGGCAATATTTCATTCTTTTTTATGGTTGAGTAATAGTCTATTGTATATATTGCTCTTTGGTTTTTGACAGCTCCATTTTTCTCTTTGCCCTAAGAGCGTCTATAACAATAGGTTAATAACTGCTCCTAATCAACTTTCTATTTCCTCCTGTGCAGAGAAATAATAGCCGCTTAGGAAGCTGGTCTCATTCTTGCTAAATAAACATCCCAACAAGTCAAGGTGATAGGTGAAGAATTTGCCTATCTAGGCTGGGAAACTTGGGAAACCAGCAGTCACTCAGTGGGGGCTTGGTGAGGGTGCATGATTATTTTCTTTCCCCTTTGGTAACTTCAAGGTCACAGAGAGTGAAGAGGAAGTAAGACTGGAATCCCCTGACCTGACCCTCAGTGCAGCACTGTAGAGGTAGTGTTGACCATTGAGCCATCTGGAACAGATCGGTCAAGGATGCCAAAAACTCTGCTCTCAAAGACTGCCAGCTCAGACTTATGACATGTAACTGACACAGGCAGTGGCTGCTATATGTGTGCTGTTAGAAGAGTAGTTAACTTTCCCCTTCTTACCCTGGGAATCGGAGATGTTTGGCTCAGCATGTGAGTCAGAGGCCAGCCCACATGACCCAGAGTCCAAACAGATCACAGGTACATGAAAACAGATCTTCCAAGAGTAAATTTAAATAGCACTCAGGCTCTAAAAAAATAATTACTCCATAAGTCTTTAGGTTGAGATACTAAGATTTACTGCAATTCTTTCCTCCACTTAAGTCAAGCACAATGAATTGTATACTACCCAAGACTAAAAGACAAATTCCAAACAAGAGGACACAGTAACTGCTATTCAGGTAACCTAAAAAGCAACACATGGGGACCCTGATTTTTATATCCATTTATGGATATAATTCACTCCCAGTTCAAATGGATTTCTCCTCTGTTGTTACATTGCAATTCAAATATTGGACATTTAGAGTATAAACCTATGTGGCAAATCTCCAATGTAAATATGCCTGAGCAGAGATTTGATCTTTGGTCTCTGCTTTTTCCTGAATGGATCTTTTCTAACCGTCCAGGAAGAAAGGTCTTTGATTTATTAGAATTGGGTCAGTCACATAAGGCCCAGCAGCCACGATAGACATAGGCCCAATGCATTCATATTTGAGATGGCTCCAAGGCTGAGAAGTTCAGAAGCTGTCATCACACTGGCATCCTTTGGACAAACTTTGCCTTGAGTCATCCTTCAAAATCTTTACAAGGGCTTCTTCAGTCTTGTCTTTGTGCCCCTGAGAACTATTTTATTCAGTTTCATCTGCCTAGATCTATGGATTTGTCAATCTCACCACTAGTGATGGCTGGCCTTTGTTTACATTCCAGAAACCTGAGATTGTAGAAACACCATTCTTACTGACTCTTGCAGTGCACATGGGGTGGTCTCGATCTAAGTCGCTGGTCACCTTGGGTCAAACGTCTGATTTCATAATATTTTTTGAATTATACTTTTAACTCATGTACATCTTTCAAAATGGCATAATTTAATCGAAGACAGTTTGTACTTACAGTGGCCACTTTGGAGAACTTTGGACAAGAACAGAAAAGGAAATAAAATCTTAACTATCCAATGGTCTTTATTTATTTATTTATTTTAACATCTTTATTGGAGTATAATTGCTTTACAGTGTTGTGTTAGTTTCTGCTGTATAACAAAGTGAATCAGCTATACATATACATATATCCCCATATCCCCTCCCTCTTGTGTCTCCCTCCCATCCTCCCTATCCCACCTCTCTAGGTGGTCGCAAAGCACCGAGCTGATCTTCCTGTGCCATGCAGCTGCTTCCCACTAGCTAGCTATTTTACATTTGGTAGTGTGTATATGTCAATGCTACTCTCATAATTTAATCAAAGACAATTTGTACTTACAGTGGCCACTTTGGAAAAATTTGAACATGAACAGAAAAGGAAACAAAATCTTAACTATCCATCGGTCTTTATTTTTTTTAATTGACATAGGAAAACTTCCAAATGCAATTAGGATTCTAAAATGGTCCCCTTAAAAGATTTGCCAATAGCCACAATTTTAAAAGAAAAGTTTATTTAAAAGTTTAGACTTATCATGGATACATTCTTTAGGCTGCCCTGAACTCTACCAAAAAGAAAAAGGAACTTGAAGATTCTGTGGGAAAATAAAGAGGCTTCAAGCAAGACTTCAGCACCTAATTTCCAACGAACCCCTTAAACCAGCAAGGAAAATTATCTCTAATGATAGGAGGACAGAAACAAACCTTTTTAGTAGATTCAGACACTGCACTTTCAACTAGAAGTCCTGCCATGGTGTCTACACTTAGCTGACAGGGGTATTTAAACCCCTCAGACCCTCCCTTTCACCCAATCTATAATGACTTCTTCCATATTTGTAGCTGGCTCATTTAATTTTTTCCCCATCTCATTGGAAACTTTAAACACTAATTACTTTAAAAAGTTGTCACTATATGTCACTCTAGGAATGTTTTATTTAGATAGATCTAACCAAAAGGGAAAGATATCAGAAATTAGGTTTAATGGAACAAGTTCTTGCTGACTTTTAAAAACAACATTGATATATTTAGGTCTTGAAAAAAACCCCAAACTACGTGGCCTTAGTTTCTGGGTAACAAGACAAGAAGGAAAGAAAAATGCCAAGAGGTTTTATCTATGATTTATAATATTTAAATTTTTGGCTTGTAAGTATACACATTTATAAATTATATTTTTAAAAATTTCATGTAAAATTCTTATCAAAATGATTCCTTGGGCAAATAGCTGATTTAATCATTTCAGGTTTAAAAACTGCTTTATGTTTTGTTCTTTTTTATGGCTGAGTAATATTCCATTGCCATTTGCAGCAACATGGATGGACTTAGAGATGGTCATACTGAGTGAAGTAAATCAGACATAGAAAGACAAATATCATATGATATTGCTTATATGTGGAATCTAAAAAAAAAGGGTACAAATGAACTTATTTACAAAACAGGAGTAGAGTCACAGATGTAGAAACCAAACTTATGGTTACCAGGAGATGGCGGTTGGGAGGGAGGGATAAATTGGGAGATTGGGGCTGACATACACACACTACTATATATAAAAGAGATAACTAATAAGAACCCGCTCTATAGCACAGGGAACTCTACTTAATACTCTGTAATGGCCTATATGGGAAAAGAATCTAAAAAAAAAAAAGAGTGGATATAGGTATATGTATAACTGATTCACTTTGCTCTACACCTGAAACTAACACAACATTGTAAATAAACTATACTCCAATAAAAAATTAAAAAAAATACTGCTTTATGTTTTTCCCTTGATTTCACCACCATATTAAAAACAATGTTAACAAAATATTCTAGTTTATGCTAGACTTTATTTTTCATAAAAAGTTTAATTTGAATTCCCTAAATTTACTTTATTGGTTTTGCTAGTTAATCCCTTAAGATATAAAATTGAATATTATATATTTAAGTATATTGTATCATAATAGAGGCTTTATGAAAAGAGATAAATTTATATAAAGCTACAAACCATAAGATTTGTCAAGACCCTCAGTTTAAAATCTTAATATTATTTTGATTTTACTGAGAAATAATCTTTAGATACTTGAGCATATAATTTTAATATATTTGTGTTATTATTATTTAATACATGTAGAGCAGTCTTTAATTAAGAGGTTAAAAAACACAAAAATACATTTATTTTAACATATGTGCTCATTTTAAAATAAAAGTATGTGATAGTGGAGGATGTTTCCATAGAGTAATGGATATATTTCGGTTTACTATTTTTTTTAAAAAAGAAATAATTTTGTCCAAAAGTAAAAAATATCTGGTTATGTCAGAATAAAAAAATAATAAAAGACAGAATTTTAGCATATTTTAAAAGTGTAGAAAATCTCTCCTGAAGAGTAAACTTTATTAGCTTGGGATTAGAATATCTGTAAGTAACCAGTTGGAAAAAAATATGCTAAAAATTTTACCAAGCTGTTTAAACTGATGGGTTTATTCAAAAGAGAAAAACACTTACAGGTCTTTATCTGCAAATTGATCACGGATGATATTTTTAAAAGCTTGAACTAGAATGGATTTTCTTTCCGTTAAAAATGTCTAAATTATTCTGTGCCTAGATAATAAAATTATTTAATAAAATAAATTATTCTAACTCTCTCTGCTTTTTTTTTTTTTTTTTTTTTTTTTTTTTTGCCGTAAGCGGGCCTCTCACTGTTGTGGCCTCTCCCACTGCGGAGCACAGGCTCCGGACGCGCAGGCTCAGCAGCCATGGCTCACGGGCCCAGCCGCTCTGCAGCATGTGGGATCTTCACAGACCAGGGCACGAACCCGCGTCCCCTACATCGGCAGGCGGACTCTCAACCACTGCGCCACCAGGGAAGCCCCTCTCTTTGCTTTTGACGTATTCTAAATAATTTTAAAAGCTTTTCACTTTTGAAAAAGTTTAAGTTCTTAATGATGACCTTCACTAACTGATGTTTTACACTTATTAGTTTAACTATTACTTGCCTTAAGTATATCTTGTCTCCTATGATGACTCTATTTGATTTTGTCTTTTTCAAATTTAGACACCAAAGTTAGAATAATAAAAATGTCATGACAGCTTTTACCCCTGAAATACCTTTGCCATTCATCAACAGATACAGGTAACATAAAGATTTTCTCCTTTATAAAGGAAAGGGTAATAGGAACGACTCCATTTGTCTGACAATTTTTATTTTAATTAACTCAAAATTATTACGAGAACATTTTCCTTTATTAAACTTAGGATAAATTTCTTTGAAGTTGACTAATTCAAAGAGAAATTCAGCATTTCTATGTTAAGTATAAATAAAATGTGTTCTAAATATGTATCAATTACTGTGTACTCTTCACATTAAAGAAAACATACAGATACAATGTAGATGTATGTATCTATAGGTACACATAGATACAATAACAGCCTACATAAAGATTTTGTCAGATTTACCTAGGAAATGTCAATTGGTGATTTTCATAGTATATATTTTTGGATAAATTAAAACACTGGATATTTATCACTGTTCTCATTGTTCATATGTTCTTCTTCCTAGGAATAAGACTAAATCACTATAGGTTAATTTTGTGTGATACCTCAAAAGAGAATTCTACTCTCCTCTATTCAGATACTGTAGTGTAATATAATAAATTATCATGAAATGTTCTTTTTATTACCAAAAGATATGAACAGCCTTCCTTGCCAGCTATCTAATCAGCTTCAACATATTAGATCAGGTATTTAGGTATTTTGGAAACACCATCACCATAAAGACTTCTCTTAAACCTCACCGGAAAAGAACTTATCATGTGCTGTTAACATCTAACACAGCACTAAGATTCCAATGATAGGTTTTCCAGATAAAACAACATCATTCATTCTCCAGCATTAAAAAATTTTCCACACTTAATGGAAACATTAAGCTGAAGAATCTCCAGAAGCAGATGGTTCATGGGAATAGCTAGCTAGCTCAAGATCCTTAGAACAAGCATATGGCTTCATAAAGTAGACAGATTTGGTTCAAAACCATCCCTCCCCACCAAACCAGGGGCCAGAAGCCACTAGAACTGTGCTTCTTTACACATTTGTTTTTTATCCTCTAAGCCATCTCACTCTCCCTTGCTGGTTCTACTCCCTCAGTCATGCCAACACCCTTATCCTTGATAATGTCCAGATACTGGACCACTTCTCTAGTTACTGGCAAAGCTAAACAATCCATATCCAAATTAAAGAGAAAAATCACTTGATCATCTAAGGAAGATCCAAGTAGTTTGTGAGACATTTGGGACATGTTTCAACCATTAATAATAATCCTTGTGTCCATGTTTATCTCTGGTATAGTTGCCAAGTGCATAATCTCCAGAGTCTTAAATACTGCTGCATAGTCACTGTCATACCAAATGATTCAATAAATAATTATCCAACAAAAATAGCTAGGAAGTATAATGCATACAGTTCTCAAAATAACTACCATTATAAATGTTCAATCCTTTTTAATAGATTCAGATCCTATACTTTCTTTTTTATTTTAAATTATTTTTGTCATACTTTCCTTTTTTAAATTGAGATACATAACGACAAAACTGTATATATTTAAAGTGTACAGTATAAGGATTTTATATATATGTAATATATATATATATATATATATATATATATATATATATATATATATATATATAGTGAAATGATTACCACAGTCAAGTTAATTAACACACTCATCACTTCACATAGTTTTGTTTTGTTTTTGTTCTTTGGTGAGAACACAAGATCTATCTACTCTCTTAGTCTCTTAGCAAATTTCTTTTCTTCCCCTTTTTCTTTTGAGATATAGTTGTTGGGTTTTTTTGTTTGTTTGCTTTTTGCAAATTTCAAATATACAATACAGTGGTATTAACTATAGCCACCATGCTGTATATTAGATCCTCAAAATTCATTCATTTTTTACCTAAGAGTTTGTTAGGTACTACACTTTCAACAGAGGTGCAGGACTAAAATGATCATGTTCCCAAAAGAAAATGAGCTATCGCCAAGAAAGTGAAAAATGTTCTTACTGGTAGTCAGGCTGTGGTGGAGGGAGGGAGATACTGAGAATTGAGACAGAAGGCACAATTTTCAAAACTGCAAAATAAATAAACTGCACCGAACCATCTTGTGCATCACAGGGTATCTAGATTCAAACTTTTTTTATGACGAGCTCATTCGGACCCGTATGTTCTGAGATAAGGTCATGGACAAAGTGATCTAGCAATATCTCTGCACAAACTCATGTGTTTAAAGACCATGGACTATTTCAGCAACTTACCCTGTCAAGGCCATCCTTTGATTAATCCAACCCCCCATATGCTGCAAGTACTCTTTAACTGCTCCCTCTTGAAATAACCCAGGGTTCCTCTGAAATACCTCCTTCCCTATGCACCAAGCTCAACAAACATTGGCTTAAGTATGTTCCTGGGGGTCTTTGTTTGGTAGGCTTTAAAAATTCTATGAAATTGGTATTATTACTATTCCATATTTTATTGAAGTTTTTATCTTAGAGTGGCACTGTCCAACAGAACTTCCTCTGATGACAGAGATGGTTTGTAATCTGCACTGCTGAGCACAGTAGCTACTAGTCATGTGTGACCATTGGGTACTGGAAATATGGCTAGTATGACTCAGGAACTCAAGTTTTAACTTTGTATAATTTTAATTAATTTAAATCTAAATAGTCACATGTGACTAGAGATCTTCATACTGGGCATTGTAGTCTTAGAGCACATACCATTCCTTGGCCCTGTTGGGACACTTCATCTAAAGGGACATTCTTCTCAGAGAGTAATGCACCCTAATCACTTCCCTTTTTTACAAAAACCATGTAATGGTCTCTGAATGGATGTAAAACGCGATGCACGGATGCTGGAGGGAAGGTAAAACTTAGTTTTGGTCTTTTAAGGGAAACGTTTTGGTTGTAGGGAAGTAGTTTCTGCCTTATTTTCTGATAGAGCTAGCTTCTGCATCACTGAAGAGAGAATAACAATATAGCATTCTTCTACCTACTCAATAGCCAAAGGTGTTATTCTGACTCAGAAGTGGTACAGAGTGGGAAAGCCACAGTGTTTGTGATTTGGCCCCCAGCACTCTTACTTGTGAAAATTCCAGGAAGATTCTGGCATGTGGTAAACTTTTATTTTCCTTTGTAATATGAGTTTGCATAACTTTAGATGTCCAAATAGGTATTTTAAATGGACAGTTGGTGGATTGTGTACCAGAGGCTGCTTAGGTTGGCACCACCTTAAACCAGAAGTCCTAATGTCACTAGAATATTGATTGCAATGTTTGATGGTATACAAGAATGACTATTGCTGAGTTGAGTTATTTTACTGTATTTTTTTCCAGCCTTATTGAGATATAATTGACATGTAACATTGTGTAAGTTTAAGGTATTCAATGTGAAGATTTGATACAAGTGTATATTATAAAATGATTGCTGCAATAAGGTTAGCTAACACCTCTATCACCTCACGTAATTTTTTTTGTGTGTGTGGGGAGAACGTTTAAGATCTGCTCTCCTAGCAACTTTCAAGTATATAATATGGTATTGCTAACTATAGTTACCATGCTGTACATTAGATCTCCAGAACTTATTCATCTTATCTGAAATTTTGTATCTTTTAACCAACATCTCTCAACTTCCCCTACCCCCAGCCCCTGGCAACCACCATTCTACTTTATGTTTCTATGAGTTTGGCTTTTTTAGATCCCACATATAAGTGAGATCACACAGTATTTGTCTTTTTCTGTATGACTTATTTCGCTAGTATAATACCCTCAAGGTTTTATCCATGTTATCATAAATGGCAGGATTTCCTTCTTTCTCATAGCTGAATAATATCATATATATCTCACATTTTTATCCATTCACCTGTGGGTGGACATGTAGGTTGTTTCCATATCCTGGCTATAGTGAATAATGTTGCAATGAACATGGGAGTACATATATCTCTTTGAGATCCTGATTTCATTTCTTTTGGATATATACCGAAAAGAGGGATTGCTGGATAATATGATTTTTAATATTTTACTTTTTTTCATAGTAGTTGTACCAATTTGCATTACCAACAACAAAGCACAAGGTTTCCCTTTTCTCCATATCCTCTGCAACACTTGTTATCTCTTGTCTTTTTGATAACAGCCATTCTAACAAGTATGAGGTGAGTGATATCTCACTGTGAATCTGATTTACGTTTCCCTGATAATTAGTGATGTTGAGCACATTTTCCTGTATCTGTTGGCCATTTGTAGGTCTTTCTTGGAAAATTCAGGTCCTCTTCCCATTTTTATTTATATATTTTTGCCCTATTGAGTTGTATGAGTTCCTTATATATTTTGGATATTAACCCCTTATTAGATAGATGGTTTACAAATATTTTCTCTCAATCCATAGGTTGCTTTTTCATTTTGTTGACCGTTTCTTTTTCTGAACAGATGGTTTTTATTTTTATTTTTTTTTTATTTTTATTTTTTTTGAACAGATGCTTTTTAGTTTGATGTAGTCCCACTTATTTACTTTTGCTTTCATTGCTTGTGCTTTGGTGTTTTATGCAGGAAATCACTGTCAAGGTCAATGTCAAGGAGCTTTTTTCTATGTTTTCTTCTAGGAATTCTACAGCTTCAGGTCTTTTTTGAAGTCTTTAATTCATTTCAAGTTTATTTTTGTTAGTGGTGTAAGATAGGGATTCAACTTCATTTTTCTGCATCTGGTTATCCAGTTTTCCCAACATCGTTTATTGAAGAGACTATCCTTTCCCCAAAGAGTACTATTGGCTCCCTTGTCAAACACTAGTTACCATATATATGAGGGTTTATTTCTGGGCTCTTGATTCTGGTCTATGTTTCTATTTTTATGCCAGTACCATACTGTTCTGATTACTATAGCTTTGTAATATATTTTGACCAAGAAGTGTGATACTTCCAGATTTGTTCTTTCTTTCTCAGAATTGCTTTGGCTATTTGGGGTCTTTTGTGGTTCCATGCGAACTTCAGGATTATTTTTTCTGTTTCTGTGAAAAATGACAATGGAATATTGATAGAGATTGCATTGAATCTATAGATGACTTTGAGTAGTATGGACATCTTAACAATATTAATTCTGCCAATCCATAAACACAGAATATCTTTCCATTTATTTGTGTCTTCTTTGATTTCTTTCATCAATGTCATATTTTTCAGTGCACACTGTTGGTTAAGCTTATGCCTAAGTATTTTGTCTTTGATATTATTGTAAATGGGATTGCTTTCTTTCTTTTTCAGATATGTTTGTTGTTAGTGTATAGAAATGCAACTAATTTATGTATGTTGATTTTGAGTTGAATTATTTTAGAGCTGATTCTCAATCTTGACTGCATATTAGAATTGCCTGAGGATATTTTAAAACTCCTGAATGCCAGACCAAGTAATTCAGAATTTCTGAGTGTGGGACACTGACATTAGTGTGTTTTAGTTTCCTAGATGATCCCAATGGCTGTCAAAGACAGAACACACAATTTAGTGAACAGTTTAATATAATTAATGACTTCATACTAGAAATAAAATCAACATCTCTCAGATAGATCAAAAGATAATGACAATGATGATTATAATAATAATAATAAGCCCTACTTATTGACTTCCTAGCACATTGCAGTGTCTTTAGTATCACAACATTTCTCCGAGGTAGGCATTGTTATTCTCATTTATCATATGAAAAAACTGAGCTATTGATTAGGAATCTGAATTTCTAAACCCTTGCTTTTTCAATATACTTTACTGCTTCCACAAAGTCCTCTGAATCACTGATAGTCTTAATGTCATCAGAAGTTAATATTCTGAGCACTTACAGAATCTCATTTCAGACTCCTCTTTGAAGAAAATGTATTTATCTTGACATATATTAAAAGGCATCATCATTTATCAGAGATAAAAGTTAAACACCACATGCCTTATTTTAAGTAGCATTTTTCTTTTCACTAATGAATACTTATTACTACAGATACTTATTGAAAGTCAAGTGATTATTTTTCTGAAATTTCACTTTTAATTGATTTACAATCTTGTGTTTGAGTACCTTAGGTTAAAAGGAAAGTATTTTAACTCTGAATAAAAGTATTAATTGAATATATAAATTTCAAGACACTATATAGAATAAGGAAAATACATGCTGGCTTTAGGGAAAAAAGATAAATGAAAACAAATAATTAGGTTGAGAATGCCACTAAGTTTCTATGTAGGATAACAGATCACTCTGGGAACCACGATACACTTTGCTCTAGGTTGAGATAATCTCCTGCATTTCCTCACTATGGATAAAGTCCAGTAAATACTCAATGGGTGCTTATTTTGACCATGGCACAGTGAAGAGATTATTTATCATGATCTTTCACATTAAAGAAACTAACGGCAAAGCTATTTCCCATTGTACTAGATGCACCAGTGCCAGATATAAATATGAGGAGCATTTTTATACAGTATTTTTATAAGAAATTTCACTGTGTTTTGCAACATAGCTTCATACGACAGATGTTAGGGACCTTGAAATTGTCTCCAGATTAACCAAAATGATGAGATTTGGGAGTGCTGGGGTTGGCATTTGTACATCATCAATATCTTTGGAAGTTTAAGCAGACACATCTGTATAGCGTGGAAGTGAAGTACAGTGTTTACAAGCCCAGACTTTAATGACAAACTGCAGGGGTTCAAACCCCAGCTCTCCCAGCTGAGAGACTTTGGGAAAACTACTTAAAACTCCTTGTGCCTCAGTTTTCTCATCTGCTAAAGGGGATCATGGTATTAATAGCACCCTCATCTGATAGGGTTGTAAGGTTTAAGTAATTGATACATGCATATTACTGGTAGAGAGTAAGCATTTGTTATTATCATGCTCTAGGCTTCAACTCTTAAAAGCCTCATATAGTTCCTTTGCACACAAGAATTTAGAAAAAGAATCTGAACACTGATTTGCATTATATCCTGTTGGGTGTCATGTCTGTCAAGGAATGTTGATCTAATAACTATTTGATAATAAAACATTCTAAGGCTTTACTATCTTATTAAAAAAACACAGAGTGTTGACAATGTCACAAGGCACCTTAGAAGGTACTTTTGCTCCTCTTCTTGGGGTAGCTATATGTTCTGAGATCTCATTCATTCAAGGTGGATCCATGCATCTATACAGGAGACATGGAACTTATCTCTCTGTGAATAATATTGACAGGAAACACAAGAAGCGTGTTTCAGGCTGTTTAGAGGATGGAATGCTTGGCAGAATGGATGGAGGATTTAGGCGTTTATGAGCCGCTTTATTTGACAATGAGCCCCTTGGAGTAGAAGCATTAGGGTTTTGAAGAATTTTTAGTTATTACAAGAAAGAACTCCAGCAATCTGTTTTCCCTTTTAACCACAGAACCGTACATTTGTGTAAAACTTCACAGTTTTCAAAGTAGAAGATCCATTGGCGTCACGATCTTTCTTTGTTCCTTCCTAACTTTCTTCTTCCCCTTCCTTACTTAGAGAAGTTTGAGAAAAAGAATATAATGAAGAGAATGATAAAATAGAACCCTAAGAAAGTAAAACTTTCATCCACAGAACACGAATGAAATTGAACGTGTTTTGCAGAGATTTAAATTACTTGTGTCCTAAAGAGTTTCTAAGACTAACAGAATTCTAGCTTCTAAATAATTAGCTAATTTAAAGAGTATATATTCTCTCATTGAGGGAATCCTAGAAAAAGTATAAGGAATATGTCTATCATTTTAAAACTTCCCTCTGCAATTGGGTCAACTTGGTCTAATATCTAAATCCCTCCATGTGGCGCTAGATCATGCTATACTGTGAATTATGAATTGCAAAAAAAGGACCCATGGGGCTGCCTAGAGACTGTTTAGTGGGGTCAATCTGAAGGCCTGAGGCTTTACGTTTGCTACTCATTACAAAACTTCAAAGGCTGGCATTTCTTTGCCATGTTACTCTGGTCAAGTTTCTTTTTCCTTTTTATACACGAACATTGAAAATACATACATTGACATTTTCCTGTATTTGAAGTTTTACAAGACCTCTCTTTGGAGAATGCTTTAATGGTTTACAGTTTGATTATAGCTTTTTTAGGGTCATAAGTAGGATATCATGGCCTAGTTTGGAATTCTCTTGGCTGCTGTGATGGCCTTTTACTTGTTTCCTTGCCCTGGACTCTCTCTGGCCATGTCATCTTTCATTCTGTTGTCAGAGGTCAGAAGGACAGACAACCGCACCACTGTTTTAAGAATATTTCTTGTCTCCCTGTGGGCCTATAGGATGAAACCCCAGTTCCTTAGGAAGATATACAAGGCCCTTTGTCCTGTCACTTTTCTCCAGAAAGTCTTCTATTGTCTGGGCTCCATGCAAACAAGAATCATGGGCATTTTGTTCAGCATTCTACCCTAGTGAAGAGCAGGTTCAGAGATGTCCAGGAACATAACACGAAAGAGAGGAGACAGTGGAGGGGGGAAACGGGGGCGGGGGTGTGAACCGGCAAGCACATGCCTCTTTCACAGAGGGAGGAGCCATAGGAGCTGCTACTCAGCTCCAGTCATTTGTTGCCATGTGGGAATGTGGGCCCAGTGTTGCCAGATCTTCTGATTTTTTTTTTCAAGAGAAGCCAGAAATCTGGAATTTTATGAGAAATCTTCCAATTTTTAAATCTTGGCAACTAATTCAAAATATTTTTAAAACACTGTGTGGGCCAAAAAGAAAAAAAAATGTCTGCCAGCTAAGACTGTGACCTCTTTGGTAAGAGCCAGAAAGTGTTATCTACCTAGCCTTTTGCTCTACCCACACTACACTTCCTGCCATTCCCCAAACATGCCATGTGCTTTGTACCCCTCTTCAGTACTGACCTTGCTGCCAGGAATGTCCTCCTCATTCTCCACTTGGAAACTCCTACTCATCCGTCAGGACCCAGCCCTGGGGAGGTTCACCTTGCCTGAGGCGGTGCAATCAGGCTCTGCCCAGACTCTGTCAAAACACATACCAGGTATATGGCGATCCTTACAGACAAGGAGGGGCTCTCTTAGGAATCTTCTCTGGCACACAGAACAGAGTCTGGCACATAGTAGGCTCTCAGTAAATGTTTGTTGCATGGATATGTTCCCATCAGAGTGAATATATGTGATTTCCTGAGGAAATAAACACTTTTCATTTCCTCTCCTCTTTGCCATGTTGATTTCAATGTGGTAGGCAAATCCATCTGTGGATGTTGGTGTCCTTTTTCAGTTCTACACTACGTGCAGACTGTACTCTTTTTGGAGCTCTGCACGGTTACCACACTCATTGGCTTAGGGTTAAAGCATATCTAGGCAGATGGCTATGTAACTATTTGTCTGAAATGGGCTAAATTATTCAGACTGGTTTTCAAGAACTTAAGGTGTAGAAGAGTTGTTCTTCAATGACAGGGGAGTCAGTTTTATAGATACAAAATTATTACATGCTGGGTGAGATAGTTCCAATTAAAAAAATATGCACACTAATTCCGCAGTTTTGTAAGCTTACCTTCTTTGCGAGAATTTCATTTCTTAAAACCGGTTTGAATTCATGTTGAGGTATATTATGAGAATAATGCCAGCTTAAAAGATTTTATATGAAAAATGAAAGCCACTCCGATCCATCCTTACCTCTGTTAAAGTAAAACCATAAGGACTTCTAATTCCTAATTTCCTGTATACACCAATACTTCCCAACAAACAAGACCGTCCACATAATTTGACCACATATCCACCCACACAAAAAGGCCCACAGATTCCATACACATACATGCATAAAAACAGAGAAACATACCAAGCAATTTACATACAATCATTCCGTCTACACAATAATATTCAAAGTAGACTTTCCTGTCTGGAATTTGATGCACTCAAATGTTAACTAAGAAATTGCATTCTCCTTATCTCCATAAATCCACACACTTGTCTATTTTATTTTTCTGAAATTTCTACTTCATCTAGAATTCAGACATAACTTGCTAGAAAATGTGAAAGGGTTTTGAACAAAGGACAACATGTTTTCCTAAAGTTATCAACAGAAATTAACTCTCTTATTCAGGAGCTGACTAACTAGCTGAATCAAATACGATCTGAAAGAATATCTCCTTACCATGACTATTAACATTCCTATAAAAGTTCAAAGATAGTAGAAAATCAATTTTTAAAAAAAGACAAAATCTTTTCTTTAATAAGACAGTTCAAATCTGACATGACCCAAAGGATGACTAAAATTCGTGAAGTCGAAAATTCCAAATAGAAAAAAATGTAAAGAATAAACCTTCCAAATGATTTGTTTTCCAAGTCAATAAGATATATCATCTTTGCATGATGATTGACAATAGATTATTATAATATTAAGTTTAATCTACATGATTATGGAACAGTATTAGTTTTTTCCTCTGCTATATTTTCTCCTAAAAGATACCACTAACAGGATTACTCGATTAGGGTCTCGAGAACTCCAGAAAAAGGTCAGGGTAACACATGATACTATGCTTGGCAGTAAGGCCCAACCACAATCCCAAATTCCCTCCTCTGCCCTCACACACAAAGCTCCAGAGGCTAGAAATATGCCAAGTCATCAAAGTGTCACCGATTAACTTAAACGGTCCCCGCGACAGTAGGAATCCAAATGAAGGAGGAACTGGAAGCACTAGGCAATGAACTCAGAGGTCAGAAGTCTGAACTTCAAAGCTGATGGGACCTTGGTCGCTGGCTAGCGTTAGGCATCAATTGCCCTACCCATTTGTTTACATTCTCTCATAGTCTCTGTGGATGCAAAGATGATTAAGATGTAGGCTCTCAGAGCTCAGGGCTCCTAACCTGAAGCCAGGGAGGTCAGACCCCATTGCTTGGGTTTGATGGATTCCAAGTTCTCCTAAGCTCTGCCCACCCGCACACCCCTATCTCCTGTCCAGGATGGGTCCATTGTCCTAATACTCTGTGCATCATGCTTCATCTTGGTAGCTTCCTTGTCCCTTCTGGCTCTTCTTGATTCCTATTCACTCATTATAGAGCATTTTCGGAAATCTCTGTGATGGCAAAAACATTCACTAATACTTACAATGTCAAAGAGAAAATATAATACTGTACCTGCAAGTCAAGGGGCAGAAAGAACAAAGATGTAGTGGTGTTAGGATGAAGTTAGCTATCAGTGAAAAAGGAAGGTACTTTTTCTTTAATTTATTTATTTTTTAAATTTATTTTTGGCTGTGTTGGGTCTTCGTTGCTGCATGCGGGCTTTCTCTAGTTGCGGTGAGCGGGGGCTACCCCACTGCAGTGCGCGGGCTTCTCATGTGGTGGCTTCTCTTGTTGCTAAGCACAGGCTCTAAGCGTGCGGGCTTCAGTAGTTGTGGCACACAGGCTCAGTAGTTGTGGCTCCCGGGCTTAGTTAATCCACGGCATGTGGGATCTGCCCTGACCAGGGATGGAACACGTGTCCCCTGCGTTGGCAGGCGGATTTTTAACCACTGTGCCACCAGGGAAGTCCAAAGGAAAGTACTTTAACTAGGAATCTTGTGCCCTCATTCAATGGAGCTTGTCCATAATTTTAATTTGCAGAGACAATAGGGAAATACCAACAACGAAGGCAGTTAGAATTTCCAGATGGGAAACTATAGCAGGTCATTTTTAAACTCAAAAATCCTGCATCTTTCCTTTTAAGGAAAATAAAAATCTTTTGATATGATGCAGTGGTAGACATGGCTCGTTACTAGGTTATACATTTTTAAAACCTTATTAGGATCCCCAAACCAGGAATAAAAGTACAGTTTATTCCTTTCCCTCTACAGACATATTTATTGGCATCTACAATGAAAAAATAAAAAAAAAGGACTTCTGAAAGTCCCAAATGTATCTAAATGAGCAGTTAAGAATACACAATGTGCATATGCCACATCAAAAGAGGTATTGTAAATTAAGGACTGCAGGGTAAAAATAAAACCCAAATCTGCCACAGTTGCATAGAAATGTGTTTAATCCTCTGTCTGAGTTATTTGGTAGGAAACATTACCCCGTCCCAACAAAGCTTGACACAGGCTTTGGTGGAAAGTTAGCCAGGCCACTGGGTTTCTGCCGGCTCTGTGGTAGGGTCGGCCAGTCTACAGCCTCTTCCCAGGGCTACCGTGCTTTAAATAAACTCATCTGACTTTAAAGGAATGTTATGCAGACAGACAGATTGTTTGCCCTTGTATTTCTGAAATGGTGACGCTTCTGCTCGTCTTAACGTTGCAGCCAGACCCTTCACTGAAAAGAAGAGAGTCAGGGAAATCTCATTTGTACCTGGTAAAGAGACCCCTGTAAGCCCCCATAATACAGTTCCCTTTCTTTGGGTCTACAGCTGTCCTTCAGACCAGTCAGGAACTCTGGGCCCATGAGGCCTCCACATGGTACTTGGAGAAATTAGGGGCGTTTCCTGCAAAATTATATTAGTCATGCTTTGGTGCCAAATGAGTGAGTTTTTAGTTCCAACTGCACATGCATATAATGATCATAATGCTAAGTAAAAATTATTGACATAGCACTAGAGCTAAAATTGGTCTTCTCTAAACTGTCACGTGTTTATTAAACATGTGCTTCCTGCCAGGCCTTGTACTGACTCAAACAGAAATGTGAAAAGAGCATGCACACGGGGCACTAAATAGTTCATAAAGTTCTAGACAGTGAATGTTGGAAGGCAATGGCAAAACACAAGGAGGGAACAGAGAAGCATTGCAAGAGAATCTCAACTTAGTCCAAAGTCAAGTGGTTAAGGCTGAAAGCCAGAGAGCAAGGCAAAAATCTCAACAGATTTCATCATTTTGAGGTCCTTTATAAAGGCACCATGTTGGTGCCCATGTGCCATCTCTCAATAAATTCACCCTAGACATAAAATCCGTAAATTCATTGAGGTGGCTGTTTCTCTTATTGAGTACCAGATGAAAAAAAATGGCTTACATTTTGTTTTTGTTTTGTTGTTTTGTTTTGTTTTTTTAATTAATTTATTTATTTTTGGCTGCACTGGGTCTTTGTTGCTGCGTGCGGGCTTTCTCTGGTTGTGGTGGGTGGGGGCTACTCTTTGTTGCGGTGCGCGTGCTTCTCATTGCCATGGCTTCTCTTCTTGCGGAGCATGGGCTCTAGGCACTCAGGCTTCAGTAGTTGTGGCTCGCGGGCTCTAGAGTGCAGGCTCACTAGCTGTGGCGCCTGGGCCTAGGTGCTCCACAGCATGCGGGATCTTCCCAGATCAGGGCTCGAACCCGTGTCTCCTGCATTGGCAGGTGGATTCTTAATCACTGTGCCACTAGGGAAGCCCAAAAATGGCTTACATTTTGAATTCATGTTGTACAAGAAATAGATATATTTAAACATTGTCATCCCATTTAGCGTGGTGAGATGTCCACCTCATGAAAGCAGGAAGAAACTCTCGAGTGAAGGAAGAAAAGAGTCACGTCTCCCCTCTCCCACCCACTCTGGGACATGGTCTCATTTGGTGAAATGGAACCTAAGTTTTGCCTGCAGTGGTTCAGTATTTAAATTGTAATTTCTGTCACTCTTGACTTTTCTCTCAGGTACTAACAGTTGATTTCTAGAAAATTAAAGGTGAATGTGTGACCATTATTGCTTGGCTGAGGGTCATTAAAGGAGTTTAGCATGACCAGATTAGTGGTTTAGTATGGTAGGTAGTAGCTTAGAGGAGGTATGTAAGGAAGAGATACAGAAAATAGGTGTGGATATTGTTGCAAAAGCAACATAAATAAAGCAGAGTTAATGGAGATGAAAAACGATTTCAGAGAGAAAATGTAGGTGGTAGAATCGACAGGGGTTAGTGATTAAGATAAAAATGATGATGGTAAGAGTTATAATAAGATTGGTTTTTGACAGGTTATGCAAAAATCTGATGTCATTCTTACAAACCATTTATAGCTTGGGCTAATAACCTAGAGGCACATATAAAAACTTGACATTTACTGTGTGGACTGCATCATAATGTTTTCCCCAATATTTCTGCTATGAAGTACACATAAATTAGGATTTTCTGATTTGTATGACAACTGTTTTATGTTGCTATCATTTGAAGCT
Organism: Mesoplodon bidens; assembly: GCF_964165515.1. Lineage (NCBI taxonomy): Eukaryota > Metazoa > Chordata > Mammalia > Artiodactyla > Ziphiidae > Mesoplodon > Mesoplodon bidens. Next base: position 77,558,835 of record NC_138165.1, read on the forward strand.
ATGAAATGATTTTTTAAAAGCCAGACTAATTTTGATAACAAGAATATCAAACTGGTACGTAGAGGTACAGTGCTGGTGACTAAATTGTCCTTTGACTTAACATATTTCCCATGAAAGCCTGACACTGACAAATCAGGGAAGTATGGATTCTACCAGGTACAACAGAATACTGTTATTAGCAAGAAGTAATTAGGGTCAATGGTCTTAGATGATCATTATGTATAATACAGCACATTTCATAAAAACAAAATGTCAGCCCTGACTCAAATTTAGGGAGACATGCCATTATAGGGGTTGTCTTTTACTGTGGTTTATTTCTAGCATGATATTGAATCCTTTTGAACTAGGATCTGGTATTTGTGTTTGTGGCTGCAGCATGCAGAGAATAAAAAGAATCAATAAAATTCTATTCCAACATTCTGACTAGTTAAACTTAATACTACCTGTATTATATCTGTTGGGAACTATGTCCTCATTCCTCTTGTATTTGAGCCCATCTAGGAGAGAGTGTGTGTGAGTGAGTTTGTGACATTGTCCATTACAGTCAAAGTGAAATTAATTTTGTTTGTTCAACTTCTAGCTCTTCACTGATTTTAGCTAAAGAGACATGAATGACTAAATCTTCCTTTAAGCAATAATGGAACATGGCAATGCTGAAATATTCAGGTTCTCGTCTGATTTCCTTTCACAGAATTTTGTCTGAGATATTATATAATTTCTGTTAGGTAAAATTTGCCATGTATTTATTCTTCTGATTATTATAATATTGCATATAGCCTTATATTTTAAATTCCAAGACACAGATCTTTTTAGAATTGAGTGACATTTACTATCAAATCATGTTATAAAAACTTTTTAAAATAATAAATACTTCATCTACATGGCAGTTAAATAATAGGTAACACTATTCCCTAAATTAATCAAAGATAGCTAAAATCTAGGAACAATAGCAATGACAACAACAAAACACTTAACCACTGAGGAATATTAAAAGCTGAAATAAACTGCATCTGTTATTTTAATGTACCAAATTGTTTTCTCTTCATGAAGGCATGAATATATTGAAATCTATTTAACACAATGGAAAAAAATCTCAGTTTGGCTATAGTAAATATACTACATTCACAAACCAATCGAAGAAGATCTAAATAGACATTTCTTCAAAGAAGACATACAGATGGCCAACAGGCACATGAACAGATGCTCAACATCGCTAAATACTAGAGAAATGCAAATCAAACTACAATGAAGTACCACCTCACACCGGTCTCAACGGCCATCATTAAAAAGTCTACAAGGGCTTCCCTGGTGGCGCAGTGGTTGAGAGTCCGCCTGCTGATGCAGGGGATACGGGTTTGTGCCCCGGTCTGGGAGGATCCCATATGCCGCGGAGCGGCTGGGCCCGTGAGCCATGGCCGCTGGGCCTGCGCATCCGGAGCCTGTGCTCCGCAACGGGAGAGGCCACAACAGTGAGAGGCCCACATACCGCAAAAAAAAGAAAAAAAAAAAAAAAGTCTACAAATAACAAATGCTGGGGAGGGTGTGGATAAAATGGAACCCTCTTACACTGGTGGTGGGAATGTAAATTGGTGCAGCCACTATGCAAAACAGTATGGAGGTCCCTTAAAAAACTAAAAATAGACTTGCCATATGCTCCAGCAATGCCATTCCTGGGCATATATCAAGAGAAAACTATAATTCGAAAAGATACATGCACCCCAATGTTCATAGCAGCACTATTTGCAATAGCCAAAACATGGAAGTAACCTGAATGTCCATCGACAGATGAATGGATAAAGAAGACGTGGTGTACATATACAGTGGAATATAACTCAGCCATAAAAAGAATGAGATAATGCCAGTTGCAGCAACGTGGATGGACCTAGAGATTATCAGAAATATCATATGATATCATTTTTATGTGGAATCTAAAATATGAACAAGTGATATTTACGAAACAGAAACAGACTCACAGACATAGCAAACAAACTTATGGTTACCAAAGGGGAAAGGGGGTGGGGGAGGGATAAATTAGGAGTTTGGGATTAGCAGGTACAAACTACTATATGTATAAATAGATAAACAACAAGGTCCTATTTTATAGCACAAGGAATGTTATTCAATATCCTGTAATAAGCTACAATGGAAAAGAATATGAAAAAGAATATATATATAAAAAACGGAATCACTTTGCTGTATACCAGAAACTAACATGACATTGTAAATCAATTATAGTTCAATTAAAAACAAACAAACAGGGGCTTCCCTGGTGGCGCAGTGGTTGAGAGTCCGCCTGCCGATGCAGGGGACATGGGTTCGTGCCCCGGTCCGGAAGGATCCCACATGCCGCGGAGCGGCTGGGCCCGTGAGCCATGGCCGCTGAGCCTGCGCGTCCGGAGCCTGTGCTCCGCAACGGGAGAGGCCACAGTGGTGAGAGGCCGGCGTACCGCAAAAACCAACCAAACAAACAAAAAATAGCCATGGACAATATGTGAAAGAGCATGGCTGACAAAAAAACCCCACACTACATTCAAATAAACATTCTCTTTTTATGACTGAAAATAACATTGTCTTAACTCCATAATGGATGCCAAATTAAAATATTATATATACTATGTACACAAATAAGTTTGGTGGGAGAGCTGGAGAAATGTCTAGTACCTGCTCAATAATTGCACATCCAAAAAGAGGAATCTTAGTTTTGACGAAGCCCTTATTATGAAAAAACCCCACACACATACGTAAGGAAAGAAACAAGCTAGAAACACATGAACATAACTGAAAAGTTCTCCCTGTGTATCTGGTCCCTGGCCCTGTGACCACTGAGGCCACTTTGGAGGGCGCAGGGAGGCCTCCCAAGGACAGGGTACGAGGCCCATTTCTCCTGAACTCCGGCAAGTCATGTGTTTTCTCTGAAAATCTGGGCCCAACTCTTGGTTTGCTCCTCTGAGGATTCCATAACCTAAGTTTCCTCTGTAATGCTAGAAGTTGGCCTGGATTTCCAACATTTCAACATTCCTAATTAAAGGAGGATTGTCTTTATCGGGCTGGCAGATGGTGCTCGGCAGTCTGTTCAAACAGAAACGCGTTTGTGAGGCCTTCTCTGTCGAGTTTCATCAGGAGAAGCAAATGCACTACGCACACCTTCCCACCTTCCATGCAAGTAACTAGGTGACTAGACGGGTCCTGGAAGAGGGAGGAAGAGAGAGAGAGAGAGAGAAAGAGAGAGAGAGGGATGGGGTACAGACAAAAAGAGAGAGATGGGGATAAACATAGGGCTGATATTACAGCTTCAAGGTCTTTCCAACTTGAAGCCCTGTTCTAGTTTCCTGCAGGAGCCAGTGAAGAGTAGTGGTTAGTATCAGAGACCTAAAGTCCAACAGACTTTACCTTGAATCGCTGTTCTGCCACTTAAGGAAGGGCAAGGTCTTTAACTTCTCTACACGTCCTTTTTCTGATGCATAAAACGGGGACAACACAGCTCTTCCAGAGGGATATTGTCAGGACCACGTGAGGTAATGTATATAAGGAGATTATTTTACAACTGATGTTGACTTTACACTGTGTCCCAATGAATAACTTTATACTGTTAAATATAAGTTAATTGAGTTTATATCTATCCCAGATATTAGAGATGTAAATTAAATTATTTTTATAGCATGTTGCCTCAAATATTACTAATTTTGGTAGGAACAGAGATGTGGCTCACCAGATTGTGCTGTCAATGTAGTATAAAAACACTGGATTAATTGGTTTCTATCTGGGGTATAACCATAATTTTTTTTCCTTGCAGTTTTATTGAGATATAACTGACATACTGCACTGTATAAGGTTAAAGTATACAGGATAATGATTTGATTTACATACATAAGATGTGATTATCACAATTTACTGAATATCTATCATCTCATAGAGATACAAAATTAAACAAATGGGAAAAAAATTCTTTTCTTGTGATGAGAACTCTTAGATTTACTCTTAACAACTTTCATATATAACATCTTGCAGTGTTAATTATATTTATCACATTGTACATTACATCCCCAGTACTTATTTATCTTATAACTGGAAGTTTGTACCTTTTGACTACCTTCATCTAATTCCCCCTCCCTCCACTCTCCGCCTTTGGTAACCAAAAATCTGATCTCTTTTTCTATGAGTCTCTTTGTTTGTTTGTTTTTGAAGTATAATTGACCTACATCGCTGTGTTCATTCCTGATACACAACCTAGTGATGTGATATTTCTAAATACTTCAAACCGATCACCACAGTCAGTCTAGTTACAATGTCACCATACAACGATTTTTACAGAGTTGCTGTCTATATCCCTCACACTCTACATTTCATACCCATGACTCATTTATTTTGCCGCTGGAAGTTTGTACCTCTTAATCTCCCTCACCTATTTCTTTCCTCCTCTCACCTCCCTCCCCTCAGGCAGCCACCTGTTTCTGTCTTCCATATAACCTTAATTTTGGACCTAGCAGCTAGAGGTTTTGTTTTCAAGAAAATTCACTCCGTTTTTAAAATATCAATTTCAAGGCTACGTTCTTTAACAATTTACTTCTTTCTGATTTTACCATACCTTGATAGGCCAAGGAAACTTTCTAGGAAAAAATAAGCTATAAAATGTTGAGGCCTGCGACTTCCCTGGTGGTCCAGTGGTCAAGTGGGCACGGGTTCGATCCCTGGTTGGGGAACTAAGATCCCACATGCCACATGGTGAGGTCAAAAAATAAAAAATAATTTAAAAAATAATAATAAAATGTTGACGCCATAGACTGGCAGTTGACCCAAGGGTGAGATGATGGTGTTCTTCTTCATCCCTACTCCTGATATCCTTTCTGTGACTCTCTGGAATCAAAATCAAAATCAAGTTCTCAACCACCAAGTCATCCCAGAACAGTCAGCTATGGTGGGAGCTGACGATAAATCTTTGTTTCTCAGTAGAACCCTCCTGAAGAGCCAGAGACTTCAGGAGGCAATGGAAGTCATCTTCAATGGCAACAAACTTAGGTAGATGACTATAGTAGTATAATTCAGGGTCCTAAGAAGGTAGTTCCTGGAAGGTGTGTGGCTACTACTGCTATAGTCATCTCCCTAAGGCTGGCAATAGTGGGGGCAAAAAGTCTGTAAGGGGTGGGGCCTGAGAAGCCTCAGGAACACTTAAAGATATAAAAGAAATAGGGATCCAAACCCCGCTTCTTTCCTCTCCCTCCAGCTCTTATTCAAATGGAAGAAGAGTAACTAAATTCATTTCTTAAGAAAGGCATTATTAGTGGCAAGCATTGGCAAGGATCTCGAGCAACTGGAACTCTCGTATACTGGTGGTAGAGGTATAAATTGGTACCATCACTTTGGGAAATCGTTGGACGTTTTCTGCTAAAGCTAGACTACACATACCCTATGACACAGCAATTCTACTCCAACAGTGAGGTACACATATGCCCATCAAAAACACATAACAGAAATGTTTCCTTTATGCATGATAGACAAAAATTGAAAGTAACTCAGGTGTCCAGCAACAGTAGAATGAACAAACTGTGGTATTCATACAATGAATTACTACATGCCCAGAAACGTACTGTTACACACAACACAATATATGAATTTCATGAACATAACGTTGAGTGAAAGAAGTCAGACACCAAAGAGCACACACCACCTGATCCATGTTACCTAAAGTTCAAAACCAGGCAAGACTAATTTATTGTGTCAGAAGCCAGAAGAGTGGCCTCTCTTGGTGTAAATAATGACCAGAAAGGGACACAAGGCAGAAGAGTGCTTGGTAACATTTTGTTTCTTGACCTGGGTGTTTGGTTGTATGGGTTATATGGGGTTACCCTTTGTGAAAATGCATCGAGTGTACACTTATGATTTGTGCACTTTCATGTACATCTGTTATATTTCAATAAATTTACATAAAAAAACAAAACCATCTCTTGTACAAAGACTAAAAAAGTGGACTACAGTTTGGAGACATGCTTTGCTAATTCTGCTGGTTTTCTGAGTAAGAACATTAGAAGCAGGGTCAGAGGACCTGAGTTCCATCAAAGCATTTGAACAAATCGCTGTTTTTCTCTTGGCCTCATTGTCCTCTTCTGAAAGACAGAGGATGTCACTAGAGGGTCCCTAAGGTTTCTCTTGGCTCTAACGAAAGCAGAGTGACCTTAGAACCAGCGCACTTCACCACCGAACATGTTGTCTGCCTAGACTGGATAACAGGCAGATCCCAGTTTCTAAAGTTCTCCCAAAGGTGGAGGCTGCTTCTTCTTCAAATAGATTCCTGGACACTCTGATGAAAAACTACATTAGAACAGATTTGTAGAAAAAGATTTTTTTCTCTGGTAGCCTGTATCCTGTCAGTGTTGGGTTTCATTAAGCAATAATCCTCTAAAGAGAATTTATCCTTAATCCTAATAGAAGTGAAAAGGGTTAAAGTAAGAATTAGATTTGAGGCAATCAACCTAAAGACCTTAGTAGGCTCTTCTGAGGGGGGTTATATTCTTGAAGCTGCCAGATGCAGCATTTGGATTTTTGATTGCCTATTGCATCTGACCTACTAATAAACGGGGGTTATCAACCTCCCCTTGCCAACCAAATTCTAATGAGGAGGTCTGAACCGAAATTAAATGCAGATAGTTTAAATGAGGTTTTCTTTATTATGCTAACCATATCGTTCACTGGGCCAAAAGTTTCCCTAAGCTGAGAGCCTTGCTTTGCAATGGCATCTCCCCAGCGCCAGCGTGGGGAGACGGGGAGGCCTGGTTCATCAGACCCCTTCCCCCGGCCCCTCTTCTCCTACCTTGAGACAATCTAGAAAAGTTATTAGGATGGAAAATGTTTTTGCTGCATTTCTTTCTTTCTTTTTTTTTTTTTTTTGAGTATCATTTCCGAGAATTTTCCAAAATAGCAAAGGGATGCTGACTTCCCACTAGGACTCAATAGAGTGTAGCAAATCAAACAACTTTCCAAAAGGCATTTTCCTACCACTCATCTGACCACATTTACCACCCCACAGAGAAGCATTGTGGCTGCAAGCGGAATCATATCTGAGATTCTCAGATTGAAATAGGTATATTTTCACATCTTGGAGGGAGCAAGGAGCAGAGAAAAATCTCAGTACTGTAGTTTCTTGAGTGGGGCGGGGGGAGATGACAAAGAAAAGACAGAAGTGTAATCAGGAAACAAACAAATTCACTTACTTTGTATAACTGAGCAGAGGTGGAGTGGAGACGTCAGCGCCCTGAAGAGCTGGAGAGTCACTTTTGTAGCAAACCCAGAGAACAGTTTCAGATTCTACCACCAGTGATCTGCGGGTCTCGTCTAATCAGGGAAACTTTATTTTTCATCATTCCTTGCTGAGCTGTGACACATGAAAATAATTACCGAGGTTAGGGATGGAAAATATTTATTAGGTCAGTTCGACCATCCTTTCCACTATGTAGGCCGGCTCCCCGCTGGGCCTGGAAGACAGAGCTATGACAACAACCTGGCACGTCCCTGTCTCCCAGCACCTGAAAAGCAGCTCATTTACCCCTTCTTGATCTCTACTGGGTCTGTGAATGCCGAGCAGATAAAAGAAGATAGCAAGATGCACTACGAAAACAGAAGGTCCTGTGTCCCAGCCACTGACCAACAACTAACCCGGGGAGCTGTCAGATTTTCTTCAAAAGGTTGAAATCCAACCCCTTCTTGAAGTCTCCACTGCTGTCTCTATGACAGACGCACAGCACAGGCCACACTGAAGGCTGGCAAGGTTTCTTCTCATGGGTTGGGTCCTGTGCTCAGCGCTTTTCCTGGGTGAGGCCTGGCTCTTCGGAGTTGAAGCTCAGCTGACCTTTGCAAGGGGCCTGCTTGCTGCCGAGCCAAGGACGAGAGGCCGGCCCCCTCCCGGCTGGCCTACTCCAGGCGCTCCCCCTTCTTCCTTTCTGCTGTTTTTCTTCTGCATGACTTCCAGCTCGCTAACACTGAACCTGTCCTAAAGAGACCAGGGCAGTGCTTGGCAGCCTAAAGGTGGTCTCCTCAGAGCCCTAGAGACGGGGCTGCCGCCCGCGCTAGGCCCTCCAACTAAACGGCCCTCCTCAACCCCCCGCCAGCTGCAGCCTATGCGCCCTTGTTTCATGCGGAAGTCGAGGGCTAGTTCTCTACGGGACTCAGGCGCGCAGAGGCACTTTAATCTGTGTCAATACGTGCTCCCTGCTGCAACCCCACCGGGCGACCAGGGAGCTTGAGGGCCAAGGGGGCTTCCATCCCCTCGGAATCGCCTCACACACCGACAAGCAGAGCGCAAGGGCCGCGCACAGAATTGGTCTCAGAAGAGAGCCCGAGAGAATCGATCCAAATTCCTCTTCGAGCCCCAGAACATCGAAGGGGCAAAATGGAGGAAAACTTGCTATACAGTCACGGAAGTGACTGGGGAAAAGGCTGTGAGGGTTGAAGCCATTCACGTTGAGGGCTCTAGGGCTGCTTGCGCAGATGGGAGCGGGCATAACGCGGAAGGACAAATGCCCCATACAGGCCGCTTGTCCGCGTACAAGAAGGGCCTGTGCGGGGTGTTTTCACGGTAACTGGAAACCGTCCGCAATTCTCCTGGGCGCTTCCCTCGGTCTGCGGAGAGGGAGAGCTTTCACCAGCACTAGATAGGGCCCTAGGATTACCACAAGCTGCTTTGCATCCTTCACGTCGGCCCGGCGGGAGCAGCGATAATTGAGCCCTCAGCTCTGCACTAAGACGCTGTGTTTCGTGGTGACTGGGGTTTTACCGAACGGATTTTCGCACAGCACTTTGCAGAGGCTGAATTTTAAGGAAGTCGTGTCAGTGGCCTCCCCACTCCCCCGTCCACCTTCGCCGCTGGAACACAGTTCACCCCCAAAGCCTTGGAAGTCGTGTCCACACTTCAGGCCGGATCGCAGCGTCCTGAGGACGAACGTTCTCCTGACCGGGGAACTGAGGCACTGGTGTCTAAGGCTGCGTCAACCTTTCCTAAAGTGACTGGTCAGTTTAGTTGTAGAAAGTGAGGGAAGTCTTCTCAGCTATTAAAAAAAAAACCCCAAAACAAAACTTATTTTTACTACACTAATTAGTTAAGTGGATGCAGTGGAGCCTTCTCCCCTGAATGATTGTGCAGGGACCTGGGAAAAACGTAAATAGGAATAAGATGCCAAAAGTGATGGGATACGTGTAATTAAAGGGAGTAGTTTTAAAAAAGAGTTTCTTAGAGTCAAAAAATAATAAAAATTTTAACGGTGTTTCAAGACTCTTCTACTTTGTGTCAGAGCTGAATCATATTTCTTTTGTTTTTTCCTTTAATGTCTTTTTTTTTTTCATTGCTCTGTATACACTGAGGGGACGATGGTAGGGGACTTGCTGGCCTCACTTCAATATATTTTTCTTATTCATTTTAATATCATAAACACTTCCATTTTCTTCCCTATTCTATTGGAAAAAATTCATGCTTTTTACTTTTTCATGTTGGAAAATAAATTAACCAAAATGCAATATGATATTTAAGTGAAGAGTGCCACTGACATTAAATGGTCCTCGTGGCATTACATTATGTTTTCTGTTTTATTCTATGCGTCTTTCTAATACAGGCTAATGCTCACGTTCATGTAAATTGCTCTGGTTTTATAGAAGAGGATGCTTCATTCTTTTTGAAACCCAGGGCTCTGGTGCAGTAATAGAAAAAAAAAGGCAGCAACAAAATAATGGGCACTGGCAATCAAACTATCATTATAGGTACATTATGTGCGGGGTGCTAAATTGGTAGAAGGCCTTTATTTTTAATTTCTGCTCATCTGTTCACCATTATTAAGCGAGCTTAGACACCAGAGGAGATTTGAGAGTGACAGAGGGTAATTATACACTTTAGAAAAAGATATTTTTCATCATAGGGTTAGAACCACACCAAGAGAAAAGCCCCTTCAGAATTTTATACGGAGCCCCAACGTATATTTTTTGTTTGGACAGGTACATAATTTTCACTTTATATTCTAGTTTGAGTGTCACATACTGCTGTTCCTATTAGATTTTTATAGTAGGGCTGTATACTATTTTATAGTTGTTTTTTAAAGGCATTTTTAATAAATAATTGTTCATTTGATCTCTGTACTTAAAAATAATTCACAGTGCAGTTAGTGAATTTTCCATTTTCCAATTATGATTAGTGTCATTGGGATGAAATTGTGAGCATATTAAACATAATTGGAGACTTTGGTTAACTCGAATGATTAAGGGCATGAAGTCATAGGAACTATAAAATTTTTTAGTGGTTTTATTGATGTATAATTGACACACAATGAACGGCATGTATTTATTTATTTATTTATTTGTTATTTTTTTGTGTGTGTGATACGCGGGCCTCTCACTGCTGTGGCCTCTCCCCTTGCGGAGCACAGGCTCCGGACGCGCAGGCTCAGCGGCCATGGCTCGCGGGCCCAGCCGCTCCGCGGCATGTGGGATCCTCCCGGTCCGGGAATGAACCCGTGCCACCTGCATCGGCAGGCGGACTCTCAACCACTGCGCCACCAGGGAAGCCCCGAACGGCATGTATTTAAATTGCACATGTTTATAAATTTTGGTATATATATTTGTTAAATATATGATATATATGTAAATACACAGTCACAATCAAAATAGTGAACATAGTTATAACCCCCAAACTTTTCTTGTGCCCCCTCCTTTGAATCCCTCCTTTGCATTCCTCCCTACACTCTGACCCAGGTAGCAACTTAACAGCTGTCACTATAGATTAGTCTGCATTTTCCACAGTTTTACCTAAATGGGATCATACAGTATATACTCCTTTTCTGGCTTCAAACATTTGGCATAGCTATTTTGAGATATATCCCTGTCGTCTTATGTACCAATAGCTCATCCTTTTTTATTGCTCTTCCATTGTATGGATGTATCACAATTTGTATATCCATTCACTTCTTGCTGGACATTTGTATTACTTCCAGTTTTTGGCTATTACAAATAAAGCTGCTACAGACATTCATGTACAAATCACTATATGGACATATGCTTTATTTTCTTTGGGGTAAATAGTTAGGAATGTCATAGTTGACTCATATGGTAGGCGGCTGTTTAAATTTTTAAGAAACTGGCAAACCGTTTTCCAAAGTGGTTGTACCATTTTATGTTCCCACCATGGTCCATCTGAGTTTAAGTTGCTCGTCAATCTCATCAACACTTATTATGGTCAGTCTTTTAAATTTTAGACATTTTATAGGTGTATAGTGATATCTTATTCTGGTTTTAATTTGCATTTCCTTAATGGGTAATGATGCTAAGCATCTTCTCACAGGATTATTTGCCATCCATGTATTTTCTTTGGTGAAGTGGCTGTTTGATACTTTTGTCCATTTAAAAAAATAGGGTTGCTTGTTCTCTTACTATTGAGTTTTGAGAGAGTTCTTCATTAAATATTCTGGATACAAGTCCTTTATCAGATGTGTACTTTGCACATATTTTCTCCCAGTCTGGGGTTTGTCTTTCCATTCTTTTATTAGTGTCATTCAAAAAGAAGTTCTTAATTTTGATGAAGTACTACTTGCCTTTTATTTCTTTTATAAGTCATGCTTTGGGTGTTATCCCCAAGAAATCTTTGACTAGTTCAAGGTCAAAGGTGAAAGTTTTTCAAGATGAAAATTTAAAGTTTTTCTCTTACGATATTTTTCTCGAAGTTTTTACAATTTCATGTTTTACTTTGAGCGGTCTGAGGTCCATTTTTAGTTACTTTTTTGTATGCAGTATGAGTATGGATGGAAATTCATTACTTTGCATATGAATTTGCAGTTGTTTCAGAATGATTTGTTGAAAAAAAATCTACATTTTCTCCACTGAGTTGTGCTTTTGCACTTTGGTAGAAAATAATCAATTGTTCATGTATGTGTGCACCTATTTCTGGACTCTATTCTGCTCTATTCATCTACTTGTCTTTATACCAATATTGAGTCTTCAACCCCATGAATGGTTTCTCTCTTTATTTATTTAGTTCTTCTTTAATTTCTCTTAGCAATGTGTGCAGTTTCAGTATGCTGATCTTTCAAATCTGGTGTCAAATTTATTTCTAAGTATTTCATATTTCGGATGTTATTGTAAATAGTATCACTTTTTAATTTCAAGTTCTGACTGTTGCTAATATATAGAAATAAAATTGATTTTAACCAACTACCTTGCTGAATTCACTTATCTTAGCTCTTTGTAGATTTCCATTACATTTTCTACATAGATGATCATGTCTGTGAATAAAGAGAATTTTATTTCTTCCTTTCCAGCATGGGTGTCTGTTATTTCTCTTTCTTGGTTTTTTTTTTTTTTTTGGTTTGTTTGTTTGTTTTGCAGTATGCAGGCCTCTCACTGTTGTGGCCTCTCCCGTTGCAGAGCACAGGCTCCAGACGCGCAGGCTCAGCGGCCATGGCTCACGGGCCCAGCCGCTTCGCTGGCATGTGGGATCTTCCCGGACTGGGGCACGAACCCACATCCCCTGAATCGGCAGGCAGACTCTCAACCACTGCGCCACCAGGGAAGCCCTTCAAAAGATTTTTCAATGATTTAAAGTCATTACAGAAATTCTTAACAATGACTAAAAGTCATTATAGAAATTCTAACTAAAAAGTTGTTAGTTATAGCATGCTAGATGAAATCTTGCTGCAATCCACTTTGTACTGATATTAAAATATTTCCTTGCATTTGTACAATACTATTTCCTTAAAATGTGTGATTTTGAAGCATACTACATATAAAATATTAACATATACGAATGGCTAAAATGATAATAAATGAAAACACCTGTGCACCCACTATCAATACTTTGATAGCTTTCCCAAATTATATTCCCCTTTCTCTCTCCTGAATTTTGTCTATAGGATTCCCTCAAGTTTTATCATATAGCTATGTCCTTAAAAGTTATATTGGTTGGCTTGTATGGTTTTGAACTTAATATAAATTGAATCATTGTGTATTTTTTTAACTTTACATTAAGTTGTGATGTTCGGCTATGCTGATAAGCAGCATATGCTTTATCCACAGGGGATACTTTATCGGCTATGCTTTATCCACAGGGGATACTTCCAAGACCACCAGTGAATGCCCTGAAATCTTGGATAGTACTGACCTTGATATTTACTGCTTTTCCTAACATACATACTCATGATAAAGCTTAATTTATAAATTAGGCACAGTAAGAGATTAACAACAATAACTATCAATAAAATAGAACAATTACAACAATATAATGTAATAAAAGTTATGTGAATGTGGTCTCTCTCTCTCTCAGAATATCTTATTGTGCAAATTTAACGCCTTTTCCATCTTAACTAAGCACTTATGCACCGTGGCTGTAACTTTTGCTGTCTGAGGTACAACAGCAAAACTAGCAACTTCTTTTTCCTTCTTCACAATTGCATGGATAGACGATTCGTTCTGACCATAGAGCTTAGCAACCGCAGCATACGATTTTTTTTCTTTCCTTATTAAGTCGAGCACTTTCACCTTTTCACTTAAAGGAAGCACTTATGGCGTCTCTTTGGCTATCAGAATTGCCAGCGACACATCTCTTGTGCTTTGGGGCTATTATTGTTAAAGTAAAATAAGGGTGACTTGAACAGAAGCATTGTAAATCACCTGAGATATGATAACCCAGACATAAAGCGACTAAGTGACTAACAGGCAGGATATGCAGGATGATTCTCGACCCGGGCAGGGCCTCGCGAGATTTCATCATGCTACTCAGAACAACTGTGCAATTTAAAACTTGTGAATTGTTTATTCCTGGAATTTTCCATTCAATATTTTCAAACCGAGGAAAGCAAAATGGCAGATAAGAGGGGGACAACTGTTGTTAGCTGTGGTTCATTCATTTTTCACTGCTATAGAGCTCTCCATTATTAAATATACCAGATGAAGCAGTCTGGAAATAAAGACATGTTTAAAACACTTTTTTTGATTAATGTTTCTCTATTATGTCCTAGTTAGAATGCCTCGAAACCCCCAACCATTTCCTTCTTGAGAAACAGTGCAGGGTATATGGCGAAGAGCCACTTCCAAGGCTTTACCAGTGTGACTTTGGACTGGTTACTTAACCTCTCTGAGCCTCAGTTTCTTCATCTGTATCATGGGGATAACAATAGTATCTATCTCATAGAGTTGTTACAATGATTAAATGAGCTAATACATGTAAAGTATTTGGAACAGTGCTGGCTCATATTTAAGTGCTCAATAAACACTATCCACCATAAGAGGCAGAGATTTGGAATGAAGTCTAGACGTTTCTGCATATTTAAGTGTATATGAGAAGGTATTTTAAGACTTTTCAATTAATGAGCTAAAGAGAAAAGCACTGTTCCTAATACTCCTGAAGAAAAGATGACAAATCTCGTCTCTTTCTTGTGCTGTCCGCACCATTAAAGACAATGTTAAATGGACCAAAAAGAAAAAGGAGAAAGGATGAGCTTCAAGAAAAATCAGTTTACTGGGTTCCAGCCCTTAAATAGAAGAGTATCTCTTATCTATATTGTAATCATAGACTTTATGTAGCCAGTCCATTAATATAAATTTAAGTTGTTCTTTAAAGAAAATTTATCATCGTGAAGACCTCTAAGTGAATTGAAAGCTCAGTGAGTAACTGGAGATTAAATCATCATCTTATGGAATGACGCCAATTTACTACTAAAAGACTACAACTCTCTTTACCCTTATCCTACAGAAAAAAACAGAGGGAGGGGCGTGAGATAACTGTTGACTACAGGAAACATTCATGTGACATTTGTGCAGGAAAAGTGAATATTCTTTAGCTGTTCCACAAATGGGAAATAAAATTTAGGATTTTGAAAGGAGGCTCTTTTATTTATTACTAGTTATAATTTTATGTTGAGTGCAGAAATAAGCCTCACAACTAAATATTCATCTTTATTTTTCAAAGTCTGTTATTCTTGCTATTAAATAGAAGATAATAGAATTACAGGAATGGAAGCAATCTCCCATGCTGGGCATGAATATATATATATTGTATTACTAGCCACCGAGAGACTGTGAGTGACATGATTCCAGAGACACTACCTGCCTTGTCGCTATCGTAGCTCCTGGTTTAGCAGAGTGCTTGATGCATTGGTACGCGGATGATGCTCAATGAATAACAGTGGAATAAATAAATGAACAAATTCCTGTGTCACCTTAAAACAGTAATGGTCTCAACTATTTAATTGGCCTAGCAAAGTACATTACAGTGCTTGTCAGTTAATGATTCTTATTGCTAAGAAATTCATTTTGTACCACAATCACATCCCAATGTTATATTCAAAATCAGTGATTCTCAACCTTTTCGAAGACAAAGGTCACCTT
The DNA here is from genome assembly GCF_964165515.1 of Mesoplodon bidens. Lineage (NCBI taxonomy): Eukaryota > Metazoa > Chordata > Mammalia > Artiodactyla > Ziphiidae > Mesoplodon > Mesoplodon bidens. The sequence continues at coordinate 77,574,183 of NC_138165.1, forward strand.
TTAATGGCAAACATTTCACACCAGAAAAGAAAATCATTATACTTTTTGTATTTAGTATTTAATAAAATAAAATAAAATAAATTTGAGGATCTCTTTAAATAATTCAGTAGCAACCTCCCTCTCTGTCCTTGTCACCAGGTCTGAAGTCCACAAATTGGAAATCAAAGTTCTAGATTATGTTCTTGCATTCTTGTTCTGAATAGAATGAGAAAACGATTGCTCTCTACTTTCTATGTAAAAAAATCTTCATTGTGATCACTAATCACAGCATCAGTCACCCTTAAGCTTTTTTAAAACTCAGCAGAAATAAATCCCTTTAACACTGCCTCTCAGGCTTTATTTTCCTAGCACTTTTATTTTTCATAGTCTTTTCTGAACCTTCTCCAACCTTTCCACATTTTCAAGTTGCAGAACCCACAAGTGGTCACAGCACTCTGGTAACACGCATTTAATAAGTGTAACAGAGCGACAGCCTTCTTAGAGAGATGCACTTTTAAATATAGGAAACAGCAAATAAAAAACCCAAATCAAGAAATAAATATCACTGAACAGTTCTGGCCTATGATGTTTAGTGAAAAAGATATCACAATATAATCCATAAAGTTACTGTATTTTTTGGACCTTATCTCTCCCATACTGGTGCTATTCTGCTGTGTAACGGGATACACAGTTCATGTCTCTAACCCATAAAAATGCAGGAATGAGTCCCATATGTACCTTTGCCTAGTCTTTATGATGTAGATGCTGATTAGCCTCTGGGCCACACAAGTTGAGTTAACGTGTCTTTCCAAACAATTCTGTTGTATTTCATTGCTTGGACTCCTGTTGGCAGGCTGATGAAACGAACAGTTGTTGCTCTCCTAACTTCCTCAATCCAAGGTACCTCAGAGTATGTTCCTGGGACCTAAACTATCACTTCCATGCTCAGCCTTTTAAAGCATTAATAAAGCACAAATCACATCTTCTTTTCATCAGTGTAGGTGGGAATAATGAACTAACAAGAGATTTCCCCAAATCCTGAGTTGGCTGCAAGTTGATGTGGTAATTTATCGAAGCCTTAGGGCCACTGCACTGTGGAAGAAGTGGGGAATGTGTGTTCTTGGGGTTTTATTCGCATTAAGGCTGGGAGTCCCAGAGGACAGACATGTTAATCCTGAGCTAACAGCTTGCTCAATCTGGTTTTCTTTCTACCAATTCTTTCTCTGACTCAATCTGAGTTTAATAGAAAGAGCAACAAACTTGAATCACAAGATGCATTCATTTCTGGCTTTCCCCCTTATCATCTGTGTAGTTTTGGGCAAGTCACTACTTCTCTGAGCTTGCTTTCTCTTCTCTAATATAAGAATAATGACATCTGCCATATGTGTTATTTTGAGGATCAAATGAGACAATGTCCAAGGATAATGCTGGGTAAACTATAAAGCAGAAGAAAAATGGAAGGTATGATTGTAATTATCCTCAGTAGCATCTCACGGTCTGATGATTTATGTGTGACTTTATCTTCCAATGATTCCATAAAGGCATTGTCAGAGTGAGCTCAGTGGGCAAAGTCCAACCCATGGCCTGTTTTTGAACAGTCCATGAGCTGAGAGTCATTTTCACATTTAAATAAAAATAAAACAAAATAAAAATAAAACAAAACAAAAGCAACATGAAGCAGCAGCAGCGACAGAAACTATATGTCATCCATAAAACCTAAAATAATTTACTATCTGGCCATTTACAAAAAGTTTGTCAACCCCTAAGATAGTAGAAATATCAGTTTATACCCACAATGTTCCTGCCAAATTCTGAACATACCACCCTCTCTTGCTGCTTCCATTTCATCTCTTACTTCAAAATCTATCCCAATTCTATACTGAAGGATATCCCTCTACATGGATACAAACAGTCCGTTATTGTGTTATTGATAGGTGGGCATAGATATTCTTCAATCCTATATGTAAGATTTTTAAAAATAATCAGATCTCATGGTTTAGAGACCAGTAAATCTATTTACTCAAAATGAGCTGTGGGCACAAATTATTTTAGAAAAGACCAAAGGATTTCACATTTCATATTTTTGTTTCCCCCCAATAATCCACTGCAAATACAATGATCTCATCTCTCTTTTTCTCCTATCACCACAATCTGCAAAACCTCTTAATCCAAATTGATACTGGTGGCAAAGATTCTCTGACATAATTAAATTGAACCATATGGATTGTGGATCAAGATTAAGAAAAAAATTAAAGTGTTTATTGTGTTGAAATTTCTTATGCCAATTTTCTGCTAAAAAGGAAGATTCAAAAGGTCAGGGATTTTGCAGCACAGACTTAGTGGTATATTAGTTACAGTAATTCAGCCTGAAAATTCCAGCAGAAATAAATACAATGGAATGCCATGAATTACAAGAGACCACAACTTTAATCAGCTCATGGGAAAAGAAAAACATGCATTTGCCTATTGACAGTTGATAAACTGGATCCTGAAGCTTGTTTGGAGGCCAAGGAACACCAAGGGCTGTTATGTTGAAGCAAACATTTTGAGCTTCCATTTTTTTCCCCTGCTGGTTGTGATATAAAGACACAGATAGAATCCTGTCTGCATTATTCTTGGAGTTATTCATTATATATATTTAGTGAGTGTTCTCTGAGTCAGACAATACCCCCAAAGCATGGGAACCAATATGGTTAGATGATAGGTAACAGAATGAGAGAAACTTTATGAGTTATTTTGCTCCAATTTCAGATGCAATGTTATAAACCATAACACAAAATTGTGCATTCTCATGTCATGAATCTTATTTATACCAATATATGATAGAAAACTAACAATTATGGAGAATACTATAGCAGACATACAAATATTTGTTGAAAGAGTTTCACTTTAAGAATCTTACAGAATTCTTGGGCTTTTATTGAAACCCAGTATCTGGATTTCATATGAATTTTGACCAATAAGAATAATGCTTGAATTTACAAATCCTCTAGCTTCTTAAGGTTAGTTAACGATGGCAAAGAAAACTTTTTTGATTCCTTAACAAATTGATTCCAAAATTCATATAGAAGATAAGTACATGGTAATAGTCAAAAATTTTTCAGAAAAAGATAATGATGTAAAAATTCTCCTTCCACATAGTAAAATATACTCTTAAGCTTTAGTAAATAATATGGTGAGGCACCAATACAGGAATAGGGAGATAGTTCACTGAAACAGAATAATCTAGAAACACACCACAGAATATGCAGGAATTTATGAAAAAAGTGATATTTCAGATCAGTAAACTGTTTGTAGAAAAATGGCAGAATATGGTGAAAAACATGTTTGACCAAATATAAAATATATATAAACCATATATATTTTTCAGACCATATATAAAAATAAATTACAGAAAATTATTATATTTATTTTAAGTATGTAAGTATAAAAAAATTAAAGTATGTAAGATACATTTTTTTAAAATAACACTTGAATGTTTTGACCAATGCCCAAACCCATAAGGGAAATGATGAAAAAGATTTGATAACATAAAAGTTCTAAATTGTTTTATGGTCAAGGTGCCATAAACAAAGCTGAAGGACCAACAACAAATAAGAAAATAACTAAAACACATTTGACAAAGAGATATTTTCCTAAATATATAAAGATCTCTTACAGATCAACAACAACAAAAAGATGAACACTATGATTAAAAAATGCACAAAAACATGAACAAGTAAGTCACAAAAGACCTATAAATATAGAAAAAGATGCTCAGACTCATTGATAATTAGAGAAATATAAATTAGCAAAAGTGAGATAAAAAACTTTCTTGAAGGCAAGTTGGCAGGTATATATTAAAATTTGATCCAGAAATTTTACTCCTAGAAATTTAACCCAAGTAAATTATGAGAAAAATGCACAATGAAGTATATTTGCACATGATAATAACAAAAACTGGGACAAAAAATTATTCATAAAAGGTAACAAACTATACAGCACAATCATTTAATAGAATGATAGAGTCGATTTAGATAGGAAGAAGGAATATCTAGAATTATGTTCACCTAATATTAACACTCATTATTTCTATGTAGTGCAGTTTTTTTTTTTTACTTTTCCTTTGCAGTCATCTGATTACTTGATTAAAACAATAATGCACATGAATCATTTAACCACAAAACAAAATCTATATGAACTCTCAGAGAAATATACCTATGATTTTTTTTAAGTGAAAAAAGTAGGTTACAGAATAGTATGCGTATTGTGACCCCATTCAAGTAAAAGTATGGAAGGATATCCAACAAGAAGAAAAGAAGAAAGAGGCCAGAAGGAGACATACCCCAGGTTTGCTGCGGCTATCTTTGAGAAGGGAGATTGTAGGTGTTTTCTCCTTCTTTTTCCTTTTATTTTTCTTAGTTTGAAATCTGTCTTGGTCTTGTAATAATAAAAAACAAACATTATTTTTTAATTTAAAAAGATTGACTTAACACAAAAAGAAGGCACCTACCAAGGTGCTTGGCACACAGTAGGTCTTCATTCACTGTTTTGGTTTATTTGTTTAGAAGAGATACCTTTAAAAGACAATATTTAATCATCAGAAAACTCGGGCTTCAATTCTATCTCATGCCTTTCTGTTTAACTCTCATTTGTGAAATGGGGATGGTATTATCAGCTAAACTATTGGGTAGCTGCAAAGATTGGAAAATAAGTTTCTGTAAGTATAAAGTTTTACCTAGTTTCTCCTTTAAATGAATGACAATTGTAAAATTAATAAATGACAAACTTTCTCATTATATACCGCTGCTGTCCAGGGCCTTCCAGTAACTCAGGCCAAATTTCCATTATTTTAAATGGGAAACATCTTCAGAAAAGACTGAAATGTTGGCATAAGAATCATTTTTCAACATGTTCCTTGTTGGGTAAATTACTTTGTGAAAGGATTAATAATTGGCTCCATGTCTGGAGTCCTGAAAAAAGGGCTGTATATAGCCTGCAGTGAAATCTACAATGCTAATGCTTGTTAAGGCAGTTAATAAAACATACATGCTTATTATCCAATAGGCCATTAATGTTCCTTTAGAGCCACCACTGTTGCTTTTGAATCTGAAGAAGACTGTACTGTAAATATGTTTTGTTTCCTTACAGAACAGAGGGAGTTTTGAATTGTTAACAGAGTGTCATTCAAATTTCTGCCTAGGCTATTCAAAAAATGGACATCTGGCTAAAAGGGGGTAATAGTTTCTCTGTTCTATTGTGTAGATAGATACTGGCACCTCTCTGACACCACAAATGGTCAGCCAGACATCACATTAAATGGTATCACAGAGCCTGTAGTGTGGCAATTGAGTCCAGGTGGTGACTCTCCATGGCTACAAAAATTATAACTGACCTGACCTCATTTGAAACCATGAAATTTATTTTGGTCCAATATCAGAATATTTTAGCCCCTCATCACGTTACCAATAATTAAATACCTCTTTGTTTAAGGTATCCTTTTTTGAAGCCCTACCCTCTCTCCAATTAAAACGTACTTTCATTCTCTGCCTGTGCAATATTTCTTCACCATGTTTAGGAGTGGAGGCATTGAAAAGGTGGCGTGTTTTTTGTTTCAGTCACTAAAATAAGTGTATGCAACAGCAACCCTGGACTCCTTACGGATTTATTGGTGTTACCCAAGGAAGGAAATTATGGGGGGAAGAAAGAAATAGACTCAATCTCCATCTCCTTAGGGGATAGAAGGTGGATCTGTGGGTGGAATCAAATGGAAAATGAACATATACACTAGGGAGATTCCAGAACTACCTATTGGAACAGAGAATAAACACAAATGAACAAAGGCCACAAGAATAATCTTTGTCAAGTTGAGTAAATGAAGAGGAAGAAGGAGAAGGAGGAGGAGGAGGTAAGGATAGGAGGAAGAAAAGGGGATCTTTTTTCTCTTTCCCAGTGTAGAGACAAAACAAAGAATTTTCTTTTAAATGGGATGTGCTTAATTTAACTTTTCTAAGAAAAGAGACACCAGCATCAGTCACCACATTTATTGAGCATCCATTTTACATCCTCTTTCAAGCTGTATAAAGTCATTAACCTCAGATGAGATCATATACGCAAACTCTGTCAGGCCCTAGAATTCAGATGTCTAAAATGTCTGACATCTCATCACCAAGGACAGGAAGATGATCAATAAATTCTGTAAAACTTCACGGTAGAAAGTGTGTTTCAAAACTGCTTGCCCAAGACATTGTTTTAGGTAGTTGAGGAATCACGCCTATGTGTTACATATTAAAGTTTCTTCAGACATGTCCCTTTTGATCTTGTATGCTAGAGATCAGGGGACTGTAATCTTCCATTTTAAACTACGCCTTTTAGAATTTATTGTTGCTTAGCCAATATTTTGTTGCTTAGCCAATTTCTCCATTCATGTACTGAGCCCCTGCTGCATGACAGCCCTGCTGTTAAGTGCCAGTGTATCTACAAAGCAGAATGAGGCAGTTTTTAATGGGGAAAACAAACTCATAAAAGGTTAAGTTCGATCTTTGTGATAACTGCCATCAGAGCATAGAAAGCCTTTTTCAACATTCATTCTTTAAGATCTAGTATAAAAGCAGCCATCTCTTAGAATCCTTCAAAAGCTTCCCTGACACGGGTGGAATTACCCACTGCCACACCTTTTTTCTTTCCATAGTACTTTATCTTGTTTCTAGCAGAACACAGATTTAGTATTATGGTTAATTATATACATACATGAATCCCGGGTAGATAGTGAGCAATCTGAGATCAGACAGGGGCCAAGTATCATGCATTCTGTTTCTCAGATGCCTAGCACAGTCTGCCACAGACACTCAGTAGATGGTCCATAAACTGAACTGAATTCCACTATCATTTATTTCCTAGTGTACTGGGTCATCGCTTTGATTATGTGTTCCCTCCAAAGCAGCCATACAAATTTACAATGGCCCCAAAAGGTTGTAAAACAAAAATGTAATCCTTGAGGAAAAAGAAACAACTGTGGTCAACAGTTTGTCAACAAATTGAAGTTGCTGTCACAGCTCTAATACTGTTCTCCTTTTGGTTAATGATGAGCAGGCCTTCATGGTAGGGAGGGTGTAAGTGGTCACTGAGAATTAAGGGCACTGATGTTTCCCAGTTATGGCTTTAATCAAATGTCAAATATTTTCTCATGGTGCTTTAGTTTACTATTTTAGGAGTCATTTTCAATTTTCCTAAAATCATTGTTTTAGAAAAGAGTTACGCTTTCCAAGTGAAAATTTCAAAAAACTAAGGTGAGAGTTTTAGATAATTCTTTTTAAAAGCAAATCATATTGAGAATGTACTAATATTAATGCTTATTTTATGTAGTACTTTTAGAAATAATGTTTTACATAGAACAATTAATAAAAGATAAAGTCTAATAAGAAGTAGCCAATTGCCAGAACGCCTGTTTTTCATTGTTAGTCTGTTCTGACAGCTCCGTAACTCTGGCCTCTCATTACCAAACATAGTTACCAAACAAAATAAAATTTGGGAGTTCAGCATAGATTTTGTCCCTTTTATTTTACCAAATAAGAGGTTAAAAAAATTAAAAACAACAATTACTATTTGTTATCAAATTATTTCATAAAAGAAAGGACTTATCACACACAAAATATAGAAGGTCTTAATTTCCAAAGTCAGAATTTCAACTGAATAAACTTAGCTTTCAAAAAACTCACTTCATCCACCAGATGTGGTCGTGCTCACCAGAGAGACAAGATCCAGGCTCATGCACAAGAACACAGGCACCAGTCCCTTCCACCAGGAAGCCTACACAACCCACTGAACCAACATTAGCCACTGGGGGCAGACACCAAAAACAACGGGAACTACAAACCTGCAGCCTGTGAAAAGTAGACCCCAAACACAGTAAGTTAGGCAAAATGAAAAGACAGAGAAACACACAGCAGATGAAGGAGCAAGGTAAAAACCCACAATACCAAACAAACGAAGAGGAAATAGGCAGTCTACCTGAAAAAGAATGCAGAGTAATGATAGTAAAGATGATCCAAAATCTTGAAAATAGAATGGAGAAAATACGAGAAAGGTTTAACAAGGACCTAGAAGAACTAAAGAGCAAACAAACAATGATGAACAACACAATAAATGAAATTAAATATTCCCTAGAAGGAATCAATAGCAAAATAACTGAGGCAGAAGAACGGAGAAGTGGCCTGGAAGATAAAGTAGTGGAAATAACTACTGCAGAGCAGAATAAAGAAAAAAAATTGAAAAGAATTGAGGAAAACTCAGAGACTTCTGGGACAACATTAAAAACACCAACATTCAAATTATAGGGGTCCCAGAAGAAGAAGAGAAAAAGAAAGGGACTGAGAAAATATTTGAAGAGATTATAGTTGAAAACTTCACTAATATGGGAAAGGAAATAGTCAATTAAGTCCAGGAAGTGCAGAGAGTCCCATACAGGATAAATCCAATGAGAAACATGCCAAGACATATATTAATCAAACTATCAAAAATTAAATACAAGGAAAAAATATTAAAAGCAGCAAGGGAAAAACAACAAATAACATACAAAGGAATAACAATAAATTTAACAGCTGATCTTTCAGCAGAAACTCTGCAAGCCAGAAGGGAGTGGCAGGACATATTTAAAGTGATGAAAGGGAAAAACCTACAACCAAGATTACTCTACCAAGCAAGGATCTCACTCAGATTCGATGGAGAAATTAAAACCTTTACAGAAAAGCAAAAGCTAAGAGAATTCAGCACCACCAAACCAGCTCTACAACAAATACTAAAGGAATTTCTCTAGGCAGGAAACACAAGAGAAGGAAAAGACCTATAATAACAAACCCCAAACAATTAAGAAAATGGTAAGAGGAACAAATATATCAATAACTACCTTAATGTAAATGGATTAAATGTTCCCACCAAATGACATAGACTGGTTGAATGGATATGAAAACAAGACCCATATATATGTTGTCTACAAGAGACTCACTTCAGACCTAGGGACACGTACAGACTGAAAGTGAGGGGATGGAAAAAGACATTCCATGCAAATGGAAATCAAAAGAAAGCTGGACTAGCAATTCTCATATCAGACAAAATAGACTTTAAAATAAAGACTATTACGAGGGACAAAGAAGTACATGACATAATGATCCAGGGATGAATCCCAAAAGAAGATAGAACAATTGTAAATATTTATGCACCCAACACAGGAGCACCTCAATACATAAGGTAAATGCTAACAGCCATAAAAGGGGAAATCGACAGTAACACAACCATAGGAGGGGACTTTAACACCCCACTTTCACCAATGGACAGATCATCCAAAATGAAAATAAATAAGAAAACACAAGCTTTAAATGACACATTAAACAAGATGGACTTAACTGATATTTATAGGACATTCTGTCCGAAAACAACAGAATACACTTTCTTCTCAAGTGCTCATGGAACATTCTCTAGGATAGATCATCTCTTAGGTCACAAATCAAGCCTTAGTAAATTTAAGAAAATTGAAATCATATCAAGCATTTCTTCTGACCACAATGCTGTGAGACTAGATATCAATTACATGAAAAAAATCTGTAAAAATTACAAACACATGAATGCTAAACAATACACTACTTAATAACCAAGAGATCACTGAAGAAATCAAAGAGGAAATCAAAAATACCTAGAAACAAATGATAATTAAAAAACAACAACCCAAAACTGTGGGATGCAGCAAAAGCTGTTCAAAGAGGGAGGTTTATAGCAATACAATCCTACCTCAAGAAACAAGAAACATCTCAAATAAACAACCTAACCTTACACCTAAAGCAATTAAAGAAAGAAGAAAAAAAGCCCTAAATTTAGCAGAAGGAAACAAATCATAAAGATCAGATCGGAAATAAATGAAAAAGAAATGAAGGAAACAAGAGCAAAGATCAATAAAACTAAAAGCTGGTTCTTTGAGAAGATAAACAAAATTGATAAACCATTAGCCAGACTCATCAAGAAAAAAAGGGAGAAGACTCAAATCAATAGAATTAGAAATGAAAAAGGAGAAGTGACAACTGACACTGCAGAAATACAAAGGATCATGAGAGATTACTACAAGCAACGATATGCCATTAAAGTGGACAACCTGGAAGAAATGGACAAATTCCTAGAAAAGCACAACCTTCTGAGACTGAACCAGGAAGAAATAGAAAATATAAACAGACCTATCACAAGCACTGATTTTGAGACTGTGATTTAAAATCTTCCAACAAACAAAAGCCCAGGACCACATGGCTTCACAGGCGAATTCTATCAAACATTTAGAGAAGAGCTAACACCTATCCTTCCCAAACACTTCCAAAATATAGCGGAGGGAGGAACACTCCAAAACTCATTCTACGAGGCCACCATCACCCTGATACCAAAACCAGACAAAGATGTCACAAAGAAAGGAAACTGCAGTCCAATATCACTGATGAACATAGATGCAAAAATCCTCAACAAAATACTAGCAAACAGAATCCAACAGCACATTAAAAGGATCATACAAAATGATCAAGTGGAGTTTATCCCAGGAATGAAAGGATTCTTCAGTATATGCAAATCAATCAATGTGATAAACCATATTAGCAAATTGAAGGATAAAAACTATATGATAATCTCAATAGATGCAGAAAAAGCTTTTGACAAAATTCAACACGCATTTATGATAAAAACCCTCCAGAAAGTAGGCATAGAGGGAACTTTCCTCAACATAATAAAGGCCATATATGACAAACCCACAGCCAACATCGTCCTCAATGGTGAAAAACTGAAACCATTTTCACTAAGACAAGGAGCAAGACAAGGTTGCCCACTCTCACCACTATTATTCAACATACTTTTGGAAGTTTTAGCCACAGCAATCAGAGAAGAAAAAGAAATAAAAGGAAGCCAAATCAGAAAAGAAGAAGTAAAGCTGTCACTGTTTGCAGATGACATGATACTACACATAGAGAATCCTAAAGATGTTACCAGAAAACTACTAAAGCTAATCAATGAATTTTGTAAAGGAGCGGGATACAAAATTAATGCACAGAAATCTCTTGCATTCCTATACATTAATGATGAAAAATCTGAAAGTGAAATTAAGAGAACACTCGCATTTACCATTGCAACAAAAAGAATAAAATACCTAGGAATAAACCTACCTAAGGAGACAAAAGACCTGTATGCAGAAAACTATAAGAAACTGATGAAAGAAATTAAAGATGGTACCCACAGATGGAGAGATATACCATGTTCTTGGACTGGAAGAATCAACATTGTGAAAATGACTATACTACCCAAAGCAATCTACAGGTTCAGTGCAATCCCTATCAAATTACCAATGGCATTTTTCACAGAACTAGAACAAAAATTGCACAATTTGTATGTAAACACAAAAGCCCTCGAATAGCCAAAGCAATGTTGAGAAAGAAAAACAGTGCTGGAGGAATCAGGGTCCCTGACTTCAGACTATACTACAAAGCTACAGTAATCAAGACAGGATGGTACTGGCACAAAAACAGAAATATTGATCAATGGAACAGAATAGAAAGCCCAGAGATAAACCCATGCACATATGGTCACCTTTTTTTTGATAAAGAAGGCAAGAATACACAATGGAGAAAAGACAGCCTCTTCAATAAGTGGTGCTGGGAAAACTGGACAGCTACATGTAAAAGAATGAAACTAGAACACTCCCTAACACCATACACAAAAATAAACTCGAAATGGATTAAAGACCTAAATGTAAGGCCAGACACTATCAAACTCTTAGAGGAAAACATAGGCAGAACACTCTATGACATAAATCACAGCAAGATCCTTTTTGACCCACCTGCTAGAGAAATGGAAATAAAAACAAAAATAAACAAATGGGACCTAATGAAGCTTAAAAGCTTTTGCACAGCAAAGGAAACCATAAACAAGACCAAAAGACAACCCTCAGAATGAGAGAAAATATTTGCCAATGAAGCAACTGACAGAGGATTCATCTCCAAAATTTACAAGCAGCTCATGCAGCTCAATATCAAAAAAACAAACAACCCAATCCAAAAATGGGCAGAAGACCTAAACAGACATTCCTCCAAAGAAGACATACAGATTGCCAACAAACATATGAAAGGATGCTCAACATCACTAATCATTAGAGAAGTGCAAATCAAAACTACAATGAGGTATCCCCTCACACTGGTCAGAATGGCCATCATCAAAAAAACTAGAAACAATAAATGCTGGAGAGGGTGTGGAGAAAAGGGAACACTCTTGCACTGCTGGTGGGAATGTGAATTGGTACAGTCACTATGGAGAACAGTATGGAGGTTCCTTTAAAAATTAAAAATAGAACTACCATATGACACAGCAATCCCACTACTGGGCATATACCCTGAGAAAACCATAATTCAAAAAGAGTCATGGGCTTCCCTGGTGGCGCAGTGGTTGAGAGTCTGCCTGCGGGATGCAGGGGACACGGGTTCGTGCCCCGGTCCGGGAAGATCCCACATGCTGTGGAGCGGCTGGGCCCATGAGCCATGGCCGCTGAGCCTGTGCGTCCAGAGCCTGTGCTCCGCAACGGGAGAGACCACAGCAGTGAGAGGTCCGCGTACCGCAAAAAAAAAAGAGTGATGCACCACAATGTTCATTGCAGCTCTATTTACAATAGCCAGGACATGGAAGCAACCTAAGTGGCCATCAACAGATGAATGGATAAATAAGATATGGCACATATATACAATGGAATATTACTCAGCCATAAAAAGAAACAAAATTGAGTTATTTGTAGTGAGGTGGATGGACCTAGAGCCTGTCATACAGAGTGAAGTAAGTCAGAAAGATAAAATCAAATACCATATGCTAACACATATATACGGAATCTAACAAAAAAATCGTTCTGATGAACCTAGGTGCAGGACAGGAATAAAGACACAGACATAGAGAATGGACTTGAGGACACAGGGAGGGGGAAGGGTAAGCTGTGACAAAGTGAGAGAGTGGCATGGACATATATACACTACCAAATGTAAAATAGATACCTAGTGAGAAGCAGTCGCATAGCACAGGGAGATCAGCTTGGTGCTTTGTGACCACCTAGAGGGGTGGGAGAGGGAGGGTGGGAGGGAGATGCAAGAGGGAGGCGAAATGGGGATATATTTATATGAATAGCTGATTCACTTTGTTATAAAGCAGAAGCTAACACACCATTGTAAAGCAATTATACTCTAATAAAGATGTTTAAAAAAAAACAACCCACTTCGTGTCTTTACTATTCTCATTTAACTGTCGACTGGTGAAAATTTTGGCATGAACTTGCAGTGTCTGCTGTTCCATCTCTGAAGTTTCTGTGCTTTATTCTCTATCATTCATGCCTACATCATTCCATCATCCAAATGAGACAAATCAAGGCCCTCCTATATACCGGGTATCGTGGTCAGAACATTCATCTTTCGTGTTCCAACAGCACGATTGAAGCAGTCTACCCCTAATCGATTAGGACTCAATAAGCAATAGTTCCACTGCATGGAACCAAACTGGATAAATATCACAATAAAAGCTGATCATTTTAACAAGAATTTCATGAAGAAAGAGTTAGGTCCACAGAATTATCAGTTTGCTTAATGGAAAAAAAATGACAGGATTTTTTTAGAGTATAAGTTATAGAAATGCAACCGTGCCTACGTGATAGCAGTGTAGCATTCTAGAAGAATTAAAATAATAGAACATATCTTATGGAAGAGATTTAATTTTTAAAATCAACTAATGTTAGAGGCAATATCTGTACTCTGCACACTGAAAAAAAATTCAAGCAGTACGAAAGAGCATATGGTGAAAAGTCTCTCTTCTTCTTCTGAACCCCAGTTTCTCAAATCCCCTCCCCAGAGATAACTACGGCAACTATGGTTACCAGATTTTTGAGTATCTTTCCATAGATAGTCTATGATTATGCAAACACGTATATCCTCATTTTTTCTTTTTTACAAAAATGATAGCATACCATATAGGCTGTTCTCTATCTCGCTTTTTAAAATTAATAGTTTTGTCTTAAGGTTGGTCCACGTCAGCAGTGAAGGATCTGCCTCATTCTTCTTAACTTTGTGTAGTATTTCATTGTGTGGTTATACACAAACTATTTAACCAATTGTCGTTTAAGGTTTCTTACAGTCTCTTGCTATTGCAACCAGTAATACGGCCCACGTAGGTACACTTCTGTAGGATGTCTTCCTGGAAGTCGAGTTCTAAGCTCAAGGCTGCTTACATATCTGGTACTCTCCCTGCCTTTCAACAACAATTTGGAGATTTTAAGTGATCCATCCTGTTCACCACCTTGCCACTTGGCTCTTCTCCAGATTTGCTGACCCTAGTTCCTTTTATCCTAGAGATTCTTAACCCTGCTGCCCATCAGCATCATCATGGGGTTTTTGAAAATACCAAGACCAATCTCAGAGATTCTGTTTTAATCAGTGATTCTACTGTATAGCTGATGAGGTCTAGTTCCCAGTCCTACTACTCCTTTTCAGGTCATCCTTCAGCCTGTCCTAGGCAGAAAGTAACCCTAAACAGTGAAGAAAGCACAATAAATTGCTCTGCTGAGTCATTTGTAAGAAAGTCAATTATTTATATGATAAATACATAAATTATTTATATTCCTTCAGGACAGATTAGAGGTTCCTCTTTCTTTTTCCTTGCTCTTAGCTCCCTCTTTCACCCCTTAACTGCTTCACCTTAAATAGCCCTAGAGATGTTGCTGAGTCCTCTGCTGTCTTATTAAATATGGGCTGAAAAATCAGTATTAGTAGAGGTAAGGAGAAAAATCAGGAGTGGAGTACAAGAGTCCATTATGATCTGAACTCCTTGCTACATAGCTGTTAGAGATCCTTGGTTTTTCTGCTTTTTACATAGATATATACATATATATATGTGTATATATATATATTTCATTCTGTCTTGCCTTTCTTCTCTCCTTCTCCTTTTCTTTTTCATGCTTCTGTTTGTCACTTCTTTAAACAATATAGAAACTCATTGCTGCGAGGATCAGATTGTGGCTGATAGTATCCAGTCTCAATAATTCCTTAGTTTTTGTGTTTAATGGGGTGAAGTCATTATGTAAGTTTCCCTGTGCTTAATGTTGCAAAGCACCTATCCTTATTCTTCGACAGCCATTCATGGTTAGAAGCTCATCGGCTCCAGAGGAAAGCCGATGAAATACGTTAACCCTTTGCTTTAGCTGTTCATTTACAGATGCGGGAAGCTCCGGTTGGGGCGTCTTGATAAAGCTGCTTTATAGCAATTAAGCTAGCTGCTGTAGGAAATTAGTTCCAGCATGTTTTATGGGCAGCTACAATTTTGGTTCAAAGGAAGGAGTGGGTAATCTCAGCAATTCCAAAAGGGTAATATTACAAGCAAATTCCGACACATTTCCATCTCATTGCTGTTTTCAGAGACCACTGACTCCTCACGTCTCTGTGCTTCTTCCTGTGTAATAAATTAATAAGATAACAATAACGGATGAACTGGGAAGTGATGGGGGTGGAAGCTGTTCTCTGCTGGGAGTGGAATGATGTGCCCTTAGTATGATAAGCCGATTCCATTCCATTAAATCACAGATCTGTCTCCCCTCTGTGTATCCCACATGAACGGCTGAAGAAAAATCGTGGAATTGCTAACACTCGCTGCAGCTGTCAGGAAATGATACTAATTAGTTTAATTTGCAATAACACAAGCACTTAACTCTCCAAATAATCTAAGTTAGTAAGTCAGTTTTTATATTATGACAATGACATGTTTAAGAGACTTTGGAGCACTGCTTTTTTGACCTTTGACACACATTTCTGATAAAGGAGCACATCAAAGATGTTTTGTTTTCCTTCTCCATGATTCTTTCATCTGTTTCAGTGCAAATTATTTGATCAATGAGACGGTTTGGTAGCCTTCCGTAACAGAAAAGAAGCTGAGATTGATGTCTTAAAAAAGCATACATTAGCCAAAGGATTATATTTGCAAAAAGAAACTATTAGTATACCAAGCGGATGACACCTCTTAGGTCACTAAATCCCCTAGAATCCATGGGTTCACATTTAATTCTATGCATTGTTTCCCTTTGCCCTCTTTTGGTGACTGTCAGCTTGGGAAAGGGGAGCTCAGCTGGTGAGTTTCACTTTCTCCTCTTATTTCATTTCTTTCCTATTTCTCAGGCACAGCGGCTGCTACCGTTTCTGCTCCTTCCCCTGGCAGGCGAATGCTTAATGTCTCTCTCTCCTTTTGCTTTTCCATACGTTTGGTAGCAACAACTCTTTCGGAAGTCCAAGGGGAAAAAGCTCTCAAAAACCTTCTCCTCCATGTTACACGATCTTCATTTGGGGTGTCCCCGGCTCCCTCCGACTAGGGAGTTGGCCGTTGGGCATGCTTTCTGTTTCTTTCGAGTTGCTCCTTTCTTTGTGTCCTATTCATTTTCATTTCGCACAAAACCAGGGGTTTGTGGCTGCCACAAAGCACACGAACAGTTCTGAACAAGTCCAGACCTGAATGGAATCCTCGTCCGATTATCTGTTTAGATCGGGGGAGGTGATCTAGGTGAACTGAAAGCTCTGCTCTCAGGCCCCTGGGCTACAAATAGCTCTATATAAAGGTTTGCTCTTTTCATCAGAGCTTCAATCTCTCAGTCACGTTCTTATTTTTTTTTTAAATTTCATTATAAAGCTTAACCCTGGTCTGTGAAGCCTGTTAAGACCTTGGAAAGAGAAGCATCAGGAATTTCTGCTGTTATTCAAAGGGGAGAAACGTTGTCTGGCCTCTTGGGGCAATTTTATTCATAGCCACCCAGGTTTGAACTCAGAAAGCGATTTTCAAAGGAAGGGTTGGATTTAAGTTTCCCCTTCCCCTCCCAATTGTGGTTCTGAGGTAAAAGCAAAGTGCTACTTTCTCCTGGAAGATTTAACCCTAGTCAGTGAGAGCTAAATTTAAGATCAAGCATCGGATGGCTGTAGGATACTGCTCTGCTAAGTCTCGCTTTTTAAATCAATTACTGGGGAAACAAGAACACGTTTTACAGTTTAAAAAATCTGCAACATTCAGATCTCTTTTTCAAGGGATGTATAAAATTGATGTCAAATCTAAAAATTCATTCCAAAAATGGATCAGATACCCTTGAAATGGGGAGGGGGATGGCGGGGCAGTGCACAATGTCCAGGGAAGCTTATTAACACAGATACTAAAGAGTTTCAGCATTTTCCCAATTTGGAAATTCTACCTCATTGGCGCGTGTATCACTGAAGCCACTACAGCTAACATTCTGTCAATGTTTCCATTGTAAATAAGCCTCAGTATTGAAAGCTTTATAATTTGGTTATAAAAATTTGCTTTCTACTAAAATTTGACAGGATACACAAGATCCAATTGTCCCAGAAAGAGATTGTTTTAAAAACATTTGGGAGGAATAAAGAAAGAAAGATTAACATTTTGTGAAATGAGAATCGGAAATTTTATACCATATTTTTTAGCAGTCTAAACAGTGACGTATTTAGATAAGTCTTGGCCCCAAAGTAAAATTTTAGAAAGAATTCACTTATCCACTGGTAACTGCTGGATAAATATGTCTCCAGTGTCCCCTTCCCCCTGCCCCCAACGTTCAGGGGCATCTTAGGGGGTTTTTAGTGATATAGAGAAATAGAGACTATATATTTATAGACTAATATATCTAGACTATGGGGGGAAAGGTGCTAAGGCTTTCTTTCCCCTTGCTCTAAACTTTGCTTTCCATTGTCTATTTTATTTTATTTTCCCCACACATTTCAAGTAATTAATACCAAGGACCTAGGTTACTAATTGCCATTCAGTCTAAGGGTAACTCCCATAGGTTTACTAGATTTAACTAAAATAATGGTAATGGAGAAACGTTTTTTTAAAAAAATGATAGGGCATCAGGAATTCAGGAATCTACCCAGGGTCCTGCTGCCAGCTGGTTGAGTGACCTTAGTCATATCATCTTATCTCTGTGGAGACTTCAGTTTTCTCAACTGTAAAATGTGAATGTTGACATTCTAGCTCTTTGCTCCTATCAGCATGATTTTGTCATTTTAGGTGGAAAGGGGATGGTTTATGGAGGCTCAGAGTTCCATCAGAACAACTTGTAAACATCGCCTGTTGAATTAGCAGAACTAGTGACTTTCCAAATGGTTTGGGGAGGGCGTTTCTCTCATAGAACCCCCAAGCTTTCTAGGGAATGCTTTGGGTTTAAGCTATACATATTTAGCTATACATATGGCTGTAATGATTGGATAATAACAATGCCTG
Organism: Mesoplodon bidens; assembly: GCF_964165515.1. Classification (NCBI taxonomy): domain Eukaryota; kingdom Metazoa; phylum Chordata; class Mammalia; order Artiodactyla; family Ziphiidae; genus Mesoplodon; species Mesoplodon bidens. Next base: position 77,592,447 of record NC_138165.1, read on the forward strand.
TGTAAACTGTATATTTTATGAAGCACTTTTGAATATACACTCTTGTTTAATTCTCACAAAGCACCTACAACATACGTATTGTCTCCATTGTATAGACAAGAAAACTAAGATCAACCAGATTCAGTTTCATGGCCAAAGTGGTAAGTGCTGGGGCATCTGAAACTAAAGTTCGTCTTCTTTCTGCACACTGCTCCCTAACTTTAATTTCTATGAGAATGTTCATTTAGTAGAACTTATTTTTCTTTAAAAACATATGAGGCGTGTCTCTATGTGTGTGCATGTCCGTGTGTGAACAGGTGCTTTTGTCTTTGTCCCACAGCTCTGATATTCTTAAAAGAGGCAGCAAAATATCCTTGTGCTCCACCTCCGAGCCTCCGTCTCAGTCAACGTTCAGATATTGGGATTAATGTTTAGCTACAGGCCTGCTTCATTTCAGCTGCCAGGAGGCTCTCTTTCTTTCTCTCTGGCTTGTTCAGCCACTTCAAGGTAGACAAGAAATACAGAAGCTCTTAGATCCTTATAGCTGAGTGAGATTTTGACATTATTTAGGCCCATAATCTCATTTTTCCAGAAGAAGAAACAAAAGCCCCAAAGACCTGAGACTTCATGCAGCTGGCTGGTGGAAGGTCGGGGACCAGAACGTAGTCTCTAGTGTTAGACCTAGCATCATTCCCATGACTCATGGCAGCCTCACCATCTTCACTTAGTCCAATCGGACCTTTGCAGAGAAAGGTCATAGAGGCCTATTTAAATGAGTGGATTGAGTTACTTACTTAAGGTCTAGCGAGGGCACCTAAGACAGTCAGGCGTGGCTGTGGTTTACGAAGCTATCTCTACTCAGATCTTCACACATTATGTGTATTCATCCCTCACAAGCACCCCTCTATTTTCCTCAGCATCATTCCCCTTCCTCCCCAAGTTCCACACTTTTCCCCATTTCCTTCCGTCCCACTCCAACATATACACATATGTGACATAATGACCACTTACCAACATTTGCAAATCTTACTTAGTTCTTTAAGCTTATGAACATATAATTCTCAACACTCTGATCTCTAAAACATGAAAGAAATTCAACCTTTAATTCAACACAGCTGACTAAGGGTTCTTCATGTTCAGAAAAAACAAAAAAAAAGCTCTCTCTGTTTTCAACTATGGTACCCAAACTGACAAAAAAGATGAGTTCTGTGACTTGCTAAGATTACAGTAGGACAGGGGAATGGAGTAGGGGAATAACGTAAAGGGAATGGAGACCAAAGAACTATCTTTTTAGAGTGAATGAAGCAGAAATACTCTATAGAATGCAAGATGTACCTCAATATTTCTAGTCAAATATTCAAGGCCTCAGTTTCAGAAAGAAACAAAAAAGAACAATGCATTCCCTTACCAGAAATATTCAGCAGTTTTGCATCATAAATCAGTTGTTTGAAACCAAAAAAACCTAGCTATTATCCTCTCTTATTACAACAGCGACCACAATAGTGCAGCGAAACTGACATTTTGGTCTTCTCTGGGGGGTAGGGCCAGACCTGCTGGGAATGGTACCCACAGTGGACAACATTCTGGTTTTGCTTCTTAAATACATTATTATTCAAAACCTGCTGTGATCCAGATAACATCCCTTGTTTCTAAGAGATATCACTTGCCTTTGTGATTTTGTCTACATGTCAGTATCACACAAAATATCCACTGGACAAAGGAATCTCGATGTCACTTTCACTTCCTTGAGTCCAAGAGTTGCACCGCATTTGTTAAGCTCTCTCTGGAAAACAACATGGATAGGGTGGATATTTGAAGGGACGGAGTTCTTTCCTCACCTTTACTTTAGAATCTAGATCACTCCCCCAAAATTCACTGTAATGGAGCCCCTCGCAATTGGGACCCTATAGCTTATACCCTGACCTTTACGGCAGAAAAGTGTAATAGAAAAAATAAGGGATGGCTTCTGTTGGCTTGTGGGGCTGTGGTAAAAGCATGCTGTGTGCCGCTAGGAGATGAAAACTTAGTTGGAGGTTCACAGTTATTTCTGACATGGACCCCAGAGGTTCTTTAATATTTGCAACTGATTAACTTCATGGGGCCCACTTCTTCCAAAGCAGAAGGCCCTTTGCTTATTGAGGTATACAGGTGATCTCTATCTGTGACTCTCCCCCTTTTACCAAGACCAGCTTTAAAGGTTAAATGTGTTTGTTCAAAATGCCTCCTCCCCCTCCAAGTCACCAGGGCTGCTCACTGTAACCAGTAATTTAGAAACAATAAGAACACTTTTCAGTAGAATTATAATGCGGTTGTCTGATACCCAGAATGCCCCCTTGTCAAAGCTTCACTTATAATCAGCATGAGAAATGCAGGGTTAGCTGGCAGTGGCCTTGGAGAAAAGAGTAGGTGGAAGGGGGAGCTTGTGCCACATCACTGCCTGCCTGACGGAACCTCGTTCTTTCCCCCTTGAACACATCAGTACAGAATTATCCCAATCTAGGCACCACCACCCTTCAACGTGGTTTGCTGTCACCTTTTCTGGCACAAGAAATCAACACCAGATGTGCCAGGACTTGAGTAAGAAAATAGAGATCACCGGGTACTTTGTAAAATGCTCAAAACTTACCCTAGGGCTTACACATGATTAAATGAAACTATGTCAGGATTCATGCTTCAACAGAGTCTAACACATAGGAAAATTCCATCTCTTAGTGTCAATAAATAAAATTTTCAAATGTCCCCAGAAATTAATGCACAATAGCTAGATTTACTCTATCTCTCATGTTACTGATTAAAACTCATAATACTGATTAATTACTGCCTATTTCAATGGAGTCTATATTAAGATGAGACAAAGGCATTCAAATTTTCATCTGCAGAGGTCTGAAGGTTGTTGTGGGGTTTTTTTGTTTTGTTTTTTTTTTGTTTTTTTGTGGTACGCGGGCCTCTCACTGTTGTGGGCCTCCCCCGTTGTGGAGCACAGGCTCTGGACGCGCAGGCTCAGCAGCCATGGCTCACGGGCCCAGCCACTCCACGGCATGTGGGATCTTCCCGGACCGGGGCACGAACCCGTGTCCCCTGCATCGGCAGGCGGACTCTCAACCACTGTGCCACCAGGGAAGCCCGGTTGTTGTGTTTTTTAAGTGTCTTTCCTTAGAAACATGAAGGTCAACCTTACTTTGATGATATGAGACCGAGCATTGGGAGGACTGGAAGCTGTCAGCAGGTGTTAGGTTACTCTGCACAACAACAGGGCTTAGTTCCAAACCTGCACTCCATGCAGTTCTGGTCACTATATCTCAAGAAATACAAAACGTACTGTAAATTTATCCATAAAAGGATATGGAAAAGAATCCTGGGTTTTAAGGGGTTTCTCTGCTGAGATTAGACTGTAAAAGTAGCACATTTCTCTCTGGAAAGATGAAAGCTGATCAAAGTTAAATCATGAAAGGTGACAATACCCACTTATCTAAGCACAGATTACCAGATCTATGAGAAGAATAATTTTAGATCAAATAAAAAGAAGTTCAAGTTTCAGAGTATTCTTAAAAACCTTGTTATCTCAAATCTTTGTGAAATTCGTTTATTGAGTTTAGATGGGATCACAGATGTCAGTTTCTAACTGGTGGTGATGGGAAGGTGGGGTTACCTGGGGAATGTCTTTTTAATTTTCTTATGTGCTCTCATGAGGATGACAGTAGCCCCTGACACCCCAATCTACTGGAGATGCGTGGAAGGTCTGACACAGGATGGTATTCCCTTTGTTCCCATGACTTTGAGGAAGAGAAAGGAAGACTCGTATAATTTCATTGAGCTTTCAGGCTACAGTGGTACGGAAACAAGAGCCAGGAGGCATTAGCAGAAATAGGAATAGTCCACAATACATCATTTATCACAGTATTGTTACAATGGCTATTATTATTTCCCTTACAAAAAGGAATGATGTTTAGGTCTGAAAGATCTTGCTAATAACTTCTATATAAATGCAAGAATTGTAGGAAGATGCATTTTATTGAATGCATAAATAAAGGCTAAAATAAAAGCTTTGGTGCCATTTTCTTTGCCTTAGTCACTGGAAGCCTAAGGATCATTAATGCAAATTAAAAATAACAACAGTTAAAAGTGTATTAAAAGGCATATTCAAGGATAACATAGCCTTGACCTTTGGATGCCATTTAGGGTATTTTGTCACTTGGGCCTTCAGACCGGTCCCGAGGACTGAGAGACAGAGACAGAAATTTGAATGTGTCCCCCAGGGGCTACTTTGACTGAGGGCCACCACACTTGGAGAGCGTGGGAGAAGAGTGACAGTGCTGCTGGGGGATCACCTGGCCCCCAGGGCTCTCCAGCCAGTTCCTGGACTTCTGGAGACCTGGAAGAATGAACACATAGTTTCTTCACAGCCTCCTCTTCATGAGGTCCTGCTGGTGTATGATACCAAGATAGACCCCAGGATTGGTCATTGTCACTCTGGTCCTCAGCTGCAACTAGTCAGGCTAACAGGTGTGCGGGGTTGGGGGGGCACTTTTTAATGACTTTCTAGCTCCTGAAAGAGCCTGATGCCTGCTTCTTCCCTTGAAAGTTAAATGCTCTTTATAACAAGCTGACTATGAGTAAAAGAGAAGGAAAACAGAAAAGCAGCTGGAGATTAGGAAGTCAAGCAATGCGTCCCCTTCCCCCCACCATCCTATGGGGGAAATGGAGTATCATTCAAACCAGTAAAGCCTAGAAAGTATTTTATATTTTCCTTTGGGTTTGAACTTTGAGATGTTATCGTTTGGAGTGCTACCCTGGGCCCCACTGTATTAAGGATTTTAATCTGCGAAGATGTTGGTAGTGGCTCTGAATGTCTTATTTTAGGGAAGTTATAAAAGTTGGTTTCAGCAGTACTAGGGCCCTGGGGTCCCTCTGACCCTCAAACTCCTGACTCAATTCACATCACCATTCTAGTAGGGCTGCCTCTCTGGTTACATGGTGTTGGAAACCTAGGCCTCTTTTGACAATTGCTGAGAGTCAGCAGGGTGAAATAGTCCATAAAGTGATTTTTTTTTCTTCTAAATGTTAACTAAAGGTACCTTCTCTCTGCCGCTGCCCTAACTACCTCACTAATTCTGGAAGCAACGTCATGCTGTTAAGGAAATAGCTGATTTAAACAAAGCAGGAGTATTTTTAGAACAAAAAACCAACCCTATTCATGATATCTAATTATGCAAACTGTGAACAAGAAGATGCTAGTCGTGCATTAGCTGAGACTTGAGTCCTGTTATAATTTGCTCTTTTTTCGCAGCAGAAAGCGGTTCTTTTCTGTCGCATTCCTGCCTTAGCGCAGCTCGGCGCTTTGGCAGACGCGGTGCAGGTCACCGCAAAGTGTCTCTGTTGCCGCGGTAGACTGCAGTTAGGGAGCGTGGCAGGATAATGTATTGTAATGCAGATTACGGTGGTTTGCTGCTGCGTGATTCACAGATATGATTGCATCCAATTTCAGAAATAAGTGGAACCGTCTGCTCTTTTGTGTTCGCTGAAAAGCTGTTCGACGGCATTCAAATGACTTCTGCCTTTGGCACCTAGAAATAGAGAAAAGAAACCCACCCATATCACAGCAGTAACTTTCCCCATTGTACCCCTCAAATTCAGCACCATATTGGTTTTTACAAGAATCGTAGTTCTTTTATCTCTCCTCCGAAAAACAGCGTGGTTCGACGTTTTGGGGAGTGGGTATATTTTGTTTTATTAAATTTTCTCGTCTCTTCCTCTTGGAGAGGGACCCCGCTAAACGTTCGTTTACCTCACTCTCTCGTGGTTCTGTAACAATGCTCTTCCACTTTTAGAAGAAAACATCTCTGTGTAAACCCTTCAGTGAAAAGTTCCTAAGGAATGACTTAGCTTCTCGCTAGCTGGTCACTTTTATAAGGCCTGTGGATCACTAGAGACTTTGTAACTGAGAAGTAATTACACCTTCGATTATTAATCAGATCCATTTAGGTTGTTGATTTTTTATCAATTGGTAGGGTTTTGTTGAACTTTCCAGCTCCCAGGACTCCACTTCTAAGGGAGGTGGGTCTCCAAAAGCAGACGAATCATGCACACTTTTCCTCCTCTCTGACCACACACAGTCCTGTCCCTTTTATGAAATCAGCCTCCCCAGTTTGAGTTTGCATCCCCTTAATTATGTGCTTTCTTAAATGTTTGTTTTCCGTTGCTCTAACTTTGGTTTTGCATATCGCTCTTAAAAAGCCCACAGAAACAAGTTAACTATACTTTTCATTCCAAACAGAAATTAAACCTAGGTAACAAACCCTTTGGCAGGAAAACAGTGGGGTTTCCCAATGAGCCACATGAACACAGAGGCTGTTGGAAGCCAGCAGAGTCACTTGGGACCCACAGAGCACAGAGGTTATGGTGAGGGGACATTTATCAAAAAGGTCTGTGAAGAAGCAATCCACGCTTTAACACTGACACTATTTTGTTCAGACTCGTTATGTGATAAAACCAATCACAGGCATTTTTCTTTTCCTTACTTAACACTTAGAAAAAATCAAAGCTGCGTGTAAGCACAAGATTAGGATGTGCAACCAGAGGGGAAATTTTTAAACAGAGGCACCTCCTTTAGCCTGACTGACTCTTCATAGAGGCTAGCCCTATTTCCCCAAGCTGGAGGTTTTATGATGGTCAGGCTTTACTGGACCCACAATAAATATGAATCTATGTAACCACGAGCTCTCCTAAGTGGAGCTGTTATATGACTCTATTTTCTGGTATGATCTTTAGACATTATCCTTTAAGGTTGATTCAAGTGATATTTCACTTGGCTGGATGAGAGCATAAGAGATTACAATTCATGTAAAATTCTACCAGGTTTTTTTTAGATACAGTTGTTCATGCTGTAAACTCCAAAACTGTCTGATGCCTGGGTCATTTGTACAACAGTCTTCATTGATCTTCACCAAAAAGAGCAAAAGGACTGTCGGGCTATAGTCAGAACCTTTGGTAAGATGTCAAAGGAGACTTCCTCTCCAGCACAATGATTATCAGAAAGCACCTGACAGGTATCCTGAGTCTCCAAGATGGAAGTCCCCAGCATCCCTCTGCACCTACAGACTAAAGTCTCTACTGGGGAGAGAACAAAATTATCTCGTTGGTGTGAAACTCCAGGTGGGAGAAGAAGCTTGTTAGAAAAAAAACTTTTCAAAGGACAGAGGATTTGTTTCCCTTTATATTTTTAAACTAATTATACTAATTAAATATCTGTTCCTCTTATTCTAAGTATTAATAGTCTAATTTTAAAGGAAAACACCACAACCTAGAAGGACTTGGAGAAATGTATAACTCCTACAAAACTTTTTCCCACCTTCACTTTGTAAATCTGCTTAGTTTGAGACACAAAGCCAGGAGAGAAGCAATATGGCCAGGAGCGGGGCCAGGAATTAGTTTCTAAATTCCAAATCCTTAATTCCGTGAAAAAAAAAATCATAAGTTAAACTCTTTCTGAGACACAGTAAGGAAAAAAGTGTTCTTTATTAACTCAATGATATAGCTTTACTGTAATGCTGAGGTGACGTCAAGAAAGTAAATGGGACAAGAGCCCAAATCCACAGAAACAATAGTACTTTGAATTGGGAGCTAAGGTTCCCTCTTGGCATCACTTACTAGCGAAAGCCTCAGTTGTACCATCTATAAAATGGGGAGTTATTCTACTGTCCTCACAGGAATACAAAAATGAGCATATATTTCTATGCTAAGCACGTTTCTCTAAACGTGCTTAAAAATATATGCTATTTTAACCTACTGCACACCGTTGGGCCCAGTGCACACAGCTCGAATTTAAAAGTGGAAAGGGCACCAGCAAGGTGATGTTAGCAGGACAGGGTTCTGCAAATTCCATGGCAACCATCAGAGGAATGATAACAACATTATTAGTTATGCCCAAGGAAGTGTACTTCATCACCTTGTAATGTGCACAAATAATATTGTCCACAGTACAGAGGACGTTGTCCGTGGAAAATCTAGAGCAGGAGTTGTATGTCATCTCTTTCCTTGCTTCACGTAGGGGTAGCTTTCTTACCAGCATGGTCAGGCCTGAGCTTGCATGTGTAAGAGCATTGTGTGGAAAGAGGTCTTATCCTCCAGACACAGGAGAGGAACAGCTTCACCTTCAGTGAAGACTTAAGTCCATGCACAGTATTACGAACTGGTCTGCAGAAGCCTTTTGAGTTGACACTTTCCTGCCTCTTCCGTGCCTGGCTTAGACCACATGCCAGCATTACTTAGGGAAAAAAAGACCATGATTCCCCATCATTGTTTTTGAGTAATGAATGGGCAATTACCAAACTCTTCTGGAAACTCCTGTCTTCTCAGAGCCCTAATGGAGCATTTGATTCCGAGTATTGGGAACATAAATAGCAGTGAGGGCGCCCACATATCTCAAAGGCTGTAGAAATTATATTGCACAACTTAAACCACCAGAAGTTAAATGGCTTTCTGAAAGGATACTGCTGGGATATTTTTCATCACTTTTATAATATTTTTTTCCTTGCTGTCATTTAAAATAGATCTTTGGAAACTTGAAACTTAAATCTGTTTCCTTACCAAAAGTTTTCTTTTCAGCGTGCACATACACACATATAACTGCTTTGTTATTTTAGGATCACTCATGGACTGGTGGCACTCATTTTTTTTTTAATCAAAAAAACACATAAAAGCTTTCTCTCCACATATTTTCCCCACACACACTGCATCTTGCAATGGTAAATTAAAGCCATGTAGACAAAAAAAAAAGAGAGAGAGAGGTCCTTACTTACTATGTAGAAGCAAGGATGATGAGAACAGATCTTTTTCCAGATAAGTATCCATTATCGTTATTATTTTGGATATTTCTCTAAAGACAATTTTATAAAGCAAACATATGAAAAATAATTGTATTAGGTGAAAGGTTTATTTAATGTTTACAGCCAGAGCTCATAGCAAAAACAATTTTTTCACTCCATATTCTTTGTATAAGAAGGCCAGCCAGTAAATCTGATTTTCATAATAGCTTGGATTCACATACATTGTTGGTGAAAGTCTACGAAAATATGCTTCGTATTAGCTCTGTTAACTTTATATTCAGTTTTTCTTTAAAACAATTTAATTGCATTTCCCATTGTTTCTATCGCACTCTTATATAATTTGTGTTCCCTTTGGTAGCTAAAATTACACCTGTAACTGTCCAAAACTATTAGTAGAGTCAGCTTAGCCTGTGGGATAAAGTATCTGTCTTGTATTTCAGACAGATTGTGTTCCAACACCATTGTGGTCAGATTTTTATTAAAAATTCTTCATATTTCTTTTCTCTCTGTGCCAAACAGATCGCTACATTTTCAACACTTAATCATCTTCCTCATCTAAAAATATTTCCACATTAAATGAAAATATTTAAACTTCTTTTTGATGCAGCAAAACTTAGAACAGTGTACAAAGTCTGGTTTTCATAAAGTTTTATAAAAGGGTAGTGTGCGTATAGAAGCGAGTCCACTGCAAATAACTGTCCAGGTCAGCCCTGGAAGAAATGCAATGGTTAGCAGTGGAATGGTCCTTTTACTGCGATTTCGGGAAGCTAGCCCTGCCGATGTAAACTTGTGGCTTCCCTCAATGGAGATACTTCCTTCAGTGTCACAGAACTTTTCAAGCGCATTCATTAGATGGAGGAGGTACACCAAGATTTGACCCTCTTCCCAATGGCCCCAGGCAAAATCCTAATGACTTGCTGTTGTAACAGCTAGGGTCCAGTCAGTAAAATAGAAACCTCTCTGAGCATTGAGAACAAAGAATTTAATACAGAGTGTTGGTTACACTGGAGCTACAAGAGGGCTTTAAACCAACAAGAGACAGCTAGGAAATCCAGAGATTAACAAAAGCAGGAGCCAGGGCTCTCCTGGGTTGGAGGGGCAGGAGAGGAGGTGACACCAGCTAGAGCCGTGCAGGAGACCGTCACCGTCTGAGGCAGAAAGGGAGGGGACAGGGTGTCCCCTAGACCAGAGCTAGAAGGGACCGCAGCTGGGTCTGCACTTGAGAGCTTTAGAGCCCATGGTGGCCTCCTCCAATTGTGAGCTCTCCATGCTAGCCCTGGAGGCAGGAGTGCTTAGGGCTACAGGGAGGTACCTATGGTCTCAAAGCCTGCGCACCTGCTTCTAGGACCCTTTGTCTCAATGACCTGAGCCTAATCCCAGGGACCGTGCAGGCCTCTGGCCCCCACCTGCAGTGGGTCACACCTCCAGTGTGCTCTATTTGGGATAAAGAGGATGGAGCTTGGATGTTTGGACAGTGATCTAATAATAAAATATAAATATAAAATATAAATAATCAATGACGATATCAGCTCTGGGGAGCAAGTGGTACAGTAGTTAAGATTAAAACCAAGCTGGGCCTCAGTCTGGGTTCTGATATGCCTGTGTGACTGAGCAAACGTATTTAACATCTCTGTGCCTCAGTGTCCTCATCTGTAAAATAGGGATGTTAATAAAACAACCTTGTAGGGTTGGAGGGAAGTTAAGTGAAGTAAGTATGTGTGCTTGAAACGTCACAAGAAGCAACTGGCAGGCGAGAGGCCAGGCCAAAGTGGCACGAGGGTGAGGGTGGGGATAGGGATCAGGGCCACTTTTCCTGCATCACCATGTCCAGGCGTGGAATCCCTAGAGTCCAGCTAGCCTTCAGAGCTGATGCATAGGCATAGCTGATGAGGTAGGAGGACAGAGGGTGCTTTATTTAACAATCGGTCAGCTTGCTTTGTAACTCTTAAATGTTTATGCATATAGACATGTGGTATGGGGGCCTCCCCTTGACCTTTTACCTTGGACTCTGTAAGTGTTTGGGGTGGACCCAGGGAGGGGAGAGGTACGTTTGTCTTCTCCTTTCCTCTCACCTTGCAATCTCCCACCAGTACCTGTCACTGCCGAACCTGAGGATACGGGTTCCCTAGGACCCAGAGCAGAGCAGGGGAGGGTGAGAAGGGAACCCTTCTCAGCAACAGGATACTCAAACAGGTGAGTATCCAAGGTAGTCTGGACATAGATGCATAAAGGACTTAGAAATGTGCCTGAGGAAAGGGGAAACTCAGTTTATTTTATTTTAAGCCTCTAAATCCGGGAACAAACGAAGGCTGGCAGAGAGAGAGAAACATATGCAGTATACGACCTAATGTCACAGGGAATTTCCCTGTATTCAGGTGTTCAAGAAAAACTTGGATATTCTCTGATAACAAAACTCAATTGCAAGGATTTTAGGATAAAGTCCAGCTTTCTTTTCTCAGTGGATACTTTTCGGCACGAATGTCTCCTACCTCCCCATGGATCCTCTCTATGGAAGGACAAAGGTGCAGTGGGGAGCAGAAGCCTGGCAGCCTGGGGGACAGAGACCTCAGAGGGCTGCTCCCCCAGGCTGGCTGACATAATGTTTCACATATTTTGTGGTAGGAGGTCAACAAGTTTTTATAGATTAGCTATTTCCCCTTATTTTATTCTTGTTTGTAATTTAAAGCTTCTTACCTTTAATTTAATATCTATCCAGCAATCACTTATCAAATGCCCACTCTGAGCCCTGTGGTGGGCAAAGTACAGGGAGACAGAGGTGAATGACAAAGGAAACAGTGTGAGGAGAAAGCTTGTGGTCCAGGGGAAGAGGCAGATGAGTAATAGGTAATCACGATAAAATGTGATATAAACTGGAATCTACAAATGAACAGAGGGCTCACCTAGCTAATTCAATAAGTCAAGCAATAATTCTAAGTGGGAGTGCTTTATCCAGGGTTTGAAGGGAGAATGGAAATTTACTAAGTAGAAAATGCTGGGGAGAAAACATGTGCAAAGTAACAAAGTCTCAAAGGGCATGATGGGTTCAGGGACCAGTTAGAATTAGAGGTAAGTTGGGGAGAAAGGGAAGCTAAAAAGGGAAAGCTAGTAAGAGTCAGATTATGAAAGGTCTTATATGCCGTACCATGGAGGGTAGATAGTGAAGTGGAAATAGAAGAGGTTGAAGAGTGGATGGATTTATGTTTGACTCTTGAATCTGATTTTGCCACTTATTTGCTGTGTGATATTGGGTATTTAACTTCAGTTTCCTCATTAATAAAAGACAGATGGCCAATAAACATATGGAGGGGTGTCCCTTCATGAAAATGCAATTTAAACAATGAGATTTCTCTTCCCTGCCCCCTCACCGACCCATTGGGTTGGCAAAAATTAAAATGATTGAAAACATTATATGCTGGCATAAATGATGGAAAATGGCTACTCTTCAACATTATTGGGAGGACTGTAAATCACTGTAACTTATTGGGGAAATATTTGGAAATATCTAGATTTTTAAAACATTCCCCTAGGTTTCCTACCCTCTCCCCCAGTTACTGCACTATCTCTTGTGGTTTCCTTTCCTACATCCACACCTCTGAAGTAGCTCCTTTGTAGATAAACTCTCCTTCATTTACCTAATTTGAGCATGCCATCTCTTTCCCGTTAGTACACCGAATCAGCCCATAAAGCACGTGGCCACATGATGTGTTCTCAGTACACATAGATCCCTTCCCTCCTTCCCCTGAAGTTCTCAGGCTACATTTTGAATGTTATTAAGAACTCTTGAGTTTCTTCACAGAAGAGAGTGGCTTGATCTGCTTTGCTCTCTAGAAAGATGAGCCTGATGTCATGTAAAAAGGACTTTCAGATGGGAGAAGGAGAAGAGAGAATGACTTAACCATGGGGCCCTGCTCTGAAGATCTTCCTGCGGGAGACTCCTAGGACACGATGGGTGGTTGGTTATAGCATGGAACAGTCAGGGGTTTCTCCTGGTTCTGTGGCCTGAAAGAATGATAGATAACTTACCCTTAGGTGAAAAATGGGAACCAGGAAGAGGAAGCAGAATGAAGAAGTACGGGGCAGGAAATCTGAAGAAGCGGATAAGGGCTCACTTCCCTTCTCTCACCTTCTATTACTTTGTGAGAAGAGGAAAATGAGGGCGAGGATGCGGGAACACAACAAGTAGACAACAGCAGACTCAGAGAACTGCTGTGCAGGAATGTAGACAGAAAGACAGACGAAGGGTCCAGCCTCCTCTCCCTGCGTGTGAATGACTCCTCCTATTTCTATGTGCTGAAGATGATTTAACTCCCTGCCAGTCCAGTCTTTCTCTCCTGAGATTCAGCTACATACCAAACATTTCCACTCAGATGTCTCAAAGGAACCTCAAACTCGAAATGTCCCATCCTGGGACTTCCCTGGTGGTCCAGTGGGTAAGACTCCACGTTCCCAATGCAGGGGCCCCGGGTTCGATCCCTGGTTGGGGAACCAGATCCCACATGCGTGCTGAAACTAAGAAGTCCGCGTGCTGCAACTAAAAAGATCCCACGTGTCGCAACTAAAAAAAAAAAAAAAAAGATCATGCATGCCACAGTGAAGACCCTGAGTGCCACGATGAAGACCCAGCCCAACCTAAATAAATAAATATTTTTTAAAAGTCCCATATCCTGAGCTCATCACGTACCCCCAATCTGGTCCCCACCATCTCTATTCCCAGCCTGGGCGACAGCACCAGCATCTATCCAGGTCAGAAACACAGGAGCTCTTTTTCACACCTTACCCATCCTGTGCCCCCTAGTCAGTTACCAAATCATCTTGGTTCTATCCCCTAAACATCTTTTAAAACTCTCATTTCTCTCATTCCTCCTTTCATATCCTAGTCTGGCCTCTAGAATCTCTCTGTTGGACAACTGCAATAGCGTCTAACCAATATCTTCACTTTGTTCCTTTTGAGTCCGTTCTCCACATTGCTGTCAGAATGATCCATCTACAAGGCAAATGGGAGTATCTCATTCCCTAGTTGAGTGCTTCGATGGTTTCCCTTCATCCTAGTTTAAAGACAAAACTTCTTGGTGCTGATAATTGTCCCTCTCTGACCTCCTCAAGCAATTAAAAGTGAAGACTCTACTGCCAGAGTGCTGGTTTCAAGTCCTGGCTCTGTACTTCCCAGATGTGCGATCTTGTGGCCTCGATTTCCTTATCTCTAAAGTGGGGATAATAATAGCAGCTCCCTCACAGCATTGTACTGAGATGCTGGCCCAGACTGTAAATTCAGTGTCAGCTGTGAGGTCTCCAGCTTCATTGCTCACCACATTGCTTCTGTCTGCACGAGTCACACCGAACTCTTGTCTGCTTTCTCAGCTGAAAGCATAGTTTCCTCTACTTACATACGCACTGCTTCCTCCTAAGCCTTCATTCTTCCTTAAGGGTTTGTGTGGCTTTCACTAAGGCCTCTACCAGAAGGTCCCCCCTTTCCTTCCAAGTACACTCTAGGCACTTATTAATTAATTGATGGTGGAATAAATGAATACTAGTTTCCACATTTTATGGAAATTGCTTTTTTCATACTTTCCCCCACTGTAGGACACAATGTGTATGAAAGTTATCTTGTTCACCGCTGAATCCCAGTATTCAGTAGGGAGAATGGCACATAGTAGGTGTTAAATAAATATGTTGAAGAAATGAATACATTTGCCATCCTAGATGAGTACTGACTTTTGAAATCTACTTATATACTCAAATGCATCTATCATGAATCATAAAATTCTGCAAATTTTGCCAATTTACATTACAGTTCTTTTTTTTTTAATTTCATGTTCTCTCCAAGTTTCTTACTCTTCCAATACTCATCCTTTAATTATCATATATGTCAGATGATTTTGAACTTCATGTGGCAAAATGTTTTTTGATGAACTTTAAACCTTCTCTCTGATCTTGCTAATGCAGTAGACTGTATCAGGTTTTTATAGGTATGCAAAAAGTTACAAGCTAAAAGCAAGCCATTAGTCCAACCTCTAATATATAATTTCGAGGAAACAAAAATATTTCAATTATTCCCCTTTGTCCTTCAATGACTTTCTTCTATTAATATTAGTGAAATTGCTTTCCAAGTAAAGATCATCTTCACCTTACAGATAGCATGATATCTTTTATTGCAGTATATTAGAACACTGATTAACCATCATCTAAACTCTCCATCATCCAGCATTTATTTTTTGCTCTATACTTGAGGAAAAGAGTCCAAAGACAATGAAACAGATCAGTTTTAGCTAAACAACAAAAAAAGATTTGCAGCGTACATTCTATGGCAAGTGTCCATTAATGCATTAAAATGAACATTTTTTTCTTAAGAATGATGATTTATAGTATGCCAAGTCACCAAAGGTTCAATTTTTTCCTCCATTCTACCTAAAAGGGAGAAAAATGGAACCATCTATTTAGATTTTTCAATAAACACTGAAGCAAAAAGGGTTGCAGGTTTCACCCTCAAACAGAAAACCTGATTTTACCTTAACTCAATGCACCTTGGCAAATTGTGCTCTTATAATATTTTTTTCTATTACTTTGAATGACCACTTAATGAAGAAATGCATCTGATTTGCTCTAAGATACCTCTCACCGAAGAAGCACTCATTATGCACTGAATAAATAAATGAATGAACAAATAATATACATGAAGTTGGATCTGGCCCCTTTAGTAAGACATCTGTTTGACTCAAACCAGTTCTGCAAATATCATAAATGATAGTCAAATAGGTGACGCTACGTCAAGATGTTCGGAAGACTGAAGGAGAGGGAAACAACTCAAAACCTTGAAACCGAAGCTGTTAAATATTACAAGCACAGGCACGCCTTGCTAAACTCATTTTTCAGGACAGAAAAGCAGATTGTGGAATTATTCACGCCAAAGTAATCCTTGCTTAATTTAATCATCGAACTAGGTTTCCTAATATGGATATTTTCTTAGACTTCAGTTTGTTACGTAGCTAACTTATCTTCTAATAGACTATGTTGGTAATAAGAAAATGAACTACATGCTCTTGGCAGAGAGGTGACAGTTAGATCTGAAATACCCCACACAAACTTGGTACCCCCTTTTAAGTTCAGTAAGCTTGGGATACCTCTATAATGGATCAGAACTGAATGCCAATTGTAAACAGATGGTGAGCCCCCGGACCCAGCACGCTGCAGTGAGCACAGGCCACACTGTGCGTTATGGGGAACTGTCCACGGGCATCATCCGGAAGAAAACATGGGCCAGCGAGTTTTGAACAAAGACCACTTAGCTTCCTACTTTAGGACCTTCTAAATGCATAAATCCAGTTGGCTTCGCACAAGCAGAACTTAACACCCCAGTAGACTGAACACTCCATCCAGGAGAGGACCGCACCCTTCACAAGGCGTCAACATGCTACCCTGATGCTCTGGAAGATGAAATAGGAAAACAATGAAATGAGGTGTCTGATACTTGAAAGATCATTGGCCTTTCATTATCCACTGTCTCCAAACATGAACCGGGGTAAATTTCAAGGCAAGGAAAGCAACAGTTACTAGTTCATCAACTCTCCCTTCCCAGCAGCGAGTTATTCAAAAACAACAATGCCTTTCTAGGATAGGAAACCAAATTATTAAGAGCATTAAACACTAAAAGATTGCCACCCTTCACACTTCGCAGATCGTTTGTCTCACTTGTCAAACATAAGTTCATTTTTGACACTGATTTCTTAAATTTCCGCTGACTTGGCAATCCACAGGCACTTCTCACAAGCTCTGTAACATCTTAAAGATTTCACAGCTAAGCAGTTAGAAAGGATTTGGGGTTTAATTCAGCTCACCAACCTGTTTAAGAGAATAACGGAAATAAAACAATTTTCAGCTAAAGGCCTGAGAAGGCCTCTCTCCTTCTGAAAGACTCTTTGTATCAATGCCATGAATCAAATGGTTTGTCTAAGTGGTTATTCTGTACCACCAGTGAAGGCCCAGCAATGTGGCAGTGAATCACATTTAATAACTTGTGGTTAGCTGTCATGAACACTTAATTTGATGTTGAACACAAACCCTGCAGGGGCAGAAAGGGGCTGGGGAGGGGAGAGGTGGGTTAGGAGTTGGGGTGGCGGAGGGGAGAGAAAGCTAATATTCACTGAGATACCCGGGCTCCTTTCTCCCCTGAATCAGTGAAGGACAGAGGCGGGTCCTGTCTGCCGGGGTGTCCGCCACTGCTGTGCAGGGCGGCAGGAGAGAGTATTTGCTTTCCTGGCGTTTACTGTCCCCTTCAAGTTTTCCTGGGGTCCTATTCACCCCCCATAAGGAAGGCTGTCCCGGCCCTACAGGAACACTGCAGTCTTTTCCAGAATGCTATTGGAGGGCTGTCAGGCTGGCCAGAAGAATTCAAAGCGTTCCGGGAACCCACAAAAGATTTCTTGCAGTTTTTGAGCTATCTGGCAGGCAGTAGAAACCCCTCTTGTGTCAACTGCTAAACACTGCTGTCCCTGTGTCCTAGATGGAATGCGTCAAAACCCGGGAATATCACAGCTTCACATGTTGGCCATGTGTGCTGGCGGCAGCGGGCTCCAGCCATTTCGGACGTTCTTATTTGTCACCCGAGGAAAGCAGCTGTATCAGGGAGTTGGAGGACTTGGAAGGTGACCACAGGACCGGGACCTGTGATGAGCCTCTCCCTTCCGGCCGAGAGAGCAGGGGGCGCAGCGTGGGGACAGCAGGAGGACGCCTCCCACCGCGGTCACCGCAAGGTCTGCGACAGGCTGCCTACAGTGCCCACCGCAACAGCACCCTGCTCGTGCACTCTGTGTCGCAATCTGTATCTCAGAAGCACTTTACACACATTATCTCATTAATCCTCTGTCCGCTCACAATAGTTCTTTGAGCTACACAACGATTTCCTGTAGATTTCCCTACGTTGGTGTGAGAATCTTTTTAATGTACTTCAACTGCTACTTTGTAGTGACATGAGCCCAACAGTACATCCTGATAACTCCACATGGGTCTCTGCTCAGGACATCTGCTTCTGAGGAAAACGGAATTTGGCATTAAAAAATCAGTAGTCCTGGGCTTCCCTGGTGGCGCAGTGGTTAAGAATCTGCCTGCCAATGTGGAGGACACGGGTTCGGGCCGTGGTCCGGGAGGATCCCACATGCCGCGGAGCAACTAAGACCGTGCACCACAACTACTGAGCCTGCGCATTTGGAGCCTGTGCTCCGTAACAAGAGAGGCCGCGATAGTGAGAGGCCCGCGCACTGCGATGAAGAGTGGCCCCCGCTTGCCGCAGCTAGAGAAAGCCCTCGCACAGAAACGAAGACCCAACACAGCCCAAAATAAATAAATTAATTAATTAATTTAAAAAAAATCAGTAGTCCTGTTTTCGAAGTGCAAAGCAATAAGTGTGTTTTCAGGGAGTGTCGGTTTATTTTAAAGCAAAGCAAACTTTAATACATTTAAATAGAAACTAAATAAGTTGTAACACCTCTGAAAGCATTAAGCCTACTCTTGCGGTGCCGAGATGGTCGTGTAATTAGAGTCTTTATTGTTTTCCCACAGCACCTCACCACCATCCACCCAGGGCGGATACCACTTGCATTGCCTGGCCCAGTGTAACTGCTGGATAAATGTGCTGCACCAAATTCTTCAAACCGCTGACAAGAAGCATGTGAAAAATATAGATCTCTATTTTACATATTTTTAATTTATTTGTAGCTGTAACAGGAAAAATTTTTCCTGTTACAAAACAGCCCAAACCCATGGAATAATAGTAGCAAGCCTATCACTACCCCATGGAACACAACTGAAAAATGAGTCATTATCCATGAAATAAACACACAGGAAACCTCCGTATTCTAAAACTGCAGCAGGTACATTCAGATCAAGAATTATGGCATCAAGTTCCTTGGAGCAAACTAGTCCCCACAGTAAAATTAGGAAGAAAAAAAAAGCCACCACCACCACCACAACAAGAAAAATCATTAGAAGGTGTAGTTGTATGTGTTCACTTAGAAAAGACACTGAAGTCATAAAAAAAATTAAAAGATTTTAAAACTGGAAAAGACCTTAACGGGCACTTCTGGAATCTAAAAAAAAAAAAAGTGGTTCTGATGAACCTAGGGGCAGGACAGGAATAAAGACACAGACGTAGAGAATGGACTTGAGGACACGGGACGGGGAAGGGTAAGCTGGGACGAAGTGAGAGAGTGGCATGGACATATATACACTACCAAATGTAAAACAGATAGCTAGTGGGAAGCAGCCACAGAGCACAGGGAGATCAGCTTTGTGCTTTGTGACCACCTAGAGGGGTGGGATAGGGAGGGTGGGAGGGAGGGAGATGCAAGAGGGAGGGATATGGGGATATATGTATATGTATAGCTGATTCACTTTGTTATACAGCAGAAACTAACACCATTGTAAAGCAATTATACACCAATAAAGATGTTTAAAAAATGTGGCTATTAGAAAATTAAAAAATATATATTTAGATGTTTCCTTTAAATGAAAGTACATTTCATTTCATTTCGATCATTCGATAATTATTAAATTATGGAGAAACAGGCTGGAGGAGTTTACCAACTGCACGAAGGCCTCTAGCTGGTGAGTTAATGACAGGCCAACGATCAGACGCTAACTTGAACATCTGTGAATTCTGCCTTTGCTGCCTTTCTCCAGCAACATCGATGAGAACGGTAATCAGTTATGACAATTTTACAGGGCAGAAATTGAGGCAAGTACAGGTGAAAATCACCAAGCAAATTGATAACAGAAAGAGTCACAGGAGCCTGAATGGCTAACTGTTCCACCAAAAAACAGTATTCCTTATTTTAAGAAGTGATTTTCTTAAACCATTTAAATTCTCAGAACATTATGCGTAGACCGAAAATATGCAGATAAACACATTAAAATATTTTAAAACTATTTCCTTCTTTACTTACTTTCCAAGACCTGAACTCGGATTTATGCTTCTCTTGAAAGAATTCCCAAGCTTTCTTTTCCAAGCTGCAGAACTAGGCCTCGCTCAGGGCTCTGGGCTTGCCAGCTGTGGACAAGGGGCAGGACAAGGACCCAGGCTCTGAAGGAACTCGGAGGATCTTCTCAACACTCGACTCCAAGTCCTCACGATTTGGCTTCAGCAAGAAAGGGGCAAGTCCTGATTCCTTCAGGACCATAATTTCTCCATAAACACACCAAGTTTATTAGCTTCGGAGCTGTTAATTTGACACTTGCCTTCTTAGAGTTTGCCTAAAAATAGACTGTGGGGGAAGGGCAGGAAGGCAAAACCGAAAACGAAAATGTCAAGGATTCTGACTAGGATGGCAAAAATCATGTCATTTATAACATTTCAGTCAACAGGCTTACTGCATGCCACATCTTCATAGAAATCCTATTATCAAAGCCACCAGACACTATATTTGCTTCCTAATTATAGACCCTGAGCTAACAGTTACTTTTCCTTCCCTATAATAACAACAACACTTTGTATTTATCTAGCGCCTTTCTTCCAACAAGCTCAAAATGCTTTGCAGACATTAACTCCTGAATCCCAGGCCTCTGGCAAGTGGCATGCGGGTGTTTCTTGGGACTGTGTACGTCTGGTGGATTGGTCATGGGGTACTCGAACAGCTGGATTTCCATGAGCGCATTTTCCTTGACTTTATCAATTATAAGAATACAGCCAATGTGCAGAAATGAACCTTTACTGGGCTGGTATGTGCTAGCCTCTACAATTTGTTTTTGGGGAAAACAAGGCACAGAGCAGCCAAGGACTTAGAGAGTGACCCTGAAGGAGCTGAACTCTTGGGCCTACGAGCCAATTTAAAAAATGCTGTCTCCATTGTTTGCTTTTACTTGGTCAAGTCCTACTCTGGACTTGCAACAAACCCGGAGAATTCTTGGGTCTGATGCAGCTTCCATTTTGGACATTCTTCTTTCTACCTTTGCTTCCTTATTATCACTTGTAAACATCTTTAGACAGTTGTTTACTAATTCCAATCTTGAGTTTAGCTGTAAGGATCTTGATCACATCTATGATCTTATCCTAACACAAGCAACCCCTGGGGTGCTTAGGGCTCCCAGAACCAAGAAACAAAACATAGGTTAGGGGTTGCCTTTTAAACAATTTAGTTGTAGACCTCAGATTTTTACCTTACACTGTTACTGAAAGTTTCCAAATGGATTTCTTCAGTGGGTTCCTTTAAAACTTAACTGAAAACATAGTATAGGATTGCAGAATCTTGGAGTTAGTTAGAAAAAGCTTGGAGGCCTTCTAGAATTCCGTCTCCAATATTGCTGACATACCATCATTCAACTGTTCCTTGAACATTTCCAGTTTTCAAGAAACTCAGACAACAGCCCATTTATTTTTTTAATAATTCCCATTGATAGAAATGTCTTCATTATACAGGGCTGAAGTCATCTACCCTATAACTTCATCTCATTCAAGCTAGTTTTGCACTTGAAAGAACCCAGCTTACATCAATCACCCTTCCACACAACAGCTCTGCAAAACTTTAAGAAAACAATAATGTTCCCTTTAAGCTTTTTCTCTGCTAGGTTAAACACTCCGTGTTTTTAGTAGTTCCTCACGTGACATGTTTTCCAGATCCTTCTCCTTCCTAGGTGCCATCCTCTGAGCTTCACCTATCAGTAGTATCCTTGAAACCCAGTTGTGTTCTGACCAGTACAGATCACTATGGAACTCTATCTTCTATTATATGGTCCTCTGTGCCTCTAGTAATGCAGCTTAGGGTTTCATCCTATTTTGCTAGTCATAACATTCCCCTGGCCACTATTCATTTGGAATTCAACTAAACTCCTAGGTCTTTTTCATCTTGACTAAAAGTAATGCAGGCCTCTCTCATTCTGTTCTTGCAAAGTTGGATTTTGAACCATTGGTCCCCACTAAAACTAATTTGGTTAGTTTCATGTCTAGTATATTGAAATCTTTCTGGTTTTTATGTTGGAACTGCTCTCTCCATGTTTGAATCCTGACTCATATGATAAATATTTTTTGTGCTTTCAGTTGTTCACTAATACACAAAGATCCACTGTGTAGCTGATATTATTCTAGATGAGAGGAATACAAAAATAAATAAGATTGCTTGTCCTCAAAGCATTCACTGTCTAGAGAGATGAGAGATGGGGAGAATGAGACATCAAGTTGAGAGGTAGGTTGGAGTCAGCATGATGGCCATCACTTACTTCATTAAGGAGATTGAACTTGGCCCTCTGGGCCCTAGGAAATTTTCAAGCAGGGGAATAACCTGATCAGATGTCTGTGTTAGGAGAACATCTCTGGCAGCAGCTAGGACGATGGGTTGAAGGAAAAACTACTGGAGCCAGAGAGGCCAGTTAGGATGTTACTGCAAATTTTCAGGTAAGAGTTAATAAGAGTTGAAATACTGCAGGGGCAATGGGAGGGAACAGGATGGGACAGAAATGAGACTTTTCAGGAGGTGGAATCAGTAAGATTATGAGACTGGTAAAGTAAAAAGAATAAGGAAGAGGAAGAGGTCAAGAGTATTCTCAGGAGTTCAGTTTCAGTACATGGTGTTATTTGCAGAGGTTAGAAAGCTTAGGACAAGCAGAAACTACTCGAAGGAGAAATGGCTGTAATTGGAAGCTGTAGGTTTTCAATTTTCTCCAATATTTTTCCGTACCTTGGGATCATAAGGAAAGAAAAGAGAGGGCTGAATTATTCCAAAGGTGGGATATTGGTAGGTTGGAAGTAACAGGAGAGCAAAGGACTGAGCTGCAGTGTATGTAAATGCCACCCCAATCACTGGGTCCAGTGGAGGAAGAAGCTGATATATTGTAGTGACAGGGAAGGGCTGGGCCACTGGAAGTGGGAAAGCAGTTGCGGTGGAAATTCAGAAATGGGAAAGGCCAGGGTTAGGAGACTGTGCTAGCCGTGTAGGTCATTGAAGAAAATGAAGTTCTCAGTAGTAAATTCCCCAAAACCTCCTCTTTGGGTTGACCTCAGCTCATTAATCGATGCCGCTCTAACTGTACTTTACAATCAACAAAGGAACATTTCCGTGTCTTCTCCACAAGGCAATCATGTGTGGCTTTATCAGACCGCTTACTGATGATGTTCACTACGTTGAGAACATTTCACCCAATAACCCAATAAAAAAATGAAAAGTTCTGGGCTTCCCTGATGGCGCAGTGGTTGAGAGTCCGCCTGCTGATGCAGGGGACACGGGTTCGTGCCCCGGTCCGGGAAGATCCCACATGCTGCAGAGCGGCTGGGCCCGTGAGCCCTGGCTGCTGAGCCTGCGCGTCCGGAGCCTGTGATCCACAACGGGAGAGGCCACAACAGTGAGAGGCCCGCGTACCGCAAAAAAAAAAAAAAAAAAAAGTTCTTTATCATGAAGGTTCTTAGTTATCCTGTGTTAGCACCTAGCAATCACTCCAGTCTTTTCTAAGTATTTGTCTCTTTGATTACCCACTCTTAAAACTTGGAAGCAATTAACAATCAAATTTACCATTCTACATTTTTCCCATTTCTGAAAATCAAGGACACGTTTTGCCAGCTACATTCTGTAAGCAATCTCTGCCCCTCTTTCTTCGTGATTTCTTAAAAATCCACAGGTGTTTATGAGATCACACCACAAAATGTTACTTAAAGTTCTGGGCTGTGCCTTGCCTGGGCCTTGTGTTGAAGACACACCAAAAATGATCAATTCTGTGCCAGGACACACCACCTCCTCTATTTTCTTAAGCAAGCTTGCTCTGCTCTTTCTAGTTTGAGGAAATTATTTTCCTTAATAGACCAGATGACGTCAACACAGGAGGTGAGGAGTTCTGCTTCTTATACATCACTTTTTTACATTATAAACTTTCCTAGATTTTCCTTGTTTCTTTTCCTTTTGCAAACATAGCTTGAATGGCTTTTGTTTGTTTGTTTGTTTGTTTTGTTATTGTTGTTGTTTTTGCAAGTCTCAGTTCCAGAAGGATTTTAGCTTTCCTGGATCTATTATTCTAAATCCTGCTACTCTATTGTGTATATATGTCATTGGGAAGTGTCTTAAGACAGGTTTTCTCAGGATCAGACCCTGAGACAAGAATGTATATGCAAGGGATTTCTTAATGAAGTAAACCCAGGCAAATCCAGTGAGGGAGGGGAGGAAGAAAGACAGCAAAGGGAAAGAAACCAAGCAAGGATATAATTCAAACAGAGGCCCAGCCTCAGCCTGACCTTGCAGTGTTTGTCCCCAGCTGAAGCAAGGGAACTGGGCTTTCATAATCCTGTGCCAGTCAATCATTGGTTAGAGGGCTACAGGGCAGGGAGAGGGGTAGAAGGTGAGTGTGTGTGGGGTATAAACTGCTAGGTCCCTCTGGCTCTCTGCTTGGGAATGTGTGTGTGTGTGTGTGTGTGTGTGTGTGTGTGTGTGTGTGCATGCCCAGTAGTTCAAGGGCAATCTTCTGAAGATAGTTGCAGGTACCACCTGGTAGAAGCAAAGGCACACAGAAACTGAACAGGGAATCTGAGGGAATTTGTGTTCAATATTGTCAATGTATGCCAAGACTCATATTACTGTGTTCAAGAGGTCAAATATTCTATTTTTATATTTTTTATCCTTCTCTTTGAAATCTGAGGCCATCAAAGGCTTCTTTGTTCAATCAAGTTGGTTTCCAATGTGTCTCCCTTTTCTGTGACAGGATCATCTGTGTCTGTACTGTCACAATTCCACTTTTGGAACCCACTGGTTTCCTGAGGTGTCTTCTCCTGTACAGCCTGCAGTAGCCCGCCCCCCTGAGTTGCTCACACCAGGTGTCATTCCTGAGTCCTCTCCTCTCCATCAGGACCCCAACCTTACACATTCACAGTTACTCAGAAGTTACCCATCCCTGTCCTGCCTCCCTCCAAACTATGTCTCATATCCATCTACTTCCTTCCGTTCTTACTGCCTGTGTGAGTTATGATCACCTCTTGCTTATATTCTCCCAAAATCTTTCTACTTGTTCTCTAGACTTTCACATCTGTGCCCTGTAATCCATTTTCTGCATGGTACCTGGAATGATCTTCTTAAAACACCAGGCAGCCAATGTCACCCTACGCTTAAAGATTCCAAGGCACTTATGATGAAAGTCCACTCCTCCCCGTGGTTTCCAAGCTGCTGCCTGCACCTCCAGCCTCATCCTGAGCCTCCTGCCCCCTTGTTCACTGCACTTCTGCCAAAGATTACTATACTTCTGTTCCTCCTCCTGACCTCGGTGATTTTCTCCATGGCGTTTCTCAGTCTGCAGTGTTCTCCCTTCCACTCATCACTTGGCTACTTCCTATAGATCCTTCAGATCTCAGTGTCTTTTCCTGACCTAGGTAAAGTCGGTCCCCCATCCTGTTATTCTCTCTCACAATATGCCCAGCACAATGGGAAGAGAAGCTATGGCAAGGTTGCTATTTTCCTAGATGGTATTTATCACAGTTTATAATTAAATATTCATTTATGTCTTACTTCCTTAGTATCTGTCTCTCCTGTTAGACTATAAGATTCATTCCTGGGCTTCCCTGGTGGCGCAGTGGTTGAGAATCTGCCTGCTAATGCAGGGGACACGGGTTCGAGCCCTGGTCTGGGAGGATCCCACATGCCGTGGAGCAACTAGGCCCGTGAGCCACAACTACTGAGCCTGCGCGTCTGGAGCCTGTGCTCCGCAGCAAGAGAGGCCGCGATAGAGAAAGGCCCGCGCACCACAATGAAGAGTGGCTCCCGCTTGCCACAACTAGAGAAAGCCCTCGCACAGAAACGAAGACCCAACACAGCAAAATTAATTAATTAATTTAAAAAAAAGATTCATTCCTGTGATAAACCATAATGGAAAAGAGTATTAAAAAACAGAATGTCTGACTTCCGGGTAAGATGGCGAAAGAGTAAGATGCGGAGATCACCTTCCTCCCCACGGATACACCAGAAATACAGCTACACGTGGAACAACTCCTACAGAACACCTACTGAATGCTGGCAGAAGACCCCAGAACTCCCAAAAGGCAAGAAACTCCCCACATACCTGGGTAGGGCAAAGCGGAGAGATTCCCGCACAGAGGATCGGTGCCGAGCGGCACTCACCAGCCCGAGAGGCTTGTCTGCTCGCCCGCCAGGGCGGGCGGCGCTGGAAGCTGAGGCTCGGGCTTCGGTCAGAGCGCAGGGAAAGGACTGGGGCTGGCGGCGAGAACTCAGCCTGAAGGGGGCTAATGTGCCACAGCTAGCCGGCAGGGAGTCCGGGAAAACTCTCGAGCTGCCGAAGAGGCAAGAGACTTTTTCTTCCCTCTTGGTTTCCTGGTGCGCGAGGAGAGGGGATTAAGAGCGCTGCTTAAAGGGGCTCCACAGACGGGCGCGAGTCACGACTGAAAGCGCGGAGCCCAGTGACGGGCGTGGGACGCTGGGGCTGCTGCTGCCGCCGCCAAGAAGCCTGTGTGCGAGCGCAGGTCACTGTCCACACCGCCCTTCCGGGAGCCTGTGCAGCCCGCCACTGCCGGGGTCCCGGGATCCAGGGGCGGCTTCCCTGGGAGAACGCACGGCGCGCCTCGGGCTGGTGCAACGTCACGCTGAACTCTGCCGCTGCAGGCTCGCCCCGCACTCCGTGCCCCTCCCTCCCGCCCGGCCTGAGTGAACCAGAGTCCCCGAAGAGGCTGCTCCTTTAACCCTGTCCTGTCTGAGCGGAGAACAGACGCCCTCCGGCGACCTACACGCAGAGGCGGGGCCAAATCCAAAGCTGAGACCCAGGAGCTGTGAGAACAAAGAAGAGAAAGGGAAACCTCTCCCAGCAGCCTCAGAAGCAGCGGATTAAAGCTCCACAATCAACTTGATGTACCCTGCATCTGTGGAATACATGAATAGACAACAAATCATCCCAAATTGAGGAGCCAGGAGTCAGTGCTGTGCCTCTGAGGTGGGAGAGCCAACTTCAGGACACTGGTCCACAAGAGACCTCCCAGCTCCACATAATATCAAACGGCGAAAATCTTCCAGAGATCTCCATCTCAACACCAGCACCCAGCTTCACTCAACGACCAGCAAGCTACAGTGCTGGACACCCTATGCCAAACAACTAGCAAGACAGGAACACAACGCCACCCATTAGCAGAGAGGTGGCCTAAAATCATAAAAAGTCCGCAGACACCCCAAAACACACCACCAGACGTGGACCTGCCCACCAGAAAGACAAGATCCAGCCTCATTCACCAGAACACAGGCACTAGTACCTTCCACCAGGAAGCCTACACAACCCACTAAACCAACCTTAGCCACTGGGGACAGACACCAAAAACAACGGGAACTACGAACCTGCAGCCTGCAAAAAGGAGACCCCAAACACAGTAACATAAGCAAAATGAGAAGACAGAAAAACACACAGCAGGAGAAGGAACAAGATAAAAACCCACCAGACCTAACAAATGAAGAGGTAATAGGCAGTCTACCTGAAAAAGAATTCAGAATAATGATGGTAAAGATGATCCAAGATTCTATTTCCCAGATCCAAAATCTTGGACATAGAATAGACAAAATGCAAGAAACAGTTAACAAGGACCTAGAAGAACTAAAGACGAATCAAGCATCGATTAAAAACACAATACATGAAATAAAAAATACTCTAGATGGGATCAATAGCAGAATAACTGAGGCAGAAGAACGGATAAGTGAGGTGGAAGATAAAATAGTGGAAATAACTGCTGCAGAGCAAAATAAAGAAAAAAGAATGAAAAGAACAGAGGACAGTCTCAGAGACCTCTGGGACAACATTAAACGCACCAACATTCGAATTATAGGGGTTCCAGAAGAAGAAGAGAAAAAGAAAGGGACTGAGAAAATATTTGAAGAGATTATAGTTGAAAACTTCCCTAATATGGGAAAGGAAATAGTTAATCAAGTCCAGGAAGCACAGAGAGTCCCATACAGAATAAATCCAAGGAGAAATACGCCAAGACACATATTATTCAAACTGTCAAAAATTAAACACAAAGAAATCATATTAAAAGCAGCAAGGCAAAAACAACAAATAACACACAAGGGAATCCCCATCAGGATAACAGCTGATCTCTCAGCAGAAACTCTACAAGCCAGAAGGGAGTGGCAGGACATACTTAAAGTGATGAAGGAGAGAAACCTGCAACCAAGATTACTCTACCCAGCAAGGATCTCATTCAGATTTGATGGAGAAATTAAAACGTTTACAGACAAGCAAAAGCTGAGAGAGTTCAGCACCACCAAACCAGCTTTACAACAAATGCTAAAGGAACTTCTCTAGGCAAGAAACACAACAGAAGGAAAAGACCTACAATAACGAACCCAAAACAATTAAGAAAATGGGAATAGGAACATACATATCGATAATTACCTTAAATGTAAATGGACTAAATGCTCCCACCAAAAGACACAGATTGGCTGAATGGATACAAAAACAAGACCCATATATATGCTGTCTACAAGAGACCCACTTCAGACCTAGAGACACATACAGACTGAAAGTAAGGGGATGGAAAAAGATATTCCAGGCAAATGGAAACCAAAAGAAAGCTGGAGTAGCAATTCTCATATCAGACAAAATAGACTTTAAAATAAAGACTACTAGAAGAGACAAAGAAGGACACTACATAATGATCAAGGGATCGATCCAAGAAGAAGATATAACAATTGTAAATATTTATGCACCAAACATAGGAGCACCTCAATACATAAGGCAAATACTAACAGCCATAAAAGGAGAAATCGACAGTAACACACTCATAGTAGGGGACTTTAACACCCCACTTTCACCAATGGACAGATCTTCCAAAATGAAAATAAATAAGGAAACACAAGCTTTAAATGATACATTAAACAAGATGGACTTAATTGATATTTATAGGACATTCCATCCAAAAACAACAGAATACACATTTTTCTCAAGTGCTCATGAAACATTCTCGAGGATAGATCATATCTTGGGTCACAAATCAAGCCTTAGTAAATTTAAGAAAATTGAGATTGTATCAAGTGTCTTTTCTGACCACAATGCTATGAGACTAGATATCAATTACAGGAAAAGAGCTGTAAAAAATACAAACACATGGAGGCTAAACAATACACTACTTAATAACGAAGTGATAGGGCTTCCCTGGTGGCGCACTGGTTGAGAGTCCGCCTGCCGATGCAGGGGACGCCGGTTCGTGCCCCGGTCCGGGAGGGTCTCACATGCCGCGGAGCGGCTGGGCCCGTGAGCCATGGCCGCTGAGCCTGCGTGTCCGGAGCCTGTGCTCCGCAACGGGAAGGCCACAACAGTGAGAGGCCCGCGTACAGCAAAAAAAAAAAATAATAACGAAGTGATAACTGAAGAAATCAAAGAGGAAATTAAAAAATACCTACAAACAAATGACAATGGAGACACGACGACCCAAAACCTATGGGATGCAGCAAAAGCAGTTCTAAGAGGGAAGTTTATAGCAATACACTCCCACCTTAAGAAACAGGAAACATCTCGAATAAACAACGTAAACTTGCACCTAAAGCAATTAGAGAAAGAAGAACAAAAACATCCCAAAGTTAGCAGAAGGAAAGAAATCATAAAAATCAGACCAGAAATAAATGAAAAAGAAATGAAGGAAACGATAGCAAAGATCAATAAAACTAAAAGCTGGTTCTTTGAGAAGATAAACAAAATTGATAAACCATTAGCCAGACTCATCAAGAAAAGAAGGGAGAAGACTCAAATCAATAGAATTAGAAATGAAAAAGGAGAAGTAACAACTGACACTGCAGAAATACAAAAGATCATGAGAGATTACTACAAGCAACTCTATGCCCATAAAATGGACAACCTGGAAGAGATGGACAAATTCTTAGAAATGCACAACCTCCCAAGACTGACTCAGGAAGAAATAGAAAATATGAATAGACCAATCACAAGCACTGAAATTGAAAGTGTGATTAAAAATCTTCCATCAAACAAAAGCCCAGGACCAGATGGCTTCACAGGCGAATTCTATCAAACATTTAGAGAAGAGCTAACACCCATCCTTCTCAAACTCTTCCAAACAATATCAGAGGAAGGAACACTCCCAAACTCATTCTACGAGGCCACCATCACCTTGATACCAAAACCAGGCAAGGATGTCACAAAGAAAGAAAACTACAGGCCAATATCACTGATGAACATAGATGCAAAAATCCTCAACAAAATACTAGCAAACAGAATCCAACAGCACATTAAAAGGATCATACACCATGACCAAGTGGGGTTTATTCCAGGAATGCAAGGATTCTTCAATATACGCAAATCAATCAATGTGATACACCATATTAACAAGTTGAAGGAGAAAAACCATATGATCATCTCAATAGATGCAGAGAAAGCTTTCGACAAAATTCAACACCCATTTATGATAAAAACCCTGCAGAAAGTAGGCATAGAGGGAACTTTCCTCAACATCATAAAGGCCATATATGACAAACCCACAGCCAACATTGTCCTCAATGGTGAAAAACTGAAACCATTTCCACTAAGATCAGGAACAAGACAAGGCTGCCCACTCTCACCACTCTTATTCAACATAGTTTTGGAAGTTTTAGCCACAGCAATCAGAGAAGAAAAGGAAATAAAAGGAATCCAAATCGGAAAAGAAGAAGTAAAGCTGTCACTGTTTGCAGATGACATGATACTATACATAGAGAATCCTAAAGATGCTACCGAAAAACTACTAGAGGTAATCAATGAATTTGGTAAAGTAGCAGGATACAAAATTAATGTACAGAAATCTCTGGCATTCCTGTACACTAATGATGAAAAATCTGAAAATGAAATCAAGAAAACACTCCCATTTACCATTGCAACAAAAAGAATAAAATATCTAGGAATAAACCTACCTAAGGAGACAAAAGACCTGTATGCAGAAAATTATAAGACACTGATGAAAGAAATTAAAGATGATACAAATAGATGGAGAGATATACCATGCTCCTGGATTGGAAGAATCAATATTGTGAAAATGACTCTACTACCCAAAGCAATCTACAGATTCAATGCAATCCCTATCAAACTACCACTGGCATTTTTCACAGAACTAGAACAAAAAATTTCAAAATTTGTTTGGAAAAACAAAAGACCCTGAATAGCCAAAGCAATCTTGAGAACGAAAAACGGAGCTGGAGGAATCAGGCTCCCTGACTTCAGACTATACTACAAAGCTACAGTAATCAAGACAGTGTGGTACTGGCATAAAAACAGAAAGATAGATCAGTGGATCAGGATAGAAAGCCCAGAGATAAACCCACGCACATATGGCCAACTTATCTTTGATAAAGGAGGCAGGAATGTACAGTGGAGAAAGGACAGCCTCTTCAATAAGTGGTGCTGGGAAAACTGGACAGGGACATGTAAAAGTTTGAGATTAGATCATTCCCTAACACCATACACAAAAATAAGCTCAAAATGGATTAAAGACTTAAATGTAAGGCCAGAAACTATCAAACTCTTAGAGGAAAACATAGGTAGAACACTCTATGACATAAATCACAGCAAGATCCTTTTGGACCCACCTCCTAGAGAAATGGAAATAAAAACAAAGATAAACAAATGGGACCTAATGAAACTTCAAAGCTTTTGCACAGCAAAGGAAACCATAAAGAAGACCAAAAGACAACCCTCAGAATGGGAGAAAATATTTGCAAATGAAGCAACTGACAAAGGATTAATCTCCAAAATTTATAAACAGCTCATGCAGCTCAATAGCAAAAATACAAACAACCCAATCCAAAAATGGGCAGAAGACTTAAATAGGCATTTCTCCAAAGAAGATATACAGACTGCCAACAAACACATGAAAGAATGCTCAACATCATTAATCATTAGAGAAATGCAAATCAAAACTACAATGAGATATCATCTCACACCAGTCAGAATGGCCATCATCAAGAAATCTAGAAACAATAAATGCTGGAGAGGGTGTGGAAAAAAGGGAACACTCTTGCACTGCTGGTGGGAATGTGAATTGGTACAGCCACTATGGAGAACAGTATGGAGGTTCCTTAAAAAACTAAAAATAGAACTACCATATGACCCAGCAATCCCACTACTGGGCATATACCCTGAGAAAACCATAATTCCAAAAGAGACATGTACCAAAATGTTCATTGCAGCTCTATTCACAATAGCCCGGAGCTGGAAACAACCTAAGTGTCCATCATCGGATGAATGGATAAAGAAGATGTGGCACATATATACAATGGAATATTACTCAGCCATAAAAAGAAACGAAACTGAGCTATTTGTAATGAGGTGGATGGACCTAGAGTCTGTCATACAGAGTGAAGTAAGTCAGAAAGAGAAAGACAAATACCGTATGCTAACACATATATACGGAATTAAAAAAAAAAAAAAAAGTCATGAAGGACCTAGGGGCAAAACGGGAATAAAGACACAGACCTACCTGAGAATGGACTTGAGGATATGGGGAGGGGGAAGGGTAAGCTGTGACAAAGCGAAAGAGAGGCATGGACATATATACACTACCAAACGTAAGGTAGATAGATAGTGGGAAGCAGCCGCAGAGCACAGGGAGATCAGCTTGGTGCTTTGTGACCGCCTGGAGGGGTGGAATGGGGAGGGTGGGAGGGAGGGAGATGCATGAGGGAAGGGATGTGAGAACAGATGTATATGTATGACTGATTCACTTTGTTATAAAGCAGAAACTAATTTAAAAAATTTAAAAAAAAAAAACAGAATGTCTGTATGTATAGAACTGAGTCACTTTGCTGCACAGCAGAGATTGGCACAGCATTGTAAATCAACTATACTTCAATTAAAAAATAAAATATAAAAAAATTTCATAAGGGAAGGAATGTATCTATTTTATTCCTTGATGTACAGTCAATAACAGTTGTTGAATAATGAGTAAGCTCTTATTTGTAAAAATAGTTTTGAAACCTATCATCCTATGCTGAGGATACAGACTTGAGTTGCAAAAAACAGCTTCTGCTTACAAAACAGCCATCAGAATGTGAAGAAAAGCTATGATAAGGTGACAATTAGACCCTCATGGTGAGCTGGACCCAGATCTTTTCATTTGTGAACTTCTCAAAGAAGTTCTTGGGACTTAAAAGCCCCCCAAAAGAGCAATAGCATAGAATAGGTGCATTATGGGCTGAATTGTTGAATTCATGTGTTGAAGTCCTAACCTCCAGCACCTCAGAATATGACTCCATTTGGAGATAGGGCCTTCACAGAGGTAATAACTAAAAATGAGATCATTAGGGTGGGTCCTAATCCAATATGATGTCCTTATAAGAAAAGGAGATTAGGACACAGACACATGTGAAGGGAAGACCATCTGAACACACAGGGAGAAGACGGCCATCTGCAAGCCAAGGAGAGAGGCCTCAAAAGACACCAAGCCTGCCGATACATTGATCTGAGACTTCTAGCCTCCAAAACTGTGAGAAAATATGTTTCTGTTGTTTAAGCCACCCAGTCTGTGGTTCTTTGTTAGAGCATCCTGAACTAACTGAGGCACTTGAGGAAGTCATATCTAAGATGGAAAAAGCATTTTTGCTGATGTAGCTGAGGGCCTGATAAGTATGGGTTCACACTACACCAGAGTTAACTGTAAGTTCCAGGATTTGCTCCATTCTTGGGGGGTGAGGTGGGGCCATAGCCCAAAGGACTCCCTTGTACCTACACCACAGGAAACGTGCAGGTGGATCTGAGGCCTCACTGCAGGTCCATTGAAGAGCAGCTCTTACCACCTCACAGGGTCACTTCAATAATTAAGACAATGTGACAATCATAGAGTTCTAATTTGGGAGGTAAAAAGTGTGTTTCACCTCCCCACTCACACTTCAGCCTCTTCTCACTATGCCCGCTAAAATAAGTTAATTTCCGAGCATTAATCACTATAGGGAATCACCACTTACAGTGAATTGGAGATTCACTATAGGAATCTCCGATTATTCCATTTATAGGGAATCTCCAGTTTTCACTCATCTGAGTATGTCTGCAACCAACAAGAGAGTGGATATGTCCACAACACTGACCCCAAAGACTTTCCAGATCTGGGATCTTCAGAGACTTTTAGTTTAAAATCTGACTTGTTTGTCTATTACTTTGCAGTATTGCCCTTAAAGATGCATTGCATTGAGTTAACACATTTTCTGCCTTTTAGGTGCTAGAACTCCTAGGAGGTGGTGTGTGTGTGTGTCTGTGTGTGTGTGTCTGTGTGTATCTATATTTGGTCAAACTCTTAGTTTGTCATTTTAGGATAAAAATTCTCTTCTAATCTTTTCAACATACTTATATGATTAAGTGAGCTTAATATTTCATAGATTTTTGACTCAAGTTCAAAAAAATCTTTGTATTTCTTTAGCTCAGACCTTTAGACAAGCATATTCTAATCATTCACTTAAATGGTAGCAAAGTTTTATGGGAAAGCCAATTGGGTATAAAAAAGAGAAGTGGGATGAAATTGAGCAAAGAAAAATATAGAATGTATAGTGGGTGAAAATCGACTTAAAAAGAGAAACCTGGATCATAGTGAACATTGAACTTGGTAGAATATTAGAGAACCCCGTTTATTCAAGAACTTGGGGGGGAGGAGCTTCAAGATGGCGGAAGAGTAAAACGCGGAGATCACCTTCCTCCCCACAAATACATCAGAAATACATCTACATATGGAACAGCTCCTACAGAACACCTACTGAACGCTGGCAGAGACCTCAGACTTCCCAAAAGGCAAGAAAGTCCCCACGTACCTGGGTAGGGAAAAGAAAAAATTTTCTTTTTCTTTCTTTTTCCACACACTAGGAAGCCCCTTCGCAGGTGGAGACTGCGGGTGGCGGAGGGGGGAAGCTTCAGAGTAGCGGAGGAGAGCGCAGCAACAGGGGTGCGGAGGGCAAAGCAGAGAGATTCCCGCACAGAGGATCGGTGCTGACCAGCACTCACCAGCCGGAGAGGCTTGTCTGCTCACCCGCCGGGGTGGGCGGGGCTGGGAGCTGAGGCTCGGGCTTCCGAGGTCAGATCTCAGGGAGAGGACTGGCGGCGTGAACACAGCCTGAAGGGGGCTAGTGCGCCACAGCTGGCCAGGAGGGAGTCCAGGGGAAAGTCTGGAGCTGCCGAAGAGGCAAGAGGATTTTTCTTGCCTCTGTTTCCTGGTGCGCGAGGAGAGGGGATTAAGAGCGCTGCTTAAAGGAGCTCCAGAGACGGGCGCGAGCCGTGGCTAACAGTGCGGACCCCAGAGACGGGCAGGAGACACTAAGGCTGCTGCTGCTGCCACCAAGAAGCCTGTGTGCGAGCACAGGTCACTATCCACACCTCCCCTCCCGCCACTGCCAGGGTCCAGGGATCCAGGGACAACTTCCCCGGGAGAACGCACGGCGCGCCTCAGGCTGGTGCAACGTTACGCCCGCCTCTGCCGACGCAGGCTCGCTCCGCACTCCGTACCCCTCCCTCCCCCGGCCTGAGTGAGCCAGAGCCCACGAATCAGCGTCTCCTTTAACCCCATCCTGTCTGAGTGAAGAACAAACGCCCTCAGGCGACCTACATGCAGAGGCGGGTCCAAATCCAAAGCTGAACCCCGGGAGCTGTGCGAGCAAAGAAGAGAAAGGGAAATCTCTCCCAGCAGCCTTAGGAGCAGCGGATTAAATCTCCACAACCAACTTGATGTACCCTGCATCTCTGGAATACCTGAAGAGACAATGAATCATCCCAAATTGAGGAGGTGGACTTTGGGAGCAACTATATATATATATTTTTTTTTTTTCCCTTTTTCTCTTTTTGTGAGTGTGTATGTGTATACTTCTGTGTGTGATTTTGATTTTGTCTGTATAGCTTTGCTTTTACCATTTGTCCTATGGTCTGTCGGTCCATGATTTTTTCTTTTTTCTTTTTTAGTATAATTTTTAGTGCTTGTTATCATTGGTGGATTTCTTTTATGCTTGGGTTGCTCTCTTCTTTCTTTCTTTCATTTTTTTTATTAATTAAAATTTTTTTAATAATTACTTTTTATTTTAATAACTTTTTATTTGATTTGATTTTAGCTTCTTTCTTTCTTTCTTTCCCTTCCTTCCTTCCTTTCTTTCTTTCTTTCCCTCTTTCTTTCTTTCTCTCCCTTTTATTATGAGCCGTGTGGATGACAGGCTCTTGGTGCTCCAGCCAGGCGTGAGGGCTGTGCCTCTGAGGTGGGAGAGCCAAGTTCAGGACACTGGTCCACAAGAGATCTCCCAACTCCAATGTAATATCAAACAGCGAAAATCCCCCAGAGATCTCCATCTCAACACCAAGACCCAGCTCCACTCAATGACCAGTAAGCTACAGCGCTGGACACCCTATGCCAAACAACTAGCAAGACAGGAACACAAACCCATCCATTAGCACAGAGGCTACCTAAAATCATAAGGCCACAGACACCCCAAAACACACCACCAGACATGGACCTGCCCACCAGAAAGACAAGATCCAGCCTCATCCACCTGAACACAGGCACTAATCCCCTCCACCAGGAAGCCTACACAACCCACCAAACCAACCTTAGCCACTCGGGGCAGACACCAAAAACACCAGGAACTACGAAACTACGGCCTGCGAAAGGAGACCCCAAACACAGTAAGTTAAGCAAAATGAGAAGACAGAGAAACTCACGGCACATGAAGGAGCAAGGTAAAAACCCACCAGACCAGGGCTTCCCTGGTGGCACAGTGGTTGAGAGTCCGCCTGCCGATGCAGGGGACACGGCTTCATGCCCCAGTCCAGGAAGATCCCACATGCTGCGGAGCTGCTAGGCCCGTGAGCCATGGCCGCTGAGCCTGCGCATCCGGAGACTGTGCTCTGCAACGGGAGAGGCCACAACACTGAGAGGCCCGCGTACTGCAAAAAAAAAAAAAAAAAAAAACCGGACCTAACAAATGAAGAGGAAATAGGCAGTCTACCTGAAAATGAATTCAGAATAATGATAGTAAAGATGATCCAAAATCTTGGAAATAGAATGGAGAAAATAAAAGAAACGTTTAACAAGGACCTAGAAGAACTAAAGAGAAAACAAACAGTGATGAACAACACACTAAATGCAATTAAAAATTCTCTAGAAGGGATCAATAGCAGAATAAATGAGGCAGAAGAATGGATAAGTGACCTGGAAGATAAAGTAGTGGAAATAACAAGTGCAGAGCAGAATAAAGAAAAAAAAAAGGAAAGAATTGAGGAAAACTCCGAAACCTCTAGGACAACATTAAACACACCAACATTCAAATTATAGGGGTCCCAGAAGAAGAAGAGAAAAAGAAAGGAACTGAGAAAATATTTGAAGAGATTATAGTTGAAAACTTCACTAATATGGGAAAGGAAATAGTCAATTAAGTCCAGAAAGTGCAGAGAGTCCCATACAGGATAAATCCAATGAGAAACATGCCAAGACATATATTAATCAAACTATCAAAAACTAAATACAAGGAAAAAGTATTAAAAGAAGCAAGGGAAAAACAAAAAAATAACATACGAGGGAATAACAATAAGGTTAACAGCTGATCTTTCGGCAGAAACTCTGCAAGCCAGAAGGGAGAGGCAGGGCATATTTAAAATGATGAAGGGGAAAAACCTACAACCAAGATTACTCTACCCAGCAAGGATCTCATTCAGATTCGATGGAGAAATTGAAACCTTTACAGAAAAGCAAAAGCTAAGAGAATTCAGCACCACCAAACCAGCTCTACAACAAATGCTAAAGGAACTTCTCTAGGCAGGAAACACAAGAGAAGGAAAAGACCAACAATAACAAACCCAAAACAATTAAAACGGTAATAGGAACATACATATCAATAATTACCTGCAATGTAAATGGATTAAATGCTCCAACCAAGGGACACAGACTGGCTGAATGGATACAAAAACAAGACCCGTATATATGCTGTCTACAAGAGACCCACTTTAGACCTAGGGACACATACAGACTGAAAGTGAGGGGATAGAAAAAGATATTCCATGCAAATGGATATCAAAAGAAAGCTGGAGTAGCAGTTCTCCTATCAGACAAAACAGATTTTAAAACAAATACTATTACGAGGGACAGAGAAGGACATTACATAATGATCAAGGCATCAAACCAAGAAGAAGATATAACAACTGTAAATATTTATGCACCCAACATAGGAGCACCTCAATACATAAGGCAAATACTAACAGCCATAAAAGGTGAAATCAACAGTAACACAATCATAGTAGGGAACTTTAACACCCCACTTTCACCAATGAACAGATCATCCAAAATGAAAATAAATAAGGAAACACAAGCTTTAAATGACACATTAAACAAGATGGACTTAACTGATATTTATAGGACATTCTGTCCGAAAACAACAGAATACACTTTCTTCTCAACTGCTCATGGAACATTCTCCAGGATAGATCATATCTTGGGTCACAAACCATGCCTTGGTAAATTTAAGAAAATTGAAATCATATCAAGTATCTTTTCTGACCACAACGTTATGAGACTAGATATCAATTACAGGAAAAAATCTGTAAAAAACACAAACACGTGGAGGCTAAACAATACACTATTTAATAACCAAGATATCACTGAAGAAATCAAAGAGGAAATTAAAAAGTACCTAGAAACAAATGACAATGAAAACACGATGACCCAAAACAATGAGATGCAGCAAAAGCAGTTCTAAGATGGAAGTTTATAGCAATACAATCCTACCTCAAAAAACAAGAAACATCTCAAATAAACAAACTAACCTTACTCCTAAAGCAATTAGAGAAAGAAGAACAGAAACACCCCAAAGTTAGCAGAAGGAAAGAAATCATAAAGATCAGATCACAAATAAATGAAAAATAAATGAAGGAAATGATAGCAAAGATCAATAAAACTAAAAGCTTGTTCTTTGAGAAGATAAATAAAATTGATAAACCATTAGCCAGACTCATCAAGAAAAAAAGGGAGAAGACTCACATCAATAGAATTAGAAATGAAAAAGGAGAAGTGACAACTGACACTGCAGAAATACAAAGGATCATGAGAGATTACTACAAGCAACGATATGCCAATAAAATGGACAACCTGGAAGAAATGGACAAATTCTTAGAAATGCACAGCCTGCCAAGACTGAACCAGGAAGAAATAGAAAATATGAACAGACCAATCACAAGCACTGAATTTGAAACTGTGATTTAAAATCTTCCAACAAACAAAAGCCCAGGACCACATGGCTTCACAGGCGAATTCTATCAAACATTTAGAGAAGAGCTAACACCTATCCTTCTCAAACTCTTCCAAAATATAGCAGAGGGGGGAACACCCACAAACTCATTCTATGAGGCCACCATCACCCTGATACCAAAACCAGACAAAGATGTCACAAAGAAAGTAAACTACAGACCAATATCACTGATGAACATAGATGCAAAAATCCTCAACAAAATACTAGCAAACAGAGTTCAACAGCACATTAAAAGGATCGTACACCATGATCAAGTGGGGTTTATTCCAGGAATGCAAGGATTCTTTAATATATGCAAATCAATAAACGTGATACACCATATTAACAAATTGAAGGAGAAAAACCATATGATCATCTCAATCGATGCAGAGAAAGCTTTTGACAAAATTCAACACCCATTTATGATAAAAACCCTGCAGAAAGTAGGCATAGAGGGAACTTTCCTCAACATAATAAAGGCCATATATGACAAACCCACAGCCAACATCATCCTCAATGGTGAAAAACTGAAACCATTTCCACTAAGATCAGGAACAAGACAAGGTTTCCCACTCTCACAACTATTATTCAACATAGTTTTGGAAGTTTTAGCCACAGCAATCAGAGAAGAAAAAGAAATAACAGGAATCCAAATCGGAAAAGAAGAAGTAAAGCTGTCACTGTTTGCAGATGACATGATACAATACATAGAGAATCCAAAAGATGCTACCAGAAAGCTACTAGAGCTAATCAATGAATTTTGTAAAGTAGCAGGATACAAAATTAATGCACAGGAATCTCTGGCATTCTTATACACTAATGATGAAAAATCTGAAAGTGAAATCAATAAAACACGCCCATTTACCATTGCAACAAAAAGAATAAACTATCTAGGAATAAACCTACCTAAGGAGACAGAAGACCTGTATGCAGAAAACTATAAGACACTCATGAAATAAATTAAAGATGATACAAACAGATGGAGAGATACACCATGTTCTTGGATTAGAAGAATCAACATTGTGAAAATGACTCTACTACCCAAAGCAATCTACAGATTCAATGCCATCCCTATCAAACTACCACTGGCATTTTTCACAGAACTAGAACAAAAAATTTCACAATTTGTATGGAAACACAAAAGACCCCGAATAGCCAAAGCAATCTTGAGAAAGAAAAACGGAGCTGGAGGAATCAGGCTCCCTGACTTCAGACTATACTACAAAGTGACAGTAATCAAGACAGTATGGTACTTGCACAAAAACAGAAATATAGATCAATGGAACAGGATAGAAAGCCCAGAGATAAACCCACGCACATATGGTCACCTTATCTTTGATAAAGGAGGCAAGAAAATATGATGGAGAAACGACAGCCTCTTCAGTAAGTGCTGCTGGGAAAACAGGACAACTACATGTAAAAGAATGAAATTAGAACACTCCCTAACACCATAAACAAAAATAAACTCAAAAGGGATTAAAGACCTAAATGTAAGTCCAGACACTATCAATCTCTTAGAGGAAAACACAGGCAGAACACTCTATGGCATACATCACAGCAAGATCCTTTCTGACCCACCTCCTAGAGAAATGGAAATAAAAACAAAAATAAACAAATGGGACCTAATGAAACTTAAAAGCTTTTGCACAGCAAAGGAAACCATAAACAAGACCAAAAGACAACCTTCAGAATGGGAGAAAATATTTGCCAATGAAGCAACTGACAGAGGATTCATCTCCAAAATTTACAAGCAGCTCATGCAGCTCAATACCAAAAAAACAAACAACCCAATC
This sequence comes from Mesoplodon bidens, assembly GCF_964165515.1. NCBI lineage: Eukaryota > Metazoa > Chordata > Mammalia > Artiodactyla > Ziphiidae > Mesoplodon > Mesoplodon bidens. The sequence goes on from NC_138165.1 coordinate 77,633,208, forward strand.
CAAAAATGGGCAGAAGACCTAAACAGACATTTCTCCAAAGAAGATATACAGATTGCCAACAAACACATGAAAGAATGCTCAACATCAATAATCATTAGAGAAATGCAAATCAAAACTACAATAAGATATCATCTCACACCGGTCAGAATGGCCATCATCAAAAAATCTAGAAACAATAAATGCTGGAGAGGGTGTGGAGAAAAGGGAACCCTCTTGCACTGTTGGTGGGAATGTAAATTGATACAGGCACTATGGAGAACAGTATGGAGGTTCCTTATAAAGCTACAAATAGAACTACCATACGACCCAGCAATCCCACTACTGGGCATATACCCTGAGAAAACCATAATTAAAAAAGAGTCATATACCACAGTGTTCATTGCAGCTCTATTTACAATAGCCAGGACATGGAAGCAAGGTAAGTGTCCATCGACAGATGAATGGATAAAGAAGATGTGGCACATATATACAATGGAATATTACTCAGCCATAAAAAGAAACGAAATTGAGTTATTTGTAGTGCGGTGGATGGACCTAGAGTCTGTCATACAGAGTGAAGTAAGTCAGAAAGAGAAAAACAAATACTGTATGCTAACACATATATATGGCATCTAAAAAAAAAAAAGATCATGAAGAACCTAGGGGCAAGACATGAATAAAGATGCAGACCTACTAGAGAATGGACCTGAGGACATCGGGAGGGGGAAGGGTAACTGGGACAAAGTGAGAGAGTGGCATGGACATATAAACACTACCAAATGTAAAATAGATAGCTAGTGGAAAGCAGTCGCATAGCACAGGGAGGTCAGCTCGGTGCTTTGTGACCAGCTAGAAGGGTGGCATAGGGAGCGTGGGAGGGAGGGAGATGCAAGAGGGAAGAGATATGGGGATATATGTATATGTATAATTGATTCACTTTGTTGTAAAGCAGAAAGTAACACATCATGTAAAGCAATTATACTCCAATAAAAATGTAAAAAAAAAAGATGTTAAAAAAAACCTTGGGTATTAAAATGAGTTGTTACACTCACTACCCTTTTTGTGTGTTTTAGAAACATGTGTATTCTCAAGTGCTTAGAGAATTTGGAATAACAGTGAAAACATATTTTATGCTTAATCTTATTATTTAAAATCTAGATTTCTGTAATAAAACCTGTTTTGCACTTATAACGTATTAAAAGTTGTGTCTTGAAACCTGGTCCCTGTGCACGCACAGCAGCCGTTATGAGTGACCTGGTGCAGCCAGCTGCATTTGTAGAAAGACTCCTATTTTGCCTGCTTCCAAGCTTTCCAGGTCCTCACAAACATCAATTTTTCCGTGTCCTGTGCTGAAACCAAAAATGCTGCTGGTAGAGATGAATCCCCAAGGAGACAGACTCTGAGATTTATGTTCCGTGGGGACAGCCCTCAGGAACAAGAGCAGGAAGGAGGCAGGACCGGACAGTGGGAGAAGGTAAAGTGTGATGAAGTTTCAACAGCAGACTCAGGTGACCCTGCAGGGATCTCCTGATGAGCAGAGCTCTTCAAAACTGTCCTGCACTGAGACAAAGGGGCAGATGTCTATACCCCGACACTAACCAGTCACTTGATACAGCGCGGTCCCCTCCCATGGAGGGGACACAGCCCTGGAAGAGGCCGCAGCTCCCTTCATCTGAGAGCAAGCCTGGGGAGGACTCAGCTGAAGCCATCCCCAGCACTAATGTAAGCAGCTGGGAGAATAAGAGGCCTCCTGAAGGGGAGGGGTTCGGCAGTGCACAACACCCACTGCATGCACCCCCGAGCCACTCGGAGGCACTTACTTCACACTTACTTCGTATGTAAGTACACACCACCTCCTCTGTGATTCTGGTTTGTCTCTCTTCCTGGGAAAACTGACAGTGGGAGGGTTACTGGATGAAATACAGCCACCCCCCACTGCAACTGGTCCTGAGGCTGCAACTGACACTCGTCTCATCTCCCTATCCTACTACATATTCTAGATTCTCTTCACCCCTAGCATCTCTGCCAGTCTAAGTGGCTTACATGGTAAAGTGACCCAGACACTCCTTCCTGAGTGGGTCTGAGCTCCTGGACCCTATGCCCTTCTCTGGCTATGGCTGTTGCACGTGACCATTTATAGTCAAAATTGGGGAACTGAGTATCAAGAGATGAGATGACCCAATGGATCACCTGGGTCCCATATGAATTCTTCCCTATTGTGTAGCAGATTCTCCATTTCTACTGATGATTAAATTTTACCTGTCAGACAGTGACTTCCTTCTTTGCCTTTGACATACGTAGCCTAAAGTGACCAGGTAGCAGCTGTAACTTAGAGGTTAAAGGAACTCTTGCTGTAAATCCCATTGGAGGCATTTCCCTTCTGGAAACCAGGGTCTCTGGATCCCCAAAGCCTGGAATTACAGAGATGAGAACAACCAATGTTGGTCCATGTTGCCTGTGTCCTACAGCCCCTTCAGTGCCTAGTCTCTTCCATCCTTAGCAGGTCCAGCATAGCCTTGGTCAGGTTATGTTATGGTGTGCTCCTAATTATTGGTTAGCGGACAAGAGTGGAGTTGGGAGTAAAACCTAAGGGTTTTCTTACAAGGCAGAGGACTCTGCACCATGTTCAAACAAGAGGGAATGCTTTAGTAGGAAAGAGTGGGCTTTTTTTTTTTTTTTTTTTGCATTGTGCCAAGGCTCCAGGGGATAAAAGTTCTTTAGCGGACACACCCAGCTATCCCCATCACAGGTCACAGGGTCCATCCCTTCCCAGCCAGGGCTCTGACCGTGGCATAGCTGACTTGCTGTAGGGCTGACAATTCAAAGTTCTCTGGTGCTCAGCTACCCTTGTAATTAAAGTCTGGGGACTGATCCTCAGCATTTCCTGCTCTCTGGCTGCAGGAGATGATTGTTCTTTCATATGCTTCTGAGAAAGCCCTCTGAACTTACAATTTGCCTTAAATTGGTGATTAATCACCCTAACCTTTTCATTATCTTTCTCCATTGTATTGAGTACACTCTGCAAAAGCAACCTAATTCCACTGTCTTTATAATTACTTCTTTTTCTGAATCTCTGAGATGTTGCACCTGCCAGCTGGCAGATGACCTAGTTCATAAATCCCATTTTAGAGATGACTTTCTGGGACGGGCACCAAGGTCTTAAGTTGAATTCCCAAGGAAGCAGACTCTGAGATGGAGATTTGCATGCAGGGATTCCACTGGATTATTCTTGGGAACAATATGTATGGGGGAGAGAGAGAATAGGATCGAGCAGAGGGAAAAATTGAACTGCAATGAAGTTGCAACAGAGGCCCCAGCTGATACCCTGGGTGATCTCTGGTCTGGAATGGCCTTTCAGAGTTGTTTGAACTGAGGTGAGGGGGAGGGGCCTTTGTTGCTCCTTTATTGACCATGTTGTTTTTGGATATGGGCAGTCCTTGGAGTGGAAACGTAGACTTGTGTGAGGCAGCTCCCTTCAACAAAGGGCAATTCCTGGGGCATGACTTACTGTGAGCCATTGGCAGGCAATAGTGCTAATAGCTGGCAGAATAAAAACCTCAGTCCTGCAGGTGAGGGTGGGGAGAGAAACCTGGGATGTAACTTGCCACTATATGTACCAGTGCAGTTCTGAAATTTTAATAAGATCATGAATGTAGAAGGGCTTTAAATTTGTCAACACTTTATAAATCCAGGTTATTTTTACTACTTCACAATTTTGACACGGGTTGGCCCAAGCACAGGATCAACTGCCATGGTCAGTAGGACAAGATCTCTTTAAGTCAGACTGTTCCATGTTTTAGTCAAGTCATTGGCCTTCTAACAGTCTGTCATCTTATTCCAAGACTACAAATTCTTGGTAGATTTTAGACAAATCTCTCCAGTATCCTGTAAAAATGAGGGGTTCATATTTGACTTCATGTTTTCCACTCAAGATTTTTTCTTTGGTGAGCAGTTTAGAATATGGGAAGGGTTAAATACTAGTATCATGGCAAAGTTGAAACAGAACCATAAGTTTAATATTATTTTAAAGTTAAAATGATTTAACATGACACCAAGCTTGAGTTAACATTCTACATGGTTGTGGAGATATTAGGGTTTAAACAGATGTCAGCAATTTTTTTACAAAACGGAAATTGAGTTCTACAGATGGTGGAGACTGAGGAGTTCAAAGTGTTGTATAAAAAATGTACACTCGAGTAAAAAGTAATCATCTTTATATTTCAAGTTTGAAGACGCCCTTTTGGTGATGAGGATAATTTTCAAGCCAATCAGACAGAAATCTATTTACCTTTCACTTCCATATCATACTTTTTTTTTTCTCTGCTACAATTTCTGATTATGGAAGGTATTTGTGCAGTAATATAGGACTTCTCTTTTTCCAGTTCCCACCCCTATTCTACCTCATTTTTCTATTAGCATAATATTGTTCAGCTTGCCTTATCATATTTTCCATAGCAACAGGCCACGGTGTCATAAAAATCATCTTCTTCCAGATTTTTATTATTTTCCATATGTGGTTGGACTTCTTTTAGAAAGTTGTAATTTTCGTGCATTTATTTGATGAAGATGCTCTTACCAGTTGAGGAAATGTTTTAAGGTTATAAGAAAATATTCAGGTATGTGAGTTTTGTCCATCATTGCCAGTTCTTTTAGTTGTATAATTTGTGCTCAAAAGTGCAAAAAGTTCCATAAATGATGAAACAAAATTCATATTTTTAAATGAGAGAATGTAAAAATACATTATCTACAAAATTATCACTTCCTGTTTTCACCCAAACAGCCAGATCTTTTTTCAAATGTACAATGAATTTTGTGTACTTGAAACCCTGACTGCCAGAGTAGTTAGAGAAAATGCATTGCAAAATTTCATTCAAACAGGGAGGAGAATCGTGGGACTGGAAGGAGGATGAGGGACCTTCTGCAATACATTTTGGACAATAGGTGGGATACAGGAGCCCTCCATTCAGATGTAGGTTGGTTTCTAGCCTTGATGCCTAAGACCTCAGGGAAAAGGGTGTTCCAATGACAAACTACAGACCCTGGAGAATATCTACTCTACTTCTAAGAAGAGGAATTTGGGATCTGAAAGATCCATACATAAAGACTGCCACTGACTTCCCAATCTTCTTACCCTCAGATACTACAGTTCTCACTTACAGTTGCCCACTGCTATGCCCAGTATCCTCTTTTGAGTAGACTTTCAGAGTCATGGAGGAGTTGAGGTCATCTTTGGTGAATCCCAGGGGGAACCCATCTCACTCTACCAGTGTCTATCTGGAGAGTTCCATCACCTTGACTCTTCTCTCTCTGGCTTGGTGCTGTCTCTCTGCCTCTAGAGAATACTGTTGGCTGCTTCCTATCAGTGATCTTCCTTCAACCATAGAAAACAAGTAGCCTTGCTTCCCTCCTCCCATCTTCTTTTGAAAATCACCAGACATGAATCCTATTCTTCAAAAAGTGAGGATTAGACTCTGTATCGCTAAGTGGTCTCCTTTACCATTGTCATCCCAACAATGACACCAGCCACCTTTTATTTACCTCACTATAGTATCTCTATTCCTTATGGTGACCCTACAAAGTTGAGTTTTATCTCAACTTTCTGATGAGAAAAATGAGACTCAGGAAGATTAAATAATTTGCTCAATGCCACAAAGCTAATAAATGGCAGCACTTAGAGTAGAATTTACATGTCTCCCAGCGCTACACTGTCCCCCTCATAGCATACTGCCTTCCGAAATAAAGAGGTGATTCTTATCCGTTACAGAGATGGCTGTCATGAAAGGCTGTGAACAAGGTGGCAGGCATTCATCCCAACCACGTTTCTAACATAACCATTATGTGGCCACATCAGGCCAGCTAGAAAAAGAGGACAGAGTGACTGCAGACCAGTGAACTCGGAGATTTCCAAGGAGCTGTGGGGAGAGTAGAATTTCTCAAATAATATCACTGCTACTAATGTCCCCCAAACCTAGGGCTGTGATTTACCAGACCAATAAGTAAGTTTACCCAAGAACAGACCAGAGTTCTCCTATCTGTCCTGGATGAGTCTCTGGATGGTTGTCAGTCACTTTGGCCTGAAAGATGAAGTGAGATTCTAGAACCTATCTATGTTGCAGCACTATTAATCCTCTTAATAGGATTAAAAGATAATAGATCACTAAAATGTCTGGACTTCCCATTTAGATGCTGTTAGGACAGAATTAGCTATTAGGATCTATTATTTTTTTCAATCTTATTGTTACTAGGATCAGCAGTGCCTGAACATTGAGAGGTTCTGAAACCTTATTCCACTCAGGTTGCTAAGTGGCAGATATCTGTTCTATATATGAATATCTTACTGCTGCTTTAGCCTTTATATTAAACCTACTTTGAAAGCATAGCCCAAAGCCATTCGTGCCATTGGCTTCTTTCTCTTTGCTCTTTCTTTGAGTTATGAACTGAGCACATCAATAGCTGCTCTGAAAGCTTTGATGCTTCTTTGGCAATGACTTCAGTCCTGCTGCATTTACCACAGAACTGCAGTGACTGTCTTATGTGGAGAAGCATATTTGTGGTTGATAAAATGCTAGTTCAATGGGGGAAAAAGTGAATTGATTATATTGAGTATTTTTATAACTGTCACTCTTCTACAAGACAAAGAGAATAATTTTGGTTTCTTCATCTATTCCACATATACACTGATTTTTAATTACAATCAAACATTATTAAAGGAAATCCAAGTGAAACCAGGGGGAAAATTATAACTATGGTTTAGTACATAGGATTCCATTTGGTCTGGGGTGGAGGGAGTCGGCGGGCACTTTCAAGCTTTTTGATTTGTACAATATTTGATTATGTATACAATTAGTCAAAAGGTATTCTAGGGCTTCCCTGGTGGCACAGTGGTTGAGAGTCCGCCTGCCGATGCAGGGGACACGGGCTCATGCCCCAGTTCGGGAAGATCCCACATGCCGCGGAGCGGCTGGGCCCGTGAGCCATGGCCACTGAGCCTGCGCGTCCGGAGCCTGTGCTCCGCAACGGGAGAGGCCACAACAGTCAGAGGCCCGCGTACCGCAAAAAAAAAAAAAAAAAGGTATTCTACTCAGTATAATTACCTGGAGAATAATACATGGTATGTAAGGTACTGCAACCCCTTCTATAGTTGGAATTCTGAGAAATGAGAATCCCACTGCCCTCTACCTGAAAGCATGGTTTAAGTCTATCATAGCCTATTTTTTTACCCCATAGATTTTTCTAGAGGAATAAGTTTGCCTTTGTAACTCACCATCCTTCTTCCAAGAGAGGCAGCATGATAGTGGTTATGTTCAGGGACTCGGAGACAAACAAAACTTGTTTCAAATCGAGGCTTAATCACTTAACAGCCTTATTAGCCTATGTGGCTAGTTGTTTAATCTATCTCAATTTCCACACCTGTGAAATGGGCACCATGTAAAACCAGTATCCTCATTACATAAAACAAAGATCAAATGCCATACTGAGTACCAAGTTATTGGCGCACAGTAAACAGCAAAATTTAGTTGACATTATTACCAGGGTCATAAAAGTCCTTAGTGGAACTGTGGGAACAGGTCACACATGTTTGAGGAGGCTCATCTGCCACGTGAGAAGCAGTGTAATGGATGTTAGAAAAATCCTTAAAGATGTGGAGTCTGCTTCTGGAAACGGTTTCTGCTTCTTCTGAATGACCAAGATGGTTCCAGACCCTCCAAGTCCTGGCAGGACAAATTGAGGCAATGTTCCTTTGACTGACTGTATAAATGATCCCAAAACTAGATTCGAGCTTTCATTTTTACATTATCTTTCTTTCGGGATGATTTATCCTTCTGGGGACTCCTCTAGTGATAATAGCAGCTGCTTTCAAGAAATACTTTTGAAAAATGGAATAATCTTATGAGGTCGGAGGTGGTTGGGGAAGAAGGGGAGACCCGCTTGAGAATGGGATCTGCAGTCGGTTCAGAGTTCTGATGTTGCTTCTCTGTTAATTAGCTTGTAATTGGATTACTTCATCTAGACCACTGTTTCTCGACGGCTGGTCCTCTGAATCACCTGTGGCACGGTGCTTGTCAAACATGCTGTTGCCTGAGCCCCACCCCAGACTTTCAGGGTCAAAACCTCTGGGGCTGGAGATAGGCAGTCTGCACACCCAAGTGTGAGAACTTCCAATACAGGCTACAGCAGAAAATATTAATGTCAATACTGACATTATTTCAGCTCCAAGCACTTCTCACTTGGTTTTAAGGAGGGAGAAAGAGATGATTAATACTTACGATTATGTATTCATTCATGGGCTCCGAGACTTCCACTTTCACTTTTCTGAAAAATGGGAGTTAACAAGAGCTACCAAACTCTTTTTTTTTTTTTTTTTTTTTTTTGCGGTACGCGGGCCTTTCACCGCTGTGGCCTCTCCCGTTGTGGAGAACAGGCTCCAGACGCGCAGGCTCAGCGGCTATGGCTCACAGGCCTAGCCGCTCCGCAGCATGTGGGATCTTCCCGGACCGGGACACGAACCCGCATCCCCCGCATCGGCAGGCGGACTGTCAACCACTGCGCCACCAGGGAAGCCTCCCAAACTCTTTCTAATGTAAGAATGAATAAATGTTTAATAAGTGTTTGGGGCTCTCTGCAAAAAGGTAGTATAAATATGCCAAGCATTATTATAGGAGAAATATGTAGATGGGTTTGACTTATATATGGCCCAAATTCCCATTTGCCATAATTTAAGAAAATAAGTACCGAAATGGTGCCAGTGGATCTTATAGCTAAGTTACTGTTTTGGCTCCGTAAAGGGAGGGCATGCTTAACCCAAGGGAGCTATAAAACATCAGCTGAGTATTGATGGAGTTTGGAGTCAAATAGAAGCCTGTTCTGCTGTGAAAACATGCACATGTGTGGAATTGCATTGCTATAATCAGGACACAACCAAATTCACAGATGTGCCCAATTTTCTGTTTCCTCTATATTTTACCAGTTTCACGGCACAGTGACAAATGAGGAAAGCACTAAACTGATTTTGTATAGCATCTCATGGAAGCCGCTCACAAATCTCACTGGTGGGAAAGAACCTCACAACTGTTAATAGTTAAGTGCTACATCTGTCTAATCCATCTCTGGGATACACTAAGACCTCTGTTACTTTGCATATAGCAAATTGGAGAAATCCCATTATTCTAAGTCAAGTTTCAAAAAAAAAAGATTTCCTTAAAAAAAATCCCTCCTCTCCCCAAAGATTTTCCTTCTTCTATTTTTCACATTTTCAAGTGCACACGATGGATAATTAGAAAATGGAATCAGAAAAGAATATCTGACTGAGGCAATCTGAAATGAGGAAGGAGCAGCCCGTCACACTTATTTTTCCCACTGTATATGTTTCTCACCATTTTTAGCTCCTAAAATACCAGGAGGCTCTTAAAACTTTAAAACTCCTCTACCAACATCCAAAAAAAGGAAGGTAGGATTTTCATAGTTTGGAAAAGAGAGAAAACACATTGTAGTGGACAATCGTCTTCTCTGATCATTAGCATCCACCCCCCTTTTTTTCCTTTGCGGGAAGTCGCCTGGCTGCATTAAGTGCCATCTTAATGTTTTGGCAATTAAGACGTCCCCTCTCCCCAAGCCAATGAGTAAGTGCCTGACCCAAAGTGGGCCAATCAGACACACTCTCCAGAGTTTTGAACCCTCAGCCTAGCAGAACAAGGACAGGGGAGTGCTCACTGCTAGTGGCAGTGTCTTGCCAAGACTGCCCGTAGTTCTTGCTGCCCAGAACCCCAGGGCTGCCCTGAGTCCTGAACTATTCTCCATATGAATTTTCAGTCTTACCTTTGCTTCTTTAGCTCCTCCATATCTTTCCCACAAATTCCTCTTTTTCTTAACCTAGGCAAGGTTCTTTACTGTTGCTTACAATCAGAGGTGTCAATTAAAATCTTTATCAACTGGCTTACCTGTGGGAGAAGACAAAAAAAAAGGAATGCATGCTGGTCGGGGTGCCCACCAGCAGGCTCCTAACAAAAAGCTTTTACTGAAGATATTAGATATCATTGTTCTGCTCATTTTAGGAATAGTGGCATTTTCACCTGAGCTAAGCTTTACCTATAGTCACGCGATAGAAATAAAAGATGACAATGTTAGTAAGAGAGGGGGAAAGAGAGCCTAGTCAAGCAAGGATGGACTGAGGGACTGGAACGGAGATAATACTGACCAGCGTGAGTGGAAAAAGCTGCATGGTGATGAGACTTGCATTAAGAATGGCTCTCAGATCTGTAGAATCCTGGAGATTCTTTTGGGGATTCCCACCAGACACAAGACCCGTGGCTTGAGAAAGACTGTCCTAAGGTGGGAAAAAGCACTAAGGATACATAACTGGAGAAAGGTTTCCTTTACTGAGTTAAATGGTATTGATAAATTCCTCACTGACTTTTACATATGCCTCAAGAAATTAGAATAAAGTCATAACCTCCCTGCTTAAAATAATAGGTAAGTTAAACTGTGAAGGACCAGTATTTGGTTTACATGCAGGAGAAGGTAAAGCTGTATTACATTAAAGTATGATGCTGAAAGTTAGCAACAGGCCTAGGTAGAAGGATAGGTATAGAGAATGTGATCAAGCTGGTGCTTACTTCTTTAGGCTCCTTCCCACCACTTCAGCCAGGCTCCCTCCCATTCAATCTTACAGAACTAGCGACAATCCTTCCAGCGAGCCATGCTGGTCCCTGCCTTACACAATCGGTCCTTCTGCCTGGAATGCCCTTCACCACCTTGGCTTCTCAGGAATGTCTACTGTTTCACAACCCCTTGTTCATATGGCATCTCTGTGCACACTAGAAGCATCCTTCACTCAAGATACTTCACTTCCCTCTGTCACAAAATTGTTGAACTATGTGGATTTTATTAAACATTTTATTAATATTTTAAGAAAATTTTTATTTAAAATATACTCATCTGCAATATCTATGATATAAATTATGCCCCTTATGGTTGAACAGCACACAACCTGCATATTCATCTTGGTGGGTCTGGATGACAAAATATCCAGAGATGCTCACAGAGAAAAGGTTCAACGGTTACAAAGCGCATCTGAGAAGCTTTCTCCGTGTGTGCTCCCCCTCTGTCTTGAATGCCAGCTCCATCGGGGCACCTGACACACAGTTCTGTATGTGTGTCACCCCCGCAATAAAGGGGAAACACTTTGAGAGGAGAAATTGCTTCTTATTCACTCCTGTAACTTCAATGACCAGCAAAGTATTGGTAAATGGTGGAGGCCCAGGACATTTTTGTTGAAGAAAAGAAAGAAGAAATGTTCATACATGGTACCCAATGTAAGGTTTTCCACATAAATAGCATTTATTGAATTAAACTCCTGGAAACAAACATTAGTGGTATTGGCAGTTTTACACCACCCACTTTGGATCTTGTGTGTTTGTATGTGTTTTGAGATATTAATGATAAAATATTAATTCTAAGTGAGGGTATTTTCCTCCTTTAATACTGCGTCTTGCTAGTACGTAACACAGTATAGATGTTCAATAAACATTTGCTAAATGAATAAATGAGTGATCGTGAATGAGTCAGTGAGTGAATCACGACAAAGAAAGTGTCACCATCATTCTTCTTTATAGGACAGAAATACTGAGACTTGTTTTCTTAATGAAGTGTGGCACTCAGAGTCGTTGAAAAGTCTATCAGCATCATGATAAATGTTTGAGAAAATCTTTTCCCCTAATAGAAAAGAAAACTATCTCTGCTATTAAGATGTTAGAAGTAGTGATACAGAGAAGGGTGAAAGCCCATAATATTAGGTGCAGAATTAAATGTTGCCCATGAAGTTAAAGAATTTTCCCCTGATTTTTTGAGTGAGATAATGTTCCGGAAAAGAGCACTTACTTGTAAACTAGTACATTGATTAAATGTTTCATTTGGCTTTTATATTGGGACATCAGCAAAAACACTGATTGGCGGACGTAACCTTCACCAGAAAACATCCAAGGCTATAAAAATAGTTGAAAGCAGAAATTTTTGTTTTTAAAAAAGAAAATCAATATCCAGAAACTATTGCTGGATCATCACACCTTCAGAGCCCATTCAATTAAAATAGACGTGAGCCGTGGAGGATCCTTACCATGAACAATCTCATTTTGTTCCATATATGCTACTCACTAGGGCTGCAAAGGAAGCTCAGACAAGAAGAACTGAAGGAAACATGCTTTCTGGTTACCCTGAGATACCTCAAAATGTCTTTAATCATAAGACTCAAACATTCCAGGTTTTACTGGCTTTGAATTGGTGTAGCATCAGCAGACCCTACGATAGCATATTTGTTAGTATGATCGGGGAGGATTTCTAGTGACAAGGACTTTTCAAAACATTGGCCTTAGGTTTGATGAGGGAGAGCATATCTTCCTCCACTTAGGGTGCACACGAAATGGGTAATGAATGGACATCCGCTCTTTCTGGGGCCAGTGGATATTGCCAGGCTGTTTCATACATTGAATAGTAAAGGCATAACACCTGGGGCCTATGAGATTTCCAAGGACCTAAAAAACAATTTAAAAGCTGAAATTTCAAAAAAGAAAAGAAAAACATTCATTCAAAAATGCAAAAGGGGCAAACTGAAGTCAATAAACACTAAATTAAATGTCTCCAAAATGTAATACTATGTCAAATTCATTTAGTGTTAAACTGAAAATTCGTGAAATTTCTATTACACTTGAAAGCAATCTGTGGACTAGATTTTATCATTTTGCAAGTGATCAAGAAATCATAGTCAACTGTGGGACTTCCCTGGCAGTCCAGTGGTTAAGACTCCGAGCTTCCACTGCAGGGGGTGCAGGTTTGATCCTGGTCTGGGAACTAAGATCCTTCATGACGCGAAGTGCAGACAAAAAAAAAGAAAAGAAAAGAAATCATAGTCAATTATAAATTAAGTGTGTTATCCACAGTCAAATAATTTAAACACAGAATATGAGCATCAATTTTGTAAAATGTATAAAAATTATGTAATATGGGATGTGGGTGCATTTCCATATATTTGATATCATGTAGAAGAGAGATTTCCAGGACCTATGGAGGTTGCTCAAACCCACAGTTTATCACTAGTGGTGAAAAAGAACCCGAACCTGCAGCACCTTCTTTCCTTCTCGCACTTCTCTTCCAAGGTCAGCCCACGGAGCAGGTGGCAGGGGGTAAAAGCACTGGATTTGGAGTCAGACAGCCAAGTTCAAGTTCTAGGTGGGGATACCTCCTTTGTTATGTGACCTCGGGGCTGAGGCTCATCACAACAGATGGGCTCCGTCCCGAAAAAGCAATAAAATGAGACAATATATTAGGTTGTATTGGATGAAACATCCATTTGTAGGGCAAAATAGACTACTATAAGTTTCCTGTGTTTAGGCCTAATATATGAAAGCATTTTGCAAAGTGTAAATGATCACAGGGATTAAGATTCCGAGGGAAGTAGAAAGTACGGAAAAGGGAGGGAGAGAGATCTTGGTGAATGCCTGAATTTACTTGGAATAGCAGGGCGAGGGTTAAAGAACCACAGCACTGTGGCTCCTAAGTTTCTAACACCCAGAGGCAATTCCTTGATCCTTGGTCGGCACCCTCTGTGTCAACAGTGTGTCCCCTTCCCCAACACTGCCCCCAAACAGTTATTACTCAGACGTCTGTGTAGGACCTTCAGGTATCCCCAAAGAAAAGAGATAATGCTTTAACCTCTTGTTCCCCCTGCTCCCAACCTCCTTACCACCCTCCCTCCTTCAAAGCAAAGGGAAAGAACGGGGTGTGTTTGGCGGGGTCAGCAATATATTCTCCCAGGAATTTCCAGTCCTATAAGCTTACATTTACTTTGTGGGGCTAACAGATTCAGATTTTCCAATAACCTATAAAATTATTTTCACATCCATCTCTGGTAAAACTCCATAACCACTGGCTAGATGATGACTATATGTATGCAGTATACATACTGCCTTGAATAGACTTTCTTCTTTTAGGGTTGCAGCTTGTAGAAACACTGTCTTCTTAGCTTGATTTTATTCGTGAAAGAGAAGAGACATAGCTGGGAGCTACCAGGCAGAACCCTGAATGAGGAAGAGGCTCCTTCGTTCATGGTGAGGAAGGTGAGTCCCTTATCTTGTTAGATTCACTTTGTAATTAATTTAAAATAACGATGAAAAGTAAAGAATTGGTAATTTTTAGATAAAAGGCCAGAGGAAGTTTTTCAGTCAGCTGTTTTCCCAGAAGAGGAAGTCTTGAGGGTAAAGCTCCCCCTGCCACACTTTCCTTCCCCACTCCCAAGCCTCTTTCCACTTACAGCTTTTGGGGGGGGGTACAGAACTTTCTGGAAGGTTCTAGACATTCTTAGAATCACCTGACTCCACACTTGGGTTATGGGAGAGGGAAAAGAGAACTGAAAAGAAAAAAAGGGGGGTGGGGAGGAGAAAGGGGAACGAGCTCTCCAGTCTCCTAACACCCACTTGGTTGTGGCTCCTGGCGGCTAAGGGTCCCCGGTGAGTAGTTCCTGAGGCAAGACTGTGACCACCCTGCTACAGATTAATTCTTTCCTTTAGAAAGTTGGGCTTCGGTATACTTAATGAGGGAGAAATAGGATGAGATTTTTTTTTTTTCCTGCAGAATCACTCCAGTGTGATCTGCAGAGTGATTAGCGTAGCTCAGCCTCAGTTGGGATATTATGGCTTAAATTATTCCTATTAGTTTCCAGCTGACCTTGGAACACAAACATTACATCTGATTTCAATGAAATTTTAGACTTTGTTGTTCTCAGTCAACTAATGAAACAGTTGAACCTTCCCATGACTTGTGGTAATTAGAATAAAGGGTAAGTATTATTACGAATAATGCAAACCGATTTACAAGATGGCAAAGTGATATTCTGGAAGTTGTAGACGAAGACACTAAAAATGTGAACTGAACGCAGACTAAAAATGCAGTGCCATCCAGAAGGTTGATGCGTTCCTGCCAAAATACAACCCCACCTGGCAGCATTACTTTTGTACAGTGAGTTTTGGCCCAGCTGACTGGTTACAAGAAACATTATGTTAACAGGAAAAGCCACTTTAAAAGTCTGTTTGATGCTTAAAGCTCTCCAGTACACTCTAAACGTTTAAACCGATACTCCAAACTGATTAAAGCATTTATGGAAAATAAAAGTGTTTTGCCACGGGGGGAAAAGATGAGGTATCTTGGTTGTTGTTGCTTGTTTGGTTGGTTTTACTGAGGTGTAGAATAGAAACCCCAAATCTGACAGATTTCCCAGTTCTAATTTACTTTTAAAAGTTTAAGAGTTTATGCCATCCCAAACAATTTACCCAAACTCAATGGAGTTTCAAATCAAATATAATGACCCTCCTGCCCTAGGAGAGGGATGGTGTCCTCTTCCTGGTTATATTCTTAGTGTTGAATATAGTGCTTGGCACACAGCAGATGCTTAATAAAGGAATAATGAAAAGTAATCACCTAAAATGTGGGGACTCAGCCTCATCACTCACTTAGGAGCACTCCGGCGTCATGTAAGTAGACTTTTCACAGATGTTTCAGACATGCTGTTTCTGATGAGAGTGTCACGTTTCAGCTTCCTGCCCCCTACACCCCATATGCCCAGTGAAGTCCTCTTCACCCTTCAAATCCCTTTCTCTGAAGAATCCCAGACTGGTGATGCCTAAGACTTGAAGCCAGCCAGTCTGGGTTTGATTTCTGGCTCTGCCACTCACAAAAGACCTTGAAAGTGACTTGACTATTTTTTGCCTCAGTTTCTCCATATGTAAAGTGGGGATTAATGTGAGGATTAATGTGCATCATCTCATGATTATTCAGCAAATGTCAGCCCTTAGTGCCTCGGGTTACTTGTCACACTGTATTGCAACTATCTGTTTACTTATATTGCCTTCACTCGATTACAGCTCATCCAGTGTAGGATTTCTGTCTTTCTATCTTTGTGCTCACCGAGTTTACAAAGCACAGGCTCTAAACTTGGTAAGTAAGCAATAAATGTTTGCAGATTTGAATAAACTAAACTCAACCCATTCCCTGGGAGGGCGGTGAGGCCAAATTCTCTCTTATTCTTTAGGGAAATCCTTTCAGATGGAGAAGATCATTTAGATTAGAAACCTGTAAATTCCACTTCCTGTGACTCACCTTGCTGGGAATGAAGTAGAGACACCTAATCGTCACCAAGAATCTTGAATAACAACAACATTTCACTTTGGCCAAGTTTCCATTCAGGGACATACAGATTAACTTCTGTGATTTTGCCTTTACGAAATGTGTTCATTTCCTTGTTATTATTTTGAGCAAATTCACATCATTCTTACTGCATTTCAATTTCTGAATGAAAGTCACCTCCTTCCCAACTTGCACAGCTAGGGCTGGGGGAGAGGAGAGGTTTCGGGTACACCACTTTCTTCCAAAACTATCATTGATTGGAAGAATCTGTTTTTTCCCCAACTTTTAACCACATTAAAAAATTTTGTACAAAGCTTTTCCCCAGTTTCTGTTCAGAGTGATGTCATTCCCCAAGAACCTAAGTATTCAAAGGAATATCATAGTAAAAAAAATGCACTTTCAGGCCACAAAATACAGCACAAAACTGAAGCTATTTTGTTGTTTCCAGAAAAATAATTGCTTATATACTGAACACTTGGTGTTAAGCTCTAGTATTAGGTTAAAAAATGCAGATGTATTTATAGAAAAATATCAAAGAAATGCAAATAAAGCTGTTACTTGCATAGGATAAAACTTGTGACGGTGTAAGTAAATGACTAAAGGTTCAACAAACCCTGGGTCGGAGAATGTTCCTGACATTTCTCAACTCTTCTGTGAGAAACAGAGGCATGTCACACCCTGGAGCAAGGATTTCCCTACCAGTCTCTCCTCTGTACTCCTTCCAGCGTCATCCTAGGGAAATACAGTGGTCACACCACAAATTGTGCAACACCATGGCTGTCTTTATACAATAAGAAATCGAGAGATGGGTCCCTAGCACAGTCTTGCCTTTCTCTCTCTGCTGTAGCAGGGGACCTTCAGTCTCTTAACAGCCTCATGCAATAGTATCTTCTCTCGGCTGAGAGGATCCAAGGTCCTAGTTGATGGTTGGTTGTTGTTGTTGTTGTTTTGCCTATTATGGAAATGAACCACTGAGTTGCCCTCATTAAAAGCAGTTTGTCATTTAACCATCAGGGAATTACAGATGAAAGGTGTCTCTTAGGTCCTTGGGTCCAGTGCCTGGTAACGCGGGCTCCTCCCACTTTCTGCACTGTTGTTTCCAGCTTTTTGTCCCCTCCAGTTTCCGTATCTTGAGGACTTCCCTCTAAAGCACTGCTATACCAATGGACAGCATCACTTGTAAAAAAGTTGCTCTTGACCATCTAAATAATCATTCTCATAGGTAGTTAAGAATCTTGATGCCCTGTGGTGAAATATGCCTTTTGCGGCTCCCCACGTCTACTCAGCACATACAATCCTGAGTGTGTACTTCACACCAGCCCCTGAGGCCAGGCTGGGGGATAGGACACTGAGGAGGACCCAGCTCCTGAGTGGCTAGGCCTCTACACATGAGCTTTTATTTTATTTTTTAAATTTATTTATTTAATTTATTTTTGGCTGCGTTGGGTCTTTTTTGCTGCGCGGGCTTTCTCTAGTTGCGGCGAGCAGGGGCTACTCTTCATTGCGGTGCGCGGGCTTCTCATTGTCGTGGCTTCTCTTGTTGCAGAGCACGGGCTCTAGGCGTGCAGGCTTCAGTAGCTGTGGCACGTGGGCTCAGTAGTTGTGGCTCGCGGGCTCTAGAGCGCAGGCTCAGTAGTTGTGGCGCACGGGCTTAGTTGCTCCGAGGCATGTGGGATCTTCCCGGACCAGGGATCGAACCCGTGTCCCCTGCATTGGCAGGCGGATTCTTAACCACTGTGCCACCAGGGAAGCCCCAATGAGCTATTTTTACATTGTCTTCTCTTGCCATCTTCCTACTGTCCTTGACTTCTTCTCAGGTCCAGCCCTAGACCTCGTTGGGAAATAGGGGCCGACTGTGTGCAGGGAATCTGTTTCCTCTCCCAGCTCCTCCTCGGGCATCCAGTGCCCCACACAAGCTCCCTGCAGACCACCACACAGGGTAGTCTCCAGCCTACCTCCAGCCCTGCCCTTAAGTGACTGAGAGCGATTATTTCCAGGTGACAATACATTTAATTTGCATTTGAGCCTTCCCTCTGCTTGTGAATAGGAACATTTTATGTTCTATTAGAGAAAAGAGGCTTTTCCAAACGTGCAAAATCATAGTCCACATTTTATCCACACAAAAGTCTAACCTGAGGGGGCAGAATGGAAAAATTATGTGATTAGGGTCAGACCCAATTCTGACGCTAACTCCTTGGATGACCCTGGGCAAGTCACTTAATCTTTGCAAGGCTTCCCTGGCTCATCTTATGAAGCAGGGCTGCTATTCCTTGGCCATCCCACTTGGGTTGACATAACATTTAAACTCCCATTGAAGGGTTCCAATGAGATGACATTCCTGAAAGTGCTTCGTGACTGCCACGTGCTATGCAAAGTCAGTAACTCCATTGCATAGTGGCGTCTAGATCAGAGGGCACCTTATCCTTGCAGAACCCCACTCTGCTATGTACCTATCAGGTGGCCCTTTGTCCTTTGCATTCCCTCCTTCACTCACTTGGCGAGGCCTTGGAGAACCCCTATAAACTTTAGGAGCAAAAGCAGAGTCCACTCACCTCCTCCCCAGTCAAAAGCATGGACTGCCTTGCTCCATCCACATGCCCATTCTGGTGCTCAGGCTGCAAGTGTCAGCTTCACCAGGTCCTAAAACAGTGGAAGTAAGACCACTCTTCCGCTGGGGTTCTGACACAGGGTCTGTGGTTCCAGGGCTCCAGGACAGGTTTTAGGGGCTTGATAAACCTCTTGAAGTGGCTCGTAAAATTATACACACGTTTTTTGGAGAAAATATCCACAACTCTCATCAGATTTTCAGACGGGCCCTTGGCCCAAAAATGTCCAAAAATTCACTGCCCTAAGATAGCTTTTTAAAATTATTGCAGTGACATGGATCAGGTTGCTTCATAGCTAGGTAGGAGAAGCATGGATAGAATTAAAGTCTTATGTATTATTTTTAGTTGATAGGTTGCCACTTTATGAAAAAGATTCTCAGATCCTTCATTTGGGGGGAACCCCATGAAGGGGTTCCAATGAGACATTAATGAAAATGCTCTGCGAATTGCCAAGCACTACACAAAGTCTTATCATACTTACCCTGCCTTCGACTTTTCTCTCCCTTACCTCTACATCCTCCATTGTTCCGCCATTTATATTCTTTTCTATAATCAGAATAACATATTTTGTGCTTGTGCATAGAATGACTAGAAAAATTGAAAATCAATATATAACATATATTATGGTGATGCACATAATCATATATAATTTTTAATATATACATACACATATAAACATAATATATACATAAACCTATAAACATAATATATGCATAACATAAATATAATATATATGTACATATATAAACATATATACCCTTTTATAATTTTTGTAGCTTTCTTAACTTTTTTCTGTTTCTTGATTTCCATTTCTTTCCACTGTCCATATAAAGATTAATGTTTTATACTACTAGAATGTATTTTCTAGTGTCATCTGATCCTGAATAAGGCAAGGCTTTTATTTGTGAGATACTGTGATTTATAAGAAATATATATATTTGGTCATTCAGATGACCAAAACATTTCTCATATATATTTGGTCTTCATCCACAGTTCCTGACTCACAGCTCCCAAAACCTTTGGCATTTTATCCCACCCCAGGGTGGGGGCTGGTTGCCAGGAGAACCAACCAAGTGATTAGAAGGTTGGAACTTTCCGTTCCACCCCCTGATTTCCTGGGAGGGGAGAGGACTTGAGGTTGAATCAATTGCCATTGGTCATGATTTAGTCAATCATGACTATGTACTAAAGCCTCCATAAAAACCCAAAGGACAGCTTTTTGGCCCTTTGTCAGAGAGCTTCCATGTGCCACCATCCAGGCCCTGCACCCCACAAAGATAGAAGCTCCTTTCTTTAGGACCTTGCCCTATGCATCTCTTCATCTGGCTGTTGATTCATATCCTTTAATATCCTTTTATGATAAGTTGGTAATCTACCAAGTAAACGGATTTCCCTGAGTTCTGTGAGCCATTCTAGCAAATTAATCAGACCTAAGGAGGGGGTCATGGGGACTCTGATTTACAGTCAATCAGCCAGAAGTACCGGTAACCTGGACTTGCAGTTGGTATCCTGAGTTGGAGGGGGTCATTGGCACCTCCAGTCTGTAGTTCGTTGGTCAACCTGGGCTTGTGACTGGCACCTGAAGTGGAGGGAAGTCTTGTGGGACTGAACCCTTTACCTGTGGAATCTGATTCTGTCTCCAGGTAGGTAGTATTAGAATTGAGTTGAATTCTCGGACACCCGCTGCTGGCCTCAGAGAATTGTTTGCTGCTGTGGGGAAGCCTCCAAACACACAGGTTAGAATTGGGTCCAAGAACCCTTTGCAATTTATTTGTTTTTGTCCAAAACAATCCCTCAGAAGAGAGGGAGGGAGTTGTCCAATATTTGAGCCCTGACAGTTTTTCCATATCACAGAACGCTTTCTCAAATATTTTGCTGAACGCTATAGTTTAAGCAACTGATCGACTTTTATGTACATGGTACACGTAGTTTGGAGATCTCCTTTTATTCAAGAGTATAAAGAAGGTTTTCAGCAAGAGTGAATGAGTGATATATTTTCTAAGTTCCTACATGTCCTCACGTTGTGTTAAGAGTTTGGTTGTGGGAATAGAATACTAGACAATCATTCCTTTTTTTCTTATAATTTTGAAGGCATTGCTTCATTGTCATCTAGCACGCAGTGCTGATGGTGGAAATCCTGTTGTTTGTCTCTCACTCCTTTGTAGGTAACAGAGTAGTCATGGGTCCCACCCACCGAGTATTTCCGGTGTTTGTCCTGTGGTAAAGTTGCCCTTCTTGGCCTCCTTGAATTTGAATGGGATCATGTGACTAATTCTGGCCACTGAGTTGTGAGTGGAGAGATGTGTGTCAGTCCCAAGCCAGAGCATTTATTTTGACAACCTCTGGAACCCACCCTCCCCCTGACCCCTGGCCATGGCAAATGACAGTGTTCATGTAGAGGAACCATCAGCCTAGGTCCCAGAGTGAAGACGGTGATGACCCAGGAGCACAGCCTCTTCATATCTGTTGTATATTCCGGAGATGCTCAACATCTCTTGTGCTTCTTTCCCAGCTCCCCAAACCCTCACTACAAAGCTTTGGGCACAAATCACATGCTTCCTCGGGAGTGTAATATTCTGGCTTTAGCTTAAGGACAAAAGTTTTCATTGCCAGCCACTTGACGGTGGGAGTGGGATAGGGATCCTCTTTAAAGGATTAACCTGGCAACTGGCCCATGCTGCCCTTTGAATTTAGTGATTTTGAACTTGGTGATTTCTGGGATTCCTGAGGATGTCCCTTGCTTACTTCTGGTATCCTGGGCTGTGGTTTCCTCTGCTCTTTCTCTGTCTATTCTGATCACATATGTTTTCAGTATTCTAGGAATTCTTCAACATTTTTGACTGACAGATGGTTTCCAGCATTGTTCTGCTTTTATTAAAAAACAAAACAAAACAAAACAAAAACCTTGTACTGTCATTTCAAAGGGATCTTTGGAGGAAAGTGGAAGTTGATGTCTGTGCTCAGTCTGCCATTTATAATTGGAAGGTAAATGTCCACTTTTTTAAACAAGGCTTTTTCTTAAGAAAAAGTCACACTGACTCTGAGTTGCCTAAGTAAAAGGGCAATATATGAGAGCCTTAAGAATATAAACCATCTCCTTCTGGGACCTTAATAAACAATTGTACTTAAATTTTAGAAGCACAACTTAGAAGGACATGGAAAGGTTAAAGAGGCCTAAAAGGATGTAATAAAGATAATTCGAGGCTTGGGTAATAGGGTATTAGAGGAGAAGTAAATGGAATTAGGACGATTTATTTTACCCAAATAAAATTTCAGTGTCCTAATATAGCAATGCATAAAGTGCTAATGCACAGATCAAATTTTCTGTATCTCTACTAAGGCCAAAGTAAGTAGAAACTGGCTTTAACAACACAAAAAGAGCTTTAGGTGAAAAATACAAAAAGAGCTTTCTCCATGTAGCAGGAGCAGTGGAAGACCTAAGGAAGGTACAGGAACCAGTTCTCCAATCCTTAGAAAACATTTGTGAGGTATGGTTCATTTTGCAGATCTGTCTGAAGATAGGAGCCTGCGTTAGACTCTGTCCCTATGGCACCATGGTTGTCTGTGAGATGAAATTGTGGTGAGTCTTTGGCATATGGAAATAGATCATGGGACTGTCGATAAAAGCTGTAAGCAAGCATGTCTTTCATCATCCTTGTGACATGACGTAATTCATGAGATGCTCGAAATAGTATTGTGTTGTGTTGGAGTATTTTTGACAACTGTTAAAAAGCTCATATTTAACTTTTCTATTATGAATTTGAGCCTTCTTTGGAAGTTGTCTTTTTCCCATAAAGTCTTCCCAGATAATATTTTCCCAGCAACATTTGACCGGACAGCCTGACACATACCCTTGCTAGTTATAAACCCTAAGCTGCTTATTGTTCTTTATTTAATTAGCTCTAGTGGTACAGTTTTTTTCCCCCTTATTCATTATTTTGATAGACTCGCCAACACAGAAAAGCAGAAGAAGAAAAAAATGGTTTTTAGTAAGGACTATTTACTTTGGCCAGATAAGATTTCAGATTGTCCTAATATAGTAAGGTTTCAAGTGCATAAAGTGCTAATGTGCAGATTAGATTTTCTGTATCTCCACTATGGCCAAAATAAGTAGAAACTGACTTTGCAGGAAAAGAAAAAAAGATGGAGGTAAAAAAATCAAAAAGACTTTCTGAATGTTAGGGTTTTTAACTTTGGCAATGAAATATCCAAGAAAGAGACAGAAACTAGCTCTCCAATTCTTAAAAAAGTTGTGAGGGATGGTCTAGTCATAAAACCTGTCAGTATTTCAATGATAGAGTTTTTTTCAAATTTCTATGTGTCAGGGAGTCCTGATTCTGTCTTTGTAACCCTGGGAACGTCATGAGTGTCTTGCAAATTAGAAGTAAGTCCCAGAGTTAACTCGCTGATTTAGAGGGGTTCAAAGTTTGCTTGGGAGGTTGCAGATTTGCCTTGTTTGGCTAGGTATAGGAGAGCACTTCAGTTTTATCCAAGTGCCCACAACTTGGGTTTATCCAGAGGCATAGAAACCAAAAGGTCACAAGACTTCATTCATTTGCTCACTCATTTATTCTCCTATTCAGTTAAGCATTAATCAAATGGATAACACTGAGTTGGAGTTGAGAGCAAAAGAATCCAAGATACAGATATTCATGGTTGTCACAAGGGCACAGTAGTGACACCAAGATACCAGAAGACACAAAGAACAAAAGTCATTTAATGCCAGTAAAAGACATGAGAGTTTCACTGTCTTAAGACAGCCACTGACTGCCAGTGAAACCAGTTGATAAAGTAAGGATCCTTTGGGGTCTTTCAAAAAAGCTCTCTTGGCCATTTTCAAGAAGATTTAACCGGTAGCCCCATGCCACTGTTCTGGAGTCTGGCTCTAGGACTGTCAGACCACTAGGTGCAAGTAACTGATAAGCAATTTAGCACCTTGCCAAACAGGGTCTGCTGTGTGGGTCACCAGTATCAGCCTGCTTTAGGGACTTGTTAGAAATGCAGAATCTTGGGCCTTTTCCCAAACCTACTGAGTCAGGTAGTTTAACAAGATCCTCAGGAGATTCACTTGCACAAGGCAGTTTGAGAGGCATTGCCCCTATACATTTCTAAATACCTACAGGGAAAATGAGTGAACTTAAGATAAATTACCTGGGGTCAGTTCCCTAGCTGACCTCCACTCCCTCCCCAGTGGGACTAGCCTCTCAAGTCTGCTGGATGTTCCTTGTACTTGAGGAGTGTACAATCTTTTTTTTTTTCTTTTTTTTTCTTTTTTTTTTCTTAAATAGCCCTTTCTTCTCCAGGATGAACTGCTCTCATCCTTTGATCATTCAGAAAATATTCACCAAGTTCCTACTAAGTGTCAGGCCCTGTGATGGGTCCTAGGTGAACAAGAGTGGACACGAAAAGCACAGTCTTTGCTCTCAGAGATGAGCTTATATTTTAGTCGCAAAGACAGACATTAAAGAAGTAGATGGCTAGGCAGTGAGATTTAGCAGTTACTATAATCTCTATTTTTCAGATGAAGAAACTGAAACTTGGCCTAAGTAAATTGCTCCAGGACATACATATCTTTGTGGGGTAGATGGACAGATATTTTATTGTACAATCTTGTGAAGGAGAAAAGACCTGCCCAAAATAACACAGTGACAAGATTACTGATTAAGAAACAAACATATGATTAAGTGTTAACATGAGAAACAGAAAATAGCACACTGGAAGTTCAAAGAAAAGTATAAGCTTATAGGTAGGTATAAGCTGACACAGGTGAGAAAGTTCTTTCTGAATAATTGGAACTCAATTCAGGCTCTAAAGCAGTGGTTCTAACTTGAGCATGCGCCAGAATCATCTGGAGGGATGGTTGATGCCTCCTCTGGAGTTTTTAATTCAGTAAATCTAGGATGGGTCCTGATAATTTGCATTTATGACAAGTTCTTCCTCCCATTTCTACCTGCTGTACTGCTGCTGCCAGTCCCGGGACCATTCTGAGAACCTCTGTTTTAAAGCGGTAGTTTGCAAATAGGGGTAGGGGAAGTTAACACTGTCCCCCAGGGGGACATTTGGCAGTGTCTGCAAACAGTTTTAGTTGTTAAACTGGGTGCTGCTTCTGGTATCCAGTCAGCAGAGGCCAGGGATGCTGCTAAACATTCCCCAATGCAAAGGACTGCCTCCACAGCAAAGAATTATCTGGCCCCAAATGTCAATGGTGCTGAGATTGAGAAATCTTGCTCTACAGCTCACCCCTGGCTGTCCATTAGAAACACCTGGGAAGACTTTAAATATCCTGATGCCCAGGCTGTACCCCAGATCCATGAAATCAAAATTTCTGGGATTGGGACCTAGGTGACAGTATGTTTAAAGCTCTTCGGCTGATTCTAATGTACAGCCAAGGTGGAAGAGAACTCTTCCAAAGGATGGAAAATAGGTCAACCGTCGAAAAGTGTGTTGGTTAATATGTTTGCTCCCAGATTTATTTTCCATTTTTCTTTATCTTATGCAGGCCCCCAGGAAGCTGTCCAGGAACGATGTTACCCAGGCCCCCTTGCTCTCTGGCTCCTGGGTGTATTCAGCCAACAAGGGGTACCACCTGGACATTGGAGGTGGGAAGAGAGAGCTAGTAGGTTATTTGTTTTCCCCCTTCCCTCCCTGTGTTGTCACAGTTCTGACAGTAGTTCTGTTCTGCTATGGCCTCACTCTTTTGGGGTGGCTGCCTTTCCATGGTGTTAGCTCTCAACCGGGTTCCGGCCACCCCTCGTCCTCCCTTGTCCCTTCAGGCCTGGGGTAGCAAAGCTTGCTGACGTTGCCAGTTAATGCCGGGGTGCTTCAGTATTCATTATCGGTTCCCTCAACTCTGCACACATCTCTGTAAATAATTCCTTCATTAAAAATTCGCTTCAAAATTCTAGGTGAGTATGCTGTTTCCTGCCAGACAGGGCTGGCTTCACAAGCATACAACCCAGGCAGTCACGTCTGACCCCGCACTCAGGAAGACCCCATACCTGGCTTCGTGCATTGCTGCATTCTGTCTTGGAATTCCTAATACTTTTTTTTTTTTTGCGGTACGCGGGCCTCTCACTGTTGTGGCCTCTCCCGTTGCAGAGCACAGGCTCCGGACGCGCAGGCTCAGCGGCCATGGCTCACGGGCCTAGCCGCTCCACGGCATGTGGGATCTTCCCAGACCGGGGCACGAACCCATGTCCCCTGCATGGGCAGGCGGACTCTCAACCACTGCACCACCAGGGAAGCCCCCTAATACTTTTGAAGAAGAGGCTCTGCATTTTCTTTTTTTGCTTGGCCTGATGAATTATATATTGATCTTGCTGCCAAGACTCTGGCTGATACACAGTTATTATTGAGAGGAAGGAAATGACATGAGCAAGACCTGGAGTTAAAAGGGCACTTGCTGTATTTGGGGAACAATAGATGTGGCCACTTCCAACTTGGCAGGAAAGGATAATCCATCATCACATCTAGAGCAGTCTCCTGGTGATCCGGAAAAAGTCGATGGACTGAGTCTACCGCAAGATAGCATCTCCCGCTGTAGCGTGTGCCCAGTGGATCTGAGCTTAGGTTGTGGTGAGAGCCGTTTAAGGGTAACTGATCTGATGATGGACACTTAGGTTGCTTCCACGTCCTGGCTATTGTAAATAGAGCTGCAATGAACATTTTGGTACATGACTCTTAGAATTATGGTTTTCTCAGGGTATATGTCCAATGGTGGGATTGCTGGGTAGTATGGTAGTTCTATTTTTAGTTTTTTAAGGAAGCTCCATACTGTTCTCCATAGTGGCTGTATCAATTTACATTCCCACCAACAGTGCAATAGGGTTCCCTTTTCTCCACACATACCTTCTCCAGCATTTATTGTTTGCAGATTTTCTGATGATGGCCATTCTGACCGGTGTGAGGTGTCCATCATCGGATGAATGGATAAAGAAGATGTGGCACATATATACAATGGAATATTACTCAGCCATAAGAAGAAACGAAATTGAGATATTTGTAGTGAGGTGGATGGACCTAGAGTCTGTCATACAGAGTGAAGTAAGTCAGAAAGAGAAAAACAAATACCGTATGCTAACACATATATATGGAATCTAAGAAAAAAAAAAGGTCATGAAGAACCTAGAGGTAAGACAGGAATAAAGACACAGACCTACTAGAGAATGGACTTGAGGATATGGGGAGGGGGAAGGGTAAGCTGTGACAAAGTAAGAGAGTGGCATGGACATATATACACTACCAAACGTAGAATAGATAGCTAGTCGGAAGCAGCCGCATAGCATAGGGAGATCAGCTCGGTGGTTTGTGACCACCTAGAGTGGTGGGATAGGGAGGGTGGGAGGGAGGGAGGGAGATGCAAGAGGGAGGAGATATGGGGATATATGTATATGTATAGCTGATTCAGTTTGTTATAGAGCAGAAACTAACACACCATTGAAAAGCAATTATACTCCAATAAAGATGTTTAAAAAAAAAAAAAGAGTAACTGATCTTCCACACTCCAGTTCTTGATATGCCTAGAACCTCTTCTGACAGTCACACTCTAGATATGAACATGTGCACTTTCCAAGAAAAAATATGTTCACATGCATTTAGCTCATTTTATTTTCACAATATGCCATTTAGCACAGTAGTTCTGGAGTAACATAAATTTTAACAAACATTTTAATTGAAATATACATAGAGAAAAGTACTTAAATCATAAAGCTGTGGCTCAATTAATTTTCACAAAGTGAACATATCTGGTTCTCTGATAAAGGAAGAGCATTATCAGCTGTCCTGAAAGCCCCCTGTGCCAATCTCCTCTCCAAAGGTAACAACTGCCACCACAGGGAAGTGTTGCCTACTTTATGGAAAAAGAATCATACAGTATGAGTTACTTTGGGTTTTGCTTCTTTTACTCAATATTGTTATGTTGACTTACATTGTATTCATCAGTGGTTTCTTTATTCTCTTTGCTGCACAGTAATCCACCGTAAAAACATTTCAGTGTATTCACCCATTCTAGTATTTATGGACATTTGGGTTCTCAGGGTTTTGTATTATGAATAATGTTACCATGAACCTTCTTGTCATGTCTTTTGGTGCACATGAAAGCATTTCTTCGGAGTATGTATTTAGGAGTACAATTGCTCTATTGATACGAGATCTTTCAGCTTTGGTAGACATTGCCAAACAACTTTCCAAAGTTGTTGTATTAGTTTATGTTGCTACCACCAGCGGATGAAACTTCTAGTTGTTTCACATCTTCAGCAAAACTCAATGTCATCTTTTTTCATTTTAATCATTCTGATGGGTTCATAGTGATTTCTCATTGTGACTTTAATTTAATCCTATTGTGAATTTGCATTCATTCCCCTGATAACTAATGTGGTCAAGCACCTTTTCATATATTAATTGTCCATTTGAGTATCTTCTTTTGTGCAATGCCTGTTGAAGTTCACACCTATTTTATTAGGTTGATAACTTTTCCCACTTGATTCGTTTTTATATTCTGCATGCAAGTTGTTTGTTGTTTTTATGAATGCAAATATCTTGCCCCCATCTGTGGCCTTTCTCACTCTTTTCATGGTATCTCTTGACAAAAGGAATTCTTAATTTTAGTGTAGTTCAATTTAGGATCTTTTCCTTTATGGTTAGTGCTTTTTTGTGTCCTATTTCAGAAACCTTTGTTCCAAATCCATGAAGATGAAGATGTCTTCTAGTCTCCTACATTGCCTTCTAGAAGATTTATTGTTTTACCTTTCACATTTAGATGAATAACCAAAACATTTAATTTTGTGAATGGTGAAATGTCGATGTCTAGGTTTATTTCTTTCCACATGAATAAACAAATGAGCTATGAGCTTTTATTTAAAAAACCATCCTTTTCCTATTGTTCTCTAGTGACACTTTTAAAAATCCAGTGTCCAAACATGACTGGTTTTAGTATTATGGTAATTTTGGGCTCATAGATAAGTTGTATAGAATTACTATTAGTTATTTCTTAAATGTTTGGTAGAATTCACTAATATTCTGGACCTGAAGTTTGGAGATACCGCCCGTGCACCTTTAGGAAGTCTTCTAACTACACTTTTGATTTCTTTAATAGATATAGTATTGTTCAGGTTATCTCTGTCTTCTTGAGTGAGCTCTGGTAATTTGTGCCTTTCAGGAATTTGTCTATTTCATGTAATTTGTATTTATTGGCAACTCTTAGTTTTGTTAATCTTTTCTATTGTTTTCCTATTGTCTATTTCATTTATTTTTATTCTAGTCTTTATTATTTCCTTCCTTCTACTAAGTTTGGGCTTAGTTCTTCTTTTTCTAGTCCCTTGAGGTGTAATGTTAGGTTGTCTGTTGGAGATCTCTCTTCTTTCTTGAGGCATGCATTTATTGCTAAAAACTTCCCTCCTAGAGGGAAGTTTGTTGCATCCTATAGTTTTGGAATGTTGTTTCCATTTTCATTTGTCTCAAGATATTTTCTAAATTTCCTTTATGATCTCTTCTTTGATCCATTGGTTGTTAAGGAAAGCGTTGTTTAATTTCCATGTTTTTGTGAATTTTCCAGCTTTCCTCTTGTTATAGTTTCTAGTTTCATACCATTGTGGTTGGAAAAAACTACTCGATATAATTTCTACCTTTTGAGTTTGTTGAGACTTGTTTTGTGATCTAGTATATAATCTATCCTACAAAATATTTCATGTGCCCTTGAGAAGAACATGTATTCAGCTGTTGTTGGATGGTCAACAGTGTTGTTCAAATGTGCTATTTCCTTATTGAGTCTCTGTCTGGATGGTCTATCCATTGTTGAGAGTGGAGAATTAAAGTCCTCAACGATTATTATATTGCCATTTATTTCTCCTTTTAGTACTGTTAGTATTTGCTTTATGTATTTAGGTGTTCCAATGTCAGATGCATAAATGTTTGCAGTTGTTGTATCTTCTTAATGAATATACCTCTTTAACATTGTTTAATAACCATCTTTGTCTCTTTGACCATTTTTAACTTAAAGACTATTTTGTCTGATATAAGTACTATAGTTACCCTGATCTCTTTTGGCTACTATTTGCTTAAAATAGCTTTTTTCACCCCTTCACTCTCAGTCTACATGTGTCCTTAAAGCTAAAGTGAGTCTCTTGTAAGCAGCATATAGATGGATTTTGTTTTTTCTCCATTCAGCCATTTTATGTCTTTTGATTGGAGAATTTAATCCATTTAATCCAAGTAATTATTGACAAGTAAGGACTTACTATTGCCATTTTGTTAATTGTTTTCTGATTGTTTTGTAGACTCTCTGTTTCTTGCTTCCTCTCTTATTCCCTTCCTTTGTGATTTGATGACTTTTTGTGGTGGCACGCTTTGACTCCTTTACTTTTGTGGGTTTTTTTTGTTTTTTTTTTTTTGCGGTAGGCGGGCCTCTCACTGTTGTGGCCTCTCCCGCCGCAGAACACAGGCTCCGGACGCGCAGGCCCAGCGGCCATGGCCCACGGGCCCAGCCACTCTGCGGCATGTGGGATCCTCCCGGACCGGGGCACGAACCCGCGTCCCCTGCATTGGCAGGCAGACTCCCAACCACTGCGCTACCAGGGAAGCCCTACTTTTGTGTATTTACTACAGTTATTTCCTTTGTGGTTACAATAAGGTTTACATAAAACAGCGTATATTTATAACATCTTATTTTAAGCTGATAACAACTGGCCCCTGGTAACTACTATTCTACTTTCTGTCTCAATAAATTTGACTACTCTGGGTATCTCATATAAGTGGAATCATACAGTATTTGTCCTTTTGTGTCTGGTTTATCTCACCAGCATGTCTTCAAGGTTTATCCATGTTGTTGCATGTGTCAGAATTTAATTCCTTTTAAAGGCTGGATAATATTCTATTGCACGTGTATATCGTATTTTGTTTATCCTTTCATCTGTCTATGAAAGACATTTGGGTTGTTTCTACCTTTTAGGTATTGTGAATGATGCTACTACACACATTGGTGTAAAAATATCTGTTCATGTCCCCGCTTTCAATTATTTTGTGTATATACCTAGAAGTGGAATTGCTGGATCATATGGTAATTCTATATTTTTTTCTGAAAAATCAAACATACTATTTTCCACAGAAGATGCACCATTTTACATTCCCACAAGCAATGCACAAGGGTTCCAATTTCTCCACATCCTAGCCAACACTTGTTGGTTTTGGGTTGTTCGTTTGTTTGTTTATTATAATAGCCATCCTAATCGGTGTGAAGTGGTGTCTCACTTTGGTTTTGATTTGCATTTCCCTAATGATTAGTGATGTTGAGCATGTTTTCACATACTATTTGGCCATTTATATTTCTTCTTTGGAGAAATGTCTATTCAAGTCCTTTGCCTATTTTTGAATTGAGTTGTTTACTTTTTTTGTTGTCGAGAGGAAATTTATTTTTTACAAGATATACAGATAAATATTGACAGGATATAATATTTCCTGATACAATATTGCCCCGAAAAGTTTTTGAAATAATTAGCAGTATATATGTATCACAAAGAACTTTTATCTAGAATATATAAAGAACTCCTATGACTCAAAAAGAAGACAAACAGCCCAATTTGAAAAGGGTAATACATTTAAACAGACACTTCACAAAAGAATATATACAAATGGTCTATATGCACATGAAAAGATGCTCAACATCACTAGCCATCAGGGAAATGCAAATTAAAATCACAAGATACCATTACACACCACTAGAATGGCTAATATTAAAAAATCATAATAATACTAAAAGTTAGTGAGGATGTGAAGCAACTAGAACTCATATATACTTTTAACGGGAGTATAAAATGGTGCAACTAATTTGGAAAAACATTTTGGCAGTTCCTTAAAAAGTAGAACATATATTTATCATACACCCCATCAATTTCACACCTAGGTAGTTACCCAAGAGAAATGAAACATATGTCCAAACACAGATCTGTGCATAAATGTTCATAGCAGTTTTAATCATAATAGCCAAAAGGTAGAAACAACCGAAATGCACATGGACAAATTGTGATATAGTCATAAAGTGGAACATATGCAGCAGTAAAGGGAGCAAACTACATGTTGCCAATACAAGCAACATGAATGAATCTCAAAAATATGATGCTGTGTGAAAGAAGTCAGACACAGAAGAGTACATATTATATAATTGAATTTATATCAAATTCTAGAACAGGCAAAACTAATCTATTATGGTATAAAGTCAATCTGCAGTTGCCAAGGACCTTTAAGGGAGGGAATGGACTGCAAAGAGAAACAAAGGAAATTTTGGGGGTGATATGAATATTCTATATCTTGACTAGAGATGGTGGTTCCACAGATGTATATATTTGTCAAAACTCATCTAAATGTAT
Source organism: Mesoplodon bidens (assembly GCF_964165515.1). NCBI lineage: Eukaryota > Metazoa > Chordata > Mammalia > Artiodactyla > Ziphiidae > Mesoplodon > Mesoplodon bidens. The sequence goes on from NC_138165.1 coordinate 77,665,321, forward strand.
ATTTAAATTGGTACATTTCATGATATGTAAATGATACCTCAATAAAGTTTTTTTCAATGTAATTTCTTTTAGTAACTAAGAAACTATGACAATAATCTAAGTTTTCAAACCACCATGATATACTTAGGTCTGACCTAAGTATGACAAATTAACACCTTACAGTGAGGAAGGCGTTTTAGTACCTAGCTTCCTTTATTCATAAACTGAAATAATTTCCCACAATACCATCAGCAAAATAATTACATTTGCTCTTTCTCTTTCAGATTTTCTGAATATGCCACTACATTTCAAACAAAAAGACTGAAGAATAGAAAATATAAATTTTAAATGTTTGGGTTACCAGACATCAAAATTTATCTTATAACATTACTTATAATATTCCCTAAGTAAATGGAATAAAGAATTTCAAAATTACTTCCTTTATATTTCAAATATACTTATGTTGAATGGGCCTTTAAACATAAAACCAAGCAAATGGGAAGTTCCAAGGATGTCATTCTGTATCTGCTACTGAGTTGATATACAAAATTGCCAACAACATTTTTCATTTCAAAGCTAATGAAATTGTATACATTCTATTTGCAGTTTTGCATGGGTAAAATATATAAGCAAAATGAGGACTTTTTTTAATTATAAAGAATTCATGGAAAAATAATTATTAAAAATAACATTCAGTTCTACAGAAGAAAAAGGACAACCCAATAATAAAAATGTATTCCTGTTTTCTAAAGATTAGCCTCAAAAGATAAGGAAGATATTGTTACCATCTTATGAAAATAAATCTTATCATTGCCTTGCACATATCCTGAGTAGAATGCTGTATCTGATGGTATCAACTTCTAGGGTCTGAGATTTTAACACCAAGAAAATGTTCTTGTTTCCTTGTATTTTCATGACAAAATAACATTCTTGCTAAATGGATTAGATTAAAAGAAGGGGGTGGGGAGAAGTAAGGAGAGGGGAGAAAAACCTTACCCAGAATGTCAGGTTTCAGGAGTATGTCCAAGTTACCTGAATCTGTACATTTATCTGCCAGGATGTGACTTCCACAGTGTCTGCAGAGAGCTGTAAAGTAATTACACAAATTGCACTGAGTCATTTTACGGAGATAAATTCAACCCCTAAAACTAAGAAGGACTGCCAATTTGATCAGAAATCTGTGATTTTTAAGATTTTTAAAATTTTTCTCTTCTTCAAGTTATACTATGGGATCTGTTGACAAACCAACTCTTCTATCCATCCGGAGGAATGTTATCTCTAAGTCTTTTGAATTATCTGGTTTTGAATTATATATAATCAGGAAACTCTGGGCTTGTCTTCCCTCAAAGCTCTTCCACTGCAATAGCATGATTTACTGGAAAGTTATTTACCATATTCCACATCTTCAAAGACCAGATCCCCTTTATTTCTCTACCACAAAGTGCTCCTTAGAAATTTTCATTACAGCAATATGAATTAATGCCAGTTGTTACCCCAGGAGAGATCAAACTGAAACCTCCACAGAAGTCCAATTAACAGGAATCTCACAGGAAGCAACAGATACTGTGATGTGCTCTTCAGTGACTAATGGACTATGCTCTCTGTTGAAAAAGGGAAAAAAAAGGTAGCAAAATGGAGCAAGTTAAAAAAGGGCATAAAATAAGTTGCAAAAATAAATACAAGGAGAGTAAATACCAAACTTTAGAATATATAATCAATAAGGGTAGGTGAATATGGCAGCATTTTGAGATAAAACTGCATTTTCAACTATTTTAAAAATGTTTCCCATTTGGTAGAACCCCAAATGGGCTTTGCCAAGCACTTTTTCTTCTTCATTTTTAAGTACGTATGTATTTCAAGGAAAATTTAATCCATATGTTCCTCCCTCATTTACACAATTTATCAAAATGTTGCTTTGAATGAGCCATTTAATGTCTAAGAAAACTGAAGAACACTGCTTTTTTTCCCCTAACAAGTTTCTAGGGTTTTTTTCTTCCTGAATTCGATATGTGTTTGGGGCTACATAGAAAGCTAATTGAAAAATATTCAATTCTGTTTTAAAATTCAGAATCAAACAAAGTCTGATAAAATTCAAAATAGAAAAGTAACATTCCCTTACAGTACTAGATTTTCAAGTTTCTAAAGCCTTTTATTCACATGATTCCTATCAATCAAAGAATGTCAGAATTAAAAGATACCTTAGCAATGTTGTTTTTTCTCTCACTTTAAAAACTAGGAAACTGAGTCCCAGAGAAGTTGAAGAATCTGCCAAAATCACAAAACTAATTAGTGGCAGAGCCAAGACATGTGTCTTCCCATTAGTGACTTCTTTGGTTTTTCTGGTTTTAATTAGGATTTTATTTATAACATATAGAAGTGTCGGCATAATACTAGATTATGAAAAACAGTGAAGTTTATTTCTGCATGAAATGTGCCTGCCTGCTTCCAACAGACCAACCCCTGGGCAACAGCTAGGCGAGGAATCAAAAGTTCAACTGCCAGTATTGCCATAGTAAATTGTATCTATCCTTTACCATCCCCACAAGGGTAAGAGATAGACCTGTTTAAAATAAAGTCCAGGTACACTCCCAACTCTTACCAGTAAAATGCTACAGGAAAACAAGCCAATTACGCTTTAACTCCTAAGGATATTTCTTTGTCTCCTTATTCTCCTATTCCTTCCTCCTCCTCCTCCCCCAAGGGGATCAATCATTCTGGACTACACAGAAATCTGGTGATGGGCATACCATGATGTCTGGAGGGTCTCAGTGGAGACATCAGTCCATGAGATAGGATTAGGGTACTTTTTTTTTTTTAACCCCAGTTTCTTTAGACAAGGAAAAAGCACAGATGGATAAAAAACTGCGATCCCCAGGGAAAAAAGAGAAGAGAACAGAAGATCATTGGGTCTTCCAGCTGTCATGTCAGGAGGCAGTCATAAGCTACAGATCACAAATCACAATCAAAGAACTTTGTAAGATTCTGTAACCTTGTAACTTATCAGTGTTCATGTTGTGTTATTCTCTGTTTGTTTTGTAGCAGTCATTCCCAGCAAAACTCTGTTTGTTTTAATGTGATGAGAGGGGGCATATAATATCTGTGTGTATTTTGGGAGTAACAAAGAAAAACTGAGAGACCTTTTTTTAAATTAATTTAATTAATTAGGTTTTGGCTGCATTGGGTCTTTGTTGATGCGCGCGGGTTTTCTCTAGTTGCAGTGAACAGGGACTACTCTTCATTGAGGTGCTCAGGCTTCTCATTGTGGTGGCTTCTCTTGTTGCGGAGCACAGGCTCTAGGCGCACAGGCTTCAGTAGTTGTGGCTCACAGGCTCTAGAGCGCAGGCTCAGTAGTTGTGGCACACGGGCTTAGTTGCTCCGCGGCATGTGGCATCTTCCCAGATCAGGGCTCAAACCCGTGTCCCCTGCATTGGCAGGCAGATTCTCAACCACTGCACCACCAGGGAAGTCCCTGAGAGACCTTTTATGGAGGGAGAAAGTAAAATCATATAGTACAGAACAGCTCAACCACTTACTAATTGTTTAACCTTGGGAACATTACTTAACCTCTCTTTGTCTCAGTTTCCTGATCTATAAAATGGAAATAATAACAGGATCTACTTCATAAGGATTAGTGAAATAATACATGTAAAGCACTTAGGACAGTGTCTGCATATAACAAGACCCCAATAAAAATAATTGTGGTTGCACTATCATTTTTTTACACTGAACTAGGAAAACAGGCTGAATTCCTAGGACTTGGGACAAACAGAAAAAGAAAACACAGGAAGATTATTTAGGGCTAATAAGGAGCTCTGAGTCTAAGCAATCAAAAAGCTGTTATAGACGACTGAACAGGGCTTCTAGACCCAACTATATACTGAAAATGAAAAACAAGGACTCAATTGGTATCACTATAACAAGTGCTCATATCATTGGTACAGGGGACATTTGAAAGACTGTAACCCTACCTTCTTATATATTGACCTCCAGCTGTCAAAAACAACAGTGTATTCAAAGATTGGACAGCCATTGGAACCCAATGCAAAATACTTATGAGTCTCCCCAGATCTCTTGGTTTGAGAAATGGTTACTTTGGCAATGACCTTAGGCATAATAGCTTTGGGGCTTAATTGAGTTAGATTTCTGAGTTGCTTTTTCTTGGTGAAGTTTCTCCTTTTGATTGAATGTAATTTGATTGGTTATATCAGATGGCAAACAGAGTGGAAAGCACACTGGCTTGAGAAGTGGGGTGATGTGATTGCAGTCTTGGTTTTGCCTTGAGTGTCATTCTGAAGACAACATTCTTTTTCTAGGGGGTTGTTGTCTAGGTAAAAATGGGGTTGGATTTGGTGATCATAAATGTCCCTACCACTCTAATATTTTGTGAACCCATAGTGGTATAATTATAAAATAGTGAGATTGATTTTCCTGGCCATGATCACCCTATCATCAGAACTGATTTATATAGCACCTTTCTTTGAAAGTTCTAGGCATTCTATTCAGAACAACTGAGAAAATAGAGAGGAATGTGGTGAATACAATATGCTTTTCAGTCAGATCTGGGTTCAAATTTGGACTCTTTCACTCTATCAGTGGCTCAATATTGAGCAAATTAACTTCTCTGAGTCTCACTTTGCTCAGTCATGAAATATGGCTCACATTACCTATTTCATAGGGTTGTCAAAAGATTAAATGAGAAAACATAAGTCATATGACTGCCTCCTAATAGGTGTTCAATAGAAGGGAAATATTATTATAGTAGCAGGAAAGGAAATAATGTATACAAGCATCTGAAAGAAGGTCTTGCAGCTAAGGGAGTGTCAGATGGCGTAATAATGCTCCCCAAGCCCAAAAGATTGTTGTCATTTTTTATCATGTGCTACAATATTATCAGTGGAGACCCCAGAGGAAGCAATGTGAGAATGTTTGTTGAATGAATTAATGAAGTCGTTCCCCTCAGCCAGGATTCTTGGCCTTTGCTGAATACTTTCACAATTTGTAAGAGAATTATATCACCACTTGCCCATTGAATTCATAGTACCAGACATTTTGGGCCTAACTGACATGAATATATACTATATAGATGAGTAAGTGAAATGTTTCATATTTAAATGATAACAAATATTATTTGATAAAAAATATAATTATTTAAGTTAGCTCCTCATTGATAGGTCTGAAATGGCTAAAAAAAATTAATTTTTCATAAATGGGAGGGAGTACATGCAAATATGACCAAGGAGGCTAATTCTAGGCTATGCAGAACAATAGTGAACAAATGTCCTCTAATCAAAAGGGCTTTAGAGGGCTTCCCTGGTGGTGCAGTGGTTAAGAATCCACCTGCCAATGCAGGGGACACCGGTTCGAGCCCTGGGCCGGGAAGATCCCACATGCCACGGAGCAACTAAGCCCATGCGCCACAACTACTGAGCCTGCGCTCTAGAGCCCGTGCGCCACAACTACTGAAGCACTCACACCTAGAGCCAGTGCTCCGCAACAAGAGAAGCCACCGCAATGAGAAGCCTGCATACCGTAACGAAGAGTAGCCCCCGTTCTCTGCAACTAGAGAAAGCCCACACGCAGCAATGAAGATCCAATGCAGCCAAAAATAAATTAATTAATTAAAAAAAAACATGAAAACTATTTAAAAAAAAAGGCGGGGGGTTAGAGATGGAACTTCCCTGCTTTGAGAAGGAAATATTAACGATGCAACCTGGGTAGTATCTTCAGGCTTGGCCAAGGGCTATCATGAAAGCAAGGATGTGCTTGGCCTGAAGAAATGGGGCCTGGTTGCTGAGATCTACCTTCAGAGTTAAGAGGCAAGGCAGGACCACTGCAGTCAAGCTTTTGGTTGACAAAGTCAGGAGTCAAGGGACCAGGGATTACTCTGTCAGCTCTGAGACTTCCCCATGGTTAATATTTTTGTTGCCCTAGTCAGTTTCTCATGATGATTACCAATAAAATCTCTAAAACAATCTTTAAAAATAATGTGCATTCTGGAGTAGCGATGGGAAATCGCTTTGCATTCTGCAGCCAGACTTGAATGTAGGGAAAAAATATCACAAAGGATGGAGGGAAGCAACTGTGGAAGAATACGGGAAGCTGGCTGAGTCCCAGAGGCCTCTGCAAGGAAGAAACGAGAAGACCTGGGCCAGAGCAGGGATTCTGGGAATCCCAGATACAGTGTAGGATCAACCAAAGAAACCGCTGTCTCTCAGTTTCGAACAATTCAATTTTTTGGTTTTTTTTCTCCAAGCTTATGATCTACTTCAAAATCCGTATTATAGTAGGTAATAATTATTTCTTCTAACTTTTTTACAGTGTTTTCTGAAAGAATTTATTTTCTGGGTTTGGGAAATGCTGAAAAGTCCAGCTCACTAAGAAATAAATTCAACCTGATTATGTAACCAAACTTTCTGAATGGCCAATATAGGAATTTATCTCCAAGTCAAGAATGAACAGAGCATTGTCTTACCAAATGTCATCATTTCCTGCCTTTGAGAAGGAACTAGAAAGACTTGTGTCGAACCAATTCAGAGTATTTTAGGTAGGTCTTCAGCTGAATCCTGGGAATCAAAGCAAAAGAGAAGAAAAAGTGGTGTGAGGGGGAAGCTAATTTTCAAAGGTCTCCCTGCGCCCCATGGCCACTCCCTTCTCTTCTAGGACCTTTCCGCCTCTCTTCATTTCAGTTTTGAGTTAGGAATACTGGAACTGATCACTTTTCAGCCTCAATAAGTCCTTGCTAATTATTTTAACATTTCAGGTTCAGGAAACCCAAACCCAGTGTTTGTTAAGTGCTCCTTGCCTTGATTTGTGTGCCCTCTTATATTTCAAGGGAAGTTGGGTCCATGTGTTTCTGATTCGTTTTTACTTAACTCATCAAGACATTGTTTCATGAAGGCCATTTGATGTCCAAAGATTCTGCTGAACCTTTTGTTCGTTAAACCATAAAGCCAGTGAAGTCATATGCGGCTTATGACAAAAGAACAGAATTAGGAGACCCAGGAACTAAAGAGTCTACCTTTGTCCCTGCCGTGGTTTCATACAATGATGAATCGCTTTTCTAGATATCTGTGTAATCTGGGTAGAGGTAACAGTGTTTTATACAAGGTTTAGAGAATTTTATAATAAAATAGAATTCTGGAGAGACTTTGTTAAGAGAAAGATATGTTATAACCCAGTATCAAAATAGCTCTAGAGTTGAAAGAATAAGGTTTTGTCTGGTTTCGAGGCTGTTATAGTAGTTCTCCTGGCCAAGTACCACAACTCAGAATTAAAATTTCAAATGGTGACTAGACAACACAATGTTTCCACCGGAAAGCATAACCCTTACATGGATTTATACACTGGGAGAGTACTACATTTCCTACTGGTTTCCTTTTTGAGCTAACAATCACACCCCAAATCTGATTAGCAGTTTGCATAAAGATAAGGGGTAGATGTTTGTCACGCAGAGAACTTTCTGTTTTTGACCCAAGGCAGAGATTCTCCTAATATTTTATTTTGGAGCATGGAATACTGAAGTCCAAATTCCTCCAAATGAAGTGGCAACAAATTTAGCAGGTATCAACAATGAAAAACAATTTTTTTTTTATTTATTAGTTCTAGCTTTCCACTAAGTTCATTATCCTGCAGTCACTTGCTGTTCTCTGGGCTATCACCCTGATAGTTTGTCACACCTCCAGAGGGCATAATAGGATACAAAAATCAGTTCTGACTGGGGTCAACAGCAGAAATCAAGGGAGTTCTAATCAAAATGATGAGGAAGGTGAGAAAACATGCTCAGGCAAGCTAACAGCATCTGCCTCTGGATTTTTGCATTAGTAAGGCATCTAGAAGAGAAGAGGGTGGCCATGGGCTGATGGAGACCTTTGAAAATTAGCTTTTTTACACAAACCATTTGTTTCCCAAGCTCACACACTTTGTATTTATTTATTTATTTACTTATTTATTTTTAGTTGATCACTTGATCTCCAAGGTATGACCTGGTATCAGGCAAAGGGCCCAGTCAAATATGCATAATCACCACCCAGAACAGACTGAGACACACAGGCAGAGAGTCAGTAGACATGTAGCCCCTTTTCTCAGCATCCTGTGAAGAGGGGTGGTTGGACTGCGTACAGCCAGATACACCATGGATGTCTGCAGGAGTGAGACCCAGCCCCTTTTCTGTTTTTTTCCTGCGGTTCTCATGAAAGCAGCTTGTGATAAAGAGGGGCGGGGCAGGGGGGCAAAACAACCTAAATTTTGTTGTTACCAGGGGCTCAGGGGAAGTACATACCAGGGCTGGGTATACCAGCTTCCTGGCACCAATATCCCTTGGAAACTTTATAGCAAGTTGAGACCAGTCACTGACTCTCCTGCTGAGGTGATAGATAGTAAGTTATCCCAGCTGACTCCTGCCAGCCAATCTAGAGAGATTCAATGGACAAGACTTTTTGTCTCTCCACAATTGGCAAGCTGTTGAGATCCATTTAGGAAAGTACCTACTACTTGCCCAGGGAGTGTGATAAGGAAATCAGGAAAGACACAGCATCTGTATTTAATCCATGGCAAAAACAAAAACAAACAAAAAACAAACTTAAGGGCCAGCCTTCTAAGAGTTCACGGCCTAGCAAATGATGTCTGAAAACAAATAATGACCACACAGAATGGAAAATGATCTTGTAGAGGTATAAGCACCAGCAGCAATGTCACAAATGAGGTAGTGATCAACTCTGGTGGCAGGAGGAGGGGTTCTTGGGAAACTTCCCCAGGAGTATATGCTCATGAAGGTGGCAGTCTATGGGTACAGGTTGAGGGAAGGGTATTCCAGGCAGAGGGAAACACAGTGTAATTATGCAGGAACCCTAATTATAACCAAGCTGAAGAAAGTTTGCAAGAAATAGACACCCCCTTGCTGCCCCATTTTACATATCTGGAAGAGTCAAATAATAATAAGCTAAAGTCTAACAACTGTATAGCAGTTTCCCCAAATTCCACAAACAACTAAGCAATGCCATGTCCATTTCCAAAGTGAAAACTCCGTTAGAACCCTCTGAAGTCAGAAGCTGCCCCTCAGATGTCTGCTGTCCCCATCTCCCAGCTGGTCAATGTCCTTTTCCAGTTGGTCACTGAGTTGGGGCAATATTAGCTAAACTGACCTGGCTAGTTGGCTTTTCTGTCTCTTTTGGCCAGGAGTTATTTCTGTCCCACACAGAGTACCCAACAAACCAAGCACCTTACATATATTAAAAGGAATATAGAATTCACTTCTGATCAAGCCAAAGAACACAGCTCCTGTAACAAAACTAAAAGCTCTGAAAATGAGATTCCTTCTTTTTAAGATTTATTGTATTTGTTTATAATTGTTCCTGCTTCAGAATCTCAGGGGCTTAACACTGGTGGGGTCACAGTGTCCTCTCCCAGATCCACACCCTCCAATATTCTAGTTCACAAGAAAGGGGACATACTATCTTCTTTAAAGGCTTACATGGCTTTGCCCTAAAAAATTACATTGTCTGTATCAGGGATGCCAGGGCATGTTAATCACCTGCTAATCGACTTCTATTTTCACTTGGTAGCCTCTTTCCCTCTCTCTCTTTCTCCCCAGGCAGGCAGTGAACAAAGTGACATTCTTGGTAGCTCTGGAAGGCTTTGTGTTCTCTTTTTTTGTCTGCATTGGGTCTTCATTGCTGTGCACAGGCTTTCTCTAGTTGTGGTGAGCAGGGGCTACTCTTCCTTGCGGTGGGCAGGCTTCTCGTGGTGGTTTCTCTTGTGGAGCACGGGCTCTAGGCACATGGGCTTCAGTAGTTGTGGCACATGGGCTTAGTTGCTCCATGGCATGTGGGAACTCCTCGGACCAGGGACCGTGTCCCCTGCATTGGCAGGCAGATTCTTAATCACTACACCACCAGGGAAGTCCCGGCTTCAAGTTCTGAACTTCTATATTTGTAACTCTCAAGCTGGCGTGACAGGGCCCTTGCTTTAGCTATTCAGGGATAAATACAAGAAATGGGAATAAAATTTAGAAGCACATAAATTTATTACATGCAAATCTTAGCATGTTTTGAAAAGCATGATGCACTTAAATGGATGAATCTGGCTGAGATGATAATTTAGCTAGAGGGTATATTTGTTACCCACTGTGTAGAGCAAATCCCCCCGAAACTTACTGATGTAAAATAATAATAACCACTTATTATCTTTTGTGCTTCTGTGACTCAGGAATTTGGGAGTGGCTCAGTTGGGCAGCTTTGAGTCTCATAAGGTTACAGGTAAGTGGTGTCGTGGACTGGGGTGATTTTGAAGGCTTTTTCATTCATATGCCTGGTACCCCAGCTGGGAAGACTCAAACAGCTGGCGGCTACAGCAAATGGGGCTCCTCCAAGTGCTTTCTTCCTGTGCTCTGCATCATGGCAGCTTTAGGGTATCTGGACTTTTAACATGGCAGCTCAGGCCCCCAAAGGCGCATCTTCCAAGATACAGAGTCAGGCAGAAGCTGTATCATTTCTCCCAACCTAGCCACAAAAGTATCATAGGATTGCTTCCTCCTCATCCTATTTGGTAGACTAGAGTCATTAATTAATGACTTGGCTGGCCCAAGTTTAAGGAAAGGGCAATTAGTCTCTACCTTTTTACTGCAGAAATGTCCAAGAATTTGCAGATCTGTTTTAAAACAATCACAAAGGAAGTCAGAAAGAGAGGAGTGTCAACTGAAAATAAAAGATAAATAGCAAGGTATAAAAGCAAATCATCATAATTTCCATGGGCATTTCTTTAAAATTTGTCATGAATCAAATTCAGACCTCTAAAAACTTCTCAACATTATTTTTACCTTTTATCTAGTTTCTAATGTTTTGTTCCATAATTCTGGTTTTCCTTAACGACATCATTTTTCTTTTTAATTTATTTGATCAAATTTTGTTTTGCATCTACTATATGCTAAGCATGTGTTAAACAATACAGAAGGAATTTGATATAGTCTATGCTTTCAAGGAGTTCACAGTTAAAATTACAATTCCCTGTGATGACTGCACCATTAGAAGCATAAACAAGGCATAGAGATGAAATAGATATGGGAAAGAAAAATAACTTGATAAAATCATACTATATATTTTCATTCTGCTTCACAGACTTGCAAAATGAGACTTTCAATTGCACCTGTTTTTAATGTGCCATAAGCTATATTGTTAATACTAATGGAAAGTATTCCCTAAGGTAGTTCTTTAGTGTTAAAGTCAGACAAAGATTTCCTGGGGTTAAAACACAAAGACCTAAGCATAGGATCCTCATCTAGGGATAAATTATTGAGATGTCATTTGGTCCACCCCACCCCATGCATCCAAGTAAATCTCAGCCCAACCCAAATCTATGGGAATCTATCCTACTGTTGTCAAGATAGTGCTAATAGGAACAGCTCTTATGTTGCATATGGTGAAAGATATTACTACACTGCAGGACGTCCTGATGTACCATCAGGTATGAAAACTCTAAGAGGAAGCATGCGCAGAAAGAGGAAGGCAGAGGACAGCACTTTGGGAAGGCTGCATCCAGAGGCTGGAAGAAGGAAGAAAGTCCCTGAAGAGACAAAGAACTGGTGATGAAAGGGTCATGAAAGTAGAGAGGAAAACAGAATCAGGACAGTACAATGTCATGACAGCCCAAAAGGGGAGACTTTTCATATGCAGAGGGGAGACACCCCTATGAATGAACTACATAGGTCAAGAAGCATGAAGGCTGGGATTGGTGCTGCCCAAGTCACAGGGCAGTACCAGGAGGTCACTGGTGATCTTCACATCCCAGATTCAGTCAAGTGGTGGACAAGCAGCTCAGATTGCTCGGATTACCCAGCACATGGTCGCTGGCCAAGTGGTCCTATGGCACTACCGGGATTGCATGCAACTCCTCAGCGCAGTTCAACAACTATGCATTTGAACATCTACTGTGTTTCTGGCAACTTTAAATGGCTCCACACTCCCTACCAAAGAGATTTAACTCCTTAGCCCAGTATTCATTGCTTCAAATATTATTTAACCTGGTTCCTCAACTACTAGGCTCTCATATGTACACTTTGATTATGCTAGAAAAATCTCATGCCTAAATTTTTATTTCTTTCTTGACAACAGGCAAGAAGTCCAAAGAGGCAAATTCAAAGATTCACTCTTGGTAAGGATGTGTTTTAGGAACAGAGACTGTTTAGATCAAAATTTTATGCAGAATTCAGGAAAAAATCATCTGGTTAAAGAACATCAGATGAGAAGGCAAGGAGCTGATTGCCCAGAAGAGCTCTTAATTGCCTTAAAGTTTATCAGAAAATTGCTTAAGCACTTGTCAGGAATGCTCATGTCTTTCCAGAAGAAAGTTGGTTGTGAACTGTCTCACATACAAAAACCATTTTATTTCAGACCGAGTTTGGGACAATTTTCCCTCCCACCTATTTACCTTTCCTTGTGAACATTTCATGCTTTCTCAACATGTGCCTGTGTGATCACCTCACTCCCAAACCCTGCCACTTCTTGTTGCTTCAGGCCAAGATCAAATGTTCTCTCCTCCTAATAATGTTTTTCCTTCCATCCGAAACTCCAGTTCTTTCATTGTACCTCTCTTACTTTTTATTGTTGCTTGTATTCATATCTCCTACTTTAACTATAAGAAATTGTATCTTTTCCTCTGCATATACTCATTAATATTCAATGAGGGTGGAATAATAAGTGTATATAACTAAATTCATAGTGTATGCAATCTTCAATATACTGTACCTCAAGGAAATATTTCACGGTCTCAATTAACTATTGCACTAGATTAGATTCAGTGGTGGATAATTGAAAACCCCAAACAACAGTGCTCTAAACAAGTTACAAGTTAATTTCTCCCTCTATAATGGCAATCTGGAGGTCAGCAGTCCAGAGCTGCATAGTGAGTCCATGGTCCTTCTATCTTTGGCTCCATCCTCATCTGTGTGTGGCTTCTTCCTCATGGTTCAGGATGGATGCTTGACTTTAGCCACCACATCCTTATTGCTGCCAGCAGGAAGGGGAGAATGGCATGCCTCTTCTTTGTAAGGACACATCTCAGAAGTTACACACAGAATTGTCAGAATGGTTAATGCACTGATAAGCCAAAGCACATCTGATTACATCCCATGAGTTATGACTTAGTTACATGTGGCACTGGTAGTAAGGGAAACAGGAATGTAAACAATTTAAAAGCCATAGGTTCCACTACTAAGGAAGAAGAAAGAACAAATATTGAGGGAGATCTAGAAGTCTCTCCTTCTATAGCCTATTCTAATGTTTACCAAACCTCACTGGTCCTATTTTAATTTATTTTTCCATACTCTAGCATATTTATTTCTCTTGTGTTCTCAGTAAATACTAAGGGACTCCATTTTTTAATAATAATAACCTTAAATTTGCCTTTTATTTATCTTATTTATTTTTATTTATTTATTTATTTTGGCTGCACCACGTAGCATGCATGATCTTAGTTCCCCCACCAGGGATCAAACCCGTGCCCCCTGCAGTGGAAGCACAAAGTCTTAACCACTGGACTGCCAGGGAACTCCTGAGACTCCATTTTTTAATGTAGAAAAATATAAGTTCCAAGCTCTGGGAGAATATACACATATAAATGTGTATTATATGTATGTATGTATATATGTGCATATAATAAAAAAATAGGGGACCACTTTTATATAAAACACCATGTTTCCCAACTTTTTTGATCATGCGCTGCAATCAAAAAATTTTAGGGACTTCCCTGGTGGTGCAGTGGTTAAGAATCCGCCTGCTAATGCAGGGGACACGGGTTCAAGCTCTGGTCCAGGAAGATCCCACGTGCCGTGGAGCAACTAAGCCTGTGAGCCACAACTGCTGAGCCCACATGCCACAACTACTAAAGCCCTCATGCCTAGAGCCCATGCCCTGCAACAAGAGAAGCCACCGCAATGAGAAGTCTGCACACCACAAGAAGAGTAGCCCCTGCTCACCACAACTAGAGAAAGCCTGTGCGAAACAACAAAGACCCAACGCAGCCAAAAATAAATAAATAAATAAAAATTTAACCCCTGTGATATATTTACATGTACCTATTAATATATTTTTATAAATGTATTACTGTATCATATATATTATAAAAATCCATAAAAATAAAAATTGAAGAGATAAAAAATGAATATAAATTAAAGTTCTAATATTTTCTTCCTTCACTGCAATGGACTTTCTGAGGCAAACACTCATCTAACAGATGCTAAATATCTTAACTTATGCTCTTTAGCTATCACACACATCATCATTTCAATTGAGAATTCAACCAAAACCTAACAGAGAAGGCTAGGACAAAATGCTAACAATATAAGTTGTTATATTGTTATGTCCCACATGGAAAAGAAATAACAATTGTTGAAACTCCCACATTTTGGGTCTGACAAACAAATTAAGCGTCTCGACAAAATGTCTGCATCGAAAAACCCATTTGGGCTTTTTCACAACATAGTTGAATTTGTTAAAGAGTTCAACGTCTTCTTGTTTATAAAGTTTTAATTTTACTACTATTGGGTTACTCAGATGGAATAAACAAGGAACACTGCTGTTCTGCTCATTGTGGTCATGAATTACAGGGCCCTGGAGAAGCATGTTGAGGTACTTTGGTGTCTTGATTTCAATGAGCTTTGTGTGTACTATGTATGCTCTTATACGCTGTGTATGTAGACCTTAAAGCTTTTCAAATGAAGCTATAGCTGAAGTTGCCGGACCAGTCATGTTGCATTTCCCTAAGGGCAAAACCCAAAATTGACAGCTCTCACTTTGTGCTACAGAATAAAACTGAGCAATCAGGACCTAGCAAACCCCTGCTACAAAGCTACGCACCGATATCAATTACTGAGCCTAATTATCTTGACAAAGTATACTATTCATTTAAATCTTTCATTTTCTGGAACCATAAAAGCAGTAGGGACTGCAGGAGAAAGTGATCATGCCATCTTGGAATTGCTAATATCTAAGATGTAGATTTTTGATCAGTCAGGCATGTACCCAATGCTTTAGGAATTTTAAAAAGTTTGTAAAGCAGCTTAGAGAAAGTTCAAATATGGTTTTATAAAGAGAGACTCAGAAAGAGAACATGGCATAAGAGAGATGGCAGTTCTAAAATGAAATTCTGACCACATTATGATGAATAAATGTGGAGATAAAGACGTCAGTAAGGCTGCCCAGAAACCCTCTGATGAGTTTAGATTTTGAAAGAATACATATATAAATGCAAGGAAGGTCATATAACCAAGGACACAAATTGTGAAATGTATAAGAAAATTGTCAGAATCGTTAATGTGCTGATAAGCCAAAGCTTACAAAAGTGACAAAGGCAATAAAACCTATCATTTCAACTCTGTTCAGATCACAGATGTGAACAAGAAAGTAAAATGTACAATACTGGAAATGACGGTATAATGTTAGTAGATGAGAGGAGTATTTCAATGAAGGAAAATTATCTTCAAAATTTAGGAAGTCCAGCATGGATTAAAAGGGTACACAAATTTCCTAAAAGAATGTCTGCTTAAATGAACCCTACATTCCATCTCCAGAGGACTTGCATCCCAGGATTCTAAGGGAATTGTAGGCATGATTGTGGGGTGACTTGGGGTCATCATTGAATCAAGGAGACTCTGAGGTATGTCAGGAGACTGAAATAACTAAGCCTTTGGATTTTCAGAAGGTGGACAATATGGGGTTTGGGAGCAGATTCTAGAAACAGTAAATAAGTAGACATACTGTTGTTATCTTGCAAAATTCCAGAAAGGACTATTAAATGGGTAGTCTGTTGCCCTTACAAAACAAAATGCTGATCTGATCAGTAGGATCTAGTGTTTACTCATAATGAGAATCCACTCCAAGTGGGTTTCATTCTCTTTTTAGTAAGGTAAATAGACAAGCAGGTAATAGGCACATACCATCAACATGGCAGAGAGGAACTCCTGTAAGAGAGTCTCATTAAATACCAACGTGAGAAGCCATCTTTAAAGGTATGCCACAGTGGACTTTTTTCTATTAAAAAAATTTCTTTTCTAAATATATAAGCAATTTTTTAAAGCATGTGGACACACAGTATATCTTTGACTTCAAGATGCAATTCATTGTGAGATAATGTATCAATTTAAAAACAACTTTGGGGCTGAGAAAGGAATTGTATTAAATGTATAATTCACCCTAACAAGAAGCACTAAAATATGAAAAATGTACCTTAGAACTGAGGAAATACACACACACACAATTTACAGGACTGAAATCATACATTTTACTTACTTGGCATTTGATTATAATCTTTCACTCCGTGACATGAAAAACTCTACAAACATAGTGAACTGGTCACACATTATAATTTATTTAATTATTACTCTATTATTCTGAAATTTTAAATTATTTTTAATAAAAAATTTTGCAATTTACTGTGAAGAAATTTATCTGCATTTTTATTTCCTTAAAGTACATTTCTAGAAGTGGAATTATTGAGTAAAAAGATGTTTTAAAGATTCTTGATACATAGTACTGAACTTATACTCAGAAGGCTTGCACCAATTTGCATTACCACCAGCAGTGGTTTGAGAAAAAGCCCATCTTACCCTCATTCAAAATGATCTTTCTTTTTCAAATTCTTTGTCGATTTGGTAGGCAAAAACTAGCAAGCAAATAAACAAATCTCAAATTTTCTTTTTGTTTGGTTTGAATTTCACTGACTACAGTGACATTAAATGTTCTTCCATATAAATATTACTATTTGTGTTTCTTTGGTGAATTCTGTTCTTGCCTTTTATACATTTTTCTAATGGAAATTTACTACTTTCCTTGGCAATTATTATGTGGTCTTTATATGTCAAAGATATAACCATTTTCTGCTCTGTTGTGATGTTTTATGTTTTTTATTAAACTTTTGTGTCATTTTGTTTTAAATCTACCTATTCTTTTATTCGTCTTTTTTTAAAAGTTCTTATCTTTTTTTAAAGCTTATCCTAAGGAATGTATGCTTTGTCATTGGAACATTTACAAAATTTACTTCAATTGTCGTATCTGATATTTGACCTTTCCTCTAGTGTTTTGTTTATTCCTTTTGTTTTGCTGTTTATTTTCTGTGTGCCTGGTTTTGCTCTGTGATTGGTGTTTTGATTCCTTTTATCTTCCATAGTGATTTAGAACATAGACATCCTATTTTTTTTATTTTACTTGTGGTTGCTGCTAAGTTTTTCAAAGCATATGTGAACCTATATTTCACAAAATATCAAAGTCATGAATGAAACAAAACCTTTGATTCTCACTATGTGATATTAGGAATTTGGCATGTTTTTACTCTCCCTAGCCTTTCCCCCATACACTGCTGGCCTTTACTGATAACAATCTGGGATTTATATCTCGATCATTACTACTAAATTATTAGCATTTCATTTTATAACTTTAAAATAATTTTTAATATTTCCTTTCAAAAGAATTATTTTATTTTTGCATTCAATTTTGTATGAATGTAACAGTAGTTATCTTTATTTAAGTGTATATTTATTTGGTTTCATTACTTTCACTCACCAGCAGTTATTTTATATTAATACTTTAATATTTCTGGGTACTTGATATTTTATGTGATTCTCAGACAGCTAGATTTTGAAAGGCCAGAACTATAGGTGGGCCAGATGAAAGTTAACAACAAAGATGGAAAAGTAAGGATGGAGAAGTCCTTGTTTGGCAATAATTGTAAAGAAAAAGACCACGAGATTTGAGTTGCTATAGTCTCAATATGGGCAAATCATGCAATGTGTTGGTTTAAAAAGCTAATGAAAATATGACTGTCATGCTGATAAGCATGAGTCATAGGACAAAATGGGAGTAATTCCACTTTACTAGGTACTAGGCAGACAGTTTGGCAGGAATACTCAGTTCAGTTCTGAGCCATCTTAACATTGAAAACCTAGGAAGCATCCAGAGGGGCAGCTAAGAGAGAGAAGAGTCTGAAAAATCATGTCATATAAAGATTGATTGAGGGAACTGGAGCTTTAACCAGGAAAAATGAGGTTTAGGAGCTATGTGGTATTCATGTGCTTCTATGAGGGATAATAAAGACCCAGTGCTCCTGGAGGCAGATGCAGGTGAAGTTTCCAAGGAGAAGATGTTGACACAATAGGAAGAAAATCCTAAAAGTCAGAGCTGTCCAAAATTGGCATGTGCTGCCTCAGACATTACCGTGTTTCCCACCCCCTCAGAGAGTGGATGACATCTGTTGAAGATGGTACAGGAGCTAAATGATATTGGCAAAGAAATGATTAATTAGAAACGTACTTGGGTTGAATACATTCCCGTGTGATTTCCCAGTTTTCTCCTCCTTGCTACACAACTGCCCCCTTTACTCCCAATACCTCTGCCAAAGAGAACTTCGCTTTCACCTACTCATTCTCTCCCCTCCCTCATCTTTAAGGAGAATTCTGCTTTTGTGCGGCAAGTCCCTAGGCTTATACAGAGATATGAGGTCTGGAGAAGTGGAAGGAAAGTGAGAAACACTCTTGCTTGCTAGCTCAGTTTCTAGAATCACTTGGTTGATGAGAATATAGGAAAAGGGTGATTAATATTTTTGAAAGGATTGTTTCATAGTCTAGAAAATTAGAGAGGGTGGAATGCTGTGGGAAAAGAGAAAAAAGTCAAGCTTTCTCTCTGAATGTTTGCAGGGTCTGGAGTGTGAGAAGCTCTGAATATCTGCATGCTGTGGGGAAGCAGGAGAGAAGAGAAAAGGGGATATGAACAAGTTGAGAAGTTGACACAGCTACTGTCCTGAAATAAAGAAGTCTGTTCTCTAGCTTGGACAAGAGTCTCATGGAACAAACAAAAGTTGAGGAGAAACTAGAAGTTTCTGGATCCCATTTACATGGGAAAAGTCACAAGACTCCTAGTGATGAAGAACCAGAATTTTAAATCAGATCCCTTTTCCCACTTTAAAAATTATACAAATGTTTATACATACTGGCACTAGATTTACTCATGTGGTAAAATGTGTAGGGTTGTCAGCACAGTGTAGATTCACTCATTCTCTAGTGATCTTTCTTTGCTTCAGGTCTAACCATGAACTCCTCATGTATGTGTGTGTGTGTGTGTGTGTGTGTATTTCTTCCCTATTACAAGCAAAATTTTGTTGCTCAAAGAGGGCAAAAAGGGGAAAGCAACAACCCTCTCAAATGCTGTTGTTGGGCATTGTGATAGTTAATTTTATATGTCAACTTGGCTGGGACATTGTGCCCAGATATATGGTCAAACATTATTCTGAACATTTCTGTGAGGGCGTTTTTGATATTAAAATTTAAATTGGTGGACTCTTGAGTAAAGCAGATTGCCGCCCATAATGTGGGTGGGCTTCTTCCAATCAGTTGAAGGCCTGACTAGAACAATAGACTGAGCTCTCCCAAGCAAGAGGGAATTCTGTCAGTTGACAGCCTTCAGACTTGAACTGCTGCATAAGCGCTTCCTTGGTCTCCAGCTGGGCCACCCTGCCAATTTTGGATTTGTCAGCCTCCATAATCACATGAGCCAATTTAAAATAAATCTCTTTTCATATAGATACACATTCTATTGGTTCTGTTTCTTTGGAGAACCTTTACTAATGCAGGTGTGCTACACATTGTGAGTATAAAAAGACACTCTGAATTTGAAAGGAGATCAGAGTACATGAACCTAAGACTCTGGTCCCATTCTAAGACTTTACATGCTTCTACCAGGCTTCAGAGTCCATATAGAAGTACTGCATTTTCAACATACACAGTGTTCGTATGGACAGGGTCATAACTCACCAAAACTTTCAAAATATTTTAATCAATTTACAAATTTTTCAATTAGACAAAAATATGCACGAAGGGGTTATTCAATTGAGTGATGATAATCAGGACATATATATTATGTGTATTAGCAAAAAATGTGAATAAGTTCTTCAGTGAAAGGAAAAACCTGGTGCATATAATAGATTTCTCATAGTTCTATGCAGAAGTTTCACTAAGAGAACACCCACCTAAAATGGATTATTCCTCATCAAATGTTACAGTGAGAATTCTTCTGTAGGAAGCATTTTGTGGATTCTATCCAGAACATAGAGAAGATAATCTGTCTTCCAGGAATTCATTTTCAAGATCGATTATTCAATGAATGGCATCATTTGGGTATCCCATTCTGCAGTTGTCAGGAGGGGACACAATTTTTCAAAGACTGAAGTCCCTTTCATCTCTCCTCACACTGTACAACTCCAATTAAGTCTGAAGTTTTTGCATCCAAAACTAAATGAGCTTTTAAGACTGAGATCTGATTCATCATAATCTTTACCATGAAGAAAGATCTTTCAACTTCCTCCAAGTTAAAACAGCAATGGAGTGTCATTCAATGCAAAGCACAGTGACATCATATAGATTAGGAATAATACATTAAAATAGAATTTGTATTTGGATGATATTGCCAAAATAAAGAGCAGAGGAGAACAAATGACTGTGATGAGCCATAATACACCATAAATGGGCTTTGGCTTACTGCTTACACATGAAAGACAGTCTATTAACATTAGAGTCCCTTCTAGCTATTCAAATAGCCAGAAAGTTATTCCAATCCAGTATATCACTCAGAGGTATATTAAAATTTAAATTTCTTACAGCTTTAATAGGCTTGTTTTTTGACACTGCCAGTGATCATCTCAGCTGATGAAGACTTCCATGTAACTGGCAAGTTGGTTAAGTGGCCTGAAAGATCTTAGCCAAATCTAGTCTTGAGCTTTCTTCCAGGAGTCTGTGATTGGCAGGTAGAAGCATGGGGCAACCCATTCACATTCTTGACAGTATTTCCTTTTGATCCTAAATGTATTTTTGCATTCACAGACACATAGGATAATACCTGGCTGAGGCATTAAGACCTTTAACCCCTGTGGAAATCATAATCCCCCATCTTTTGTCCTAGAGCTCAAATTGTCTATAACAGTTTGCTCAACCAGCAAAGTCATGATGTTTGAAAACCAGGAGGATTGAGAAATGTTCAGTTTGTGCATCTGACGATCTGCTATCTGTTCTGTCTTGTAAGTGCCCAAAGGGCAAGGTCTCTGCCCACTTCAACTGATAGTACAATCCATAATATAGAGCTAGTGGCCTATGGGTGCTTAATAAACTCTATCAGGTAATTAGAGTGATGATGGGTAATTGTCTCTGATGTCGTTACCACTTGCTGAAGAATTAAACTACATTTATACTTTCAGTAATTATCTCCCATGCCAAATTGTTCCCATATGGACCCAAACTTTGCAATTTTAGGCTGGATTCACACGATAGCAGTGATTACTTAATTATTCTACTGTGAGCAGGGCCCAGTTCTCAAAAGAAACAACTTTCATAACTCATTAGACAAATCTTCTTTCTGCTGTAGGTATTATTACCCAATGCTTGAGGATGGAGGTGGGAGTGGGATGCAGATATTTTTACTGAAGACAGACAGCAGCGTTATAACTACCCCCACTTTCCATAGCTATGGCACTTAAAGGTCCACATCCTTTTAATAAAGCAGTTATGGGCTTCCACGGTGGTGCAGTAGTTAAGAATCCGCCTGCCAATGCAGGGGACACGGGTTCGAACCCTGGTCTGGGAAGATCTCACATGCCGCAGAGCAACTAAGTCCATGCGCCACAACGACTGAGCCTGTGCTCTAGAGCCCACGAGCCACAAATACTGAAGCCCGCATGCCACAACTACTGAAGCCCACATGCCTAGAGCCCGTGCTCTGCAACAAGAGAAGCCACCGTAATGAGAAGCCCGCGCACCGCAACAAAAATTAGCCCCCGCTAGCTGCAACTAGAGAAAGCCCGCGTGCAGCGACAAAGACCCAACGCAGCCAAAAATAAATTAATTAAATAAATAAATTTTAAAAATAAATAAATAAAGCAGTGATATTGCTACCTCACCTCAAGTATGTAACCTCAAATAAGTGATACACACACCCATGCATTACATCAGTAGCAGTTTTGAATGAACTCTGTGCAACTTTAAAGAAAGAATCTGAAGGTATTGATTGGGATAAGGCATATATTGCCACCAACTCAGGCATGCTCAGCAGACCACAGACCTACTTTCCTCTCTTCAGTTAATACCAGCAATTTCCAAATCCTCTGGATCAACTACTTACAATGTTAAATAGGAACATTTGTATTGAGTTTCAGATTAGGTGTCAATTTAGTTGGCCGAGGGAGGGAGGAGTTGCAGGGAGGGCAGTTTTTATACATACTATGGTATAAGTCACTTAGAATTTTTAAGGAATATTTCACTTTTCAGCATGAGCATGCATAACAATTTTTTGTAAAAATTATTAATTCAGTAAAGAACAACTTTTGAGAAAATGTATATTCTTTTTTAAAGTGTCAAGAAGAGAGGTGGCATACCTAGGAATAGATTTAAACTGCAAACGACGGCTATACTTAAGCTTCTTCGCGTACAAAGTTTTCTGTGGTTTTCTTTTTTTCCATTGAGTCTGTAATCTTTTATGACGATCATTTTGTTAAAATGTACTGCACGCTGATTTGTATTTCTTCTGTGGAGTTGGTGCTTCCTCCATGCTAATGTTACTTTCCCTTTCTCTAGACTGATCTTGATTTGATTGAAATAATGTGGAGTCAAATGGTAGCCTAAAAATGTAAAACCTTTTATTCCAGAATATGATGTAATCAGCTTCGGTAAGCTCCAGTGGAAACACTAATACAAGGAGAAACACCAACCTAGAGGTCTGTAAGCAGAGGAAATATTCACCCAACATTGACCACCATTTTTGTGTCTTTGGCAAGAATATGACTCAGGTGACAGGAGTTTGGAAATGGAGCCTCAGATGGGGAAAATGCCTTTATCCAGATACTGTACTCCCTCAAGAGCCCTATATGACCCCCCCCGACACACACACATGCATGATCTTTTTATCTTTACTTCAGATAAAAGTATTCTATCCATTCTACTCTAGTTCATTTAACTGTACAGGTTTTTCTGAGCCAGGAGTCTCCCAGAATTTACAGGTAACTCCATTCTTACTGTGTGGTTGATTGGGGTTAGAGGCTTGGTATAAATACAATGTGCTTATGCGTACATATGTAAGGGGAAAAATTAAACCAAATCTCTAAGTAATCCAGACAAGTTGCAATCAATTCACATGATTCACTTAATAAATGTTTTTAAAATACTATGTTTCTAATCCAATGTTGCAGGAACACAGGACCCAATTTCTGTACCCAAGAGCTTTCAATAAACTGGGTGCAGAATAAAACCACACAAACGCAAACGTGACAACAAAACAACTTATATTAAAATACAGTGTAGAAGAAGTTCAGAGAAAGGAAAGCTAGCACATGAACAGGCAAACCAATCGAAGCAATCACGGGCTCTCTTTGACCTGATGTGTTCATGGAAAGCTCTAGGCTCCTATTCTCTTTATATATGAGAGAGATCTGACTGAAGTCTTAGTTTTGGAGCATGAATAGTTATGGAGAATAAATTCCACATTTTACTTAGTGGACCACTGGGAAAATTTCAGTTAATAACTGAAACCTAGTGTGGAGTATGCCTGAATAGCTGGGGAGGTATCCCAAACTTCCTGCAAATCCCAAAGGCCGTCGGTGGGCTATCTCCACTATTCATCAGGAGTGTGAACAGATATATGATCATGCTGGTGAAAACCAATTGGTTTTCTAAAAGGAAACTCCTGGTAGTCAAATTTATTTTTCTTTGTCATGCGCCATGAATAAAATGATACTCACACCACTGCATAGTTTAAATTATTTCCCGGAGTGCAGTGGGCTTTGGAACTCAGTGATCCCAATTTTAAACTAACTCTTGGGGGGTAAAAGGAGTTGGCACTGCACAGTGAAGTATTTCATCACCTACACTCCCTTACCCCCTGCCCCCCCACCAAATTCTTTATATTTTAGGTACAAAAATTCCATTACTTTAGCTTGAGATCGAGTTTCCTTATGCCATAGGTTCAGTCAACACACTCCAAATGAAAGAATCCAAACAGACACTTGATAAGCTATCTATCATGTATCAAGTTCATGCCAGTTGATTAGAAGAATATATTCTGAAATGATTGACAGTTCTTTGACAATACCAATTTATTACCTGTCAAGCTGCAAGGTATGCTTTTGATATACAGAAGTGAAATAATATGGAAATAAAGCTAACTCTAAGTTAAAACAGGAGTTATGCTACTCCAAATGGATCCCAGATGACTATGAAAAACATATTTGTCTGGATAATAAAAATTATATAAGTGATACATGGTTATTACATTGATGACAAACTTCAATGTAGTATACTAGGTAAGTGCTCCTACCCTATTAAAATAACAATACTGAACCCAATAACTTGAATGGAACCGAAATTTGGAATTATCAATTTAGACAGCAATATATGGCAAAAGTTTGGTCATTAGTATTAAGGACATGACTTATTTCCTATAAGTCAGTGGGCTTACCTCTGAGCTTCAGACCCACACATTAGAGGAAATGTGTTATAATTGGTTCACTTTGGGTTAAATGATTGATATTTTTAACATATGAAACCTGTTATTTTGTAGCTGAAGTTTACCCTGTTTTCCTATAGCTTCACAAACTTTCCATTTTAAATTATAGAACTTCCATGCTAATTATAAACTTTTATCTTTAAAAGTGGTTCTGCCTTTTAATCATTTTCTGTAGTTGAATTTTTTTTTCTAAAACCTTATAGAAGATGGCACTGTTCTTAATTTTGACCAAGGAAGATTTTACTTATCTAGCAGAAGCTCAAGGTTTTATTAGTACTCCAAGAAGTTTTGGTCAAAGGCACAACTTAATGCAAGGCCAAATGTTTAAACAAGAATTTATACTTAAAACATACGAATGTTTATCTATGTTAGCAAAGGAAATAAAAGTTCTTATTTTTTCCTTACCTGTGGAATATATTGAGTGCTATTTCTCCCTTTTCAAAATTAGCCACAGCCAGGTTGGCTCAGGTGGTAAAGCTAGAGTCCGCTCCTGGGCAAGCTGGTTAGCATGATTCTCTTCTCTGTCGTCATTGTCTGTGCTGTAACCTTGGAACTCTGTGCCCTGGCGGTGGAAGGTGGAGCGGTAAGTGCAAATGCAGCTCTAGAGGTCCCTAAACTGCTAAATATATGTGGCCCAGGGACGGTCATTCAGTAGCTTTAACCTCAAGTGATAAAGAAACCAAGGAATGGGAGGGGCCATGGGAGGTGCATTAACTCTGGTCATTAAAGTACCAATAAGTGTAAATAATAATAACAATAATAACTATGATTTATTTAGTGTTCCTTCAGATCAGGCATGGTGCTATGTACTTCCTTCTCTGCATGATGTAAGTGTTTTCATCTACATTTTACAGAGGCTCAAAGAGTTTATATAACTTACACAATAATTAGTGATGGAGCCATGATTTGAAACAGGCATAGCTCATCCCAAAGCCCACGCTTATAATCCAGATGTTTTCAAACCTTGATCTCTACAACATGAGAGTCACCTGAGAAGTTTCTTAAGAGCCTATTTCCTGGCTCCAGGAGTCAAAGAATTTGATTCTGTGAACCCGGGGGGCAGCCTGGGAATCTGGTGCCTTTTTTTTTTTTTAACAGTTCCCCCAAGTGATGCTGACCCCGACCCAGATTTAGAAACCATCGCTCCAACCAGTGCTTCCCAGTCCTGTTCACATCGAGTTGCATAGATAACGATACTATGTGTATGGTTCACAGGGAAGTAGACAAAGCTGCTCCCGGGCAGAAGTGATGGGTCTGGAGCCTCCAGCCAGCCCTGTTCCTACTCAAGCCTGAGGGGTCAACACCCCAGCACACAGGTAAGCCAGTCCCAGAACATTAGTGGGATTGGTATTGCCTCATTAGGACTCCCGATCTGATATCCTAAGCCGGACTGTGAGAGCCCTACATGCTCAGTGTTTTGTTTTTTTCGGTTTTTTTTGTTTGTTTTTTTTTTTTTGTGGTACGCGGGCCTCTCACTGTTGTGGCCTCTCCCGTTGCGGAGCACAGGCTCGGGACGCACAGGCTCAGCGGCCATGGCTCACGGGCCCAGCCACTCTGCGGCATGTGGGATCTTCCCGGATTGGGGCAAGAACCCACGTCCCCTGCATCGGCAGGCGGACTCTCAACCACTGCGCCACCAGGGAAGCCCCTTAGACTTTTGTTTTTCCTTTTTTTTTTTTTTTTTTTTTACATGCTCAGTGTTTTGATACTGTTACATAGAGAAACACTCGTATGAGACACTGAAAGGACCGAACTTCTGAAATGCCTTCACACAGTTTCTGAATCCCCAACCGACTCCCCAGGGGGCTCCTGTACTGAGAGGTATCTTACTCATTGGTCACAGTACTGGCCAAGAAGCAAACTACCTTTTGGGCAGAACATAAGGAGCTCAGGGTTAGAAGTGGAAGGTTGGAGAGGAGAAGAAGGGAGAGAACTTTTCTTCCTTTGGTCCATGAAGGTGATTTTTCTAATCTTGATAATAGAATTAGCCCATAAGCTAGCAAATACTCAACAGATGTTTGGGTTTCTCTGTTGTGGGGATGACAGAAAAATCAACTTATAACTATAGTGGGAAGGGCATGCAGCATGGAGCCACTTGAAGGCAGCCCAAAGGGCATCACCTCAGAGGACTGGGGCAGGGGAGGCAGGGAAAGCTCCTTCTCCCAGGAGGTGAACTCTGAAGGGTCAGTTGGAGTTTGCCAGTCACGGAAAGGCAGAGGGGATCCCAGTGAGAGGGCCCAGCATGAGCAAAGACACAATACGGTGTCTCTGCAAAAGCAGGGACAAGATCTTGGTCTCCCCTGAATCAAGCACTGAAGCAGGAACATTATAGAGAGTCCAAAAATATGTGTCGGATTGAAACAAATGACAGAAATTGAAAAGAGGAATTTCAGCTTCCCATGCATTTTAGGTAGTTATGCTTCAAGCTCACAGCCTACTTTATCTAATTTACTCTAGGTTCTGAAATCTTGGACCCAATGAAACTTGCACGCTTAAGTACAAGCTTAAGCACCTTTCAAAGTAGCTAATTTCCATCAGATGAACTTCTTAAAACGGTGAAATGATCCACATATACAATGTCAAGAAATAAAAAATAAAGAATAGTTTCATTGCTATGAATAAAATGGTTTTGAGGTTTATATAAAGAAAAAAGTGTGGTATTTGGTATGGTGCATTGGTTTTGGTTAAATGTTTTGGTAAATATGGCCAATTTGATCAATGCTAAATAATTACAGTTGACATAATAGCCACACTTTTTAGGATGATATTTTTCTATGTAAATACTTTCCTCCTAAACTAAAAATTACTTTAGTCATGCCAATATTACAGATGGTAAAGTAAGTCCAAGAATATCGTGAAACTGTAAATTTGTTTTTAGTTTGATCCCTTTACGAGAATTTCTCAATTTTGGGCTTGAAATATCATTTGCATTTACAAAACTGTTTTATGCTGTTCTTTTGTCACATTATTATAATATAGATGGTTCTGCCTTGAATGCAAATTATATTTAGGGTCACTCATTATCATTTTAACATATAGCTCTGTGTTTTCAAGTTTCTCTCTCTTTTTATAAAAAAAAAAATTATTTATTTATTTTGGCTGTGCCGGCTCTTAGTTGTGGCACACGGGATCTTCGTTGCAGCATGAGGGATCTTTTAGTTGCAGCATGCGGGCTTCTTAGTTGTGGCATGCAAACTCCTAGTTGCAGCATGCATACGGGATATAGTTCCCAGACCAGAGATTGAACCTGGGCCCCCTGCATTGGGAGCATGGAGTCTTACCCACCGGACAACCAGGGAAGTCCCAAGTCTCTCTTCTTCTATACCACATGCGTACATAACTTTATGAGATTAGTATTTAATGGATAACTATCTCATAACTTTATAAGAGCAAATTATTAACCAATCAACAGCAGAGCAAGAGACAAAAAATGGTTTTATTAATGACATACTGGGCTGACTCAAAAATTTCTCCAGTCATGCATCTGTATTCTTGAAACAGCTTCTATTAAAATATAACAACACTCAAAAGGTACATTCTACGCTATTGCCTTAAAATTTAGGGCAAACTAGTGAAGGCAACAGAAGAAAATGTGTGAGACCAAGAATGGCAAAAGATGACATTATCTAGATTTTTTTTGATGTAACAAAAATCAGACTAACTTCATTCTTCTAAGGCCTCAATGATACTCTACCAGGCATTAATTTTAAAGCCTCAAGCCACCTTGAGTCACTCAATAGAAACAAAAATCTAAGCAGGGGAAAGAGAAGACTAGCAATTTTTTAAAAAAGAAATGCAACTGGAGAAAATAAGATGTGTTTTGTTCCACTAGAAATATGACTCTTCACTTTCCCAATCTAACCAGGGCTTGTTCTTATACTATGAATAATATAGCTGTAACTCATCAGAATTGTCTACATTTTAATTTGAAAAATAGTTCCTATGTTAATCTTTAATAGCCTGTCTTCTGGACCAACAGAAAGAGTTACAAAAGAACTCATTTACAGTGGCGTAATTAAGGCCTATGAGAAGCATATTTAGTAATGTGGTGCCATTCCCCTTTTCATCCAATGGCCTCGCTGGTATATAGATCCACCATTTGATCAGTGTATCTGGCCCCAGGGGCTTCATGGTCTGCAAGCCACAACCTACTAATAAGCACCCTCCAGCCTGTTTGCTAAACAGATCAGTCCTGGCAGGCACCCAAAAACTCCAGCCCTTGAAGCTTGGAGCTCTTTAACTTGCCCGGCCTATTGTGTGGCAAGCGAGAGAATAAACTATGTACCTCATAAATGCAGAGCAATTATGGATCAGTTAGTAATACAGCTGGCTCAAAAGATTGCTTACCTAAACCAAATCGAGGCCTAATTTATTTTTGTATTGTCTTTGTTAAAAACCAAACAAACAGCTCTGCAGAACTTGTATACAGTAAAGAAAATGGCTGTATTTTCATTGTAAACAAGATGGCAACTATTGGCTAAATGAAATCATCCTCAGTAGCTGAAGGTTTTCCTTTAGAACCAAGCCATTGCTTGTTGTAGATTCCTTACATTGTTAAAGGAAACATGGTAGGTAGAATGCTTTCACTGATAGAAGTTCAATGTGCTCGGGGTAAAGGGGGCTGCACAGTGCTGTTCCTCATTGTAGATACCAGATAAGATACCATCAACTTCAATCATAAAGAAGTAAAAATGAAGTAGCCTTCATTTACAAAGAAATGGTAAAGTAGCATGAGTTCGTGTGCATTAATGAGTCAACAATTATGATATATGCAGATAAACCTCTTTGGAAAAGCCCTGCTATAATCAAATTAATACTTGCCAACTTATAAATCCATATGATACAAAAAACCAAAACAAACAAACTAAAACACATTAGGTTCATAGAGCTATTAATATTAAAGTACCTGGAAATGGCCAGTGGAGCATCAGCACAGACTTTTTATTCCATAACTAATGTTTTCCCTACTGTTTGAGCGTCTATAGTATGATAAGTACATTAACTAACAAACCTTAGACCCTTGGGAAGGTGTTGTGAGAAGACAGTGATCTTCATTTTAGGAAATCTATAGTTTTAAAAATGTCTACACAGATAATAATAGATAATAAAAACACAGTAAGGCTGGTTTGAAAGAGATAGGATCTAGACTTGGTTTCACTATTTACTAACCATGTGACCTTAAGCAAGCAACATACCTTACTGAACCTCAGTCTTCTCATCTGTAAAATGGGGGGTAACCTATTCTGACTATCTTGGAGGGATGTTGAACAGAAGTAAGTTAATGGAGTTGAAGTACTTAACAATGTGCAGACATCTACAAATGTAAACTCGTTATTGTTGCTAAATAGAAACAAACTTAGAGAACTATCAGGTACATATTTGTGAACCACTGGACAGATTTCTTTGGGACCAACTTTTAATGACACTAATTACCTTGATTTAGGGATTGGAATATTGGTTTGGGATGTGTAGAGAATGTTATATGATCTCATCTTACCTTTTGATTTACTATTTTTTAAAAATTCCTGATTTTTGCTACAAGTGTGGATATTTGAGATAAATTGATGACTAGATGCTCCAGTTATTAGCCCCAACTCTTGGGATACCCAATCTGATATGCATAAGTTGGCATTTAGTGGACATTTTAGGACCTTCCCCTGACAGATGGTCAGTATTTGCCCTACTGCTTCTACTTTAGGTAATGTATTAGTCAGCTACTGCTTCAATAATGCTATGTAACAAACCACTCCAAAAATCCAATGGCTTGAAAGAGCAAGCAGTTATTTCCCACTCGCAGATCTGCAGGTTGACTGCAACTTGGCCTGGCTAGGGTGGACTTCAGGTTCTTGGATCTGGTCCTTGGATTCCAGGATCTAGGCTGCAGGCTGGGTGTAAGTCTGTTCCACATGTCTTTTATCTTCCTTGGATTAGTGACTACCCAGGAAATGTTCTTTTCATATCAAGGGAAGAGGCTTAAAGTATATTTCATTTCAGTGGGATGAACTTCAAAATTACAGGGCAAGGGACTTCCCTGGTGGTGCAGTGGTTAAGAATCCACCTGCCAATGCAGGGGACACCAGTTTGAGCCCTGGTCCGGGAAGATCCCACATGCCGTGGAGCAACTAAGCCCGTGCACCACAACTACTGAACCTGTGCTCTAGAGCCCGCAAACCACAACTACTGAGCCCACAAGCCACAACTACTGAGCCCTTGTGCCACAGCTACTGAAGCCCTTGGGCCTAGAGCCCATGCTCCAAAACAAGAGAAGAGACCACAGTGAGAGGCCCATGCACTGCAACAAAGACTAGCCACCACTCGCCACAACTAGAGAAAGCCTGTGCATAGCAACGAAGACCCAATGCAGCCAAAAATAAATAAATAAATTTATTTTTAAAAAAATTACAGGGCAAGACCCCTTGGTGAGTAGTTCTAATACAAGGGAAGCATGACAAATTGGAACAGTCTAATCTACTACACATGTTTTTATAAGTGAGCTTATATTTTAGTTTTATATGTTTTAAACATTAATAACTTTTGATTACACTCCTAAATCACCCATAACTTAACCCACGTGGCTATTAAGCACTTGGAATATGCCTAGCCCAAACTAAAAGGTGCTAAAATTGTAAAATACACATCAGATGTTGATGACTTTGCAAAAAAAAGTGTAAAATATCTCATAATAATCTTTGTACACAAAGGTATTGCCAGTGAACTCTTAAACCAGAATCAGAGCCATGATACAGCAACATGAATAAGCAAGAGGAAACCCTGGCAGACCCTCTCCTCTCTGAAGAGCTCTTGCTGCCTTTATTGGAACAAGGGAATTCTATTCTAAACCAGCCCCCCAAAATAAAAAATATGGGAATGGAAATCCTCAACATACTCAATAGATATTTTCCCAAATGTTTATCTCAATTTTTGGTAAATGGATATTAGCAGATCACCATCAGTATGGATTCTGAAATGATCCTGAATCAGTCCTGATTTCATAGGACTCTTTTTCTCATGGCCCCTCGAGGTCAATTGAATCCTACCTCTATCAGAATACAACTCTTTCTGGAAAGAACTTTTTATTCACAGTGTTGCCCAAATTTTGAAAGGTGAGGAACTAAGAAATTCTATAACCAAGGTAACTGTTGCTATGTCAGTTCATATCTCCCAATACATTCCTCCAAAAAAAATAGTAATAACAGAGAAAACTACATAAAACCATGCCCTTGGCATGAATAAAAGACAGTGTCTAAACTTCAAATTATCAGAGGTAAAAAGGTAAACACCACATCCCAGCGAGCTACCCTCATGCTCCTGCTGCCCAAGTCTCCATGGGGAGAAGGGCAGTCTGGGGAAGACTGCAGGGAAGAGAGAAGCAGGAAAAGGCCATAGACTGATCTAAAATCACAGGAAGGGAAAGTCCACCCTACATGGAAAATGCCAGGAAAGAGTCTTTGTGGATCAGAGCAAGATGATGGAAGAGACTTAAAGTGTGTACAGGACTCGAGGTGCTGTCTTGGGAAGGCAACTTTTCCAGGCAAAGGAGGGGTGGCTTTACTGAGAATGGAGAAGTGCCTTTAGAAAACTGCACAGTGAGACTATGGATAAACACCCAGGCTGCTAGCTAAGGGCATCCTCCTCTCTGCTTGGGATCTCAGCATCTCTCCCAACTCCAGGAAATTGCTCCAGCACCTCTCCTCTCTCCTTCCTTTAGCATCAACTTCCTGGTCTCCCAGATCTTTCCTGCCTGCATGCAAACATACGGATGATTCTCCCATGTAAAAAACAACTTACTCTCTCATATCCATTAGAATGGCAAATATAAAAAGAAAGAAAGAAAGAGAGAGAGAGAGGGAAGGAGGGAGGGAGGGAAGAAAGGAAGGAGGGAAAGAAAGAAGAAAGAGAAAGAAAGAAGGAAGGAAGGAAAGGAAGGAAGGAAGGAAGGAAGGAAGGAAGAAAGAAAGAGAGAAAGAAAGAAAGAAAGAAAAAAGAAAAACAGGAAAAAGAAAGAGAAAGAAAGAAAAAAGGAAGGAAGGAAGGAAGCGTTGGTGAAGACAGAGAGAAACTGGAACACTTTTGCATTGCTAGTGGGAAAGTAAAATGGTGCAGATGCTATGGAATACAGTATGGTGGTTTCTCAGAGAAATTAAATATGGAATTGCCATATTAAAAAAAAAGGAACTGCAAACTGCACAGTGAAACATAAAGAATGGGCTTGAGGACATGGGGAGGGGGAAGGGTAAGCTGGGACAAAGTGAGAGTGGCATGGACTTATATATACTACCAAATGTAAAATAGATAGCTAGTGGGAAGCAGTCACATAGCACAGGGAGATCAGCTCGGTGCTTTGTGTCCACCTAGAGGGGTGGGATAGGGAGGGTGGGAGACGCAAGATGGAGGGGATATGGGGATATATGTACACGTATAGCTGATTCACTTTGTTATACAGCAGAAACTAACACACCATTGTAAAGCAATTATACTCCAATAAAGATGTTAAGAAAAAAAACAAGAAAGAAAACTGCACAGTGAAGGGGGAAAAAGAAAGAGAGGAAAGTTAGGATTCTTTAATATAAGAGAATGTTAAAAAAAAAATCAAAGAACAACTTCCTCCCCTCAATGCCCTGAACACACACACACAGACACACACACAAATACACACAGTTTAAAAAAAAAAAAATCCACACTATGCTACACTGACAACAGAGGGAGCTCTTGAACCAGGAATCTTGTAAACCACCCCCAATCACCCCCTATCCACAGAAATGCAGAGACACAAGCAATCTTTATTTAAGCAAAAAATACCAAGACAAAGATTAAAACAATTCTGCTGATGAAAATTACTACCTCCTCTCCCACTATTCCCTACCATGTCCTGGCAAGTCAGAGAACTGAGGTTCCATGGAGGCCTTTACTCAGGAGTCAGGACTGTTCTGCTAGGACACCCTGCTCAGATAAATGTTTGCCTGTGAGGTCATAGCCACAGAAACAACAACAAATGGAAGCACAGAGGCCAATTAGAAGATCATGAAAGGGAGATAGTGATGGATTGCTCTAAGAAACGTGGTTAAAGTAATAGGATTCTAGATATATTTTAAGAGTATACCAGAATTGTTGATGGACTGAATACATGGTGAGGAGGAGAAAAGTAAAGAATAGATCCTAGGACTTTGGTCTAGACAGCTAACAGGATATAGGTACTATAGATAGTACTGGGGGAAGTGAGTGAGAATTAAGAATTTGGTCATGTTAAGTTTCAAGTGACTTCTAAATATACATTTTTGAATTTCATGGGTTTTGATGCTATTATAAATTATACTGTTTTTTAATTTCTATTTCCCATTGTTTAGTTCTATAATTTAGAATTATACATTAGCTTCATACATTGGCCTTGTATCCTACTACCTTGCTAAACTCACTAAATAGTTCTAGTAAGTTTTTTATAGATCCCTTAGGATTTTCTACATAGATAATCATGTATCTGTGAGTAAAAGCAGTTTTATTTTGTTCAGTCTAATAGGTATGCCTTCTATTTCTTTTTTCTTGCCTTATTGCTCTGCCTAGGACCTCCAAAATGATGTTGAATTGGAGTACTGTGAGTGTACTTGCCTTGTTCCCTACCTTAAAGGGAGAGCATGCAGTGTAATATTGTAGCTACTGTGTCGATGACCTTTACCAGGTTGATCAAGTTCCCTTGTGTGTCAGTTTGGCTCCTCAAATAAGTAGATGCCAAAATGGGATTAGATGTGCAAGGGATTTACTGGAGAAAATTCCTGTGAAGGATAAAGGGGGAGGAAGTGAAGTATTCAGGAGAGACTTCATATCTGCTGCAGATCTGACACCTGTGAAAGGAGAGCAGAAAGTCTTGGTGGATAACCAGGTGGTATAAGCCAAACCTTTATACTTGAGGGGTCTGAGCTCATGTAATAAAACCTCTTCAGGCTGGGATTGCTGCACATGTGCATTCACAGTTACAGCAGGGCAAATGAGTACTGGGGGAGGGGGGTGCCCAAATGGATCACCTGGGTTCCACATGTTTTCTACCTGTCCCCATTGTATAACAGCTGCCTTAACTCCTCCTGTTGATTAGAGTCAATAGTCCCTGCTGAGAGAGTGATTCCTCTTCTTGTTTGTCATTCCCTGGGCACAAAATTGTCCTGAGGGTAACTGTAAGTCATAGTTCAATGTAATTTTGCTGTGTCCCCTGGTAAGAGTGAGCCCTCTTTGAGATCAGAACACTGCAGAACAAAGAGATGCAGGAATGGGAAACACAAAGTCCCAGTGGGTAAGTGAGGTTGGATGTTCAGAGGTGGGGGTAATTAGATTTGCCTTGGAAGTAGACGTTCATGCTGGTGAGGTCATGGATAGCCTTCATCTCTGCCACTCTGGTACCCTGTTAATATTCCAAGCATGCCAGTTCAGTGGACACCAGTATTGAAAACTGTTAATGTCAACTGGCCAACCCATTTTATCTGCTGATTGAGACTTTTTGTTAATGTATGATATAAAAATCTTCATACTTACTGTCAACTCTCATATGTTCATTCAGATGCCTTCATCCTAGATCTCTTATTTTCCAATTCTTTCCCTTCCAGGTCCCTGACAAGATGGCAAGGCCATTGACTACTGTCCTAGGATATTGATATATTCTCACCTTGGGCCATGTCTCTTTCCATAAAATGGATGACCAGGTGCACCACTCACAGATCTGTCCATTGAGAAGGTTTTGTCTTTTTATTGACCTTCAAGGCGACTCCTGAATGTGTCTAATGCAGTTTCTATCCATTTTTAACTTGTTTCCACATACTAAGCTGATCCATCTGAAAACCAAACCAGGCTTTTCCCTCCTTGTTCACTTGATGTTATGGGACACCTCCATATGGCTACCGTTGCAAGCTTAAGGAAGGAGAGCTCTGAGCTGGGTGACATGGGGGTCTGGGCTACCTGCTCATGCCCAGCTTATTCATGTCCTCTGCTAATATTTGGGTTTTATCCTATATGAAACATTTCCATTTTAGTACAGGCTACCACTCCAAATGGTCAGACTTGATCACTTGGCACGTTCAGTAAAACCCAGATGATAATGAACACATGGTCATCTGATGCCACGATCAAGTGTTTCTAGCATGTTACTAGATCCTAGTAGAGACAAAACACTCGACCATGGAGCAACAGGTTGGAATGTCCTCCAGCCTCCTCAATCTTCTGAAAGAATTTTTATGGTACTGGCAATTCCTTTTGAATGTTTGATAAAATTCGACAGTGAAGCCAACTGGGCCTGGCAATTTCATTCTTGCAAAGTTTTAAATTGTGAATTCAATTTCTCTCATAGAAATAGGACTATTTATATTTTCTACTTTTTCTTAAGTTTTTATAAATTTGTGTCTTTCAAAAAATTTGTCCATTTCATCTAAGTCATTGGATTTATTTGCACAAAGTTGGGCTTAATAGTTCCTTATCATTTTCCTAATGTTTGTCAGGTCTTTAGTGATGCTCCTTCTTTCATTCCCAACATCAATAATTTGACTTTTTTATTTATGTTTTTTGTTCATTTTGTAAAGTTTTCCTCCCATTTTAAAATATCTTTAGAGCAGTTCTTCTGGCAATAAATCATCTCAGCTTTTGTTTGACTGAAAGTTTTTATTTCTCCTTCATTTAAAAAAATTTCCTAATTAAGGATAGAATTAGGTTGACAGTTTCTTTCAACATTTTACCGATACCCTCTCATTGTCTTTTGGCTTAGAGAGCATGTGAAAATAAGTCTTTTTTTTTTTTTTAAGATATTTTTTTAATTAATTAATTTATTTATTTATGGCTGTGTTGGGTCTTCGTTTCTGCGCGAGGGCTTTCTCTAGTTGTGGCAAGCGGGGGCCACTCTTCATCACAGTGCGCACGCGGGCCTCTCACTATCGCGGCCTCTCTTGTTGCAGAGCACAGGCTCCAGACGCGCAGGCTCAGTAATTGTGGCTCACGGGCCCAGTAGCTCCGCGGCATGTGGGATCTTCCCAGACCAGGGCTCGAACCCGTGTCCCCTGCATTGGCAGGCAGACTCTCAACCACTGCGCCACCAGGGAAGCCCGAAAATAAGTCTTAATACAGTAATTTTGATCCTTGTTTCTCTATATATAATGCACCTTTTTCCTCAATGCTTTAAAACTTTTATCTTTGGTTTTTACAATTTTTGTTATGATGTATCTTGATGTGTTTTTCATTGTGTTTGTCCTGCTTGGGGTTTGTTGAGTATCTTAGATCTGTGGATTTATAGTTTTTGTCAAATTTTGACAATGTTTGGACATTATTTTTTCAAATATTTTTTCTGTTTCTCTAGCTTCATGTATATTAGACTGTTTAATATTGTCCATAAATCACAGAGATTCTGGGGGATTTTTCAGTCTTTTTTTTCTCTGTTTCATTTTGGATAAGTCTATTGTTTTATATTCAGGTTCACTACTCTTTTCTTTCCCAATGTTTAATCTGATGTTAATTGCCTCCAGAGAATTTTTCATTTTGGATATTGTGATTTTCAATACCAGAAGTTCCACATGGTCCTTTTTTAGATCACTGATTTCTTTCCTCGCTATGTGCATTTTTTGATTAGTCATTTTAATATGCATGTCTGCTAATACCATCACTGCAATCATTTCTGGGCCTATTTCTATTGACAGTTATTTATCCTAGTATGGGTCACATTTTCCTGCTTCTTGGAATGTGTAATAATCTTTTATTGGGTGCTGGACATTGTGGATTTTATAATGTTGAGTGTCTGGATTTTATTGTCTTTAAAGAAAAACTGGGTTTTGTTTTAGTAGGCAGTTATGTTACTTATGGGTGAGATCAATCCTCTCAAGGTTGGTTTTCAGTCTTTGTTTGGTGGGTCTATGTAGCCTTTATTCTAGGACAAAGTTAGCCTCACTATGAAGGCATAATTTTCTTCTGTCTTAATTTCTGACTTCTTGATGTATTCAACCAGGGTTCTCCACTCTAGCTGGCAAAAGCTTCAACAATTCTCAGAAGACTTCTGTGAGTTTGGAAACCATTCAGTTGCCTGGTTTCCTCTTTGCTCAACCTCATGAAGTTTACTATTATGCAGGAGTGCCTTAGTATTTAGTAAGAACTCAATGGGATCCCTAAGTATATTTCTGGAGCTCTATTTTTGTGTGTGTAGTCCCTCCTCTCTGGAGCTCTGCTTTACGACTTCTAGGTGCCTCCATACCGTGAGCAGTAATCTGTCTCCAAGACTCAGAGAAACCAAAGCTGCCACCCTCTCCTTGGGATCTGCTCCTTGTTCCTCCCACTGAAAGGTGCGGTAATTGTAGTTTTTTTTTTTTTTTTCAAACACATAGCCTTTTATTTATTTATTTATTTATACAGCAGGTTCTTATTAGTTACCTATTTTATACATATTAATGTATACATGTCAATCCCAATCTCCCAATTCATCACATCACCATCACCACCACCCCGCCACTTTCCCTCCTTGGTGTCCATATGTTTGTTCTCTACATCTGTGTCTCTATTTCTGCCCTGAAAACTGGTTCATCTGTACGTAATTGTAATTTTGACTGCAATGGTTTCCCTTCTCTTGAGGATCACAGAATTGTACTTCCTATTGTTCCAAGTCTTAAAACATCTGCATCAAATCTTTTCTCCAGTATTCGTGTTGTTTAAAATGGAAGGTAAATTCATGTTACTCCATCACGACTGGGTACAGCACTTCCTAGGCAGTTGAACATTTGAATCTGACTCTGACACTCACAGAAGTCTAGCCTGAAGCTATAAATCTGGGAGTCATGTAGTACAGGTGTTTCTCCAGACTTGATTACGCTGTGTGGAGATAGTGCTCCTTTCAGCCCCTAAGGCAGCTGGGTGGTAATTGCAGGCTGGGCTCAGCCCCTGGCTGCCACCCCAGTATGAAAAAAAAATTAAATATATATTACTTCTACCTGCTCTACTTGAAAGTAATATGGAGAATAGAGCAAAGGGCTAAGCTCTGGGCATTCTGAAACTTAGAGATGGGGGTAGGGGTGGGGAGAGGAATATCCATCAATGAGATTGAGAAGTAGTGCTCATGAAGTAGGAGAAAACCACGAGAACATGCTGCATTGGAAGCTAAGTGAGAAGACCTTTCAAGAGGGCTGGAGTGATCAGATGGTGTTAGAGGTTAAGTAAGATGAATAATGAGATTTGAACACTGGATTAGGCAAGATTATGAGAGTTGGTAATCTAGCAGGAGCATTTTCAGTGCAATGGGGAGGGAAGCAGGCAGGTGTCATGACAAGGAGCAGAGAAGGTACCTTGAGAAAAATAAGGAAAGTAGGACAGAACTTTTTTTTAAAGACAAGTATCCTTTACAGAGAAATTCTATTTATTTCTATAATAAAATGTTCCAGTGTTGTCACAATATCTCTTTTGTACTCTAATTTGTCCCATTCATAGATTTGTTGGGGGTTGTTTTCTTTTTCTTCTTTTTTTTTTTTTTTCTGACCGTGCCGCGTGGCTTGCAGGATCTTAGTTCCCTGACCGGGGATTGAACCCGGGCCCCCTGCATTGGAAGCACAGAGTCCTAACCACTGGACAGCCAGGGAACTCCCCCATCCATAGATTTGTTAATCACCTTTTCCATATACAGTTGATCCTCATTATTGTGGATTTCATATTTTCAAATTCATCTAATCACTAAAATTTATTTGAAACCCCCAAATCAGTACTCATGGCCCTTTCGAGATCATTTGCAGACATCTGCTGGGTGGTGAAGACTTTGATTTGCTCCATGTGCACATTCCTAGCTGAGGTGAAAAAGGCAGCACTCTGCCTCTGGTTTCAGCTCTGAAATTGTAAACAAGTATCTTTTTGTCACGGTCTATGTAGTGCCAATTTTTTCACATTTTTGTGCTTTTCTTTGGTGATTTCACTGTTTAAAATGTCCCTCAAGTGTAGTGCTGAAGTGCTGTCTAGTGTTCCCAAGAGAAAGAAGGTTGTGATGTACCTTATGGAGAAAGTATGTGTGGTAGATAAGCTTCATTCAGGCATAAGTTATAGTGCTGTTGGCCATGAGTTCAATTTTAATGAACCAACAATGTATATCACATAAAACTTCTTTAAACAGGAATACACATACAACAAGGTTGTGCATTGATCAGTGACAAAAATGTTGTGACCAGAGGCTCACAGGACCCTAACCCTGTTTCACCCTAGGAGCAGTGGTTCAGTAGCTGCTATTCAGTCTTTGCAGTGACTTGATAGAACATAACTGTTGCAAATGAATGAGAATTGAATGTATGATGTTTTTCTTAAAAAAAAAAAAAAAAACATAAGGCGTGGTACAAAAAGCACTAGACCAAGAATTCTGGAAACTTGTTTCTAGTTCTCATTCTTCCAATAACCAGTTGTGCATCCTTCAGTGAGCACTCTGGCCTCATTTGGTTTCTTCATCTATAAATGGAGCTGTTTCAATTAGATTATTGCTAAGTCCTCCAGAGCTCTAGCATTCTCTGACCTTGTATCATCACTAAGGGAAATTCCCAGTGATAGTCTCTTCCCAAGAAAGTCTCTTCTGCTTTATTTCACACCACCTCATTTCATAAAGGGGGTGAGGGAGGAAAGGATGATCTTACAATAAGACAAATAAGCACCATGTTCTAGAGAGTGCCATAGAGATGAAATAAAATACACTGATTTTTTTAAATCTGGGAAGTTTTCCCAGGAAAAGAGTTGCTTATGACTTTGGAAGTCATATCAAAATAACCCCCACATGTTAACAGTACATGTCACATTAAGAAATAGATATTAATGAGGGATTGTAAAAGAAAGCAGCCACAGTGGGTTATACCTTTCTAAGAGTTTGTCCATTTATTCCAGGTTGTCCACTTTATTGGCATAGAGTTGCTTGTAGTAGTCTCTTAGGATGCTTTGTATTTCTGCAGCATCTGTTGTAACTTCTCCTTTTTCATTTCTAATTTTATTCATTTGAGTCCTCTCCCTCTTTTTTCTTGATGAGTCTGGCTAATGGTTTATCAATTTTGTTTATCTTCTCAAAGAACCAGCCTTTAGTTTTATTGATCTTTGCTATTGTTTTCTTTGTTTCTATTTCATTTATTTCTGCTCTCATCTTTATGATTTCTTTCCTTCTACTAACTTTGGGTTTTGTTTGCTCTTCTTTCTCTAGTTCCTTTAGGTGTAAGGTTAGATTGTTCACTTGAGATTTTTCTTGTTTCTTGAGGTAGGCTTGTATTGCTATAAACTTCCCTCTTAGAACTGCTTTTGCTGCATCCCATAGGTTTTGGATTGTCGTGTTTTCGTTGTCATTTGTCTCTAGGTATTTTTTGATTTCTTCAGTGATCTATTGGTTATTTAGTAATGTATTGTTTAGCCTCCATGTGTTTGTGTTTTTTATGTTTTTTTCCCTGTAATTGTTTCTAATCTCATAGCGTTGTGGTCAGAAAAGATGCTTGATATGATTTCAATTTTCTTAAATTTACTGAGGCTTGATTTGTGACCCAAGATGTGATCTATCCTGGAGAATGTTCCATGTGTGCTTGAGAAGAAAGTGTAATCTGCTGTTTTTGGATGGAATGTCCTATAAATATCAATTAAATCTATCTGGTCTATTGTGTCATTTAAAGCTTGGGTTTCCTTATTAATTTTCTCTTTGGATGATCTGTCCATTGGTTAAAGTGGGGTGTTAAAGTCCCCCACTATTATTGTGTTACTGTCAATTTCCTATTTTGTAGCTGTTAGCAGTTGCCTTATGTATTGAGGTGCTCCTATGTTAGGTACATATATATTTATAATTGTTATATCTTCTTTTTAGATTGATCCCTTGATCATTATGTAATGTCCTTCCTTGTCTCTTATAACATTCTTTATTTTAAAGTCTATTTTATCTGATATGAGTATTGTTATTCCAGCTTTCTTTTGATTTCCATTTGCATGGAATATCTTTTTCTATCCCCTCACTTTCAGTCTGTACATGTCCCTAGGTCTGAAGTGGGTCTCTTGTAGACAGTATATATATGGGCCTTGTTTTTGTATCCATTCAGCAAGCCTGTGTCTTTTGGTTAGAGCATTTAATCCATTCACATTTAAGGTAATTATCAATATGTATGTTCCTACTACCATTTTCTTAATTGTTGTGGGTTTGTTTTTGTAGGGCCTTTTCTTCTCCTGTGTTTCCCACTTAGAGAAGTTCCATTAGCGTTTTTTGTAGATCTGGCTTGGTGGTGCTGAATTCTCTTAGCTTTTGCTTGTATGTAAAACTTTTGATTTCTCCGTTGAATCTGAATGAGATCCTTGCTGGGTAGAGTAATCTTTGTTGTAGGTTCTTCCCTTTCATCACTTTAAATATATCATGACACTCCCATCTGCCTTGTCGAGTTTCTGCTGAGAAATCAGCTGTTAACCTTATGGGCGTTCCCGTGTATGTTATTTGTCATTTTTCCCTTGTTGCTTTCAATAATTTTTCTTTGTATTTAATTTTTGTCAATTTGATTACTATTTGTCTTGGTGTGTTTCTCCTTGGGTTTATCCTGCCTGGGACTCTCTGCACTTCCTGGACCTGGGTGGCTATTTCTTTCCTATGTTAGGGAAGTTTTCGACTATAATCTCTTCAAATATTTTCTCGGTTCCTTTCTCTCTCTCTTCTCCTTCTGGGACCCCTATAATGTGAATGTTGTTGCGTTTAATGTTGTCCCAGAGGTCTCTTAGGCTGTCTTCATTTCTTTTCATTCTTTTCTCTTTATTCTGTTCTGTGGCAGTGAATTCCACCATTCTGTCTTCCAGGTCACTTATCCATTCTTCTGCCTCAGTTATTCTGCTATTGATTCCTTCTAGTGTAGTTTTCATTTCAGTTATTGTTCATCTCTGTTTGTTCTTTAATTCTTCTAGGTCTTTGTTAAACGTTTCTTGGATCTTCTTGATCTTTGCCTCCATTCTTTTTCCGAGATCCTGGATCATCTTCACTATCATTATTCTGAATTCTTTTTCTGGAAGGTTTCCTATCTGCACTTCATTTAGTTTTTTTCCTAAGGTTTTATCTTGTTCCTTCATCTGGTACTTAGCCCTCTGCCTTTTCATCTTGTCTATCTTTCTGTGAATGTGGTTTTTGTTCCACAGGCTGCAGGATTGTAGTTCTTCTTGCTTCTGCTGTCTGCCCTCTGGTCAGGAGCCGAATTTTTAAAATAGTGTTTCCCTGAGTAGTCTTTGGTGCTTCACATGGAATTTGATGCTGGGTGGTTGGAGCGCTACATCCCATCACGGGTCTTTGGTTGTACAGGATTATGTCATTTTGCAGCACTGGAAGGGAGGTTTACCACCTGGTCTGTGTCAGTCAGAATTCTAGCAGGAAATCGGTGGCAAAAATCAAATTGGGACAATCCCAGGAGGGTTTTTAAAGGGACTGTTTAAACAATGGCATAGGGAAACCACAAGGAACAGGGCAGTCCCCTAGGACTAGTAACAGTGGAGCTGTTACCATCCCTGTCTGGAAGGGATGAGAGAAGGGATAGGTTTCCAGATCCTAGGTTTCCACCCTTGGAATTAGAGAGTCATGATGAGGAGTTCACCTGGAGAGGAGTGGTGACATTTTCAGT
The DNA here is from genome assembly GCF_964165515.1 of Mesoplodon bidens. Classification (NCBI taxonomy): domain Eukaryota; kingdom Metazoa; phylum Chordata; class Mammalia; order Artiodactyla; family Ziphiidae; genus Mesoplodon; species Mesoplodon bidens. The sequence continues at coordinate 77,708,402 of NC_138165.1, forward strand.
CATCAGTCGGCCCAAGTCTACAGGAAGGGAACTAAACAAATAACGACCTCAGTCTTACCCACCTCCCACCTCCTGATGGCTTGTCTCTGTTCCTCACTGCACAACCAGAAGCCAGTGAGTAAGAGGCCCTGATGGTGTTGCCCAGACAGGAGGATCCAAAAAGATTCCAAACAGAATTAGTAGATTACTTTCAAGGTAGAAGTACTCTGCATACACAGTTGGTCTAAAATTTTTTAAATGACCAAGAATGAAAATCTGTATCCAAACAAAGCTAAAAATCATCATCATTGAGTGAACCTTAGGGATGCAAAAATAAAACTGAAATTTTACTCAAAATTACTTAATGTTCAAATTTTTTATTGGTCAAATTTTAATAGGACAAGATAAGCAATTTTTCAGAACTCTTAGCTACTAACTTGCTCCTGCTGTCACCGCACCACTTGGGGTATTAAATCAATTCACTTCAACTGGCACTTTTACTAATATCACTAATCTTTTATATGCAAAAAAGATATAGTTTGGAAGAAGATTTTGAGAAGCACGTTTTCTAGAAGAAACCTTATGCCTAGAATGTACTGTTATCCTTCATCTTCAAAAACTTAACAAATGGTTAGCAAACTATAGCAATTATTTCAATAACTTTTTAAAAATTCATAGTTCCTATATTAGATTTCCAGGGTTGCCATAGCAAAGTACCACAGACTAGGTGGCTTAAAACAGCACAAATTTATTCAAGACACTGAATACCAGGCAACAAAGAACAATGACCATTAAGAGATGGAAAACAAAACGGGTGAACCCTACAATTTATCCAGCTTAGAGCCTAGAGAGAGTTTCCAAGACCTCACATTTCCTAGATCTAAATATGCACGTTACCATGTAGATTGTGGAAAAGATTTTAAAAGCCCCCTGGATCTCATTTTCAGTGTCCTTTATTTTAACCTCAAGATTTCCAAATATTTGCTATATCTCTAAAACAGAGATCATTTGTAAAAATGCACAAGTAAACATTACTAAGCAGTTTGACCATCATTGTAAGCAACCTGTATGTCAGGAAGATCATCTCTTTGCCAAACACACTCACTATCAATTCCCAAATCTCACTTTTAAAGCAACATTCTTGTGAACTGAGCAGTAAAAATACAAATCCAATAAGCCTATCAACCTTCCCTATCTAAGTGTAAATTGAATTCTCCTTCTTTCCAAATGGACAATTCAAAGTTGATAATGGGAAGAAAGTCCCCAGGTGAAAGAAAGCTTGGCTGAGGAGCACTGGGCCACCCAAGTGGCACAGAAATGCTGGAGGGCCAAGGAGGATGTGACCATCAGTGGACAGGAAGGGCCACAGATACAGGAAGAGCCAGGCTCTGCTTGTACAGGGACAGTAGAACAGAAACACAGATGCCATTGAAGCTATCGTGCCTGCCCTGGGTACCTGCTTTCAACATTTTTTTTTTTTTTTTTTTACCTAAATGAGAAATATATTTCTACCTTGTTTGAGTCACCATTATTTTGTGTTGTATCACATGTGAAGCCAAACCTGATCCTATATTATACATGAAAAATTATCTCATTTAATCATCCCAGCAACCCTTCAAGGTGTGTCATATCATTACCTTTACTTTATTTTATAGAGGAGCAAATGGAGACACAAAGAGGTTAAGTTACTTGCCCAGGGTAACATAATTGGTAAGAGGGTTTGCCAACAGGGCAAGGATAAAGGAAAAGAGTAGAAAAGGGCTGGCAACATGGCAATCAGAGTAAGGGCACAGTAAAGGGTCCTTAAACCAGCAGGTTAATCCTCGCCCCAAAAGTGTGGTCTCTATATTTCATCCATGGGAATATTAGTCTTTAGAATTATTTGAAGTCTTTAGAAACTTATACCACACATAAAATGGGATTCTTAACTGTAGAGACTCTACTAAAAAAAAAAAAAGTAAGAAACACACATAAGAGAATTTAGAGCAGAGATGTAGCAGCCTTGAGACGTTCTGGATAATTGACAGCTCTCTTTTGATTCAAGATTGAGCAGAAAACGCTCTCTGTTTTCATTCTCCTTTCAAAAATTGATCAATTAATTCTTCTTCTTTACTAAATGTAATGAAGATAGTGGAACTTTCATTTGACAAGTGATGATCTAGAAATTGCTGTAAGCCATTACACCAAATCAAACAGTCATTTTGGGTATTGAGGCTTGCGTTCTAGTCCATCTCTGCCCCTGATTTTAGCTCCTGGTTTTAGACATTGCAATTGACATCCTGGCTCCCTGTTTCCTCATTTATTCAAAAAAGATGGCCTTAGAAAAAGATCACATTTTCTAAGGCCTTTTCCAGTCCTAATTCTCAATGATTCTGAATATGACTATATCACATACAAATGAAGAAAATATAGAAGGTGTGTCCTAGAAGGTTTTTTTCTCTTTGTAACTCCCTGTGATGAAGTTATTTAAGTGACTCTGTTAACCAACCCCAGCTCCCCCAAAACAACAGAGTGCAGTAAAAACACTTCAGATTGACGGAGGCCCCTGATTATTTAGGAGCTGCTTAAGTAGGACTTGACTGTAATACTATTTACCACGAGGCCTGAGAAAATTGGTGGGATTTGAGTTACAGCCCTAATAATTTGCCTTTATAGATTTAACCTGAAATAACAGGCTGAAGGGACAAATAAAATTAGCAGTTTCCTAGATAATTCCTGGATAAATGTAAGTATAAAATCCTGTTTGAAGGAAAGCAACAAGTAGGTAGCTATGGTTCAAAAGAGGCAGAAAAGAGAAATGGCTAAGGTCACTCTGACCCTAAATAAGGGCTCTGCAAAGTTCTGGCTCCTGTAGTTTGCTGTGCCTTGGAACAGCTCTGTGCTTTCTCTGGCGTGAGGTGTCAGAGGGACGAGTGTCTTTCCTTGTGGGCAATCTCCCTCGTGTGGAAACTTGCCAGGAATCCAGAAATAAGCAAAAAGGAAAGGAAGGAAGGAAGGGAGGGAGGGAAGGAGGGAGGGAGAAAGAAGGGAGGGAGGGAGGGAAGGAAGGAAGGAAGGAAGAAAGGGAGGGAGGGAGGGAGGGAGGGAAGGAGGAAAGGAAGAAGGAAGGAAGGGAGGGAGAGAGGGAGGGAAAGAAGGAAGGGAGGAAGGGAGGGAGGGAGGGAGGGAGGGAGGGAGGGAGGGAGGGAAGGAAGGAAGGAAGGGAGGGAGAGAGGGAGGGAGGAAGGAAGAAAGAACAAACCTCTTAGGAGTGCAAAGAGCAACAGAGAATATAAATTTAGCTTATGTCCTTAATATCAATACATTCTCATTCATTCATTCATCCACTCATTCGTTCAAGTGCCTCATTAGTCTAGGGGCTGTGGAACCCAAAACGAGTTAGAAGCTATAGAAGATACTATCTCAGTTACCAAAGAAATGACAGTCTGTATCACAAATATTTCAACTTCCCATCGACAGGAAGGTGTTTTTATAAAGTTGTTTTTGTATATCCTGTACCTTTGCTTCCCAAACTTCTATCCTTATGGGTTTTTTTTTTCCCTCATCTTTATCCAATATTTCTTTAGAATTGTTCAAAAGCCATAGACTGTCCCAAAAGCAAATGGTCACATTACAAGGAGAAATGTTTTTGCTTCCTCGGACATGCCAAAGCCTTTGCTGTTTTCATTGAAAAATATTACAACCAACAAAGACTACTTCTAAGTCTTCATAAAAGCACATTTCTACCAAGAGAAAATTTAAATTTCAGGGGGAATGCAGGCACAACTGATTAGCAGAGCTCCTTCCTATGAGATAATGAGGGCAAGGAGGGCAAGACTTGATTTAGAGCTATTCAAAGAGGAACCTGTACTTCCACGGCCTGACGAATTACACCTTCTTTATTCCTTCCAGCACTTGTCATCAGCAGCGCATAAATATCTCTGTCCAATCATTTTCAAAGAAGAAGATCCCAGTTACAAATGCAGCCCAGAAGATCCACGACTTGCTTCTCCCATGTTCCTCTGCCAACTCTGCCATGGGAAATAGGTGGGCGACAAAGGCTGTGGCAACACCATCATCCCTGCATTCATTGCTCAAAACATTCTCTTAGGGGCTTCCCTGGTGGCAGTGGTTAAGAATTCGCCTACCAATGCAGGGGACACGGGTTTGAGCCCTGATCCGGGAAGATCCCACATGCCGCAGAGCAACTAAGCCCGTGCGCCACAACTACTGAGCCTGCGCTCTAGAGCCCGCGAGCCACAACTACTGAGCCCGCATGCCACACTACTGAAGCCCACGTGCCTAGATCCCATGCTCGCAACAAGAGAAGCCACCGCAGTGAGAAACCTGGGCACTGCAACAAAGAGTAGCCCCCGCTCACCGCAACTAGAGAAAGCCTGCGCGCAGCAACGAAGACCCAATGCAGTCAAAAATAAATAAATTAATTTTCAAAAAATTCTCTTAATTCTCCTGCAAAAATGGCCTAATGTTTCCAAGGAATTTTTGAGTTATGTGATGCTAGTGAAGCTGTCCTTGAGTACTTGATTCCTTTGCAGGAAAAATTAGGCAAGATTGATGAGGAGGATAACTTTATAGGACAATACGAAATTGAATCTAGTTGGTGACTTACTATGGGTATTAGTTTCCTAGGGCTGCCATAACAAATTACCACAAACTGTATGGCTTAATACATCAGAAATTTATTCTCTTATTATCCTGGAGGGGAGAAATCCAAAATCAAGGTGTTGGCAGAGCTGCAATCCCTCCAAAGACTCTAGGGGAGAATCCTCCTTTGCCTCTTCTACTTCTGGTGGCTCCAGGTGCTTCACAGCTTGTGGTGGCAATCCTCCAATCTCTGCTTCTGTCTTCACATGGCTTTTCCTCTGTATCCTTTCCCCGTCTCTTCTCATATGCCATTGGATTTAGGATCCAATGTAATTTAGGTTGATCTCATCTTCAGATTGCTAACTTAGTTACATCGGCAAAGACTCTTTTTCTAAACAAGGTTATATTTATGGCTTCAGGTAGATATATCTTTTGGGGGGGTGGTCACGACTCAACGGCATACACTATGTTAGTCCTTTAATTGGATCTTATCTCTTTCAGAAAGCTTTGTACTACATAGTATAAACAATTGTAACCTGGATTGAAGTCTTTCTGTTCTTTAAGATAAAGATATAATTTGCTAGAATCCCAATTCCATGTCCTGGGGAAATCCAATCCCTCCCCAGGGCTTCTGCAAATTTTTAGAATGGGGTGAGAGAGCTGGGTAAGCTCCACTGAATTAATTCAGTTCATGAATTCTCACTGCTTGTTCTTTCCCTTATACCTTGTTGATCCAGAAACAAAATTTGGCCTAGTTCTTCAATCAAAAACAACCACTCTCACAAAGCTCTATCATAAGTAACAGATTTTACTGGATTATCAATAATGGTGGGGGGGCGTTGAACATAGGAGGGAAATTCCTTTAAATTGAATATGAGAAATTCTTTTTCTCTCTTTTTTTTTTTATTGGGATATAGCTGTTTTTCAATGTTGTGTTAGTTTCTACTGCACAGCGAAGTGGAGTTCCCTGTGCTATGCCGCAGATTCTTATTAGTTATGTATTTTGCACATATTGGCGTATATATGTCAATCCTAATCTCCCAATTCATCCCACCAGCCCCCTTTTCCCCTCTTGGTGTCCATATGTTTGTTCTCTACATGTGTGTCTCCAGAGAAATTCCTTTTCTTAAATTCTTCAGCCACATTCTCATGTGGCTTGGCCATCATATCTCTCTTTTCCCTTTAATACCTTCTCATTCCTATTTTTTCTTAGTAGGACAGTTTCATTATCTACTTTCCTCCTTTAGCAAGCCCTGGCCTTAGGGGCTTACCTTTTACCCTGGAATCTTATTTAAACTAGTTTCCTTTTAGGGATAGTCTCAACCTGAGAAGAATTCTCATGTCAACTATCAAGATTCTAATCCCCTCTTCCCTGCTTACTATAAACTATTTACAATCTATTAGAAAAGATCTTCAAGATAATTTTTTTAAGTTGCATAACAACCAAGAATCAAAACCTTTGTGGTAACATTGCTTCTAAGGGAAAAGTCATAAAGAACTTTACTACTTTTATCTATAAAATGTGTTCCAGGCTGCTATTTAAACAATAAAAAAAGGGAGAGGGAAAGCACAAAAAAAAGAGTAGGTATTAGAGACATGAGGAATTACTGCCATGATCATGATTGAATCTAATCTATAATTTGATCACGTTGAGGGTGTACTGATCCCCTCATTTAATAATATGGAGCCACAAGTCACTTTCTACCTCAAAAGAAAATTTAAGCCTCAATCAAAACTTATCAGCTTTAATACTCAGGGTGACAATAAATGAACAGCAGGACATAATTGATTAATGTGTTCTGATTTCCCAGTTTCTAACAGCCCTACACTAACAATTGCTAAAAGTACAAACCCTAGCATTCAGTTTATCTCTTCGGATGATCAGGGAAGGACTAAAAAGAGAAAAGGTGTTAAGAAGCAGCTGTTGTTAAAAAGGAGGGTAGATTTTACAACACTGAGGGCTAAGGTGAGCAATCAAGGCCACTGAGGAAACAAGCTTCACTTCTGCCTAGTCAGCTACTCTGGGATGAAATGATGCAATACGTGGTGTTTGGAAAATGCAAATTTGAATATACAGGGAATAACTTAAATGATCCTATTAAAGGACACAGGTCCGACATAGGAATATATATTTCTAGAATTAGGTCTACATTCAAAGTCCATCCATGACTCAGTTCATGATCTACTGATGCTGATGGAATTGTAGCCTAAATGAAGATGAAAGACAACCACCAACCTACCTGAAAGAATTTATTTCCAGAGAAAGACAATTAAAAGGTGAAGGAAAAAAAGTTAGGAACAATGCAATTAAATAGATGACTTGGACCCTCATATTTTATCCATTCATTAACCCAAAAATAGTGCCCCCTAGGAATTGTGAATTTGCTAAACCAATTATAATAGCATAAGCTAAGGGCTTAAAGATAATTATTAACTTAGTTCTCCATCAGAAAATATCCTGACAAGTCATCTATTCCAGCCCCTTGCTATTAGACAAGACCACTGCCGTACTCTTCCTAGAGAGGAGAAACAGATTGCTCTCACAAATCTCTGGGAGGGGGAATCTAGTTATCCTGATCTAAGAATTCTCATGCTAAATCAGCTTAACGTGTTCACAGTCCTCTCCTGCTTCTGTCTTTGTAGTGAGAGAACAATGATCTTCACGTAGGAAGACTATTCTCAAGTTCACTGTCAACCTCATTTTAGCCTTTCTTCCTCGCCCTTATTTTCTACTTCTCTAATCTTCATTAGCTTTATTGAAACCCTCCTTTATGTTTTTCACATTTCACCCTAATTGTGAAGTGCAAATGAGTTGTCCTCAAGGGAATTCCTTTAGCCTGCCCAAGTGGTTATTATTCCTAATCTCTTAAATGAAATGTTAACAGGTCAAAGGAATTTAGGAACTCCTTGGTTTGGTCAATTCCACAAATATTTATCAAGTACTCACATGTGCAATGCACTGTGCTAGGTTCTAGAAAAGAGAGACACAGGTATTTGTAATAACAGAAAAGTAAACATCCATTCCTATTATGCTGTGGGGCAGTTACCAAGTGAGATAGATCTCTGGGTACTGACATGACCGTGCCTCCAAGACAGATGACTGAATGAAAGGGACAAACCACAGAGCAAAAGTAATAACAGCTAACACTTAACATAGGTCTTGGCATGTACACAAAAAATAAAGCTACTGCAACTGTCATATAATATCTAAATACATAAAGAATTGAAAGGTCTTAAAAAATGCACCCCAAATGACCAAACACATGATCATGGTTACCCAAGAAACTGAGTAGGGATTAAGGGAAAATTAACCATCTTCATGATGGTTGACCTTTTATTTTTGTGGCAAAGGGAATTTATGTGTTACTCAGTAATTGATAACTTTTTAATTTAGAAGATTAAGAAGGCCTGGCCCTCACTTCAAATTGTCCATAATTGTGTTAGGGTGGGGGAGAGCAGAGGGAAGTTATTCAATCTAATCCACAAAACTGTGCTGGGCAAAACAGTATCTGTGTCAGGTGAGGGGTATAGGTTGTCCACAGGGAAGGACAGGGCACACCCACCAGCAGTGGCATCTCGGGGAAGATGGTGTTTGGTGTAAGCCTGGAAAGATGGGCAGGAGGCAAATGTCAGGATTTTGGAGCTGGGGGATATTTTAAGCTAAGAGGGCAGCTTGAGAAGAGGCTAAAAGGCAAGAAAGAGTAAGGCAGGCAGTGTTTAATTTGACAGACAACAGGGAGCCTTAGAAGGTTTGTGAGCAAGGGATTGATCTTATTAAGGATTTAGCTGAGGAATGAGTGTGAAGGGTACCTTAGACTGGACAGAGGCTGGTAATGGTTTGAGAAGGAGACCTGCCCAGGAGGGTAGCCATAGGAAGAGAGAAGAGAAAAGAGATGTCTCAGAAGTAAAAGTCATGGGAACTAGATAAGGGAAATGGCAGAATCAAAGAGGTTTCCAAAGCATGAAGCCAAAAGATCATCACTGAAAATTTAAATGTGAAATACTACTCAGAAATATGTCTGGTAAATAGAGCAACTTTACCTAGGAAAGCAGGAAGAGAGGTTGTAATTCAAAACCACAACAAAACCACATGACATGAAGTTAGGAACCATCATTGTCAGGTGCTGAAAGAAGCACGCTCCTAGGACAATAATGACAGGCAGATTCTCCCTGCTCTGTTTGCCAAAGCACAGATACTCTAAGTGTGGTCCATGGACCAATGCTAGGCTATGAGCTGTTTGTTACCCCATGTGATGAGATAGGAATTGAAATCAAGAGAAAGAATTTAGAAAGTTTTATACCAATTTAACAGAGTAATTTTCTGTTTATTGGGGCAAATATTTCTTACAATTGTGCTTATATTTTTCTATGTCTTTTTTATTTCATTTACTTTTATACCAGTTTAATAGAGTAATTATATGTTTATTGGATCTAGTAGTTCTTACAATTGCACTTATATTTTTGCATGTCTTTTTTATTTCACTTTTCTAGCAATTCATTTTTATTGTATTTTATAAAAGTTCCAACCCACAATGGATTGAAGGAAAAAAACTGTCTTTCACCAAGAATAGTTTAAGTACCATTGTAGAGTACGCTTCATATTTAAAGATTTTAAAGTACTTTTTATTTATTATTTCATTTTATCCTGAAAAATATCTTCAAATAAGTAGTGCAAGCCTGGTTCCCGGGTTTCTGTAAATGTGCAATTTTACACAGGGAAACCCAATTCTAGAGGGGTTTTATATATTTAAAAAAAATTTTATGGAGGCATATTTGACATATAACATTATATTAGTTTCAGGAGTACAAAGTAATGATTCAATATTTGTATATATTGTGAAATGATCAGCACAATAGGTCTAGATAACATCCATCACCCTACACAGTTTCCCTTCTAGAGGGGTTTTACAAATTATCCCCAAATCACACAAAGATGTAGGGGGTCGGGGGTGGAGAAGCATGTGTGGAAAGCCAGGTTTCTTATTCAAAGCCAAAGAATCTCCAGTAGCTCTTACTGGTGCATGCTGAAATAGCTTTTTAGGACTCAGATTAGCAATTTTGCTTCTTTAAAACATGCAACATTTACTGCAGAGGTTCTCAGAAGCAAATTTAAAGTACCCTTAGACAGAGGCAAAAAGCTTCCAAATTTTTAATTCCTTTAACTCTAGGATTCAAATGAATTGCAATGATTCCAGCTAGACTGACATCAACCAATATTTTTAATCAATTACTAATGATTATATATTAAGTGGGATATTGGAGAGTATCACACTTCCCTAAATATCCCTTTTCAGAAAATCTTTTAGAGTTGATACTTATCTTAAAAGTTACTGTATCCTAAAATCAAATTATTTTTCTTATTTTTACTCTGAGCCCAACAAAGTTGGATGACACACCATCATCAAAGGCTGTGAACACACTGGTATTTCAAACAGCACCCAGAATGATTGGCTCCTGAGAATACAGAATTGTCAAGTTCAAATTTTGCTTATTCTCAGAAATTGTGACAGAAAAAGAGATAGAGTTTGCTGGAGGATTCACCAACCTCCTAGATAATGAAAGATCTCCAGTAAAATAACATTCTGATGACCTAAGTGTAAATGAACCAGAGATATGTAGATTAAATTTCTTTTGAAACACACATGGTTTTTAAAAATTATGGGGAAAGTACTTGGCAAAATGTACTAAAAGAATTTGCCAAACCCCAAATGTTTGATAGACAGTTGGAGAAATGAGGCCAATACAAAAACTCTGCCTGGTCATTCATCCTCTCCAGGTACTAACTACAAAGGTGTCTTAGACTTCCATCAAGGCTAACAAGCAACTGGAATGTTCTTAAATAGTCAATTACACAAAACCACTAACTTTTGAAAAACTGATTATTTCTCAGGGAAATCAGTCCTACATATGAGATTATCCTAGTGGTTAGCAACACAGAAAATCTAAGAAAAGCTTGACTTTTAAAGGACAATTGGCTCAAGGGATGAAAAACATAATCCCAACTTTGACCTGTCAATCCATCGAACGTTGGGAAAGGTGTGGAGGAAACCATGTGCCGCATCAATTACGCTGTGCTTTGGTGCAAGCCTACCGACATTCATGAAATAGACTAAGTGTTCAGCTTTATGAGATCCTTTGTACATAAAAGTATTTTACAGAGTAAACTGTTGGTTTGACTTATCCAACAGTGAATGTGACTCTGCTTTTTTTTTTAAACGTGTGTACAAGAAATTAATGTTTACAACTTAATTATAGGAGCCTATTCCATGCTTCCTTGGTTTCTCCCTAGACATATCTTTAGTAATGCGCAGGAAGCATTTGCATCTGCCCCTCAGGTAAAAGCTTCTTTTATAGAAATGGGCTAAGAACATTGAAAATTTACAAGTGAAAGGGTTCTTGTTTGTTAGTGAAAATGTATGTATCCAGATACCATATTTGTGTGTTCTTCTCTTACCAAAATTGAAGCTTTGTGTAGGCACCATTCTTGTCCGCCACATTCACAGCTTCATTGTGGTTCCTAGCGTAGCTCTAGACAGAAAGAAGGCACTCAATAAATATCTGTTTCATATTTATGAATGAATAAAGCAACCTCGGAATAACTGGCATCTATTTTTCTCTCAAACAGAGACTCACCTATGACAGTGGACAAATCTATTATTTGACTATGCACACTACCTTCTAACAGCCTTTCCTTTCACAGCTTTGAACTCATTCAGAATGAATGGTCTAAGATTTCCTGCCCAGCAAAGTCATTGGAATAGCCAGCGCCAACCCGGAAGAGCTTTGAGACTATTGGGAAGCAAATGGGACAGATGGCATTTTCATCCTTCCACCAGCTCCAGTGTTAACTGTCTTTTAAAAAGTGATTTTTGGCCCCCGGAGGAAGATGGCTGAAGAGTAAGACGCGGAGATCACCTTCCTCCCCACAGATACATCAGAAATTCATCTACACGTGGAACAACTCCTACAGAACACCTACTGAACGCTGACAGAAGACCTCAGACCCCTCAAAAGGCAAGAAACTCCCCACATACCTGGGTAGGGCAAAAGAAAAAAGAATAAACAGAGACAGAAGGATAGGGACGGGACCTGCACCAGTGGGAGGGAGCCGTGAAGGAGGAAAGGTTTCCACACACTACAAGCCCCTTCGCGGGCGGAGACTGCAGGTGGCGGAGGGGGAAAGCTTCGGAGTAGCGGAGGAGAGCACAGCAACAGGGGTGCGGAGGGCAAAGCGGAGAGATTCTGGCACAGAGGACCGATGCCCTCAGGCACACACCAGCCCGAGAGGCTTGTCTGCTCTGCCGCCGGGGCGGGCGGGGCTGGGAGCTGAGGCTCGGGTATCGGCTTTCAGTCGGAGCGCAGGGAGAGGACTGGGGCTGGCGGCAGGAAGAGAGCCTGAGGGGGTTAGTGCACCACGGCTAGCCCGGAGGGAGTCCGGGGAAAGGGTCTGGAGCTGCCGAAGAGGCAAGAGACTTTTTCTTCCCTTTTGTTTCCTGGTGCGCGAGGAGAGGGCATTAAGAGGGCTGCTTGGGGAAGCGCCGGAGACGGGCGCGGACCCCGGAGACGGGCGTGGGACACTGGGGCTGCTGCTGCCGCCGCCGCGGGGCCTGTGTGCGAGCGCGGGTCACTGTCCGCCCCGCCTTCCGGTGGGCCTGTGCACCCCGCCACTGCCGGGGTCCCAGGACCCGGGGAAGGCTTTCCCGGGAAAGCGCACGGAGCGCCTCGGTCTGGTGCAACGTCACGCCGGCCTCTGCCGCCGCAGGCCCGCCCCACTCTGCGCGCCCCTCCCTCCCCTCTGCCTGAGTGAGCCAGAGCCCCCGAATCAGCGGCTCCTTTAAACCCGTCCTGTCTGAGTGAAGAACGGACGCCCTCCGGCGACCTACGCGCAGAGGCGGGGCCAGGTCCAAGGCTGAGACCCGGGAGCTGTGAGAGCAGAGAAGAGACAGGGAAATCTCTCTGTGCAGCATCGGAGGCAGCGGATTAAAGCTCCACGGTCCACTTGATGTGCCGTCTGTGGAGTGCATGAATGGACAGCGAATCATCCCAAATTGAGGAAGTGGACTTTGAGGACAAGATTTAAGACTTTCCCCCCTTTTCCTCTTTTTACAACGAATTATCCCAAATTTAGGAGGTGGACGTGGAGAGCAAGATTTTTGATTTTTCCCCCTGCTCTCTTTTTGTGAATGTGTATGTGTATTCTTCTGTGTAAGATTCTCTCTGTATAGCTTTGCTTCCACCATATGTCCCAGGGTTCTATCTGTCCGTTTTTTTTCAATAATTACTTTTTAACTTTAATAACGCTACTATATTTTATACTTTATTCTACTTTACTTTACCTGCTCTTTCTTTTTTTCCTACCTTCCCTTCCTCCCTCCCTCGGCGCCTCCTTTCCTTCTTTCTCTCTTTCTTTCCTTCCTCCCTCCCTCCCTGCTTCCTTTCACTCTTTCTTTTTCTTTCCTTCCTCCCTCCCTCCCTCCTGTCTTTCTTTCCTCCCTCCCTCCCTCCCACCCTTCTTCCTTTCACTCTTTCTTTTTCTTTCCTTCCTCCCTCCCTCCTGTCTTTATTTCTTTCTTTCTTTCCTTCCTCCCTCCCTCCCTCCCTCCCTTCTTCCATTCACTCTTCCGTTTTCTTTCATTCCTCCCTCCCTCCCTCCTTTCTTTCTTTCTTTCTTTCTTTCTTTCTTTCTTTCTTTCTTTCCATCCTTCCTCCCTCCCTCCCTCCTTTCTTTCCTTCTTCCTTTCTTTCTCTCTCTCTTTCGTTCTTCTACTAATTCTTTCTTTCTACTTTTTCTCCCTTTTATTCTGAGCCGGGTAGATGAAAGGCTCTTGGTGCTGCAGCTAGGAGTCAATGCTGTGCCTCTGAAGTGGGAGAGCCAACTTCAGGTCACGAGTCCACAAGAGACCTCCCAGCTCCACATAATATCAAGCAGCGAAAATCTCCCAGAGATCTCCATCTCAACAGAGCACCCAGCTTCAGTCAACGACCAGCAAGCTACAGTGCTGGTCACCCTATGCCAAGCAACTAGCAAGACAGGAACACAACCCCACCCATTAGCAGGGAGGCTGCCTAAAAACATAATAAGGCCACAGGCACCCCAAAACACACCACCAGACGTGGACCTGCCCACCAGAAAGACAAGATCTAGCCTCAACCACCAGAACACAGGCACTAGTCCCCCCCACCAGGAAGCCTACACAACCTACTGAAACAACCTTAGCCACTGGGGACAGACACCAAAAACAACGGGAACTACGAACCTGCAGCCTGCAAAAAGGAGACCCCAAACACAGTAACATAAGCAAAATGAGAAGACAGAAAAACACACAGCAGGTGAAGGAGCAAGATAAAAACCTACCAGACCTAACAAATGAAGAGGTAATAGGCAGTCTACCTGAAAAAGAATTCAGAATAATGATAGTAAAGATGATCCAAGATTCTATTTCCAAGATCCAAAATCTTGGAAATAGAATAGACAAAATGCAAGAAACAGTTAACAAGGACCTAGAAGAACTAAAGATGAATCAAGCATCGATTAAAAACACAATAAATGAAATGAAAAATACTCTAGATGGGATCAATAGCAGAATAACTGAGGCAGAAGAACGGATAAGTGAGGTGGAAGATAAAATAGTGGAAATAACTGCTGCAGAGCAAAATAAAGAAAAAAGAATGAAAAGAGCAGAGGACAGTCTCAGAGACCTCTGGGACAACATTAAACGCACCAACATTCGAATTATAGGGGTTGCAGAAGAAGAAGAGAAAAAGAAAGGGACTGAGAAAATATTTGAAGAGATTATAGTTGAAAACTTCCCTAATATGGGAAAGGAAATAGTTAATCAAGTCCAGGAGGCACAGAGAGTCCCATACAGAATAAATCCAAGGAGAAATATGCCAAGACACATATTATTCAAACTGTCAAAAATTAAACACAAAGAAATCATATTAAAAGCAGCAAGGGAAAAACAACAAATAACACACAAGGGAATCCCCATCAGGTTAACAGCTGATCTCTCAGCAGAAACTCTACAAGCCAGAAGGGAGTGGCAGGACATAATTAAAGTGATGAAGGAGAGAAACCTGCAACCAAGATTACTCTACCCAGCAAGGATCTCATTCAGATTTGATGGAGAAATTAAAACGTTTACAGACAAGCAAAAGCTGAGAGAGTTCAGCACCACCAAACCAGCTTTACAACAAATGCTAAAGGAACTTCTCTAGGCAAGAAACACAACAGAAGGAATATACCTACAATAACGAACCCAAAGCAATTAAGGAAATGGGAATAGGAACATACATATCAATAATTACCTGAAATGTAAATGGACTAAATGCTCCCACCAAAAGACACAGATTGGCTGAACGGATACAAAAACAAGACCCATATATATGCTGTCTACAAGAGACCCACTTCAGACCTAGAGACACGTACAGATTGAAAGTAAGGGGATGGAAAAAGACATTCAATGCAAATGGAAATCAAAAGAAAGCTGGAGTAGCAATTCTTATATCAGACAAAATAGATTTTAACATAAAGACTATTAGAAGAGACAAAGTAGGACACTACCTAATGAAAAAGGGATCGATCCAAGAAGAAGATATAACAATTGTAAATATTTATGCACCCAACATAGGAGCACCTCAATACATAAGGCAAATACTAACAGCCATAAAAGGGGAAATCAACAGTAACACACTCATAGTAGGAGACTTTAACACCCCACTTTCACCAATGGACAGATCATCCAAAATGAAAATAAATAAGGAAACACAAGCTCTAAATGATACATTAAACAAGATAGACTTAGTTGATATTTATAGGACATTCCATCCAAAAACAACAGAATACACATTTTTCTCAAGTGCTCATGGAACATTCTCCAGGATAGATCATATCTTAGGTCACAAATCAAGCCTTGGTAAATTTAAGAAAATTGAAATTGTATCAAGTATCTTTTCTGACCACAATGCTATGAGACTAGACATCAATTACAGGAAAACATCTGTAAAAAATACAAATACATGGAGGCTAAACAATACACTACTCAATAACGAGGTGATCACTGAAGAAATCAAAGAGGAAATTAAAAAATACCTAGAAACAAATGACAATGGAGACAGACGACCCAAAATCTATGGGACTCAGCAAAAGCAGTTCTAAGGGGGAAGTTTATAGCAATACAATCCCACATTAAGAAACAGGAAATATCTCGAGTAAACAACCTGACCCTGCACCTAAAGCAATTAGAGAAAGAAGAACAAAAAAACCCCAAAGCTAGCAGAGGGAAAGAAATCATAAAGATCAGATCAGAAATAAATGAAAAAGAAATGAAGGAAACGATAGCAAAGATCAATGAAACTAAAAGCTGGTTCTTTGAGAAGATAAACAAAATTGACAAACCATTAGCCAGGCTCATCAAGAAAAAAAGGGAGAAGACTCAAATCAATAGAATTAGAAATGAAAAAGGAGAAGTAACAACTGACACTGCAGAAATACAAAAGATCATGAGAGATTACTACAAGCAACGATATGCCAATAAAATGGACAACCTGGAAGAAATGGACAAATTCTTAGAAATGCACAACCTGCCAAGACTGAATCAGGAAGAAATAGAAAATATGAATAGACCAATCACAAGCACTGAAATTGAAACTGTGATTAAAAATCTTCCAACAAACAAAAGCCCAGGACCAGATGGCTTCACAGGCGAATTCTATCAAACATTTAGAGAAGAGCTAACACCCATCCTTCTCAAACTCTTCCAAACAATTTCAGAGGAAGGAACACTCCCAAACTCATTCTACGAGGCCACCATCACCTTGATACCAAAACCAGGCAAGGATGTCACAAAGAAAGAAAACTACAGGCCAATATCACTGATGAACATAGATGCAAAAATCCTCAACAAAATACTAGCAAACAGAATCCAACAGCACATTAAAAGGATTGTACACCATGATCAAGTGGGGTTCATTCCAGGAATGCAAGGATTCTTCAATATACGCAAATCAATAAATATGATACACCATATTAACAAGTTGAAGGAGAAAAACCATATGATCATCTCAATCGATGCAGAGAAAGCTTTTGACAAAATTCAACACCCATTTATGATAAAAACCCTGCAGAAAGTAGGCATAGAGGGAACTTTCCTCAACATAATAAAGGCCATATATGACAAACCCACAGCCAACATTGTCCTCAATGGTGAAAAACTGAAACCATTTCCACTAAGATCAGGAACAAGACAAGGCTGCCCACTCTCACCACTCTTATTCAACCTAGTTTTGGAAGTTTTAGCCACAGCAATCAGAGAAGAAAAGGAAATAAAAGGAATCCAAATCGGAAAAGAAGAAGTAAAGCTGTCACTGTTTGCAGATGACACGATACTATACATAGAGAATCCTAAAGATGCTACCAGAAAACTACTAGAGCTAATCAATGAATTTGGTAAAGTAGCAGGATACAAAATTAATGCACAGAAATCTCTGGCATTCCTGTACACTAATGATGAAAAATCTGAAAATGAAATCAAGAAAACACTCCCATTTACCACTGCAACAAAAAGAATAAAATATCTAGGAATAAACCTACCTAAGGAGACAAAAGACCTATATGCAGAAAATTATAAGACACTGATGAAAGAAATTAAAGATGATATAAATAGGTGGAGAGATATACCATGCTCCTGGATTGGAAGAATCAATACTGTGAAAATGACTCTACTACCCAAAGCAATCTACAGATTCAATGCAATCCCTATCAAACTACCACTGGCATTTTTCACAGAACTAGAACAAAAAATTTCAAAATTTGTTTGGAAAAACAAAAGACCCCGAATAGCCAAAGCAATCTTGAGAACAAAAAACGGAGCTGGAGGAATCAGGTTCCCTGACTTCAGACTATACTACAAAGCTACAGTAATCAAGACAGTGTGGTACTGGCACAAAAACAGAAAGATAGATCAATGGAACAGGATAGGAAGCCCAGAGATAAACCCACACACATATGGTCAACTTATCTTTGATAAAGGAGGCAGGAATGTACAGTGGAGAAAGGACAGCCTCTTCAATAAGTGGTGCTGGGAAAACTGGACAGGGACATGTAAAAGTATGAGATTAGATCACTCCCTAACACCATACACAAAAATAAGCTCAAAATGGATTAAAGACCTAAATGTAAGGGCAGACACTATCAAACTCTTAGAGGAAAACATAGGCAGAACACTCTATGACATAAATCACAGCAAGATCCTTTTGGACCCACCTCCTAGAGAAATGGAAATAAAGACAAAGATAAACAAATGGGACCTAATGAAACTTCAAAGCTTTTGCACAGCAAAGGAAACCATAAAGAAGACGAAAAGACAACCCTCAGAATGGGAGAAAATATTTGCAAATGAAGCAACTGACAAAGGATTAATCTCCAAAATTTATAAACAGCTCATGCAGCTCAATAGCAAAAAGACAAACAACCCAATCCAAAAATGGGCAGAAGACTTAAATAGGCATTTCTCCAGAGAAGATATACAGACTGCCAACAAACACATGAAAGGATGCTCAACATCATTAATCATTAGAGAAATGCAAATCAAAACTACAATGAGATATCATCTCACACCAGTCAGAATGGCCATCATCAAGAAATCTAGAAACAATAAATGCTGGAGAGGGTGTGGAGAAAAGGGAACACTCTTGCACTGCTAGTGGGAATGTGAATTGGTACAGCCACTATGGAGAACAGTATGGAGGTTCCCTAAAAAACTAAAAATAGAACTACCATATGACCCAGCAATCCCACTACTAGGCATATACCCTGAAAAAAACATAATTCAAAAAGAGACATGTACCAAAATGTTCATTGCAGCTCTATTCACTATAGCCCGGAGCTGGAAACAACCTAAGTGTCCATCATCGGATGAATGGATAAAGAAGAAGTGGCACATATATACAATGGAATATTACTCAGCCATAAAAAGAAACGAAACTGAGCTATTTGTAATGAGGTGGATAGACCTAGAGTCTGTCATACAGAGTGAAGTAAGTCAGAAAGAGAAAGACAAATACCGTATGCTAACATATATATACGGAATTTTAAAAAAAGATGTCATGAAGAACCTAGGGGTAAAACGGGAATAAAGACACAGACCTACTTGAGAATGGACTTGCGGATATGGGGAGGGGGAAGGGTAAGCTGTGACAAAGCGAAGGAGAGGCATGGACATATATACACTACCAAACGTAAGGTAGATAGATAGCAGGAAGCAGCCGCAGAGCACAGGGAGATCAGCTCGGTGCTTTGTGACCGCCTGGAGGGCTGGGATGGGGAGGGTGGGTGGGAGGGAGATGCATGGGGGAAGGGATGTGGGAACAGATGTATATGCATGACTGATTCACTTTGTTATAAAGCAGAAACTAATAAAAAGAAAAGGTTATGAAGAACCTAGGGGCAGGATGGGAATAAAGATGCAGACCTACTAGAGAATGGACTTGAGGACGTGGGGAGCGAGAAGGGTAAGCTGGGATGAAGTGAGAGAGTGGCATGGACGTATATACACTACCAAATGTAAAATAGATAGCTAGTGGGAAGCAGCCGCATAGCACAAGGAGATCAGCTCAGTGCTTTGTGACCACCTGGAGGGGTGGGAGAGGGAGGGTGGGAGGGAGGGAGATGCAAGAGGGAGGAGATATGGGGATATATGTATAACTGATTCACTTTGTTATACAGCAGAAACTAAGACACCCTTGTAAAGCAATTATACTCCAATAAAGATGTTTAAAAAAAAAAGTCATTTTTGATAAGTAAAGCTCCCCAAGCCCGCAGGCACTCAAACATTGACCTGTAAATATTTAACAGTGATAAAGAGATACATGCATGTAAGTGAAATCATCCTGCAGATCTTTACAGAGCAAGGAGACTATCCACCTGACACTTAAAAACATTCCTCAGGTTTTCAGTGTTCTGCCATGCTTCCATGAGCCTCCTTGGGTCATTTACCTGCCTTAGTCAACCTTAAACAAATACCAGCTTGCCCTCTGGCCTCCAGCTTGTTCTTCCAGAACCGTGCGGGATACCTGACTTGCTCACTGGCTTTACAATTTACAAATGTGGATACTAACCTTGACTTTCTAAATAGAAGAAAATCTTTCCAGTATTATCAGCAGCATTCTCCCATAAAGGTATAAATAGCAGTATGCCTTTTGTTCTTTATTTTGTCTTTACCTCTGTTTTACTAATTCAGTCTATTATTTAATCCATCTAGCTGCCTTCACAGAGGAATAACAACATTTTTACTTGCTTAGATTTGATTAGGAAAGAAGCAAACGCCCTTTCCACAGAGTCAAGCCCGGTAATGTTGATTTTTACAGGAAGAACTTGACTAGTGTCACACAGCATCACAGCAGTGGCATCACTTGAATCAAAGGCTGTGTCTACACTGCCCCAAAAGACTCAGTTGCCCATTCACTCAATTCAGACAACCAATCAACCAAGTCAAATAAACAGTCAGTGAAATTGGTTATTTGACTAAGTTGAATCATTGTTTGATTAGATTGATTATTTCAGTTTAGTCGTCCTAGGGGCCCTGTGTTGCCTGCCTGTACAGCCCTACAGTGGAATGAATGCTCACTGCAGTGGACACAGAGAAATAGGACTGTCTGGTAGAAGGTAATTGGCTGCAGGACTGCGGAAGCACAGTGGCTGAATTGTCATGGAACAAACTTCCAAAACAGTAACTTCACTCTCTGTGTCCTCCACCCTCTCTAAGAGCTGTGATACAGTGGTTAAGGGTATGGACTTTGGAAACAAGACTACCTGGGATGAAATCGCAGCTCTGTCACTTACCATCTTTGTGACCTAGAGTGAGCTACTTAACTGCTCTCTGCCACCAATCCAAAATTTGGACATAATACTACCCATCTTAAGGGGTGGCTTGTTTGGTGGAATAATGGGTGAATACATGTTAAGCACCTAGTAAACACTCAAAGAATATTTGCCATCATTATCTTGTTACTACGATTTAACAGAAAGACACTTCAGATAGGAGCCTTCATGATACGACCAGAAGTTCCCAGTGCCTCAGATGCTTTTAAATCTGAAATAATATATCTCCCAGCAAAGACATTTTCATCTGTCAATGAATATTTTATTTTTCCAGAGCTCTCCAAATACTCATAGTTTATACTAGATATAACATCAACAGGAAGGTTATCTGGAATTATCCTATTGAAAATTCCATATTGCCTCTAAAATGACCAGACTTCTTCTTGTACTGACTAAAACATATCACCTCCTAGGGAGATGGACAATGTAAGAGAAATAAATTCCGTGTGGAGGACAAGGGGCTGTTGTCTGCCCGGTGCAGAGGCAGCTTCACGAAGGTACAACCTGGGCAGTTTCACGGGCCTCACACTTACATGGTTTTATGCTCTGTTGTCGTCTTCTTGAAATTCTTAATAACTTTTGAACAAAGGGCCCCAAATTTTCATTTTTCCATGGGCCCTGTAAAGCAAAGCCTGGGTGTGATCTATTACCAGTAGCTAAGATCCTAGGGTAAGGCACGTTCCACAGACTGGAGCCTTTCTGTTAGAAGATTTTAATAAAATATTGATTAGCTCAACTGGCATGATACTTGTAACTGAAACAGAAGTTTTCCTGTGCTTATTGTCCATGAAGGAGTTGCCACAGAAGGCAGCAGCTGCCTAAGAATACAGACTCACAGGACGGGCCACAGGCCGGTTCCACTTAGCACCTCCCTCGATCTCATAGGTCAGGGGCATCTGATGATGAGCAAGGGAGATTCGGAGCTGTTTCCCTCATCCGTGATTCCACTGATGTCGGCTCATTAGTCAAAAACATATTTTGAATAATCTTAAGAGCCTAAAAGTATCTTGATTCCAAACACTGAAATAAGGATTTGGAGTCTTCTGTTCTCCGTCCCAGCCTTCTTTAGTTCACATCTCATTTTTAAGCCCTTGACATGGTCTCTATTGTTTTTCTACAGCAGGAGATAAAAACCACTATTTTAGTTGTTTGATTTTTACTGTGTGATTAGTCTAGGCATGATGGAGAGAAAAGCACGTGAAGCATTATTTTATTTGAAAGCCAGAAGCACATAATGTTTATTAATAAAGAGCCTGGTTTACATAGATTTTATTATTATTGAGCATAAAATGGTTTATATTATAAGCAAGGGTGAAATTACTAACTAATTAGCCTGTGAAGATCGTGTTTAATGGAATATATAATCTAGGGTGTTGCTTTTTTGTAAACCTTAAGGGTCTTATTCATTAAACATGTACATATGCAGCCTTTATGCTGAAACAGGGGATTTGTCATATATAATTCAAGGTCAAACGATTCAATCTGTGTTTCTCAAAGTCCAAAAATCTCAGAGCTTTAAATTCCTTAACTCTTATGGAAATTGGTTTCAACACACAGCTGCCTTAGTGTACACACTGAATTCAACTATAAATGATGGCAACTGAGAAAAGCAAAAGTGAAGAACTGAAGGGCTAAATTCCCTGTCTGTCTGTCTGTCTGTCTGTCTCTCTCTCTCTCTCTCTCTGGATACTGTAGCTTAAAACCCACTTAACTCTTCCAAAGGAACTTTGTTTCTATTAATTTAGAGGATTGCACAATCTTTGTAAACACACCATTCTCAACGGGTTTGCATGGCAGAAACAGAGACACAGATGTAGAGAACAAACGTATGGACACCAAGTGGGGAAAGCCGCCGGGGGGTGGGGGTGGTTGGTGGGATGAATTGGGAGACTGGGATTGACATGTATACACTGATGTGTATAAAATGGATAACTAATAAGAACCTGCAGTATAAAAAATAAAATTCTAAAATTCAAGCAACAACAACAAAAACACACCATTCTCATATATTTCAGTTAAGTTTTGTAATAGCACCATAAAATGTGTCAGGCATTGCAATAAACTATCAGTCACAGGAAGCACAAATTGTATGAGAAAATTACTAGAAGTCATGTCTTAGAAGGTAGAAAAAAGCAAAATTCTTCAAGAACTTGGAAAAATAATCCTTAATGTTTCCTTAAAATGTGTGTTTCTTCTTTAAATAAAAAGAGACTATGTGTTTTAAGTAAGGTATTGGGATTCGAAGCAGTGTGGCTACTTTAACCCTTTGACTTCACCCACCTTCTTCAATGCTAGTTCCTCAAGGCCCTTAAAGAGCAGATACGCTTCCCTCTTTACCTACCCCCTACCCCTTCGGAGTTGCAGAGTTATCAGGGGCTAAAGCAGGGAGAGGCAGACATATGCATGCTGCCATTTTTTACTTTCAGAAGAGGTTTTATGGGCAAAACTTAGAGCATATTGGGTTTGCCATATATTACACAATTGGTTGAAAGTTGACTTGCAACTATCCTGATTCTAGTCTTTTCATTCAAAATCCAAGTTACCACAGGTGATCAATTCACTTCTGCTCTGAGAAACTAGAATATGCTTCTTTGCAAGAATAAAGAGGCCTCAGCTGAGGGCTTGGACTGGCTGAACGGTAGCAAGTTGTTTCGTTTGTCTCTTGCTTATTTGAACAGCCTCGGGGTGACTACAATAAACAAAATCAAGCCCAAACAGAAAACCCAGTTTAGCTACCATGGTAATACTAGAATGATTTTCAGTTACTCTGGGACCATCCCAACAACTCCAAATGATGAAAACATTATTCACAATGAGATAAGGCTGCATGTTGCCATAAAGGCTCTGACGGTCCGTTTTATGGAAGTGCTTTTGTTTTAATCTCAGAACTCAGAATGAATCTAGACCTACCAAACCATAAGATTTGTACTTAGGAAATTTGTGTTTAGAAAGAACCTCGAATGTTTGCTCTGGAGGGCGTGGGATTCTTGGACACGGGGCTTTGAGGGCTCTGAGGGCTGGGCTGGCCATGAGCACATCATTTAAAGATGAACACTGCCCCCTGCTGGGGAGAGACCACATTACCTCCCGAAGGTACGTCTGAGGGTGGAAAAACCACTGCTATCTATATACGAGGGAAATTCATTTTGATTCTTTCACTCTTTTTTCACTTCTTAGCTTGACAGCTAAGTTCAGAAATATTATAACTGCCAAGCATCACTATTGCGTTTCAAGACAACTTGGTTTATTTTATTATTCTCGGCCCATTATTATGAACTACCGCCCCTGGCAGAAATCCATCTAAATGAAAAGATAAGAGAAACAAAGGAAGCCACTGTGGTGACTGGGGGGCTTTTGAGATGGAACAGGGCATGGAAAAGAGAAAACTCTGTAAAAGGTTTTGATAGTTTATAATTCGACCATAGCCAGTCACAACATCAAACGTTAGAGAGAGAATTCGAGCTTATAGTGCTCGGGGAGCTTGCAAAAGCACCTGAATCATCTGATTTTCTGTCCATACCTTTTTCCCCCTAAACTGAACACCACGACAGAGCTGCCCAGAGAAGGGCATGGAGACCAGGGCTGGGGACCCTTCTTCTAGACCCAAGAAGGGGTTAGAACACTACAAGGACACTCCAAGGTGTGCCCTCACCCCAACTCCCTTCCTGCCTCCTAGGGTGAACTGCAGTTAAGGTGAACTCCAAGAGCAAGGGCTCTTTTCATGAGGAGAATTTGTGGGCAGGTTGCTGAGGGAACCCCTGGAAGCACAGGTCAGATTCAATTACTGGTGCCCACTGTGCACCATCTTCCTACAGTGTTTACTAATTATTCACGTAGATTGTCCTTTTAGCACTGTCCTATCAACACAACAACTTCCTGAGGAAGGAATTACCCCAGTCCTCTACAAGTTAGGAAATTTGGAATTAAAAAAGATAAAATAGCTTGTTCATGGCCATGCAGTTAGTAGGTGGAACAGACCCTGTGCTCATCCTGCCTTATACATCTTTAGAGTTGACATGCAGCTCTGCTTTCCAAAGTTGCTCTATCAACCTGTATAAATATGTATAGCAATGGGCTGCATGGGGTAATCAAAGAATTCTATTAAATATTCATCCACTTCAGTGATGAATTTCCTGCAGGGAGTAATTCTGGCCTCCAAAGCACCACCATGCTTTGTAAATAAGAATTAATTCAGTATTAAGTGACATATTTTTATGCCCAATTTCAGAATAATTATTATACTTAAAGAACAAATTACATATTCCCTCAAAACACCTTCCCCCCTCATAGATACTAACCCTAAATGAAATATGATCACATGTCACTCCTCTCCTCAAAATTCTTCATTGTTCTCTGGAACTGGTTATTAATAGTTGCTCAGTATGAAAAGTATTCTAACATCAAATCAGTTTAGAGAAAGCTTCATTTTATATCCTCCTGTGGGTATACCAATTGCTCTAGAAAATCCTACTGTAAGAAAAACTATTTAATTTTTTTGGACCAAACATTTCTCCAACTTATTGGGCCAAAGAATTGTATTAATGGAATATCTATTAACAGATCAAGGAATCTGGGGAACGGAGTTTAGGGAATATTGGCTTACATGGTAAAATCTAGACTCTTCAGCTTGGCAATAAGCCTTTCATAAACCAATTCTTGCCCAACACCTCCAGCTTCATTTCTTATAATTCTCCTCTGTGCAGCCTAAAATTGAACCAAATATTTGCTGTCTCCTGAATTTATCTTGTTATTTCATGCCTGCATGTCTTGAAACACACTGGTCCTTCTGCTGGAGCATCCTTGGACCTCCTTATCCACCTGGCCACCCCCTAACCATTCGTTCAAGCCTCAAGTCAGCTCTTTCCCTATGAAAGCTCTTCCTTCCTTAACTTCCTCCAGGAAGGTTTAGCCGCTGCTCCATCTGTATCTGGGTACATCTTTCCACTTACCACATCATTGTGTATTTTTTCCCTTCTCTTTCTGCATTAGCTCTTCCAGAAACCCAAAGTATCCCTATTCCCCAGGATTTATT
Source organism: Mesoplodon bidens (assembly GCF_964165515.1). NCBI lineage: Eukaryota > Metazoa > Chordata > Mammalia > Artiodactyla > Ziphiidae > Mesoplodon > Mesoplodon bidens. Next base: position 77,733,877 of record NC_138165.1, read on the forward strand.
GATGCCTGGAGCATTCATGGATCAATGACTGGGGAATTTGTTCTGAGATTTCTTTCCTTAACTCCCTTCTTTATTCAAAGCAGTCCTATACAAAGTGATTTCATCTCCTCCTAAAAATCTTGATAATACTAATAATGATGATAATGGCTAATATTTGAGTGCTTCCTATGTGCCAGGCTCCACACTACTTTTCACAGACTAGCTTGTTCAATTATCATAACCAAATGATACGAATATATGATTGTTTCCATTTTACAGATAGGGAAATAAAGGCACATGGAAGTCAAGTAATTTGTTCAAGTTCACAGAACAGGTGAATGCAGAGCTAGGATTTGTATCCAAAGATCCTCTATGTATTCTCTATATTGTCCCATAACATTGTAATATAGGAGCTCTATTATAGTATTCAAACATGAAAAAACTTCATTACAACAGAAATAGAAAAACAAGGTATAAGCTTTCTTCCAATTCACCAAAGAAGGGCAAGAATTAGATATTTATGGTGCAGCGTAGGAGGATCACAGAAAAACCACAAACAGGTCTCAAAAAAAAATCCACCTTGGGGAAAATAAGAGCATTACAAAGAAGGCTGGAAATGTTCGTTACTCCTCAGTAATGAAGCGGCCTTCCGAGGTTACCTGGAGGGCCCAATGGAGGCTAACCTCTGAGTAAAGCTTCGGCTGTTCTGTCACTGGGGGCAGTGGGCTATCAGTGGCAGCTGTGGTTCCAGCTGCAGTCACGTGGTCACCACAGCCACAGCGACTCCCACAGCTGAAATGCATCTGTCCCTCACCCTGCAGCTTCCCCTTTACAGATGGGAAACTGAGATTCTGTAAGACCAGTGACTGCTCCAGCTTACCCAGTTAGTAACAAAGTTGAGCTCAACTCCAGATCTCACCCCAGAGGCCCTCCAGGAAAGGAAGCCGTCTTTAAACTACCATATGACCCAGCAATCCCACTAGTGGGCATATATCCTGAGAAAACCATAATTCAAAAAGAGTCATGTACCAAAATGTTCATTGCAGCTCTATTTACAATAGCCGGGACATGGAAGCAACCTAAGTGTCCATCATCGGATGAATGGATAAAGAAGATGTGGCACATATATACAATGGAATATTTCTCAGCCATAAAAAGAAACGAAGTTGAGTTATTTGTAGTGAGGTGGATGGACCTAGAGTCTGTCATACAGAGTGAAGTAAGTCAGAAAGAGAAAAACAAATACCGTATGCTAACACATATATATGGAATCTAAGAAAAAAAAATGTCATGAAGAACCTAGGGGTAAGACGGGAATAAAGACACGACCTACTAGAGAATGGACTTCAGGATATGGGGAGGGGGAGGGGTAAGCTGTGACAAAGTGAGAGAGTGGCATGGACATATATACACTACCAAACATAAAATAGATAGCTAGTGGGAAGCAGCCGCATAGCACAGGGAGATCAGCTAGGTGGTTTGTGACCACCTAGAGGGGTTGGATAGGAAGGGTGGGAGGGAGGGAGACGCAAGAGGGAAGAGATGTGGGGACATATGTATATGTATAACTGATTCACTTTGTTATAAAGCAGAAACTAACACACCATTGTAAAGCAATTATACTCCAATAAAGATGTTAAAAAAAGAAAGCCCATTAGCATTTTAGTTGCTTCCGTGAAATTTGTATTTGCTCTTGTATTTTCTTCTTGAATTTTAGTCTGGTCATCCAAAACCAGACTGGATATCTCTTGAGACAGACTGTTATGATTTTGTCTGTTGCTGTGGAGTGCAAAGTACATCTTCATTGAACACTTGTCCACCGATTAATTAAATGAGGCCCAAGACCAAATGTGTAGGTCAAATGGGTGGACATTTTCCATGACTCTCAGGCAGCTGCCAAAGTCAGCCCATCAGAAGGCTGCAGATGTTTTCTACATCACTACATGCGGAACCCAGCCACTCTGCCTCTCACTAGCTGCAAAACATTCAAGTCTTGATTTCTCTGTGTCTGCAGTGCCTCATTAATAAAAATGAGGCTATAGATTTCTCTGAGGGTCCTTCTAGCTCTAAATTTCTAGGGTGAGATTTTCAACATTGAAGAGAGTAGAAATTCCCCCAAGAATGTTGACATTACTGGTAAATAATTTGCATTTGCGTGGTTTGCAGAAGAATTTGAAAGCCCAAGTACTATGTTTCCAGTATATAGCTTGCCTTTAAAAACAAATGAATAGGGCTTCCCTGGTGATGCAGTGGTTGAGAGTCCGCCTCCCGATGCAGGGGACATGGGTTCGTGCCCCGGTCCGGGAGGATCCCACATGCCGCGGAGCGGCTGGGCCCGTGAGCCATGGCCGCTGAGCCTGCGCGTCCGGAGCCTGCGCGTCTGGAGCCTGTGCTCCGCAACGGGAGAGGCCACAACAGTGAGAGGCCCGTGTACTGCAAATTAAATAAATAAATAAAAATTTAAAAAATAAAAAAATAAATGAATAAAGAAATAGACGGGCTCTTTTCCTAGTTCACATCCTGTTGCCTAGGCTTTCCAACCATAAAGCAGGCCGTAGGCTTTACATATATTTTGTGGTATGGCCGATGCCACAATTCAGTAGTAATAACGGTGCTTCAAATAGGAGCCAGAGATCATAGCACATGCCTTACATTGCCACCACCTTAACATGTGGGAAAATCCTTACTTATTTAATGACTCTGACTGCTTTACGAAAACTGTTGGGAGGACATCAGAGGTGCCCCTGGTTGCTGGCACCTCCACTTTAACCTGAGAATGGACTCTGCTATGGAGTGAATTTTGTCCCCCCAAATTTAGACATTGAAACCCTAATTTCCAATGTGACTGTACTTGAGGCAGAGCCTTTGGCAGGGGGCGGGGGTTAATTAAGGTTAAGTGAGGTCATAAGGGTGAGGCTCTCCTTCAATAAAACTGATGTCCTCATGAGAAGAGGAAGAGACACAGAGATCTCTCTCTCTCTCCACCAACACAGAGAAAAGGTCATGTGAGGACACAGTGAGAAGGTGACCATCTGAAAGCCAGGAAGAAAGGCCACAGAAGAAACCAAACTTGCCAGCACCTTGATCTTGGACCTCCAGCCTCCAGAACTGTAAGAAAATAAAATGTCTGTTGTTTAAGCCACATGGTCTGTGGTACTTTGTTATGACAGCCCTAGCAAAATAATACACCCCCTAAAACCAACGTTGTGATAGCCCCTAAATTAACTTCCATTTTTATTTAGTGACTAAATCGCAGACTCTGAGACTTAGCCAAAGGCCACAGGCCAAGAGTTGGGAAAATGCCACACAAGAGCCTCTCCATTTTGTCCTTAGAGAACTGGTGACTTCATGCCTGCCTCTCAGCTAGCAGCATGGAAGCATGACCACCCAGGGCAGCAGGTTCCAGAAGTTTATACTATTCTATCTGCCATGTTCCCCACCTGTCAGTCTACTGTTTTGCCTGAGGACAAAAAAAGAAGGCAGGCCATCACTCCCCTGCTGTGGTAGTTTTATTAGTATTCATCCATCCATTCTGTCTTTCAACAAATATTTATTGAATGCCTATAATATGCCAGGCACTGTTTCAGAGACTTGGGTTATTGCAGTGAGAAAAATAAGTAAAAATTCCCATCTTCATGGAGCTTACATTCTAATGAAATAACTTCTAATGGAGCAAGAATTCTTGTTTTTTTATCTTATTTTAACACTGCTCTTTATTTTCTACAAGTTACCTTATCCTACACTACAACAGGTTTCCATCTTTAACCATTTTCTTGATCTGCTTTCCCATGTCCTTAAGAAAGTGAATAACATTACCTTTAGTCCGTTTTACCAATAGGGACGTTGAAGGGCAAAAGGTAATTGAGTCTACTTTTTCCCAAAGCACTGACACACCTCATATATCAGTCCAAGGGTTGGAAACTGGGATTTCTCAAGTCTGGAGTACAGATTAACCATCAGAAAGCAAAGCACAAGTGCTTCATATTCTTAGTTTCCACTAAAGCCCTGTACTGGCAGTAAAAATACAAACAAAATTCCCCATAACTTCTCCATGGGGACCCTTCTTGGCTGATTTCTTGTAACTCCATTGCACTGGTTCAGACAAAATCAACCAAGGTCATGACAGTGAAATTCATATTGCACGCTGATCCGAGAATTTGGATAGGAGTTACAAGCATGAACTCAAAGCCAGAACACAGAATTTACCCTGTAATTATTTTATTTTTGACTATAGCAAGTCTCAATCAAATGGCTATCCTGGGTTCAAAGCACTGTTTTTTTAAAACATCTAAAAGCCAACTTATACTTAAGTGTAAAATGTACACATTAAATATAAATGATTCAGCAACATGGATCAGATTTTACACAGTATAAAAATCTCTTCTTTAAAGCCAGCCACTCCAGAAATTAGCTTTATCATATTTATAAATCTGTTTGAAGATTAAATATTTTTTCCCCTTTACCAAAATCAGTAAACAATTATCAGTGTACCGAGGTTTTATGTTAAAGCACGAAAATTTCTCTAGGTTGTGGTTAACCACCCTTTGTATCTTGTGTTTTTTTTTTCTTAATTCCTCTGACAGTTTTGTCACACTGGAAGCTCACCCTCTCCAAAATTAAGACAGTGACCACAGTACTACTGGCGAGTAGGGTATGGGGGAGGATGTGTTTGGGTCAAAAAAATAGAATGGGGTTTCATTCCAAGAAACTTATCTTAGAGAAGCTGCCTAGACTTGACCTTCTGCCATAGGGGAACAAGTTAGAATCAGCTCTTGGAATGGTTGTATAGAGTCAAGGCAATCTGATCATCAAGGCAAAGCTTAATAACCATGCCACAGATCACCAGGGAAATCCAAGTCCTTGCCCTCGGACCGCTATGAGGAAGTCAGCATCTAACGTACAGATGAAGCCCAGACTGAGAGACATTAAAAAAAATAGGCATTGCTTAAAATCACTGGTATTCGGTCACCATACATCAAGCTGGTTTTGAAAATAAATTATAATCTTTCTACTCAGGATCTTCTTAAGACCAGCAGAAGCCCTGAACCCTCATGACAGAGAAGGGAAAACAACCTCCATCGAGAATCGTAAACAGATGGTTACGACCTCCCCTGGACAAGGTGTTCTCTGCATTTATTTTTCTTTGGGAAATTAAATAAAAAGACCCCACTGCCTGGGCCTGGGTTCCATCCCTGGTCAGGGAACTCAGATCCCACAAGCCGCAGGCTTCTCGTTGTGGTGGCTTCTCTTGTTGTGGAGCATGGGCTCTAGGTGTGCGGGCTTCAGTAGTTGTGGCTCGTGGGCTCTAGAGCGCAGGCTCAGTAGTTGTGGCACACGGGCTTAGTTGCTCCGTGGCATGTGGGATCTTCCCGGACCAGGGCTCGAACCCGTGTCCCTTGCATTGGCAGGCGGATTCTTAACCACTGCGCCACCAGGGAAGTCCCAAGGGTGTGTTCCTTGCGTTCTGCCAAACCAAGGTCCTTCTTAACTCCTCTTCCCTCCCTCACCTCCACTAACCTCCAACCTGTCGGGTCACGAGGTCAGCTTCAGACTGACGTTCTTGTGCATTTTGTCGTCAGTGTTGGCATAAGCAACATCCTGTTTCAAATAAGAAGGTTTAAAAAAAAAAAACCCTCGTAAGCTCCTTGGACATCAAATGACTCTTACACAACAACAATTTGATAAATTAAGTGTAAATGAATCAGAAACATGTGGATCAAGTTTCCCTCAGAATACGCGTGGGTTTAAGTATTCAGAGGGAAAGTGCTCGGGAAAATGTATTCTGAACGCAGAATGTTTGAACAATAAGCTCAAACTTACTTGACAGTTTCCCCACCCCGGGTCAACCCGAGTGATAAATATGCATGTGTAGGTACGGTGCAGGGTCACGGGGTGCTTGCAGCCCTGCCACCCCACTAATAACTATGGTATATGGAGTGAGCCGTGAAGAGGGGCTGCAAGGCTGAGGTCTCAGGCTCATCTGTGCTCCCACTTACCCAGGGTTTGTTTTTGTTTGGTTTTTCATATGCGAGCAGAACGTTGTAATGATTTCCACTGCCACTCACCCACCCCCTCCCCATCATTTTATTCCCATCGCAGAAACCCTCGGGGAGAATCTACTGTGTGTGACAAAGAAATATGTCTTTTCTCTGTGTTACAGACCTTGGATCGCATCCAGGGCCCCCCTTTTCCCCGGAGGCCAGCTCTGCTCGTTTATGATTTGCATTTCATTGCCGTACACTGAACCCAGCGAGAAGTTGTCTGAACCAGCAGAATGGTGAGAGCTAAAAGTAGCAAGCAAGAAGCCTCCATTCTCCCGCTCATTCTGCACAGAGTCTGCACTGCCAGAAATCCAAAGCCAAATTTGATCTAAAATTTATACAAGCAAAGAACATCAACATGAGTACACTCAGTCTCTCTTCTCTTCCCCTTTCCCAAGACCCTTCTTGGCCTGGGAACCTCTATTTTATGTTTAATTTAACTTTGGATTGCTAATTATTATCTTTTTCTCTTCCCCCACCCTTTTTTGATCTTGTCATTCACTTTCACAAGGTCCTTATTTTATTTTCTTAAACTTTTTTACCCAGGAATCTTTAATTTGCAAAACTGAACAAAGTCAACTTTTGGAATACGAACAATATGAACTTGAAAGAGGAGGGAGCAGGCTCAAGAAGAGGAGTCTAATATTTGGAGGGGAAAACTCAATTTAGAAGGCATTAAAATATACAGAATATACCCTATATAGGGAAAGAAGATCCATTCATCCTGTCCTGTATATTAGCATTTTATAAATGCTAATGAAAGAGTTATAGGAAAGTTTTTTTTAATGAAGTCATCTCTGATATTCAGATTAGTTTGCTGGGGCTACAAAAGTACTGATTTTAAGACAGAGCTCTGTCCTAAACTACACACCCAATTTCTGGAAGTGATATTGAAATGTATTCATGAGGAAGTCTTACCAGCACCTCAAAGTAACAAGTAAAGTGCTTCCCCTCCTGTATCCCTTCCTTTGTTAAGGATAAAGGATGAAGCTACCTCTTCTCACACCCCATGTCCGAGAGGCCATAAAGAGTGATTATTTTCTAAGTGCTTCCGATTTCATTCACACCTGAGCCCCTCTGCCTGAATTTGTACAACCACATGCTCGTCTGTCCCTGACCTACGTGTCACTCTGTCACCCACACTGCAATCCTAGTGATTTTCTAATATGCACCCCTGAGTGTGACCCTGCCCTGCTGAAATCCTTCTATGTCTTCCATTCCTGGGGAAGGTGGTTCTCAAGGGTCAAGGGATGGAAGGAAGAGAACTGACTCAAATCTCCCCAGGGAGCTTTTATACTCTGCACCATTACTACAATAACTGCCCCTCCTCGCTCTTGACTGGGACACGTGCGAGGGTTTGAAGGGGAACTGGAAAGGAGTCTGGTTCATTGTGAGATAGTCTCTCTTCCCCTTCCGGCTCACTTCCCCTTCTCCTCCACCCCTCAAAACCTTCTGGCCTTGAAGATGAAGTCTAAACTCCCCAGGGCATAGGAGGCCTTGCAGAAGCAGGGACCAGGAACCCTTCCCTGCCCCCTGCCCTGCGTATATGTTACTTGACCATCCAGACTCTCTCCCTTTCCATATTGGTAGTGCCTGCTTTTTTCTCCGTCTGAAATGCCCTTTCTTTTCTGGCTAACTCCACTTCTCCATCAAGCCTCAACTCAAACATTTCTTCCTAATCACCTGGGGCACACTGGGCCCTTCACACAAGGACCTGGTATGTGTTACCTGTCTGTCTCTTTCCCAGCGCAGGACTTCCTGAGGGATGAAGCCAGATCTTATGAGTCTTTGTTCCCCCTAGAAGATGTTTAATGGTTTTTGAATGACTAGATGCAGTCGTGTGTAAATAAATAAATGGGTGAAAGAAATCACAGTAGTCAGGTCTGTATGAGCTGACTCATATATGTTTTGCAAACAGTTTGTAGTAATATCTTATTACTGCACAATTAATCCAATCTGGCCACTAAGCTACGAGCAATAACCAGACTACGGTACAGGTGAACTAGTTATTTTGGTCATCTTAACATGCAAATGAGACTTAGCCATTTGCTGATCGACTCACATATGAAATAAACTTTCCCCCTAAAAAAGAGTATATAGCAACTGTTATGAATTTTAAAATGCTAACATTTATTTCTTGAGTACTTACTATGTACCAGGCAGTGACTTACATGTTTTATGTGCATCGATTCATTTAGTCCTTACAGAAACTCTAGAAGGAACATGCCTTTATGGTGCCCACTTTACAGATGAGAAAGATACCCAGGCACCAGCAGAACACGCACAGCCCATGTTCTCACCCAGTAGGTTATCCTGTCTCTCAGGAAACAAATGGGCAGTGTGTGGTTTCTACTAGAAACAGCAAACAATATTTTCCAAAGGAGAACCATAATTAAACTATATACAGCTTCCATTTTATATTCAGATCAAAAAGGCACCACAAATCCCAGTTGTTCTAGTAGTTAGATCCTGTCACTTCTATTGGTCAATTCATGCATGATTCATAACACAACAAAAGTCGGGAGGTAAAGTTTTTTCCGACTTGACTGAACTGATTTTTTCCCCCTTCCCCATAAAACTGGTTCTGAGATGACTTTAACTTAACCATTCCCTGGAGAGCAAAAAATATGGGTGCCCTGCAGCTTCTAGGACACTGGATTCCAGAAAGGGCCAAAGAAATGTAAACCAGGGGAGGGAACACAGAAGCCGGAGTGACCATGAGAGGCAGGGAGGGGCTCAAGGTCTCTGAAGTGGATGCCGTTCCACGTGGCTGACTGTCCACACGGCCTGCTCTCCTCTCAAGATTCTGAGCTTTTAAATAAAAGCAACCACGGTACTTGCCTGTCAGTACTCTGTTTATCCAAGACAGGAAACGAGGCTTAATTAAAGAAGGTGAAAAACATACTTGTAGCCATGTCATCTTTCACTATATCCTTTTGTAATCCTGTGTTATAATTACTATAAAATAACAATAAAAATTAAATCAATAATGGTTCCTCTTTCATAAAAGGTAGGCAGGAGGCTCTGACTTCCCATCCTCACCTCCACAGCCCCTTCCCACTTCCCAGAGAACCACAGTTGAGACTTCTGGTCTACCAGGAGGCCCTGTAACCTTGTGTACCTGACACTGAATTCTGTGCCCAGCTCCTCAGTGGAAAGCAGACCATTTAACCTCCCTTCGCCTCTATCTCTCCATCTGTAAAAGGTCTGAAAAAATGCAGGCCACCTGCTTTCTTCACAGGAGAGTGGCGAGAATTAATGATATTAGGTTAATGCTGTCAGCTTCCTGAAGGGCTCAGGGAATTTGGAATGAGAGACCCTGTATGGATATTAGATATGATTCCCTAATCAAAGGACTTTGGGCTGTCCATATATCTTTAGAACCAGGGGCACTGGAACACCAGCTTTTCTATTTGTTATTTGAAATGGTACCCAAAAGAGAAGAGGACAAGACATGACTGAAGGATATGACTGAGACAACCCTTCTGGTGACCGTCCATTCAACATCTGTCCGAGGGGAGGTGATTATGGGCCTCAGATTGCCAAGTCCATTATCATTAGCACATTATTTGGTGCTGAGCGCATTGAAAGGACAGGTCGGGCCACAAATGTCTTTGTTAAATGCAGAGCAACACCCACCCTCCTCCTGCTCACTCCAGGCCTGTGTAAAGTGAGCCGTGGGGTACCTTTCTCCCTTCCCCACGACCCTGCCTGCACTACCACCCCACCCCTGGCCCCCACTCCTCATTTAAGAGTTCGCAAACTGCTCCTGCCTGTTTAAGCAAAAAATGTTCCAAGAGGTAACAGGGCCACGGTAATTAATTTTGCTCCTTGACTGGAAGGTGAAAAGCTTTTTATTATGTAAATTATAAATGTCCTGAAGGGAAACTTTATCTCCCTCTCACCAATGAGCCCATCAGGCTGCCTGAATCAGGATTTTTTTTTTATGTTTATTAGTCTAGGGGGGCCAGTTAGGACATTTCATATCTTCTAAGTGCTGACATTTATCTATTGCTTCCAAATAAGCTTAGTGGCAGGGAGCCACAGGCAGACCACTAAGTAGGGAGGGGTGGGGGGAGTCTGTCTACAAACAGGCAGAGCACAAAGGGAACAACCCCTGGGCCTGAAAGGTGGGTGGGAGCCCACTGTTCCCCATAGTGAGGGTTTTTGTCTCTCCCTCATGTTCCGCCTTCACCCCATCTTCCTCCCCTGTGATTCCTTCTCACCTGCCTCATCTCTGCCTTGGCTAATGATACCCTGGGGCTCTGGGCACAGCAAACACTCCCTGGGGCTGAGGATGCTCTGCTCCTCCCTCCACAGCCATCAGCGTTCCCAGCCATATTCTTTGGGCTCTTTGTTGGGGGACCTCCTCGCTCTCAAAAGCACACTAGAGTTTTTTCTTCCCTCAGAGGAACAAGCTTATACGCTATGATGTTTGCATTCTATGTATCACATTGACTGGGCCCCAATGCCCAGATATGTGGGCAAATGTTTTTCTGGATGTTTCTGTGTTTTTGGATGAGATTAAAATTTTAATTGGTGGACGTTGAGTAAAGCAGATTGTGCTTCATAATGTCGGTGGGCCTCATCTAATCAGTAGAAGGCTGGACTAGAGCAAAAGACTGACCTCCCCTAAGCAAGAGGGGATTCTGCAGCAGACAACTTTGGACTTGAATTGCAACATCCACTCTTCCCTGGGTCTCCAGCCTGATGACTCACCCTACAGGTTCAGGGCTTGCAGCCTACATAATCACAGAAGCCAATTCCTTAAAATCTTTCTCTAGATATAGATATAGATATTGATATATCCTACTGGTTCTGTTTCTCTGGAGAACATTGACTAATACATACGCCACTGAGAATATAGACTACAAACACCACTCTACTCCAAAAGGTTAGGGTATATGATAGTGACTGGGACCTAACAACCCTTGAGAAAGGGTAAGCTTTGGTGTTCTTATTTTACACAATAACATCTTTTTTTTTTCAACATCTTTATTGGAATATAATTGCTTTACAATGTTGTGTTAGTTTCTGCTTTATAAGAAAGTGAATCAGCTATACATATACATATATCCGCATATCTCTTCCCTCTTGCGTCTCCCTCCCTCCCACCCTCCCTAACCCACCCCTCTAGGTGGTCACAAAGCACCGAGCTGACCTCCCTGTGCTATGCGGCTGCTTCCCACTAGCTATCTGTTTTACGTTTGGTAGTGTATATATGTCCACGCCACTCTCTCACTTTGTCCCAGCTTACCCGTCCCCCTCCCCGTGTCCTCAAATAGGGGAGGGGGAAGGGTAATCCTACTAGAGGGTTCTCTAGGAGGTCTGCATCTTTATTCCCATCCTACCTCTACGTTCTTCATGACCATTTTTTTTTTTTAGATTCCATACATATGTGTTAGCATATGGTATTTGTTTTTCTCTTTCTGACTTACTTCACTCTGTATGACAGACTCTAGGTCCATCCACCTCACTACAAATAACTCAATTTCAGGTTTTTTTATGGCTGAGTAATATTCCATTGTATATATGTGCCATATCTTCTTTATTTATTCATCTGTCGATGGACACTTAGGTTGGTTCCATGGCCTGGCTATTGTAAATAGAGCTGCAATGAACACTGTGGTACATGACTCTTTTTGAATTATGGTTTTCTCAGGGTATATGCCCAGTAGTGGGATTGCTGGGTCGTATGGTAGTTCTATTTTTAGTTTTTTAAGGAACCTCCATACTGTTCTCCATAGTGGTTGTATCAGTTTATATTCCCACCAACAGTGCAAGAGGGTTCCCTTTTCTCCACACTCTCTCCAGCATTTATTGTTTGTAGATTTTTTGATGATAGCCACTCTGACTGGTGTGAGATGTTATCTCATTGTAGTTTTGATTTGCATTTCTCTAATGATTAATGATGTTGAGCATTCTTTCATGTTACACAATAACATCTCTTGATCTGTAGCTGGGCTGTTGGGTAACACGTCCTAGGCTTCAGAACAGAGCAGAACACTGATAGAAAAGAAGCAGGGAGAGGTGAGATGAGTGTTTTCTAACCAGCCAGATTTGAGGTCAGGCTCTGCATCCTCTGTTTAAAAAGTGATAAATTATAGCCAGGACATGGAAGCAACCTAAATGTCCGTCAACAGAGGAAAGGATAAAGAAGATGTGGCACATATATACAATGGAATATTACTCAGCCATAAAAAGGAACAAAATTGTGCCATTTGCAGAGACATGGATGGACCTAGAGACTGTCATACAGAGTGAAGTAGAGAAAAGAAAGAGAAAAACAGATATTGTATAATATCGCTTATATGTGGAATCTAGAAAATTGATACAAATGAACTTATTTGCAAAGCAGAAATAGAGACACCAACGCAGAGAACAAACATATGGATACCAAGGTGGGAAGGAGGATGGGATGAACTGGGAGATTGGGATTGACTTGTATACACTACTATGTATAAGATAGATAACTAATGAGAACCTACTGTATAGCACAGGGACCTCTACTCAGTGCTCTGTGGTGACCTAAATGGGAAGGAAATCCAAAAAAGAGGGAATATATGTATATGTATAGCTGATTCACTTTGCCATACAGCAGAAACTAACACAACATTGTAAAGCAACTATACTCCAATAAAAATTAGTTTTAAAAAAAGTAATAAATCTATCTCATTGATGGACAGATGGCACAATTTCCTAAGAAGCTTATAGGGAGAATTTCATCCTCCAGTACTACAAAGCCCCGGGTACATGGTGGGGTGAAACAGTGTCTTGTTTTCCTGGAACTTACGATCTAGTGAAGGATTCAGGTATTAAACAGATAAAGTCACATATAAATGCATGTCATGATACCTGCTGAATCCCATTAGAGGAAATAAACCTGTTCTGTTACAGATTGAAAGGTTAGGAAAGGCACCTCTGAAGAGACAACAGTTTAGAGAAACTGAAAAACAAATAGGAGTTGCCCAAGTTGGGGGAGAGCATTTCAAGCGAGGCAGTAGCAGATGTGGAGCTTTTAGGCAGCAAAGATCTCGATGAAAAGCAAAGGGGAAGGGGCCTGGAGTGAGGAGGGGTAGGCACAGCTGTGCACACAGGAGCCTGTCTGCCCTGCAGAGGAAGCTGTGTCTTCTCCAAGTATAGTGAGAAGCCAGTGAAGTATTTGAAGCAGAGGAGTGACATTATCCTAATTTATATTTGTAAACATTATTTTGGCTACCTCTGTGTGGACAATGGATTGGAGAATACATATTGCAAGACCAACATGATGGGCATTCTCTTTTCACTCTCCTCTCCAACTGGACAAGGAAAAACCTGTATTGACTATTCCTCCCTTGGCTTGTTACCTTTCAAGTGGAGAGATTCTTGCTTACATGGGGATTGAAATATATAATTGAAAAATGGAGCAATAAGAGAGAGAGAAAGAGAAAACACATCTGGGGTTAAATATCCAGAGGGGTTTGGGGTTTTTTTTGACGTGGGTGAGGGAGGGGTTGGAGGGAAGGAGTTGTAGTAAATAAGAAGCTTATCTGAGGTGTCCTTCTTTTTCTGGCAGAAACTTTCAAGCATAGAAAACCGGGGGGAAGGGAAGGGGAAATTTAATCTATTACTGTGGATTATGATGAGATCTTTCTATATCTATCAAGAAAAGTAAGTTAAGGGTAGGAGTCCTTTATTAATTACTGTTGGTTGTTAGATGGTGCTTCCTTGGATCTTCCACTGCTCCACGACTGGAGTATGTAGGGTTATTTTTTTCTTTTTTTTTTTTGCGGTACGCGAGTCTCTCACTGTTGTGGCCTCTCCCGTTGCGGAGCACAGGCTCCGGACGTGCAGGCCCAGCGGCCATGGCTCACAGGCCTAGCCGCTCCGTGGCATGTGGGATCTTCCCGGACCAGGGCACGAACCCGTGTCCCCTGCATCGGCAGGCGGACTCTCAACCACAGCACCACCAGGGAAGCCCAATATGTAGGTTTTTACAAAAGGGTTTCACTTTACGAAAGGGATGCTCAAGCACCCAAAAGACAAGAGCAATGGATTTGGCTGTGATAGAGCAGGGCCTCGGGACCTTCCTGAGGTGGTGGAGACATAAACAGAAGAGCGAGCAGAGCTGATACTGTCCCCAAATATCTCTCTCCTCTTCTTCCCTTCTTCCACAGTAAAAACATTTAATCTCAGCATTTAGACACCCAGAGTACAGACTCTAATTCCCAGCCTCTTTTGGAGTTGAATATGAGTGACCTTGTGGTCACATTATGGCTAATGGGATGAGTGCAATTTCCAGAACATGCCCCCAGAAGAAAGTGTTGTCCCCTCTCCCAGCCCCTTTTCTCCATTTCCAGGGGCTGGACTGTGGTGTGTGGTAAGGCATCTTGGATGACAGGGTAAAGGCAGCATAGCAGGGGCGGTAGAGCTCAAGATGGAAGGCGCCTGGGGCTTTGACACCTTACAGTCCCCACACCCCACCAGGTCAGGATGGCTAATGCCTGGACTCGTATGTAAGGAAGAAATAACTTCTAGCTTATTTAAGCCATTATTTTAAACCATATCCTAACTAATACAAGTTGTTTCCTAGAGGGCCTCCAGTGCTCTCCAAAATTTCCCTCTTTCCCACTAGAGATGTGGAGGTAAAAAACAAGGGTAGAGTCTTCCCACTACCCTGTTCATAGACTGGGGGACTCAGGAATCTCATGACTGTACCCTGAAGTTTAGATAAGCAGGGATTTACAAACTGAATCCATGCTGTTCTGTAACCACTTCCTTAGCTGTGGTTAATTAAAAATTTAAACACACAACTGAAAAAAATTTTTTCCCAGTATTTCTTTAAAAAAAAAAACAGTTTCAACACTTAGAGTGGTAGAAAGTTCCAGTCAGGCTTTGGAAATCTCTGCAAAAGACATTCCCACATAGTCGAAACTGTGAAATCCATCATATAGAACATGAAATCTGAGTAAAAGACTCTAGTTTTACTACCAGCCCCACAAGTGACATCACAGGCAGGCTGCCTGAGCACTTTAATGCTCTGTACCTCTATTTCACATTTTAGAAAGAGCAGCTCTCCTGAAGAAATATTGTGAGGATTAGCATCACAGAGATTCAGAGTGAAAGAGGACATCTCTGGGCACCTGGTCGAAATACCCATCCAATGCCTGTTTCCCTGTCATTACTTCCTTGATAAAAAGACTGCCACCCATTCTGCTCACGGTCTATGTTTCCAGTTGATAAAGACCTCACTATTATTCAACTTTGTATAGTTGAATCATAAAGCAGTGAACATTTGCTAAAAACACCACTTACAGGAATTCTCTGGTGGTACAGTGGTTAGGACTCGGTGCTTTCACTGCCAGGGCCTAGGTTCAATCCCTGGTCAGGGAACTAAGATCTCGCAAGCCGCGCAGCATGGCCAAAAATAAAAATAAAACACCACTTTTACTTTGTTACACTGCTTTTTTGTAGAGATGACACAAAAAGGAAAAAGAAGGGAGGACAGGCTCTGAAGTCAGACGGATCTGGCCTTAAACTTAGGTCCACCATTTACGTGACCTGGGGCAAATCACTTAATGTCTTTAAGCTTCACCTTCCTAAGTTATTGTAATACATATTTTAGGGACCACAAATGGTGAAATATAAAGTGATACATAATTCCAATTACTTAATAATTACGTGGTTATTGTTTTGCTGTATTATTTTTATCATTATCAGTCTTATAGTCATTCTAGGAACGGTCCCAGCTTTGCCACTCACCAACTGTGTGACCTTGGGTAAGGTTCTTAATTTTTCTGTGCCTCCATTTCCCCATCTGTAAATAAGGAGTGATAGTAATACATCACAAGTTTGCTGTGAGGGTTAAGTGTGTAAAAGAATACAAAGCGCTTTGAACAGAGCTTTAGCAATTGTAAGCATTATATAATATAAATGTCAACTTCTATAATTATTAAGGAGTAAAACTCTTAACTGTATGGTAAAATGAAAAGATCGTGAATGGGGATATTTTGGAATAGTGCCTAAAAGAAAAACCTCTTAGGGGACTTCCCTGGTGGCACAGTGGATAAGACTCCGAGCTCCCAATGCAGGGGGACCGGGTTCGATCCCTGATCAGGGAACTAGATCCCACGTGCATGCCGCAACTAAGGAGCCCACATGCCGCAACTAAGGAGCCCACATGCTGCAACTAAGGAGCCAGTGAGCCACAACTAAGACCTGGTGCAACCAAATAAATAAATAAATAAAATATTTTTTTAAAAAAAGAAAAACCTCTTATATTTGTCCTTTATAGTAAATTTGCTTCTCTAAATATGCTTTTCATTTTGATAATATTAAGTGTTCTCAACGTGAAGCAGTAAGTAGTACAGGGAATAGGAAACAATCTGGGGTTTAAAGCGGGCAGATGGAAGTCTAATACGTTTAAAGTTTTCAGAAATATTTTAAATAAAATGACAGAGAATTTGCATTTGAGACCCTTCTCTTATCTTATTCCCAGCGCTAGCTGAGCTGAAAAACTCAGGAGAAAGCACAGTTGATGGAGCATGGGAGTAGCCTGGCTTCTTCCGGGCTGGGCCAGGTCTTTCCACCAACCAGTTGGCTGACTTACAGTGTTGTCACTTAACATCTCTGAGCCTCAATTTCCTTATGCAAAATAAGAGGCTTAATTAGAAGAGCTCTAAGATGCTTGCAATTTCTCACAGTCTAAGATCCCATGTGAACCTGGTCAGATACACATTAGCAGGCAAGCAGCCCTGGTTTTAGGGATAACTTTCCTAGTTGTCTTATTCTGTGTTCTACTAAGTAATCTCAACATGTTAGAGTGGGTTTTTTGGTTTCGTTTTTTGTAGAGACCTACAAATGAAATGGTATTGTATCAGTCACCGTAGCTTAGGTTAGGTTATGCTGCATGGCTTTCAATAACTCAGTTTTGTGTTTACTAATGCTACATGTCCTCACGGGTCAGCTGTTGCACTGCTCTACGTTATCCTTCCAGGACCTAGGCTGAAGGAGCAGTCTCTATCCGGGTGTTGCTATTCTTCTGGCAAAGGGAAAAGAGACATTTCAAACAACCAGTTGGCTCTTAAAACTGACGCATGTAAGTTATACACATCACTTTTGCCTATATTTTATTGGCCAAAGCAAATCACATGGTTTCTCCTGACCTCAGCAAAGAGGGGATGAATAATCAATCCACCCATGGGAAAAAACACAATGGGGGAAGAAAACAGAATATTTGGTGAACACTGGCACAATCTACTACAGATGTCAATGGAGTAGGAAGAAGGAAGGAAGGAAGGAAGAAGAACTCTCTCTTTGTTGAGGGGAAACATCCGTACAGGAGTGTTTGGAACCCAAGATCATCAATGTAAGAACACTTCTAGGAAAACTACTAGCAGAGGAAACAGTTTCTTTTTGCTACTTTGTGAGAAAATAAATGCCAAACAAATAAAGGGGTGGGGGGGACAAGGAAAGGGGTGCTGTTAGGGATGGGGAGAGAGAAGAAGAGCTGGGGAAACCCAGCCTTGGAGAGATGACACCATTTTCTGCAGCTCCAGGCAGCTCCAGCTAATGACTGTGTGCAAGCAGAATGTGAATGCTAAGGGTGCCAGCAAGTACATAAAAGGCAGAGGAAGAAGGATCAACATGTTTTGCTGCCATTTCCAGGAAAGGGATGGTGTCCCCAGCAGCCTCCCACAGTAGATGACCAGAAAAAAAAGCAAACACAAATAACAACTCATTGAAAATCCGAGTCGTGACTACTGTGTTTCACAGCACATCCTCCCTCAAATCCTGGCTGCAAACCAGCCCAGCCACTTAAAGCAGCGCTGGCAGCTTGCTCTCTCTTGGCACCGGGTATGCATGGCAGCTGGATGGCTTGTAGTCAGTGCAGTTTTGCAGCTGGTGGTGGTAGCAGTTGGCAAAAACTAACTGTCCAGATGGGCATTAAATTTTCTTTAATGTTTATAATATGTCAAAAGAGAATAATCCTATGTCAAAGTGGCTTAGAAGAACTTTTACTCAGGAGCTTACAGAAATTCCTTTTTGACAAGATGGAGGTTGCTTTATTTCAACTACATATGTGAGTCTTATTCCCTTAAATTAGGTCGAGGCACTCCTCCGCAATGGAACCGCCTTTAGTTAAAAGGGCCTGGAGAGTCTCCAACCTATTCTCTTTCTCAGGTTCTCCACAATTTGGTGATCATTAGCCAGCATTTAGCAGTATGGTCACAGGATTTGAACTGAGGACCCAAAAGGAAAATAATGTTTGATTCTGGAATTGTTATGTTCCTCAGAGGGACCCGTACCATTCAGGTAATGTTATAAAATTAGGAGTAAAGTAATAACTGTGTTGTATAGAAAAAAGAGCACTGGGCAAACATCTTCAGACACATAAAACAGGCAAGGAATTAATATCTGAAATATATATTTTAAAATCACTATAAATCTATGAGAAAAACAAACCGACAAAGACCTATTTTAAAAATGTACTTACGGTACAGTATGCAACTCATAGAAGAGGAGATTATGATGGCTTGTATTGAACACCTTATGAAATGGTGATCAGCCTCATTAGTTTAGTGATCAGGGACAAGCAAGATACCATTCTCACCAAACGTATTGAGGACAAACTGAAGATTGTTTACAGGAAACGTCGTGAGCTTGTGAGGAAACAAGTGCCCTCGTACTTCATGCACTGCTAGGGGGTACAGCCAAGTAGACAAAGCAGTGTGACCCCTTTGGAGGATAACTTCTCAGTATCTATAAAATGTAAATGCAAACGTCCTATGTCCCAGCAAATCCTTCCTCACATCTATCTCCTTCTCCCACCCTCATGCAAGAACATTCACAAGTGTGCACAGGAAGTCTGTGCATTGATATTCATTACAGCAGTGTAACTCAAAGGATGGTCCTTGGACCACCAGCATCAGAATTCCCTGAGAATGTTTACGTTAGCATTTCTAATCGTTGTTAGAAATGGGACCATTATTCCATCCCAGAACTACTGAATCAGAGTGTGTGTGGGTAAGGCCAGGAGTGTATTTTAACAAGCCCCTCTGGTGATTCTGACGCTAACTAAACTTTGAGCAGCACTGTGTCATAACGTTGCTTGTAATGGAGGAAAAATGGAAACAATCTAAGTGCCCATCATACACTTATTTATATTTTAGAAAATTAGCCAGCAGTTTAAAAGAAGAGGTAGATATGTGCTGATCTAGAAAAATATCCGAGACAGACAATATTGTAGAACCGAATGTAAAGTATAATAGTAATTATGTTTTTTAAAAGTTACAGAATATCATATATCTCTATACACACATTTCTACATATATGTGTACGTTGTATGTATACGTGTAAACATTCAGTAAAACGTCTGGAGGATACATATCAATTGATAACAGTGGTTATTCTGGAAAGGATTTGGGATTAGAACAGCAGTCAAGAGAGACTGTAGCTTTCGGGAACTACACTCAATATCTTGTAATAACCTATAATGGAAAAGAATCTAAAAAAGAATATATATATATATTCATACATGTATGTATGTATAACTGAATCACTTTGCTGTATACCTGAAACTAACACATTACAACATTGTAAATCAACTATATTTCAATAAAAATCTTTCTAAAAAAAGAAAGACTGTAGCTTTTTGTTTGTCATTTCATATTTTGGCAAGAGCTTATATGTGTACTATTTGTAAAACTGTATTTTTACCTGGAGATCTGGGTTCTAGACCCAACCTGGGCACCATCCAGCTGCGTCACCTTGAGCACATGCCAGCTTCCCTAGACTTCAGCTTCCTAACCTGCGAAACCAGGAATTAGACCAGTCAAGCCCAGAGTCATTTACCCAGCTTTATCTTGCTACAATTTCTGTCAGAGTTGTTTGAGTATGAAAATTAGGTTGTGTAATAAATCTGACCAAAGAAATAAAGAGAAACATGCATATCTATCTATGCCCCTTGAGGAACTCATTAATAATTACTTCCACATGTCATCTTAAGACAAATGACTTGCATGAGATTTCCTGTGCTTAAATATCACTATGGCTATATGAAGCTTTTTATATTTAAAGTTTAGAGACCTGATAAAACAAATTGCTCCTCAAACTTTTTCCAAGGGCTTGAATTTAAGTGAATCTTTAGGACCCTGGTTCCAATAGCATCATGTGTGAAAATAAATAATGACTGCCCTGTCCTAGCAGAACACATTTGCTCAGACAATAATCACGCACGTGGTGAGCATATAATTACTTTAGAACACATAGATGGTGTTAGATTGAAGAGCTGCAGTGATAGTATCATGTTTTCATTCTAACAGAAAAACTAGAGATTTGTTTTCTATTTCTTCAATTTTATATATCATCTTTAAAAAATTAAGAAAGAGAAGCAGCTTGTACCATGTACGAATCTAGACCGGTTTTGACTAAGATATAAAGAAATCTGAATAAACCAGAATTCCCATGGGGACAGATATAAGAACGTTGATTAAATAAGAATTAAAAAGAAAATAATATTTATACTAAAAAGCAAAGAGTATGGCAAAAAAGCTAAGTACAAAGTTCAGTCAACTCTGCCCCATAAGAGGAAATCCTGCTTTCCTGATCAAATGCAGTATTTAAACACAGCAGTGAACCAGAAGGAGCCTTACAGACCATTAACCACCACCCCATTATTTTATAAGCAACTAATGATAAATTTGAGACTGGAATCCAGCCTTCCTGTCTTTTAGGCCAGGGCTTCTTTCTGAGTGTTAATAGGACAAACGCAAATGCCTTTAGCACCTTGAATACGAGTGGATGAGTCAGCCCAATTTTATAAAGAAATTATTTTTGAAAATAGAGTTAAACGCTTTTCATCATATATCTTTAAAGTGAATTTAAAGAAGATTTATGGGGGAAGCCTTTTACAAATGTAAATACAGTATACCTTTTATTAGAGTTTAGTAATTCTGGATATGGAGTCATTTTTACGAATCTTTTTTAAAAAAAAGAATGAAATTATAACAGTGGGTTGGTTATTGTCTATGTGCCACCCCAGATCCACTCTCCAACTTTCCCGGCCCTGCTCTGGCTCCTGGAAGCTGACTTCCACATTGGGCTCCTTGCCTCCAGCCTTCTGCTGAGTTTGTCCAGTGGGAAATAAGGCAGAGATTAGTATTTGGAGGAGAAAGTGAGGTTAGGGCATTATCCCTCTGCACCCCAGTGCCCATTCCTGCGCTGTCTCCTCACTGCCTTGCTGGCAGTGGCGAGCTGGCAATCCCCCTCCCAAGCCTCCAAGCTCTCTCTGGTCACAGTGGTCCCTGAGTCCCTCACCACCTTTTACCGGTGTCCTTGACCTAGCTCCACACCTCTGTAGCTAGTCCCTTCACGAAACCCTTTTTTGGTTAGTCCCATAAGTGTACCACCAATTTCCTAACCAGGACCCTAACTGCTTACTACACAGAGTAATCAAAAGCCTATAGGTATCTATGAATACTGGTGTAAAGCCAGCAACTGGTAAATGAAGTCCCAAGCCATCCCTGAATAAATCCCGGCCAGGACCAGATCCAGTCCTGCACAACTGGAGTCTGCACGCTCCACCCTCCTGTTAGGAGAGGCCACCTGCCGTAGACCTGAGCATCATGTGAGTTCTCACTCGGTGTGCTGAGAGTGCAAGGCCCAGGCTGCCCTCCACCCAGGTAGTTGGATGAGATGATGTCTCTTTCCAGGACAAAGAGCAGTCTTGCTTACCACTTGCTATAAATCAAGCAGTAGGTTCCCAAGCTCAGTGCTCCTTGGCTGGACACAAACCCACTGAGCATGGAGCAGCCACCCGGCCCATCTATAATGCCCTCGTGGGTCTGCAGGAACAAAGGGAACTGACACAAACATGGTGTTCCTACTGCTGGTTGTGCTGAGTCTGACCTGGGACCCACATGTCTTCTTCATCCATGACGTAGGAACAGGCTAATTTATGAGCTTGTAAGTGGGGTAAAATCTCAGACTCCGGCATCTTCAGCCTCTCTGACTCTAGCCACTCTGGCCTCTTCCTTCGCCAGGCACACAGCTGAGTCCCGTCTTTAGGATCCTGCACTTTCTCTTCCCTTCAGGTGGAATGCTCAGTCCCAAGGTCTTCACATAGCCAATTCCAACTGTCCTCAAGTCTCAGATCCCTGTGTGTCATCTCCTCAGAGAGGCCTTCCGTCACCATCCCAATCAAGAGTCACTCTCTCCCATCACGCATTCTATTTTCTTCTTAACATTTTTTACTCTCATATTACCTCTCAGTTGTTTATTTAATGCTTCTTTCCCCCACTAAAATGTAAGCTCCAGGAGAAGTGGAGTCTTTGGGGTCTTGTTCTCTGTCTCCCTAGAACTTAGAAGAGTTCCTGCCCGGTGAAGTAGCACAATGGATATCTGATGAATAAATGAATAACCAAATGAATGAATGAGTTTTTACAATGCTACCCTTTATTGTGTGATATTATATACTCATTGAATTTCAGGTACCTCGTCTGTATAATAAAAGTAAGAAAATAATCTGCCTTGTGGCAGATATGTATTATATTGTATTATATTATATTATAATTGTATTTGCATATAATTATAAATTTCATCTTGTATGTTCTATATAACAATAAAATAACACAATATGCTGAAAACTGTAAAGTACAATATCATTCCTGTAAAATGCAAGGTTCAGTTTTAATATAAAAGTACACATTTGAGGTCAATCTTAATATTTTCTGCTTTGTCATAATATCATTGAGAGAGGTCACATAATAGTCACTAGATGCATGTTCGATGCATGCTTAATTCGTTCCACTCAAAAAGGGGCTGTTAGAAAGTGAAGGAGTGACAGGCATTTTTCAACACATCTAGCCCTAAGTAATAACACATCAGCGTCTTCCAACCAAAAAGCACTGCTAAGAGCCTATCCAGTTCTACGTCAGCACAGTTATGGAGACCTCATGCAGAGATGACAACACTCCAGTGATTTCCAGGGCTTCACCCTCACTAATTAGGCGGATTCCACCAAGCCTACAGGAAAACCAGGCTCATTGCTGGGTGCTGCAGCTGGGGTTTGGAATGTTCACACTCCCCTCTCCCTTAGCATGACTTGCGGTTTGTACTGAGTTTCCCAGAGCCTCCTGCAAGGTCGCTGATTTGCAACCTTATACTACAAAATAAGTCTGATACAATATTACAAGGCAGTGGGGGGACAGGAGGCTCCTTGCTTTACCTATTTTTAGGTAGCATCCTCCAACTGAAGATTCACTGGAGATCTTTATAGAAGAAATAATGTTGCCTTCCTCAGCCTCATTCCAGCTCCCTCCTTGCCTTTCCCCAGCCCTCCACTTATCCACTTCTGTTCCCTGTCTGCTGTCAGTGATCTTATTCAGGGATGGGGCAACCTGTGGATTTGAACAGAGAGACCACTCCATAGGAAAGAACCTCATGCAATGCTGAGAAGTAATTAGAAAAATCTCAAAATTTCTGACATCAGTGACTTCATGAATACAAGGTATTATGGTCAGACTGGAGAAATCTCTTCGAAAATTTGAAGTAAATTATGTCTAAGAGAATTTCCTCATGTGTGAAATCACAAGGTTGGAGTATTTATTTAACATACACAGCCAGAGTACACACTATGTGCCAGGTAATGTCCAATAGGATCGCCACTACTAAAACACTGCTAAATTACTAAAACATTACTTTGTTTAACCCTCACAAAAACCCTTTGATGCAAGCACTCTTATTATCCCCATTCTACAGATGAAAAAGTTGAGGCACGCAGAAGTTAAGTAAACTGCCCAAAGTCATGCAGACGACAAAGCAGCAGACCCGGGTTCTGATCCCGGGCAGCCTGGCCTTAGAGGCCACCTCTCAGCCATGGTGCCATGATGGCCCTTAGATTCTCACCAAAGTCTCGTACTGGGCTAATGCTCATGATTCTATTCTCTCAGGGCCTAGTTTCCAACACATTCTAACATGTCTAATATTCATATGATAGATGGATTATTTGGCCAGAATTTCTATCTTATAATCCATCTTACACAGGTGAGGGATTTCTACTGCCATTCGGTATTCAGAGGTATTGAAAGCTACTTCTTTCTAGGGCCCAGAGAAGCCAGCCTGCCCTTTATTTTACTGGAGTAGAACTTACTATGGATGCCTTAAAGAAAATGTCCTCAGTGGACCCAGGCAGGTGAAACCTGGAATCTAGATGTGCCTTCTGTCGTGACAGCTCTGACCTGGATACACCGTCCCTGTGACACTCTCTCATGTCGTCTAAGTATCTTGAGTCATCTCAGACCATCTAAGCGGGTGGTCTGAGGCCCAACAATATGCCTCTGTGTCCTTCATGGTTAAACAGCCCACACCGAGAACCTGAATACATCTAGGTCTTCTTTCTCCTGTCTCAACACCCAGATCAGCAAGATTCAGTCCCGCAATACTCAACAGCAAAAAGCAGTGAATAGTAACATGAGTGATGAATAGGCAGAACACAGAGGATTTTTAGGGCCGTGAAATGACTCTGAATAATATGTATAATACCATAAAGCTGGATACATGACATCACATACTTGTCCAAACCCACAGGATATATAGGACCAAGAGTAAACCCTAATGTAGAGTATGGACGCTGGGTGATAGGGTCGTGTCCATGGGGGTTAGCTGACTGTCACAAAGGTACCCCTCTGGTGTGGGATGTTCAGAGTCAGGGAGGCTGTGGGTCTGCTGGGGCAGTGGGTATATGGGAACTCTGTGCTTTCCGCCCAATTTGGCCATGAACCTAAAACTTTTCTTAAAAAATAAAATCTATAATAACATGAGTTTTTACTTCAGTCTCTTGAAATGGAGACAAAAAGGAAATCTCACCCTAGAACTGCACCCATATGGCACCTCTTTTCTGTCTTCCCTGAGACTTCAGCTGCTGCGGTTATCCCGCCTCCCCCTTGGGTCTCTTCCTCATTCTCTATCCCTCCCCATTTGCTTCTCTTTCTACTTATAGGTCCACACACATAAGCACACGTACACCACACACACACACACACACACACACACGCACACACACACAGCAGCCGAACTTTTCTCATCTAAGTTAAGTTAGCTTCCCTCTCTGCCATTCTCCTCCTGCCCTTAGCCCCATCACTCACCTGCCAGGGCCTACATGGAACCCTCCATACATTGTCCAGTACCTGGAAACGCTGTTAACGCAATAAGGTAGTATTATAAGTACAAACTTAAAATTTTTAATTGCATGCAATACAAAATTATGTGATTTTGAAACAGCACAATTTTAACAATATTAAGAGCTTTATGCACGAATTTTGCAATGTGTATCTCCCACAAATAAACATTTGTACAGATGATGTAACTTAAAGCTGAGAAGCTGAATAAACTGTAAACTGAATTTAGCCATTGCCGTGGCCTTACCACATTAGCCTGTGAACAGAAACCCTCACCACAGTTCGCTTGTCACAAACTATGGCCTTGAACTCAGGCAGATTAGAACTCCATAAGGACTTCAGGGTGTATCTTTTGATTGAATGAGAAGGAGTGTCGTTATACTTTAATAATTTTGTTTCTGCTATATAATTTAGGTAAATATGTAGATAATGACAACATACTAAACTCTAGGTTTAATAGGGAATTCAATATTTCATTTTCTGCATAAAGTGCTAAGTATTTTCCAAAGAAAGATAATTTATTCAAATATAAAACAGTGCTTTTTCAGCATATGTGGCCCTGAACTAAAGCGTTGACTTGATGGTTAATGATGCATCTGCTAAGTGTGCAGACTGTAAAGAAAGTACTTTCTATTGTTCAATAATATGCCCTATTTAATTGCTCTATTATTGAATAAAAATCCTTAAAGAATTTTCACTTCCAGCAATGGTTTCTGACTTTCCTTTGGTGTCTAGACAATAATGATTTACTGAAATGTGTGGGGAGCAGCATAAGAAAAGGCCTTAACATATTTAATATTTGTAGTTATTGGAGTAGCGGGAGGGGAGAAAAGACAAAGCAATATTACAGGTTGCTAAGCTTCCAGATCAAAACAGTTTTGATATAAATATTGAAAAATTTTAATGACCCAAAACCTCAATGTAAAATAGAAGGGATGAGTGATGTAAGAGTTTGTCCCTCCAAAAAGAGAAGGTCGGAATGGTTCGGCATGGTGAGTACTCTCACGGCGGCCAGGAAATGCTCAGAAGTGTTCTCCCAGCTCTTTCACACACCCCCAAACTCTTCGAGCAAGTCTACGGTGGTCCTGCACTCAAGGGACGGACACTGCTCAGTGGCCATATGTGTGCAATTCCCTTCCTGACTTCCAAGACTTTTGATGGATGGAGAGTTCTCCACCATGCCTTTTGCTTTCTACTTGTACATCTGTGAGTGCTCATGGTCTCCTGCTCTGCTGATGTCTTCTGTTTGCTTCTATAGATTGACTTTTCATCCTTTCCCACCTGTGCCCCAGGAGGCTGAACTTCATCAGTCTTCCAGTTGAATTTAGCCAGGCACAGTCTCCAGAAGGAAACTGAAGGCAGGAGGAGAATGAGATTTGGGTATCTTCCCCCACCCCCAGCTCCTGCTGGCAGAGTTGCAGTGGGTTGGCTTCCATCAGCCCCTCTACTGAAGGCTTTCCTTCCTCTCAGACACGCATGTCCTGTTATGACGACCACTCCAGCCTCTTGCTTCTTCAGGTCTAGAGTAGTAATGGCTCCTTTCTTTTGCCAGCCCGGGACATTGCATCATCTCCAGTCGTTTACCTAAGCCTTGGCTACACCTGTGTAAATGTCCTCTTTATTAAACTCTTCTCAATTACCCAATTTGATTGAGTCATCTATTTCCTGCCAGGAGCATGATTTCACCCTCAAACCAGGAATGACCTATTAGCCCTTCTCCACCTACCCCAATCCTTCCCATCCTTTAAAGCCCAGCTCCCATTTTAGTTCAAATCTCACCTCCTTACTTGTGCATTCTACATTGGTATCTTTCATCTGAGGTGCTTTAGACTTATCATCTACAGCGCGCAATGTGTCCCCTGATTCAGTCTCCTTTTTATCTCCTCAGCATCGCCAGTACAGCTGATAACGTTCTTGGCTTATATCCTTACAGCTCAATACTGTGTTGGCTGAGTATTAAGTACTCAATAAAAGTCTTTCTTGGGCCATAGAGGTCATTCCCTCCTTTAAAGGACTGCATGTTCATCTGAAATCTTCAGAGCATGTCACAGGATCATAGAAGGAGTAAGAAGGAACTAGGGAGATAATTTGGCCCAATCTCCCCATTGTGGTGATGAGAAAACTGAGGCTCGGAGAGGTGACCTAACAGTCCAACATCTCAGAATTGGGAGGTGGCAAGCTGGAGGGGATCCCAAAGCAAGAATTTTTCTATCATTCTTTGCCACTCTGATACTAGTTTTAGTGTCTCAGTGTCTTATTACCAAAAAAATCACCTCTTCATACCTGGAGCCTTAGTATATTCTTTCCCTTTCAAGGAGAGCACACATTTGTTTCTCCTAGTGAAATACCATTTCTTGAGTCCCCCAGAGCTGCTATCTATTCATGCATTATCCCTGCACCTACCACTTTAAAAATTCACCACCCAGACAAAGGCTGGATTCTATTCTTCCCTGCATATCTGGGAAGGGGAGAATAGAGAGCCCTTTGGCTCTTTACTTCAATATTCTCAGATAAATTCTAGCTAGCACAGAGGCTAGCACAAAGAGGATTCTGGCCATTGTCTGCAGCTTCACTCACAGCTACATGCTGAATAGGAAAGGGATCAACTACCCACATTTAAAATATTCATAATTACACGCTCTGTCCTCCAAGGGGCATCTGACTGCCGGCGGACACACACACACGGAGAACTGCACAGGGCCGGGAGCTCTTACTCTGCCGCGGAATCAGGCCCTTTAGAGGCGGAACGCTGCCGTTCTGAATATTCAGACCAAGTGCAAGCTGGCAGCGCTTCCTCTCAATCCTCTGATTGCCATGTGCTGGGGATCCTGAACATGCGGGGGCCGAATTTACTCCCCGCTCTGATGGAGAATGGGAGGCATGTGCATCAGCCACCTGACGTTTAACTGGACTCGAATGTCAAGACTAGCACTTTATTACACCATTCCGTTTAATCACTCAAGTCAACTTCAGCACAACAGAGAAGACGAGGACGACGGGCGGTGGCCCATGGCGTGACCCGGAACATCCCAGCGTGGGTCTCAGACCAATGGGTGTGCCACTTTTCCCGTGTTAGACGTATCATTTAGTGCAACACTTTTATTACGTTAAAGGAGGTTCCACATAAAACTGTCAGCAGCGTCCAGTTGACCCATGGAATTGAGAACTGTGCATTAGCTGCCGATTTAAATTGATTTTGCTTCTTGAACCATGAAAAATCGTTCTTTGAAACAAGAATTCATGATAAATACACATGTGTAAAAGGCCTTTAATCATAATTATTTTAAATACATAAAACACGATTTAAGCTTCTCAGCCTCATTAATTTTTTATGGTATAAAAGAACAAAAACAACCGGTAAATGAGAAAAGTATAAGTCATAATTTAAATGTGTTATGCATGGTCATTTAGCTGATTAAATGAAAAGATTCTTTGTAAACTCTGGGCCATAGAACGTTTCTGTGTTACCCAATGATGGAGGCAATGTTACAAAATTTTTTTGCAGAGAACAAATTTTTTTTATCATTTAGGTCTTAAAAGAATCTCACCAACAATTAAAACAGCAGAATTACGATAATGAAATCATCTTGTAACACCTTGGATGCCCTCTTTTAGAGCACTTAACTCTTGTTTTCCCTGCAGAGGACTGAACAGCAGGGGTCCCATTCTCAAGGTGTGGCACATAGTAAGGGCTTAGTAAATATCAGCTGGACTGACTCTGTGCTGGGCAGTATGCTCTATATTTATACAAGGGTACCCAAATCTTCCCCACGACCCCATGATCCGAATCCTGGTAGGGTTTAATCTTCCATTCTCTGCAGCACATGTGTCTTCCCAAGGCTTCCAATACACCTGCCACTTCTGGTCATCCAATCTGATTAGCATGTCTTCATTAATATGGTGGGCCAATATGATGTTCTTCAGGACATCCAGATGACCCAGGTCCCTTCAGACTGTAATGTGACAGAGGGTGGGATTGTGACAGAGTGTGGGACAGTTAACATAGCCCTGAGGTAAGACCTTAAATGTACACTGTTGTCTGTAAACTGCTTCTGTTGAGTGTAAACTGCTTCTGCTCCCACTTCCTGACAAAGATGGGACAGAACACGTGCCAGATCTGTGGCTGCACACCACGTAGTAATAATCGCCGTGTCAATCTGCTGGGTAAAAGACTAACCTGGCTCAGTAACTGCAATCGGGGCTATGACCTGACTGAGTTTGGAGAAGTCCACTGTCATCCTCTAAGATCTGTTTGGGTTTTGAAGGGGACAGAAACGGATTCATTTAATGGGGATGTGATTCACTACCCCTGAGTCCTTTAGGTCTTAAGGACGGCACTAATTCCTGCCATTTTCCTTTTTATTTATTATTTGGTTGTGATGGGGGCAGGGGGAGTTTCAAACGCTTGCACTTGACTTCCCCACTATGATAGCTCTTAACACTCAAGCCCACTACTCACGTAGGGGTTTCGCTAACTACCAAGTATGAATATTCCAATTATGCATTTGAGGACCAGAAAATGACCACTGGGTGGTGAGTTCACAGACCCAGTAGAACCATCATGAGCTGGGCCTAAGCCAAGATACCATTTTATTACCAGTCCTCAAGGGCCCCCCAGTCTAACCAGGGGCCCAGATAACAATTTCACTCCCCAAGAATCAGTGCTACTGTGGACCCTGCATCCAGCAGCACTCACAAATGTCTGAGTACTACCCAGTCCCCAGTGTATAGTTACCTGAGTAAATGGTCATAGGTCCCTTTGGGAAAAATACGGATAAGCCATTGTATTGTATATACTACCATGTATACCTGTCACAGGGATGTGGGCCGTTCCCCCTAGAGACCTGGCCTTTCCTTCTAGATCTAAAACCGGCTCAAGTCCAGACACCGGTTTGGAGTTGTGACTTTTTTTTTTTTTTTTTTGCAGGGGAGGAGAGGCCTGCTTTTAGCCTACTCGATCTCTTTCCCATTGTACAGACTGAGAGATTCCCTTGCTGAGATTCCCTTGCTGTGCTTTATTAACCATCTCCGTGGCCCTATGTGTGTCACATCACTCTGACTACTACCATGACCTTGCTGCTCACTATGATAAATGCATCACACCTTGCTTCTGATGTTTAAAACCACCACCTGGCCTCTACTATTTTGGGATCCCATCATCCTCGTGGCAGTGAGGGAGCCCAGTTCTCTAACAGCATGTTCCTGGCTTACAGAGGACACCATTGCACTTCTTAGTGTTGCTGGTCCCTCTCTGACCAATGAATCCCTTATTACTTTGGTTGGTGGAATGGCCTCTGGGTTGTCCTTGGAATGTAGTCAGCTGGTGGCTTTTCCAGTCTTATACAATATATCCATTCTTGCATGTCCTCATGCCTGAGCCTTTTGGTCCTTCCACCGTCTGTCCCACCAGTTCTGGCTTTTCTACATCACTTAGTGTGGGTCATAAACTTTTCCAGTCATCCAGGAGCCAGCTTAGCATTATTATCTTGTGTAAATATAACCAGTGCCCATTTCAGAGTGTTACATTTTATAGACTAGGACAGTGCTTCATTATCAATATACTCTCCCTTACCCAACTTCATGTTCTGCCCTTATAAATCCAGCATCTTCAGGATCCAGTCCCATATATTTTCTCCCAGATCGTGTGGCCAACTCTTCCAGCTTTTTTGTTGTTTTGTCCCTTTCCTCCCTCTGCAGGCCCAGCCATTCCCTGGACAGGTCACGTTGGACTCGACTCTCTGTTCGCCTAGAGGCCAGAGGACTGGTGGGGGTAGATCCTGAAGGGTACATATTGTCTTGCAAAGCACAGGCCTCTGCAGTTTTCCATCCAGGAAGGGGCAATGCTAGCCTTTAATAGGGAGAAGTAGGCCACATTTGCCAACTGAGAGATTTCAAGGGAACGGGGGCAGGGTGTTAAGATTTTTTTAGGGCATCAACTCATATATCCCCCTTTTTAGACTCAGGGCTCAATTCTTTCCCAACCAGGGCCCTAGGCTTGATATAACACACTTTCTGGAGTTGAAAACCCAACCTTCTCTGGGGCTCTGCTGGCCTTAGAATTATGGCTTAGAAAATGACCCTCAGGTTCTTCTGTCCTTGATCATAGGAGATAAGAGTTTCTTTATACGTTCCCAAGGAGTTCCTCTGACATTCACAGTACCTCTTACATTGGTGATTAATCACTCGAACCCTTCCACTGTCTTTATCCAAGGCATGGGATAGCTCTCAGCAACAGCCGTCCCGTTCCATCATCCGTACTACCTCCCTCAGAATCTCACAAACTCTGAGATATTTGAGTGCCTTCCCTCCTCCCATTATTCTATCCCTGTTCACAATTGATAAAGCTGAAACAATGGCAATGCTCCACTCTGCACCAGCAAGTTTCTCATTGCCAGCTGGCCAGAGAGGAAGGCAGCTCCAAAATCACATTTCATTGTCTGCTTTCTTAAACCACTCCTGACACCAACGGTCTTAGGTCCAATTCTCCAAGAAATAGATTCTAAGGTTGTGTTTCCTGTTGTGGAGAAAGTGTTTTGGAGCATGCTCTCAGGAATGACACCCAGAAGGGAGTAAAGAAAGTAAAATTAAGCAGAAGGAAGGGTTGAATGCAATGGTGCTGCAACAAAGAACTGAGCTGATCCCCCAGGGAGTTCTTGAGACGAAATGCCCCTTCGGAGTTGGCCCAGAGCTGGTCTTTGTTTCCTTGCGTTGACCAGTCATTTCCCTGGTAATGGCTGTAAACTTGAGTGAGGTAATTCCATTAAGGCCAAGAGCAGTTCCGGTAGGGACTTGGTTGCAAGCTCTCAGTAACCAACACTTCTCGGCACCATGGGAACTGAGTGACTTGATTTTGAACCAACCACAGAGTCCTTTATTTCCCCACTTTGAAGATCAGAAAACTGAGACAGAGAGTAAAATTAACTTTCCCATAGACACACAGCCCTAGGGCAAGTTTAAGTCCAAATATTTGAATGCAGGTGTACATAGGTCTAAATCCTAAACCATAACTAAACCATAACTTCCACTAAACTATAAACAGTACAGCTATGTCTCTGATTCTTCTCCCACCAATTCTGGGGTAACTTCAGCTTTGCTCACATTCTTCCCAAAGAGTTATCAAAGTTCCTGGTTGGGGGAAAGAGTGGAGGTGGTATCCAAACAGCAGGCGCTAGTGGACACGTCTTGCTTTTCTGCTCCAGACAGCTGCGCTCGTGTGTCTGGTTGCTGCCAATAATGATAGCACTGAGTAAAATCTCCCCATCCTCCATTTCTCCCCCTCTTCCCACAATCTACTTTAGAAAATAAAGAAAGGAACTGAAGAAGGAAAGGTGGGCAGGAAAGAAGGAAGAGAAAGCAAATGAAACTAATATGCCTTGAGAACCTAATAAGTACCGGGCTCGGTACTAATTTCTTTAGTTTGTTTCCTGATTTGCCCCTCACAACAATCCAATGAAACAAGGACAGCTTCCAGTTTATAATGAAACCAAGGCTCAGAGTAGATTATGACAGTAGCAGTATCCCTTTTTAAGTGGCCATGACTCCTTGGAATCATGATATAATGTAGGAAATCCAGAAACTGATCTTGCCCAAAGAACCTTAGATTTTTAGGGCTATATCTGTCATGTAATGAGAGCAAGGGTACAGAGGTCTGTCACTTGGCTCTAACGAGCATCTATTAACCAAAGCTTATATCTGCCACAAAACACCTCACAACATCCTTCTCAGGTTTAAGCATGCTCCTCTACTTTACTCGCACTGCCAGCCCCATCATCCTAACAGCCTAAGTCCTGTGACAGATGGCAGGGACACTACCTCTTACCCAGTGACATATAATCCTGAGCACTGCAAGTTTCCCATACAAGTATGGGATTTAATTAAACATCTTGGCCTCATGAGCACCACTTGGGTCTCTCTCTGTGTCCCTCTCTGTGTCTCATGTTACCAAAACTGCACACAACCCAAGAGTCAACTGGGCAAGGTAAGGTTGGGAAATAAAAACAAAATATTCTACCACTAAAGATGTTGTGGACACTCTTGTAGATACAGGGTGAACCCCACCCACTATTTGGTTCAGATATTAAGATATTATAAGGCCACACACTCACCAAAAGTAAATGAAAAAGATTACTCACTGTATTAGGGTTCTCCAGAGAAATAGAACCAATAGGATGTGTGTGTGTGTGTGTGTGTGTGTGTGTGTGTTTACAGAGAGAGACAGAGACAGAGAGAGAGATTTATTTTAAGGATCAGAAAATTATGGAGACTGGAAAGTCCAAAATCTGCAAGGTAGGCTGGCAGCCCGAAAACCCAGGGAAGAGCTGATGCTACAGTTCAAGTCTGAAGGTGGGTGCTGGCAGAATTCCCTCTTCTTCAAGAGAAGTCAGTCTTTTTCTGTTAAGACCTTCAACTGATTGGATGAGGCCCACCCACATTACAGAGGGTAATCTGCTTTATTCAAAGTCTATTGATTTAAATATTAATCTCATTTTTAAAAATACCTTCACAGAAACATCTGTAATAATGTTTGCCAAAATATCTGGATACTGTGGCCTAGCTATGTTGATGCAAAAAATAAAATAAAATGACCATCATACTCACAAGATAAGGCTGTCTGGGGAGAGCAGGGCAACTCCAAAGCAGATCTGAAAATGGCTCAAGAGAATTTGGAAAAGGGACCGGCTTGGGGTTTTTATGGTGGTGAGTGGGTGAGGTCAGGGTGAGGGTTCCCACACAGGCAGGGGTTTGCATGTTTTGAACCTCCCTCCAGCAGCGAAGCATCCAGACATTCTTATCATGGATGTGTAGATGTGGGGTGCAAGTGGGTGAAGGGGGATTGAGGCTTAAAAGCTGTCAGCAACCACAGATCAAAAATTGGAGTCAGACTCTGTTGCAAAAGGGTATGCAGACTTTAGTCAGTTTAGTGGATATAAAAAAATATAATGATAGAACCAGTGAAGCAAGAAGAAGAAATATGAACCAAAGTAGGTATAAATTCTATTGGATTAAAATTGCTGACACCTGCACTTAAACAGGAAGTCCATTTGAAGTCACCACCATTCACAGTGGACACTGACCCAGGACAGCACAGCCAGCAACTGGAATGTGGCCAGCGGGTGCATTTCTAGGTCTAGAGAGGAGCTAGGCCTTATCTCCTAACACATGAATAATTCTTTTTCTCTCCATATTGAGAGCACATTTGAAGAAATTACCACCTGGAAGCCGGTATGTTCTAGGTGGGGAGGAATAGAAAATTGGGAACACAGTGGAAATGCATAAAAATAGAGACACTCTCCATCAAGTGGGATGGCCCAGAAAGTTCCCATAGAGTCTAACTTTGCAGAGAACCTTTCTGCACTGCACGTTACTAACAGTAAAATACCAGTGTCAAAATTCAGTGCCCTCCATTCTGAGTGTCTAAGGCCATCTGAGAGCACTTTAGGCCCCTTTAAGCCATCATGAGACTTTAATTCCTCCTTCCAGGGAGCCAGGAGGGTGATGAACTCAACAAGCTTATAAATTAAGTCCTGAGTCTTATTTTCCCAGCAAAGCAAGTTCAGAATGTACCATATAATTCTACAGGCTTGACATATCTCCATTAAAGGGGATGCCCACTGACTGTGGGAGTACAAAAAATAAATTACAGATTTTCTAATAAATGCCTCAAACTGCCAAGAAAATCTGGTTCTCAGGATATTTTTTTTCCTTTGTGGCTGAAAGTAAACATGTTCATTGCTTTATAGTTTCCTGAAATGATGACATTCTAGTGTAATTGCAAATTCCTGTGAGAGGCAAACAATTTCTACCAACTCCAGTGATCTATGAATGCATTTCTAATGGCTAAGGAAGCCTCTATCACTGGACACATGTATCAAGTGATCATCACGAGGCCTTTTGTTTTACCAAGAAGGAGCACTTGCTCAAGTACTTTTCCATCAGATTACAACTGAAACCTTCACTCATTCTCAAAAGGCACCTCTCCAAGTTCATGAGTACAAAGATTGACTGCAAAACAAAGATTTCACACAGCACTGCTTTCCTTAATTTAAGTAAAGAGAAAGCCAATTGAAATATCTCCTGCTATTTTCAAATCATAGTTACACAGAGAGTGAATTTTTTTGTAAGTTCGCTACATCATCTGAGCAAAAGACTTTATTAACGTCCGTTCAAGTAAAATTTCAAGACTAGAACTAGAAAGCTGAAGCGAAACATATTCTAGAAGGGTTATTTAGTATGTCAAGGAATCTAAACTTCTCAAATTTACTGGAAAACATTAGTGTTCTTGCCAATTATCTAGGCCTGGTGTAATCATTTCATAGAGAAAATCCATCCATTGCCCACATGCACACTCATAATTCCAATCTGTGTGTCTCTGTTGGACCAG
This sequence comes from Mesoplodon bidens, assembly GCF_964165515.1. NCBI lineage: Eukaryota > Metazoa > Chordata > Mammalia > Artiodactyla > Ziphiidae > Mesoplodon > Mesoplodon bidens. The sequence goes on from NC_138165.1 coordinate 77,769,435, forward strand.
AGGCTGGAGCCCTTGGGCTCTGCTACACATTAGGGGAACAACTGCCCAAACACATGAACTGGGTCCTGCAGCACCTTCTGGATACAATTCCTCTCCTTCCTTAGCAGGTCTAGCCATTCTCTAGCCAAGTTATACTGTAAATCACCGAGTTATTGGTCTGGTAGCCCGCAGGCAGGTTGGGTATATTCTGATTGAGGTGCATATTGTGCTGAAAAGAAGAAGACTTTGCAAACAAGGAAGGGAATGCCAGCCTTTGACAGGGAGGAGTGGGCCACTTCTGCAGACCTAAAGAGTTCAGATAAATCTGCAGATTCAAGATTTTCAAGGGCATCATCCCACATGTCCCCATTCCAAGTCTCAGGGTCCCACTCCATCCCAACTGCGGCCTTAAATTCAATGTAGCCAAACTCTCAGGGTTGAGAATTAAATCGGTGTTGATGCTCCATTGCCCTTGTTTAGCCTTTTCTGCCTTCCAATGACTGGAAATGAGAATGTCACTATATGCCACCAAGTAGGCCCACTTGGTGAGTAACTACCAACAAACTTGCCTTGCCCTGATCTATCAATGGTTGTCAGCAACAGCAGTCTGATTCCAAAATTCTTATAATTCCTACCCTCAAATGCCTGCAACATTCCTCCATCAGTGCATTCCAGTCTACACATTATCAGTTCCCTGCTCACCACTCGGTAAAGTTTATGATTTGCACCCAAACTGTATGCCAGGGGCTACTGGCACTCCATTTAACACCAGGGATGGGAGTCCTCGCTGCCCATCAGTGGCATGTGATTCAGCTCCAAAATCCCCATTGTAGATTGTGTTGCTTGGGAAACAGACTCTGAGACTCTGGGATTTGGATGCTAGAAGTTGATTGAGGATACCTGTCAGGGGTAAAGGGAGCAGCATTAGGCCGAGGAAGTTTAAAGGCAATGCAGTTGCAATAGAGGGCCTCAGCCAATCCACTGGGGGCCATCGGACCTGGGAAACTCCCTCAGAGTTGCTGAGATGGAGGCAAGGAGGCTGGGGCTCTGTACCACACGTCAACCAGTTATGATGTAGGCTCTTTCCAGGGAGGAAGCGTGACTTGGGCAAGGCATCTCCCTTTGTCTGGGGGCAATTCCTGGGAGAAACTCATCTGTGGGCTGTCAGCAACCAACTGTCTCAGCAGCTGGGAACTGAGGGTTTTTGGAAAGAGGGATCTGAGTTGTTCAAAACAGCATCTACACCACCACTGAAGAGTGATTTGTAGCCAAAGAATAGTTAGAACACGTGCCCAGTTAACTAGAAATGCTGAAGAAGTTTGATATTCATTTGAACAAAAATAAGAAGAGGAAGAATACTTGATGCTACTCATCTGAAGCTTAAAAATTAGGATTTCCCAACCATATGATGAAGTGGAAAAATTGGCTCTCACCACTATTTGTTCTTTCATCTTCCCTAACTTGACCTATCTATCCTGCTTCACTCACTGTTTGGTTAGAGCATTTTTTTTTTTTTTTTTTTTTTTGGCGGTGCGTGGGCCTCTCACTGTTGCGGCCTCTCCTGTTGTGGAGCACAGGCTCCGGACGCGCAGGCTCAGTGGTCATGGCTCACGGGCCCAGTTGCTCCGCAGCATGTGGGATCTTTCCGGACCAGGGCACGAACCCGTGTCCCCTGCATCGGCAGGTGGACTCTCAACCACTGCGCCACCAGGGAAGCCCTAGATCATATTCTTAAGTATTTTCACAGATCTCAAATGTGAGTGACCTGAATTATTATATATCATCAGATACTTTTCTTTCTATAAGGATCTCTGAAACCTTACAGATTCTTAAACTGTAGTGCTTTTTACTCATAACCTGTAGATATTATTTCAAATTACATCTTTATACAGTTTTAGCTATTACTGGCAGTAATTCATGATTGGATTTCATGCTGCTTAGTCACCAACAGAACAATAATGTTGTCCTAAACAATTCTGTGTCACACCCTTGATTGTGAGGTTGTGCAATGACCACAGGCGTGAACATTGTCCCAATTCTTGTCTGGGACAATAGGCTGCCTCCAGAATTGTTTATAGTGTATAATGGGGGGGGGCTCCAGAACTTTAAAAGAGGGTTACACTTAGCCCATAGCCCAGTTACCACATCACTTGATTAATTTACTCTTATTTTTTTGGTTCTTATGGTATTTACATATATCCCCACCTAGCCCTAAAGACCTTTAACCTGATGGAGTCCCACTTCTTTCCATATTTTTCTGATTTGGCAGTGACACAATTACCTCAGATATTAAAATGATGTCTAACTGGATTCTGAGTATCACAAGACCATCTTAAGTCCACAGTCACAATTGCTAAGATGACCCTTCCTATGACACCTGTTTAATATACATTTACCATATTTCATCAATTTCAAGGTACATATTTTTCACATTTTAATGTCTCAGGGTATGTCTTCAAATTGCCGTCAGCCAGGGGTCAGCGTTGAAATATTATCATTGCTCGCACACTGTTTTAGTCTTCTATTGCTGCTCAACAAATCCACAAAAATAGTGCCTTAGAACGATACAAATTTATTATCTTACCATTCTGGGGTCCAAAAGTTTGAAATGGGTCTCACTGGGCTACAATCAAGGTGTCAGCAGGGCTGCGTTCCTTTAGGGAGGCTCTGGGGGAGTTCCATGCCTTTCCCAGTCCTGAGAGGCCGCCCTCTTTCCTTGGCTCACACACGGCCTTCTTCCTCCACCTTCAAGGCCAGTGATGGTGGGTCAAGTTCTTCTCACACTGCACCACTCTCACCTCCTATTCTGCCTCCCTCTCCCGCATTTAAGGATCTTTGTGATTAGGTCGGACGCACACAGATAATCAAGGATAATCTCAATATTTTTAAGGTTGGCAGATTGGCAACCTAATTCCAACTGCAACCTTAATTCCCTTTTGCCATGTAATCTAGTCACAGCTTCCAGGGATTAGGATACAGATATCTTTGGGGGCCATTATTCTGCCTACCACATGCATTTTTTAAAAATTGATATACAGTTGATATAACAAATTGGCTTCAGGTGTACAACATGATGATTCATTATTTACCACATGTATGTTTATCAAAACTTGTAGAACTGGTGTCAGAGGTTTGGGAGGAAATCTCAGAGATAATAGTGAAGCATTCTTTTAAAATATTTTGCATCTTAATGTCATAGAGGATATTTTGTTATAAAAACATATATGACTATCAATGACTATGATTTCAAAGTGACTCAGAGAAGCCAGACTCTGAATGTGAAAGAAGTTTGGGGAATACTTCACCTAATTTATTCCACTTATACATTCAATTTTATCTATGCAAGAGTAATACATGATTAAAAATCAGTCGGTCATACTAAGTGAAATAAGTCAGAGAAAGACAAATATCATATGATATCACTTACATGTGGAATCTAAAAAATGATACAAATGAACTTATTTACAAAACAGAAACAGATTCACAGACAGAAAAGAAACTAGTGGTTATCAAAGGGGATAGTAGGGGGGTGGGAGGGAGAGATAAATCAGGAGTTTTGGATTAACAGATACACACCACTATATATAACATAGATAAACAACAAGGACCTAGTGTATAGCACAGGGAACTATATTCAATATCTTGTAATAACCTATAATGGAAAAGAATCTGGAAAAGAATATATATATGTGTAACTGAATCACTTTGCTGTACACCTGAAACTAACACAACATTGTAGAGCAACTATACTTCAATTAAAAAATTCTGTCTAAAGAAGTCTAAAAGCAATCTTTAAGTACAAGATTCTAAGTGCTAAGAAGCATGGAGTCATTGAGTTATCCAAGCAGCAGAAATTCTTCTTTCTCAATGGTAAAAAAAAACAACAATGATATGACCTAGAGTCAATGGATCTTAGATTTAATAAAACACAGTACATATTCACAGATAGACAATTCTAATATTTTCATATTTAAATAAAAGTATAAATTATGCAAATACATATGAATACATATGTTTTCCAAGGACATAACTTTGTTTTGTATCCCTGTGGTGACGGTGCCATTACCACTAAATGCAAAATTGGAATTGTAAGCATTGCATATTTTTATTCCATGCAAGGAATTCGACTTCTGCATTAGAGAATAATAGCCAAAACATTATGAATACGTAATGAGAACAGGAGTGCTGAAGGGAAGGGAAAGAAAGGAATTCTATGGAAAAGGACGGTTTTTTTGTTGTTGTTGTTGTTTTTTTTTTTTTTGTGGTACGCGGGCCTCTCACTGTTGTGGCCTCTCCCGTTGCGGAGCGCAGGCTCAGTGGCCATGGCTCATGGGACCAGTCACTCCGCGGCATGTGGGATCTTCCTGGACCAGGGCACGAACCCGTGTCCCCTGCATCAGCAGGCAGACTCTCAACCACTGCGCCACCAGGGAAGCCCAAAAGGACGGTTTTTAAGTAGAAATTTTAACAGGGCATACTCTCTGATCACAATGTAATAATATTAAAAGTAAATAATAAAAGGATGACCAAAATCATCACAGCAACTTGGAAATCTAAAAACACTCTTTTAAATAAACCCCGAAGATGAAGTAAAAAGAGAAATTATTAGATTACAGAAATGTTTAGATTATAAAACCTAAAAAAGATACAGCAAGATCTTTGCAGAGGAAAATTTATGGCCTTAAATTATTTGTTTTTATAGAAAAAAGGCTAAAAATTAAAGAATTAAGTGCTCTCTCTCAAAAAACTAGGGAAATAACCACAAAATAAACCTAAAGAAACTAGGAAGCAAGAATTAATAATAACAAGAGATAAAAGTAATAAAATAGAACACACAAAAAAATGGAAAGGATAAATATATCATAAACAGTTAATCCTTTGAAAAGTCCTATAAAGTTATTTTTTTAAAATACTCAAAAGCCAGATAGTGATAAAAGGGAAACAGGACGCATTTTAACCACAGATACAAAAGAGTTTAAAAATTATGAAAATACTATATGTAACTTCATAGCAAACAATTTGAAAATCTAGAGGAAATGGATGATTTCCTAAGTGAATACAAATCACCAAAATCGACCTAAAAAGTAAAAACTTAAATATGATAATTAACACAGAGAGAGCTATCATTTTGAAAAAGTCAACAGGGCAATACAGTTTTATCCCATCTTTCAACAATTAGAGTTGCAAACACACTTAAGTTATTCCAGACTATAGCAAAAGATGGAAAGCTCTTGAATTTATTTCAAGCATAACTTTATTATCAAAATCTACTAAAGATGGTAGCGCAAAAAAGAAAAAAAAAACATAGATCAATTTCACTATAAATATAGGTAAAATTCTAAACATAATATTAGCAAAAATGAAACAAATGTGCCAAAGGAGTAGTTAATACAACTAAGGGCAGTTTCTTTAAGGAACGTAAAGTGGTTTAATGTCAGAAAATCTATCACATAATTACTTACATCCACACATTTAAGAAAAAAAATCATTGAAAATATTAATAAATGCCAAAATGATATTTGATATGATTCAGCAGGCATCTCCAATTATAAAAACTCTAAGAATAATAGCAACAGAAGAAAACAACCTACAATAGAATATTTACTAAAAATCAAGAGTATATATTATCCTAAATGGGAAAACATTGCAAGTATCTTAATTAAAATTAGGAACTTAGCAGATATGCTCAGTATCTTCATTACTTTTTAATCCTGCCTTGAGGATTTTTGAAGAAAATAAAACATCTAGTATAAAAATTAGAAAAGAAGATATAAAACTATGTATTTTCTGTCAGTAATATGAATGCATGACCAGGAAGCCTATGAGAAATGCAAGTTTAAAAAAAAAAAAAAACGGGCTTGCCTGGTGGCACAGTGGTTGAGAGTCCGCCTGCCGATGCAGGGGACATGGGTTTGTGCCCCGGTCGGGAGAGGCCACAACAGTGAGAAGCCTGCGTACCGCAAAAAAAAAAAAAAAAAAAAACTTTAGAATTAACAAAATTGGCAACATAGCTGGATATAAGATAAATATCTAAATATCAACATCTTTTCTCCATTTAGGTACCTATAAATGATAAATATATTTATAGTAGCAACTGTAAAATACTTAGAATAAATTTTCCAAGAAAGATACAGGACCTTTTTGAAAAGGACCATAACACTATTGAAAAATGTCAAATAACGTCTGGCTAGTGGAAGGACATACCAGGTTCTTGACTGAGAAGACGTAATTTCATAAAAATGTCAATTATTAAATGTAATGCCATTCCAATTAGAATTTCAACAGGATTTTGTTTTGGGGAGGTAGGAAAAGAATTAGATAATTTTATCTTAAAATACTTTCTGAAGGGCTCTGTAAAAAACAAATTTTAGGGACTTCCCTGGCAGTCCAGTGGTTAAGACTGTGCTTCTACTGCAGGGGGCATGGGTTCGATCCCTGATTGGGGAACTAAGATCCTGCATGCAGTGTGGTATGGGCAAAAGAAAAAAAAAATTTGATAACTTATGTGTTGCATAAAACATCTGCAAGGCAAGAAAGAAACAATAGATATAGAAAAAACATATTTGCATCAGAGATGATATACAAAGGGGTACGTCTGTAATATACAAAGAGATCTCACAATTTGGTTTTTTTTAAAAGGTAGAATCTAATAAATGGGTGAGGATATGAATAGGCAATTCTTATATAGATACAATTTTTCAATAAACATATTCTTTAAACTCATCCAAATTGTCTGCCAACAAATTCACTAACAGTCAGGAAGAGGCAAATTAAAGCAACAATAAAATTTTACTTTACACCTATCAGAGTAGCAAAAACTAAAGAGAATTCTAACACTTATTGAGGTAGGGACACAGAGAAAAGATGCTCCCAGGTATTGCTAGGTACGAATATAACGTATTACTGTCCTTTGGGAAAGTAACATGGTAACTTCTATGAAAATTTAAAATACATAATAAATTCCTTGACCCTGCAATCCCAACTTCTTGGACTCTAGCCCATAGAAATAAAAACACCACCAGTGAGGACAAATTACAATGATGTTTATTGAAGCATTATTTATAGTAGAAAAAATAGAAATGAAGTGGTTAAATAAATTATGGCCTATTTACCACATGGAATATTAAGTAGCCATTAAAAGGAATAAATAGGAACTATTGTATATCAATTAATTTGGAAGGATTTCCATGAAATACTGCTTTATTTTTGTGAATACATATATAGGTCTGTATATAGTTGTATGAAAACAGAGGCGAAAAATGAAAGGATACTTATCATTTGTTAACACTGCCTACTGGGGGGAGGAAGAAGAGAACTGAGATGTGGGGACCCAGCAAAAAGAGGAAGAGAAAAAGGAGATTGTACTTTAAGAGTGAACGTGATCAAATTATACATTTAAACCTATATGTGAGTATACAAAAAAAAAGCTTTTTGAATAGGAAAATCTAAACGTCACCTATTGGATTGTGATTGAAAAAACATGAAACTGAAGTAAGACCCAGGGGAAGGACAACACCATAAAGCACTACAATTTAGTCACCATGGTAACCTGCAAAGTATTTTTGCAGAGCTTTTCTCATAGTTCCCACACGTACAATCAAAACAAATATGCTAAACATTAAAATTTAAAAAGAATTGGTCATTTTATGTGTTGTATTAATACATGTAATAGTGTCATTGTACATAATGTGAAATTTATGTTAAATCCGTATAATATTATACAGTAAAGGCTATCTATTTTGTTTACTCTGATGACTGTGGTTTCCAAAGGACTAAGAGTATAAAGAAAAAATTTTGATGCTACAGTACAAGGTGATGAGAGAGGCTACATGCAAATATAAGGTGTCCTTTTCAAACATATATATGCACGCAGGTATACCTATATACCTATTCATATATACTATATGCTACACAGTATTTGTATATGCTATCAGATTTGAAAAATCACATCACTTATGTGAGTTCATTTTCATAGTGGTACTAGAAGAATTAACTATATTATCCCCTTTAGAAGATAAAAACACATAGATAAATAATGTGGAGGGTTTTCCATTATGAATTTTGTCTTTTTTCTCCTTACAATTTTATGTATAAAAAACAATTCACTGTGAATTTTGTTAAAAAGAAAAAAACCTAAAAACCTAAAAAATGATGGAAGATGTAATTTGGGAAAAATTATAATTTTTCCATTATACTTGATGAATTAACAATTTTCACAAACATGAAGTCCCAAAGCAATTGTGCAAGAAGGTCTCACAAAGCAGTAGGTCTTTCATTAAATTTAGAAATAATTGATACTAGATTTTAAAGTGCATGGAAGATTGTTTCTCACTAGAGATCTCACTTCTATCCAAGCAAATCTGGTATTCCTTTTGTTGAAAGTGCCTGTCCCGTTCTTCAAACTTTACTTCCTTCTTCAAGAAGCCTGCCCAGACTCCCTCCAGCAGCACAGGATTTTTTACTCTCACCATCTATTCTCACTCACTGTTGCTATATTAGGTGGCTTGCATACTCTTCTCCCTGCTGACTAAGAGCTAGCTCCTTGTGGGCAAAAACCAAGGCCTGGGACTTTCTAGACCTTCAGTGTTGACTGCATACATGTCTACCAACAGCCCATTTAGGTACCATTTATTTCCTATTTCTGTGCTCTTGCTTATGTTGTCTCATGCTTCAATATTCTCACCCTTCTCAATAATTTGTGTTTCCTGAAAAATTGATTGAATTTCCCCTGATGATTTCTTATTTCTACAGACCATTTATGCCCAGCATAGAGATTTATCTCCTTCTTGTGTCCATGCACTGCTTCAAATTGCTCTCTAATTACTCCATATGTGCATACTTTGTATCCAAAGCTAGATCCTAGACAAAAACCATGGGGGCTGTTTTTTAAATTTTCAAATATCCTAGTGCCAAGCACAAGTAATTTAATCATCAATTCTGGTTCAATTAAGGAAGACACCTTTTTTTCTCTCTCTAGATTCTCATTTTACTCTCAAATATGTTATTAAATTTAGAATTCTTTGATTTGTATTTAATGCATGGATTCAGGGGCACACACACAAACAGAGTGAGCTCAAAATGCTTCTGGAATCACACAGTGGCCAGAGGAGACCCTGGGAAAGTGATGAAATGAGGCTTTCTTCATCTCCCTGCAAGAGGACTCAAGTTCCTTTCTCTTATTGGAGACAGGCCTTGATCCTAATCGCCACACTTGTACATGTGAAATTAACATCTCAAACTGCTGCAAGTATCTCTCTGTCCAAAGTTCCCTCGGAAACATAACAAGACTGTTGGAAATGTAAATAACACATGAGGTTGAAAAATAATAATAAATTAGGTGAGATAGGAATAAAGGACGTATAACCCAAGGCATAGTTCTTGTCTGGTTTTCCATAGAAACCCTCTGGGGGTTAATGCAAGTTGCCTGGGAATAGATTGAGGAGGGGGATATTTACTTGAGAAGCAACTGACAGAAACATAAAACATATATGAATGTTCATCGTCCATTTAAAAAATTACCAAAAACAAACTAGAGAACAAAGGAAGGGATAAAAGTATTTTTGAAGTTTGGTGAAGTACATTTATACAGTCATTTTGCCCTTGTGAATCTTTACCACAAAATCTTATCCATTCTTCAAAGCTAACCATGATTTGATTACAAAGACAGTTAAAACTCTAAGCCAATTTTTGATCTAGACCTTTTCATTTTAAAAAAGCAAAATCCAGTATTAAAATAAATGCATAGCACACATGAATGAAGACAGGGTCTAAATGGCTATTGGAGTGATATTTCCCCCTAAACATATGGCATTGACATCAAGAACACACAACCACTTGGGCCAAGACCTAAAACCAGCTGTAATGTGAATCTGCTAAAGAAGAAGAGAAAATTTCTGTGTTGCATTAAACTTCAGTTTCTTTCCAGAGCTATTATTTTAACAGATACTCATTATATGTGCACTTCACTTTGCTATCATTTTTTTTTCTCTGCAAGGTTAGTTCAAAGAGTAGGACCAAAACCTCACAGAAAGGAGCAACATGAAGAGGAAAATCTGCATCACTAATCATCCCAGTTGAAGATCACTTTTCCATACACTGATGTTCAAATGAATCAGTACCCCACCTGACATGTCTTAGATGGATAGAAATCCCTAAACTTCATCACTGAAAATACAGATGCCCTAAAAAATGTATAATTCCAGATGAATAGTAATGGATATTAATCTCATTAATATTATCTGTTTGAGTACAGACTGGTAGAAAAGGTGGGAGCTGGCAAATTTTTATTTTCTCATAAATTTTTTATATTTTCAAGTGTGCCTAAAGAAAAATTTCGACTTGGACTGTTGCAAAATGCCCAACCCAACACCTGCCACACAGGCATTCAATAAATAGTAGAGGGCAAAATTATTTTTCTAGAATGGTATTTACTGGAGAATCAGGGACCCTGTGACCTGAATACTCTTGTAAGTTGTCTTTTCCCCACTTGTGATGCCGTGTCAAACATGATCACTCAGTACAAGGTAACTAGAGAGGAGGGTTTTGTCTGGTTTATTCCAACTGTCCTACTGCCTTGCCTTTCCTCCATACAAGTACCCTGTGTTCTTTCTGTCCTATCTCAGCTCAAAAGGCACCTATCAAATAGGCCTTCTCTGACCATCTTACAAAAATGCAGACACACCCTAGACCCTCACATCCTCCTTATTCTGCTTTTTACTTCTATGGAGCAATTAGCATCATATGACAGCTTTTCTATTTACTTGCTTATTTGTAGACTATCACTAGAAAGCAAGTTTCCTGAGGGCAGGGGCCTTGTCTCATTCACAGCTCCATCTCCTAGAACAAACACTGCCTGATGCACAGAAGATCCTCAATAAGTAGTTATTGAATAAATTCTTTTCTGAGAAGAATAAGCTGCCTCCTGCCAGGTAATGACCTGAAAGCACCAATAGACTGGCACCTCTTCCAAACCCACTGTGGGATTTCCTTCAAGGAGGGGATCTCTGTGCTCACTTTCAGGCTGAAAATGACAATGCAGAGTTTGGGGAATGCTGTCCCTCTGATCTGTCTATAGCACACTGTCATTCATCCTCCTTTTACTTGTTTGGGTTCTCTCTTTTTTTTTTTTTTTTTTTGCGGTACGCGGGCCTCTCACTGCTGTGGCCTCTCCCGTTGCGGGGCACAGGCTCCGGACGCGCAGGCTCAGCGGCCATGGCTCACGGGCCCAGCCGCTCCGCGGCATGTGGGATCTTCCCGGACCGGGGCACGAACCCGTGTCCCCTGCATCGGCAGGTGGACTTTCAACCACTGTGCCACCAGAGAAGCCCTCTGTCTTAATTTCAAGCTTTTAGGAAAAAGCACCGTGTCTATATGATTTTCTACCACCAATAACTTTTAGGTGCTTAGTAAATGCTGAGAGGTGATTTTTGCTTTGTGGAAAACATGCAGCCCTCTGAATTGTAGCTTATTAAAGACAATCTTTACATTCTAGAAATGGTACACTAATGTTGGGTGATATCGTCTATGTCTTCCAGAGATTTATGCTATAAAAAAGACACAATAGAACACATGAAGTGACTGTGATTTTTAACATTTTAAACAGGATTAAAAATAATTTTTTACCTTTTTGCTACTGTCATTTAAAATTTGGTGTAAGTTCATCATGGTGACAATAAAAAAATGAATATACCAAATAATTCAGAAAAAGCATAATTTTACCTGAATTATTTAGAATGGCTGCTCCAAATTGCTACTTTCCTATGTATCATATTAAATAATGACTAAAAAAATATCAATAGTGAACAAAATACTCTCATTCAGTGGACTTATCCCTAACTGAAGTCTCTTTCCCCAGCAAATAATATCATCGGAGTAAAAATATGTGAACTGTATTTATAAAACTCACAAATTGTATATGACCTAAAACTGACTTCACTGGATTACAATTAAGAGACTATTGACCTTCTGGATGCTGAGTGCACTTGGTTTTAACTTTAAACAATCAACTCTAGGTCAGTCACTTCTTCAAGTCGATGTCCAGATTTTAATGGGTAATTGAAGATTTCAGATCACATACTCATAAGCTGATTAATTGTGATTGACACAGTCCCTGCTGCTAAAGTCTGGATCAATGGCAAATTTACTCATATTACAAAATTTGTCATGTAGCGATTTTCTTTTTTTAAGTGCTATTCTTTAAAAAAACAAAAGAAAACCAATCCGTTTACCCCAAAATGCCCCTTCTGGCTCAGAAAACAAGCAGTAAATATTTAATAGCCTTTTAAATGTCTAGTCCTTTAAAAAGTAAACTGTATTAAACTGTAGGACTCAATGCTTTAAGCCACCTGGATCAACTCTACACTGGTGAGATCTAAATGTGAGCAGTAATACTCTCTCCTTTGCAGCTTCTCATGAAACTGACACTAAATATTCCAGAAAAAAAGTAAAATATAAACAAATCCTACATTTTATTTTATTAAATATTAGAATCACAACCACAATTATAGCAATAGAGCATTATTGATAGGTAGTATGTTTGCTCATAAGCTATAGTAATCATTTCTAATGAGAAATATGATATTGAATAGTTATAAAAGATATACTTTCAATTTCATTTTCAATCTATGTTCATTAGCAACAGTGGAGGCTAAATCTTATTTAAGTAGAAATGAATTTCAATATGCAGGATGAATGAATCAATTTATACTGCAGTTGAAATTCCACAAGATATACATATATTTAGTCTAAGTAAGTAAAAAGCTACATCTTCCACTGTCTGGGTAGGAATACCTGAAATTTCATGCTTTTGAGGGCTTAACTTCTTTTTTTATTTACAAAAAAGTCACAAACTCAAAATGCTATTTTAAAATCAAAGAAATCTGTTCTGAATCTCATTTTACTATTTAATAGAACAGCTGAAAAATGACTTAAAGATGTGGCCATATGGTGTGAAAATCCAGAATCAAGGAAAGAATGAGATACTGCAAACATGTAAAAAGCAATAAGAGGAGGCAGCTCTGAGCTCAGTTGAGAATGAAACGCTGATGATGGAGACTGTCTTTTATTGATGACATTTGAGGACACTGACTCACTGGTGTTTTCCAAAACATGAATTCTGCATTTCAAGTGTTTGAGAGATTTAGCTAAGTCTCCTTCCCTCAGCCTGTGGTTGTTTGCACAGAAAGACTCCATAGAATAAATTACTGAACCTTCCAGCACAGCTCAATTAACTGAATGAAGCAGGGAGAGAAAAGCTCCAATCTGGTAATCACAGAACAGAACCTGGCATCATTTTTGCTTAAAGAGTGTACAAGTGGATCACAGGGCATTTAAGAGACGGTCTGAATCTAAGAAGAATGACAATACAAAGAGGTGGGAGGCACTCAGACTAACACTTTGCCCTCTGCTGATCTTTCCATGGGAAGTTAGAGTCAGGTGTTTGCATTCTGGAGTCACTTTATTGCCTGTCTTCATGAAGAATTTTGGTGTCTCCACCCTGTTTCCCCAGCCTCACACATAAGCTGAGCCAAACTTTGTTCCCCGGAAGTTCCAAACGGTTCCTTCCCTTAAATGCAACGTCTCCGATGTAACTCAACTTCATGCAACAAAACCTCAAGTCTGATGATGAATGATTAAGCCATCTGTGCCTCAAAAGTTGACTAGTTCTGACCCACCTCCAGTGTTCTGAATTCAGTTATTTGTCCATTAATTCATTCAACAAAGTTTTTCTCACGCCAGGCACTGGTATTACCAACGTGAATAAAGCAGTCTCAAAGAGCTCAGTCTAGGGAGGAAAACACCCGTGCAAACAAAATTTATAACAGATGAGTTAAATATGCCAGCCAAGGTGCACACAGTTTCCAGAGGGGACTTCTGAATTGGGGAAATGCTACAGGTTCGGCTGAGTTATGGTTTACCCAAATCCACAGAGCAATTTTAGATTTAATTTCTTAGGCATATGTGGATGCTTTGAAGGCATCTGAGACATTTCCCTTGCCGCCTTGAGAGTAAAGTGTGGTCCTTCCTACCCAGCCCTTCCCCTTAATTCCAGCATGTGGGCAGGTGGCAGAGGAAGTTCCAAAGGGGACTACTCTGGGGTTGACTTGCAGACAAAGCACTTAGACTCTGCTCCTTGGTTCTCCCAAACCACTTGGTGACAAGACAACAATAAAGGAGGAATAATGCTAACAATCGCAGGGTTTGCTTACACATTAAAAACGGACTACTGCCCTCAACCATACGTGACCCCACAGTCAAATAAGTCAGTAGCTGTGGAAGTTGCGAAAACCACAGCTTAAAGCCTGAAAGACCCACATTGTACCAGTGGTGTTTCCTTAAAAACAGACAATATCCTCGTCAGTAGAAAGTGCTGAAAACACAAAGAATGACTGAAAGATAGGAGGGGTGGGCACGTGAGAAAGCAAAGAGATGTTTGCGAGAGCTGAGAGGAAATCCTGACACACCAACCTGACCCTCTCCCCACAAAATCACTGGGTCTCCTTTCAGCCCAAGGCTCCCTACTGCCTGGGGAATCTGGCCTCATTCCAACAGCAGTGCCCTCATGTGCTGAACTGAAAATAAAACAAAGGATGCCATTCATCATATTTTTCAACAACTGGTTTCTTTTCTTAGTTTGGAAGAAAAACTTGGCAATCATAAAGCTCAGTTTTTTATTTTTATATATTTTTTTCTTAGTGACAAAATAAACTGAAAAAGAAAAAAAAAATGCCCAATGGTAAGAAAAGAAAAATATACAAGACCCTTCAGAGCTCAGTTGGCCACACACTGCCATTCGGCTGACACCAAAGCGTGGAATGCAACACTCTTAAGTTCTCCCAACCCAAAGGGCCAGCTGCCTTCTGCTTCTGTAAGATGTGGCTACTTAGGGAAATTCACATAGGCTCCCAGTGTTAACTATGCTGCATATTTACTTTAATCAAAGTGACATTTCCCAGATGGTGTCATCAGAAAACCTCATCTGAAATGAGGAGTATAAGAGAACTCAGTTGTATATTCTGGGGAAAATTGGATACAGGTGTTCCCCCATTTTAAGATGCCTCAGTTTACGAAAATATAAAACAATGAAATAGATACATTTATGACATGTGACCAGCACCCCGCCCCCTTAGAAATGGGTGCCTGGTACCTAGAATGGGTATCAGGCAGCCACATGAAGGTGAGAATGAATTAAATGATAACACCTCTCCATTACCAACTGCACCATCCCAACATTCTCCAGTGTTAACTCTGGGCCTAATGTTTTGTGGTTCCCAGGACCCCCTCAAACACCTCCACCTGGGGTGGGAAGAGGAGGAAAGGCGAGAAAGAAAGTGTTTGAAGCAAGAAGTCGCTCAAAGGTACCTCTGAAAATTAGTAGACCTGAAGGATCTAATTCACTGACTGTACATGCTGAGCCCCTATGCTGTAAACGAAACAGACGGCTTCCTCCATGGAGGGTGAAGCATAATGATGACATTTACTTTAGTAACAATTATTGTGATGTGGGCTTTGAAAGAAAGGACAGGCATTATGAAGTCTATAACCTAACCTAGTGGTCTTAGAAGATGTTTCCGAGGAAATGACTCATTGCTCCAGAAATCAGAGAGCAATGGGTAAAAAGCACACACTTTAGAAAGGACAGACTAAATGGAAAGCTGGTCTTGCAACTTAGCAGCTGTTATGACCTTAAGGAAGTTACTTAACCTCTCTGAGCCTCAGTTTTTTGTTTTTCCTCCACAACTTATGCATTTCTGGTGCTGGGTACCAGAAGACATGTTCATTTGTGACAACCTTTTGGTCCTGCTTTGTGTGTCACAACACTGGGTAAGCCATCGCAGTGGGAGAGAGGAGTATTCCTGGAAGCCATTCCCCCACTGGGAGAGTTGGCAGTAACTTAACTACGCGTGGAAGTGACTATGAACCACATAAATATATCGCACTAAATCCTAATTATCCCCAACTCAACCTCCCTTTAACTGGGTCCAAAAATGCCCATGGCCACTCCCAGAACCAGCTACAAAGTTTGTGGGGCTCAGTGCAAATGGAAAATTTTTCAGAATTTCAGTGACAGCAGAGCACTGAACAAGCACAGGACCCCGTGCTACTGCACAGGCTGTAAGTCCACGAGGCTGACCCTGGCCACTCCAATACCACCTGTCATGAGGAGAAGTTTAATAAAGTATAATTGGGAATATACAGCAGTTTCAACAAATTGTGGCTAAGATATCTTATGTTTGCAAGTTTTACAAAATCATACAACACTATGAGCTTATTACCAGGGCCTGTCCCAGGCTTCACAGGGGCTTCACACAAGTGAGGGCACTTGCAGCTTAAGCTTCATTAGCATTGTGGTAAATCTGCCCCGCTAAAATACAGTAGGTGCTCAATAAATACTAGTGAATGAAGCCTTATCCTCAGAGGCTTTACAGTCTAGCCAGCAAGCCAAACAAGAGATCAATTAAAGCCCTGCCACAACTCAGCAAATGAAGTCCAAAAAATATAACTGCATGAAATGTGGGGATGTGAATTCAGAGTAGAACAAATAACCCAAGTGACTCTAGGCGGTCTGCCAGCCAGGAGTTCTGGGGTATTGACTGCACAATCCAGATGTGCCCTGGTGCTAGCTGCAGTTTTGGCACCATCTGGTGGCAATATCCTTCCCTGACTTAAACAGTGACGGGGACCATTCTGGGTCCTACAGACATCGTGGCTCTTTCAGGACTGTGAGAGAGATTCCAGGAATCTCCCAATTAATTGTAGCAAGTTTTGTGACTCAATCTGCAGAAATTCATCTGGGAGAAATCTGGGGATGTGGGGATTCATCCTCCACTTCCTCACTTGGTGAGGCATGGCTGTGCTTAGCAGCACTGAATCAGTCCTGCAGAGGAGACACTGACAGTCCAGGGGAGGAAGCTATGAAACTAGACGCTGATGGATCTTCCAGGTACAGGAAGGAATAAATGGGCAAGAATTCAGTATATGATAACTGTGTAAAAGACAGATCTCGAAGAGATTTTAAATGAGAAAAGAGTACAGAAGTACGGTCTGGAAGAAGTTTCAGGATTCTGAGGTGGGCCATCCTATGGAACTGCCATGGAAGGGGGTGTTCAACCAACTGGATGTACAATTTCTCACTAGATCACAAGAAACTAGAGGCAAATGTTGACCAGGCCTAGGAGGAGAGGCCTGAAGTCCTGAGGATGTGGGTCCAAGGGCACTGTTTAGGGTTAGAGCAGTATAAATCTACAGAATATGGGATATGGTGCGAGGAAGCTCCTGACTGACCCAGTCGGCTAAAAAGAACTTGGGGAATTTTATTTCTTTACAGTCATCTCCTCCAAAGGGTTGCTGTGGAAATCACATAATAGTACTTGACACTTAGTTGGAATTCAATGAAAGGTAGCCACGATTAATGATGCTAAAAGGGTTCACTGAAGACTTCCTTCTGTACCTCGCTCTTTCATCTCGCTTTTATCCTTGTGAGATAGTGGAGTGGATATCATGAAGGAAGGTGAACTACTAAACACAATTGTAGGGTAGACAGAATAATACTTATCAATTACCAAAAATTCTTTATACTTACTAGAAACAATATAATTTTATAACACTTGGTCTTTGCTAGACTACATCAATCATAATGATTACTTTTCCCAAAGCAGTTGGTCTTCATGAAGATAGAGGTACCTAAGAAGTTAGGAAACAATAACTGGTTGCAGATGGGGTTTCCTAAGAAAAAGTTAATAGGATGGTACATAAACGGCTTGGGAAAGATGTTTAGCTAGGAGCCTAGGACCAGCTAAAAAGCATCATCTACCTGGCAGGTAAAGATGACACGAAAGGAAAGACATACAACTATTAAAAGATTGAAAAGACTTTAATTTTCTTTTCTTTTTTTTTTAAATGAATTAATTTACTTGTTTATCTTTGGCTGCGTTGGGTCTCTGTCGCTGTGTGCAGGCTTTTTCTAGCTGCAGCAAGCGGGGGCTACTCTTCGTTGCTGTGTGCAGGCTTCTCATTGTGGTGGCTTCTCCGTTGCATAGCACCAGCTCTAGGCGTGTGGGCTTCAGTAGTTGTGGCACGCAGGCTCAGTAGTTGTGGCTCACGGGCTCTAGAGTGCAGGCTCAGAAGTTGTGGCGCACGGGCTTAGTTGCTCCGTGGCATGTTGGATCTCCCCGGACCAGGGCTCGAACACATGTCCCCTTCATTGGCAGGCGGATTCTTAACCACTGAGCCACGAGGGAAGTCCCGACTTTAATTTTTAAAATTACATTAGTCTATATTTTTAATGGTGGACTAAGCTACTACATGAAAGACATTCACTGGAAAACTCCATCCAACGATTTACCATGATATTTCCAATCCTTACCCCAATTCAACACTCAGACTCCCTATTAGATGAAAGAATAGCAAGACTGTCAAAGGTAACACAGAACGTGCGATAAGAAAACAATAAAATTCGGAGAATACAATGCGAACGAGGAGAAAAGGCAAGTAATCATCAACAAGCTGTTTTCATTAGGAACTATAGATCCACACTGAATATTTTCTGCCTTTTTCTCCTTTCCTTCTATTTGGTCTGTTGATAGGTTTATTTCTGACAGGATCTAGTCAGGAAGACAGAAACCACACTAAGCATTTCAAAAGAAATAACGTTGAAAATTTGGTCAACAGTTGTTGGAGAACCAAAAGAGCTAGGAGAGAACGTGGTGCCCAGAGATAAAAATAACTGCAGGAAGCACTATGCCCCAAGGCTGGAGGAACAAAGGGAGGGGGCAGGGTTCTCAGAGTCTAGAAGCCTAGAGAGGCCTCACAGAGCTGGGGCTCAGCCACCGCCGGTGCTTCTGAGTGCACATTGGGGCCAGTTCTCAAAGTGACAGGAGAAAAAAGCTGGAGCCTGGAACCAAGAGCCACTGTCAGGTCAAGAGCCACTGCTGCGGTGGGGCTGCCCGAAACGGGAAGGAACTTGAAACAGCAAGTCCCTCTCCTCCTTCAGCCCTGCAGCACCCCCGTCCAGCTCCCCAGAGAGGCAGAGGCTAACGGCAGAGTCCTGGTGGCATAAAGCAGCATAGGTGCGGGTTGGCGTGGGGCTGAGAGACGAAAGCCGGACCAAGCACACACCACACATTTAGAAAGAGCAATTCATCCCATGTTTAGGTCTCTGTCGCTCATCTTAACTCACAACAAACTAATTAGCCGCAAAATACTGCAAACTGGGCAAAAGAAGTGACAAGAGTAATCCAACGTCAGGCTGAGTTCAACCAGAGCCATGCTTCACCAGCACCTTTCCTTGTACCTTAGAGGAGCACTCTAAGGGATTGCTGTTAGCGGCCTAACTGTTCTTACCTATGAAAAATGGGCTCCTTCGAGGCCATGTGCGGGCCTGCTTAAAACAATAAGCTTTTCGAACCCCCAAGCGCGACATACTCCGGGAGCATGGTCTGGATGCTTATCAAACAAGTTCCTGGGCCATTCTCTGAAGTTTCTGGGCAAGTACAAACAAAAGAGTCAAATAAAATGCCTTTTAAAAGCAAGGCAGTGGAGCACGTACCCTGTCAGTGAGATCCTCATATCCCCACAGAGTAAACAGTAACATGAGAATATTTATACTAAACAAAACTGTATATCAAGCCTGCTTTGGCTCAGCCAGGGGGAATGATAAATTCCTTGCAGATCTCTCATAGAGTGGTCCTTTGTGGTCCATGGACGCCACTTCCAAGACGGTACAAACCAATTACAGAGCAAGGCTTTTCATTATGTTGAGGAATGAAAATATCACCCCCCATTTTGTTTTATTTTACAGTTATATTTTACTTAGCCCGTCCCTCCCCCTTATGTTAAAGACGTTTTAACTTGTGGAGTCAAGCCCAAGTTCAGGTTGGAAGCGAAGGACAGCCCCTCCCCACCACCAACAAAAGCCCTGATCACCTCACAGCCTAGCTTTTTGCTTTCCTTGTCCCTCTTCTCAGAAACTAAAACTTGAACTTAAAGTGGGGTAGAGTAAAAAACACTAAAGAGTTAATAAAATGTAAACTCTATTTGTCCACATCAATTTTGTCCCATTTACAACTGGCACAAGTCATGGACAAAGTCATCTGGCAGGAGATGGAGGTTAAACAAGCTATGAAGCCACATTCCATACAATGTCCACTTTGAGGTCCGATGGAAAAAATACTGCAGAAACATTTGCACAAAGTGTTGGTCTGTTTCTAAGAGAGTAATATGAGAAAAGGTTAATATGTATCAGGGTATTTGTTAGTTTGTTTGGTCAGATTTTTCTCAACCCAATTTGATAATCCTTCTTATTGTTATAGATCCATCCCCACTACTTCTACCAGCTCATACATAGAGAGAGCTGATGATGCCACATCCGTCCAAAGGATAAACCTGCAGCAACTTACAGCTGTTTCAGATTTTCTAAAGAACGATTGTGGAGCAAGGGAGAAGGGGAAGAGAGAAAGACAATAGAAAAAACAGCGAAATTAGAATATGAACAAGTGGTAAGAAGTGAGGTTGCACTGGTTTTGAAAATTGTTTAAAACAAAAATAGTAAATTATTGTCTTAAATAGACAGCTGGTCTTCCCTGGTGGCGCAGTGGTTGAGAGTCTGCCTGCCGATGCTGGGGACACGGGTTCGTGCCCCAGTCCAGGAAGATCCCACATGCCGCGGAGCGGCTAGGCCCGTGAGCCATGGCCGCTGAGCCTGCGCGTCCGGAGCCTATGCTCCGCAACGGAAGAGGCCACAACAGTGAGAGGCCCGCGTAACGCAAAAAAAAAAAAAAAAAAAAAAAAAAATAGACAGCTGGATCAAATGCCAAATTTAATCAACTCCATTTTAAACCATTAACTAAGCCTCACATGTAGTGCCCAAGTCCATCATAAAAGATTAAAAAGGGAAAAACAGATCTTATATGTTCATACACATTAATGGATATTAGAAATTTGACAAAATTTTATTTAGAAAGTATGGGCTTAGTGAAATTGTCTTATTCACATGTTTGTGTTTTGTTTTTTAAATTTTTATGAAATATATAATTTTTAATAATTGTGGTAAAATCTACATAAAATTTACCTTTTTTTTTTTTTGCGGTACGTGGGCCTCTCACTGTGTGGCCTCTCCTGTTGCGGAGCACAGGCTCCGGATGCACAGGCTCAGTGGCCATGGCTCATGGGCCTAGCCACTCCGTGGCATGTGGGATCTTCCCGGACCGGGGCACGAACCCGTGTCCCCTGCTTCGGCAGGCAGACTCTCAACCACCGCACCACCAGAGAAGCCCCCATTTTAACCATTTTTAAGTGTGTAGTTCAGTGGCATTAAGTATTCATATTATTGTACAACCATCACCACTATCCATCTCCAGAATTATTTTTTCATCTTCAAAAACTGAAACTCCATACACCCATTAAATAGATGTTTGGTTATAAATAGGCCTTGCTCAAAACTGGCAATCTAGAATGCAGTGATACGAATCTGGAGAGGTTAATCCAGGTAAGTGGCAAATGAATCAACTCCTACTACAACCCCAAGTGACTCAGTGACAACCTGTGCTTTTACCCTCTCTCATGTGTTTAATATTGATGACCAAAACTGAAGCAAAGCTCTAGAAGAGATCTGGAAAGTGTGTTAATATATTTCATTTTTACATTACAGCTTACAAAGTACTTCCATTTATCCCCTAGAACACAATCTGAGTGGGAACTCTTTTCCCTGTTTTATAGGCAATGAAACTATGACTACGGGGAAGGTAAGAGCAAGGACCAGAACCCAAGCCAGAATCTACTGTCCAGCGCTTGCCCTACTAGGCCACATGGCCTCTGCCAAAGCAAGAGAAAAACGAGGCATGACTACTTCTCAGCTCTCCCAGACTCACTGGGTCTAACTGGAGAGCATCTGCTCTCTTCATCACAGCAACTAAACTTCCTTACACCTGAAAACCACACCTGGTTCATCATTTCTCCATCTTTGTTGTATTTATATTAACAGCAAAAAGAAAACACCCCAAAAAAAGCATAATTCTGAAACACAATTAATGCAATCACAGTCAAGAGTCAAATGTAAGTCAAAAAAATATATTAGGATAGATTACTGGATCCTATAAAAAGACTGAGTTCAACCTCTTTTTTATTTTTAATTACTTAAAATAAATTCACATTATGTGCTCTTATTAGACAAGACCATAATCTCTCTTGCTAAACAAAACCTATGGAAAAATTCATTTCTTTGTGCTTTACGAACAGAAAGCACCTTGTACCAAAGAATTACAAGCACTAAGGATTTACATAAAATTGCCAGAATCAGCAAGTGGTGGCTTCTTTTAGTTCACAAAGAGGCAACCTATTCTGATTTCTTTCAAATAAAATTCTTCCACCAAAACCCTTCTCTTTGCTCAAGAGCAATAAATTCCCTAAACCTTCAGGCTTCCCATTTAAATTCCAAAAAGGATAAATACAATCCCTCAAAGTCATGCCCAACACCATCGTTCTACTTCTCCACATAAACATAAAAAAATTAGACAAATCTGGCTGCAGAATGAACAGTGGGTCATCCCAAACAAGGCAGGAAAGAACAATCATGCTTCGAAAGAGTAATTTTATTTTATAATTCTCCCCACTTTATAGTTACTTAGTACTTGATTTTTAAAAGTACACATTAAAAAAATGATTACTTAAAAAATGGGAGTTGAATACAGGACTCTGGAATAAAGAGGTCAGGAAAACCAAATAAATTGAGTCCGTTTTTAGTTTTGTCCATGATAATTAAAGACAATTTGACAATGATGGCCATTTTACCCAGCTGATTCAGGAGGGCTTCTAGTACATGCAAGTGCATGAACTTGATACAGAGGGGGATTTCACGAAGTTTTAATGACGACTAGAAATATCATAAAGCGATTATGGACAATCTATAAACACCTGTTGTTGTCACTGGACAGAGAATGCTTCCAGTTTTCCAATTCACAGCTGGAACCAAGCTCTTGGATCTTCCACTCGTCTTCACTGGCCAAAAGAAAACTTTGTAATGGCTGATACTTTTTCCTTACAATTTCAGTGAAGCCTTAGCTTGGATCACATGAAAATACCTCTGCGTATCTTCCAGAACTCCCCAATACCTTCCTTAATAGCATATTCAGCACAGTTCTTGCACTCTTGGGGTGTAAATCCAATTAATGCTCTTCCTGTAATACCAATTCCCTGATCACTTGCCAATTTTCTAACTTGAGCTTCTATGTAATGAGGAGATAGATAATAAAAATGGTCCCCAAGGACACTGTAAGCCATGTATTGAGAGCCTTCTGAGGTTTCTGTAACTTCTTGATCTTCAAAACTCTCTACATTGCAAGCTATCTCAATTTTCCCTTCGTGAGGAAAAGCCATCGTTTGGACGCCCTTCAATCCATTCACATTTGAGCCCCGAATGGCATTAGCGATCTCTTTTCCCAGAGCCAAGTCTTGAGAATCTATGGTAACATTGCAGTTCATCACATATGGGCTAGCGCCGATGCCTAAATCATTAGAAAAGCATGTTAATCAAGCAAAGTGAAAGCCTCATTTTTAAGATTCTATTCTCTACCCAATTTTAATCCAATGAGTTTCCTTTACTTGGTTTTACTTTCAAAATAATACACAAATATTCCTCATTATCAACTCCAGAATTGTCTAAAGGTCATACATATTTTGAATACCAGAGTTATTTGAGCTATAAGCAGATACTTTAATCTACTCTAAATGTATCTGGATGTTTTTTCTAAAATGGTTAAGAAAAGCCCAGACTTTCTAAAGTATCAACAGATATTTCAAAAGGCACATTTGAAAATCAAATATCAACAGCAGCAAAATGTCTTGGCCTTCCATTCATTTCCAAGGCCATCTCCACAGGGGCTGGAATTCAGTGCCAGGACTACGGGTCTGGGAGACAGGAATAAATCACACTCTGTACCCATCCCTTCCACCCCAAACACAGACCTGTCATCACTGAGCTAGGTTAAGATCGGATTCAAATGAAACTCAGCAACAGTCTTGGCTAGGAAAGGAGGTCACTAAAAAGTGACAAAACAGTCTTGGAATTGGGAAAGACAAAGGGACTCTTGTGTCTCATGACCATGTGGGTTTGGCAGGGCAGGGTTTGGGGCACTATGTATACCTTCTTGGTATAACCAGTTGGAGGCATCTCTTTCTTCCATCCCCAGCTTCCCAAGGGACTGGGACTGCCATTGCTACTCCAGAGCCTGGTTACTCTAGAGCCCAGGGGCAACTGTCCTGCTTTTCCCTGCCTTGGGGATGATGCAGCTCATGTTACATAAATAGCCCTGCTCTAATTATAGTTTACATTATAAGATGGACAACTTGGTTAAATTAGCATTGGTATGAAAAGCTTAGGTTTGCAGTTTCTTCATTTTGGGGGAACTTTACATTTCTAAAGGCAAAGTGACTAGGGATTGATGAGGGCTGACCTCACCTTCAGCATAAGACAATTCTTTAGTTACTATTCCAACATTATTTTACTGTCAACGTTTTTTCTTGCTACTTTCAAACTTATTGCTCATGGTGTCAGTATCCAGCGAGAGATCCTGCTGAATTCACTTTCCCCTAGACAGCCGTGGTTTGGGGGCTTTGCTGCCTAGCCTGGGTACTCTCATACTAATAGACGCTTTACAGAAAATCAGCACACGGAAACCACATTTCATCTTTTTCCCACACATGTACATAATGAAACATTTCAACTCCCGAGGCTGGGCCTCTTCCTACTGGGAATTCTGCAGGAATGAATCAGATTACAGTATTTCTCCATAATGCTTATTTCATAAAAATTAAATTTCTTAACAGTCAATACATATCTCTCTCAACCTCATACACCAATCACTTACTCTAAATATCTTTGAGAATTATATGAGTTTTAACATTTCACAGAGTACAATTGGAAATTTTTCTTGTCAATGCTAATGTCATTCGTTAATGGAAAGCATCCAAGCATGGTTTCTCTCTCCTCTACCCCTCAACAGGTAATGTTACAAACAGTCCCATTTTCTCATATCTGATATACATACCTTATTCTGACTCAAGGAGTGGCCTCATCTTTATCATTATTCAAACAAATAGCTAGATCACACTGAGATTTTGCTGAAAAGTATGTATACATATATTGGGTTATACTAAGTATTGATACTATTCAAAACACTTATTGGGCCTATTGTGCTTTGCTATACCAGAACTCTGATATGCCCAGTCAACATTCAGATATTCATATGTAAGTTATCAGCTTGGGGGAGGTAGTCACTTCCAAGGCAAGTTCATTCATATGGACCCAGGGCTCTTCCTCCCCACAGTATGGTGGCATGGACCATTCCATCCCTAAAGACATGGGACTTTTTCTGAATCCCCCATCCAGCAGATTCCAAGGCACCTGTTACCACCATGTGCCCAATAACTGTACCTTTTGTCACAGAGTTTCTAAAATTGATCATTCTTGCTAATAAATGAACTCATTACCTAAGATAAGTTATTAGATGTAGAATAAGCTTAGATGTTAAGTCCAGAGCACAAGAGTGCCATAAAGAATTCACTTGTCCCAACACTGATTTACTTAATTAAAATAAAACTCTACTTACAAAATTCCTTCAAAAGCTAATTATTTCTTAGAAAAATAAAATTGAACATTAGAAGTAACATATATTCTCTTCTAAATAAAATAAGAGTAATCACAAACAACACAGAATCATCATTTCTTTTGTATATGCTCGTTATGTTGTGTTTTAAATTCTTTTTTTAAATTTATTTATTTATTTATTTATTTTTTGGCTGCTTTGGGTCTTTGTTGCTGTGCATGGGCTTTCTCTAGTTGTGTTGAGCAGAGGCTACTCTTCGTTGTGGTGGGCGGGCTTCAGTAGTTGTGGCACACGGGCTCAGTAGTTGTGGCTCGTGGGCTGTAGAGCACAGGCTCAGTAGTTGTGGTGCACGGGCTTAGTTGCTCCGTGGCATGTGGGATCTTCCCGGACCAGGCATCAAACCCGTGTCCCCTGCATTGGCAGGTGGATTCTTAACCACTGCGCCACCAGGGAAGTCCCTTAAATACTTCTATTAAACTTTAATTATACAATAATTGATTTTGTTTTATCACTGTATCTTATTCAAGCAGTGAATAAACAGAGATAGTCAATGAAGCTGAGAAGTTTCCGGCCTAATCAGGTTGTAGTACCCTTCCTGAGGGGTTGTGAGGTCATGACCCATTTCTTAGAAATAAAAAAAGAAAGGAAAGAAAAGAAAGGGAGAAAGAAAGGGAAAAAGAAAAAAGAAAAGAAAAGGAAAGAAAAGAAAAGAAAAGAAGAAGAGGGCTTCCCTGGTGGCACAGTGGTTGAGAGTCCGCCTGCCGATGCTGGGGACACGGGTTCGTGCCCCGGTCCGGGAAGATCCCACATGCCGCGGAGCGGCTAGGCCCGTGAGCCATGGCCACTGGGCCTGCGCGTCCGGAGCCTGTGCTCCGCAACGGGAGAGGGCACAACAGTGAGAGGTCCGCGTACCGCAAAAAAAAAAAAGAAGAAAAGAAGAAAAGAAACTGCTTTCTGCCCAAATGCACGCATTTCTAATTCCTCCATTTAATCCTTCCCAAGTCCAACACCAATATGGTGATCCAATTCGAATGAATCAAATTCTGCATTTAAATCCAGCAGTCCCACTGACCTTATATGAAATGCTGAATTTGATTTTTTTATGCTAGTTTAAACTTAGTAGAGATTTTTTAAATAAGGGAGCTAATTAATCCCAGAAAATCGTATTTCTAGTTAAATGTCATATAATTAAAGTAATTCCATTTTTTGCTCTAAAATTAGAAACCTGATGTGAAAGTTTGTTTCTCAGTTTGCGGTCTCGCCCCGCTCCTGCCTCCCGCAGATTGGCACTCGGCTGCTCTGGCGGCAGCATGAATCTCCTCACTGCAAAGCTGAAATTCCAATTTTATTCCAACGCAACTGTCACAACGCCCTGAAGCAAGCTAAAAACAAGGAAAAAAATCTTTGGTATGATTTCACTTTCCATGTGTTCTTTAATGAAAAATTTATCTTTCTAAATATTGGTGTTTACTCCTAGTTAAATACTTTTTTTATCAAAAAGAAAAAGAAACTGAGATTCAGTTGCTATTATTTCACAGGGAAATATAACAGGCCTGATGTTTTCCTGACAATTCTGTTATTTTCTTGTGTGGAAACACTGTATTTATCATATACTGTACGGCTGGTGATTCAGATATTGTAGAGACCTTATGGTGAACTGATATAGATGTAAACTCTTTATGCCAGATTGTTTAAGCATAAAAAAAACAAATGCACTTAATTAACATCTGATGTGTAGCTTTTGCAAACACAAATGCAATATTTGTGTTTGAGCACTGGCAGTAATGACTGTGAACTATGCTATTAATGTCTGGTTTAAAGATGCTTGCGGTAGGACCATGTCTGGAATAACACAAATAAAAAACTGCATTCAGACAAAACAATAGTGAAGAGCCCATTAGAAAAATGAAAAAGCAGCACTCAAAAGAAACACATGTATTTTTTTTCCCCTTTAGATCAAAATTATTCTCAAAAATCGTTCCAGGTGCCATCATCTTCAATCAATTAATGGTGAAAAGATTCTATATATTTTCCTCCACAGAAAGGATTTCATTTTAGGGAGTCAGAAGTTGCTAAGGGATGTATTTAGAAGTTCTATTTATCATATTAAGTTCCTCTTTGGTGGCTTAGTTTTAAAAGATGCATGAGGAGAGAGCCGAGGTGGTGCTTTGGGATATTTGGCATTTTTATAGCTGAAGAGAGAACTGCAAATTTGTGGATTACATTACAGTTTGAATAAATAAAGAGATTCTCATGAACTAATGTGCGACTCCCTCATTAAATATGTTTTTACTGAAAACCTGCTGAGTTCCAGGAACCATGCAGGTTACTGGGTGTAAAAACATGAAGGTTAAAATAAGATAAAACCTAGCCTAAATGTGGTCCTTGCTTCAGACTAACAAACAGAGCAAGACAATAGACTTGGAACTCAGGTTCAAAAATATAAACAGCTGTTATTACACCAAAAGCAATTAGTCATCATTACGTATTGGTATTTTAAATTTTTTAGAACATGTACTAAAGAGAAACCACAGCTGAAACAGGACATTTGATGACTAAAGCCATAAAACTCAAACATAATTGCTAAGTCCAGTGCTCCCATGGCAGGAAGAATGCAGGACTCTTAGGCATGTGGCCAAATCCACAGAAAAGAAAGCTGAGTGACGCTGTGTGGCATAGGGCCGGCAGTGGCTCCCTGTGGGTCTGAATTCAAGTTCTACCTCTTCAGGGACATTGCCTCTGCTCAGCTGTCTTTCAGCAAAATGGCTATGACGTTTTCCCACTCTGCAAGGAATTGTGAGCCTCAATTTCTCAACTCTGAATCTTTCAGAGTAACAGTACTTCAGAGAGGAAATCACAGAGGTAGATCCATGTTAATATCATAATGGAATGAATCCAGTCCAGTTGAAAGGAACCTCAGGTGACCTGCCTGCTCCCAGGTTTTCTATAGGAGAACAGTGCCTTTCACCAGCTCATTCAGAGACAAAAGCAAAGTCCTTCATGCTTCTATTACAGGTTACACACTTAATTACACATTGAGACTTTCATCTTCCATCACTCCAACTAGATTTACAAGCAAATGTAGAAAATTATGAAAACAGGTTCCTCAAAGCGGGACTCATTCTAAAACTAGAAATTATTTTTCAAAGACTAAGTAAAGTTTTGGGTGTGAAGTAAACGGCATTATTCAATGTCAAGAAAAGTGCCTGATGCAGCAACTTCTCATTTACTGAGACAGAAGTAAGCAGGGACATCTCTCACTAACCCATTGAAATAACTAAACAGAAGTCCTTGATTCCAAGATGTGCCAATTACCTCCATCTATGATTCCTAAGGCATCATATGAAACTATAGTTCAAAGAAGTGTCCCTCTATTTTTAAACAATGATGCATATATGCAGGCCAGTCATATATCAGCCAGCGGTGTTTAAATTATCCTATAAATGTTTAGGGTTTTAAAATATATATGTATAAAGTATTTATTTATAGATCTAAAAGTATCAACTATTACTGCTTTGTCCTTATTTATGTTCCTCATGAGCTGGCCAACTACAAACTTCTAAAAGGAATTTGGTTTAAAAGATTTTGTGTGTTTGGCACTGACTATGGGTGTTAATCATTTCTGAGCTCACTTTTTTCTCTTCTGTTTATAATATTCTCAGGGAACTTCAAAACAGAAACCTGTTCCCTTATAGATTCTGCTTCCTCTCGGGTACTGTGTAGATTACTTTGTCACTGGAAAGTTAACTGTAAGTGTTCAGTTGATAGCACCAATCATTTCTATTTAATTTTTTTAGGAAAAGAAATAAATATAGCAATGTGTTGAAGCTTTTCTGTTTTGATGGGAGGAGTGGAAAACTATGTTGAGAAACATTGATGTAAATAAAAAATGTTAGAAAAATATATAAAGCCATTAAATTTAAAAATAAGGAGGGAAATCGCCATAGTTAGGAACTAAATTCACTGAAAAATTAGATGAATAACATTTCTACCCTAATGACAGAGGTGCTAGAAATTCTCCTTCAGTAGATATTACTTTTAAAAATGAAAACATTTTACTCCTTCTTACGTAAGTGTTTCTTAAGAGATAATTCGTGCAAGTAAGGTAACCTAATATTTCGGTTGATTATGTGTCTTAAACTCGAATTATAATCTTGTTCATGAAATATTAGAAACTGTTTATCCATATCCTTTATTCACTGTTCCTCTCTGAAACATTTTACTTTTCTATTAGAATCTCTTTTGAGCCTATTAAATGAGGTGTCTCTCGATGAATAACAGTCTACCTAGCCTTGGCAACTTATAATTTTCATGTTTTTTTGCACAAACTGAGGATTCTGCCACTTAGCAGGAGATATTAGCAAAAAAGACATACGGAGGGGAAAGTTGTGCTACTTTTCCCTTCTTATCTTAAATCTTTCATCAGCAATCTGAATAAATGCATTGAAACCCAGCTTTTATAAAACTGACCATTGATAAACCTCAATAATTACCCTTTATGAAAGATGACGGAAAGTAATCACAAGATCAAATCAATTTAGAGAAATAATGAAAATATGTTGAAAGATTTAAGAATTTAAAAACACTTTTCTTACAAATATATAACATAAATAAAATAAATAGATGCATACATATATTTTACAATACTGAGATCATACTGTTTATACTACTTTATATCCTTTGGCCTTGACACTGGCTTTCTCTCTGCCTGAGACTACTGTCCACATCTCCACGTGGCTAACTGCTTCTCTCCCAGTCTTTGCTCCAACACTGCCTTCACTATGAGGCCTACTTTGGTTTATCCCATTTAAAAACTGTAGTTCAGGGCTTCCCTGGTGGCGCAGTGGTTGAGAGTCCGCCTGCCAATGCAGGGGAAAACGGGTTTGTGCCCCGGCCCAGGAAGATCCCACATGCCGCGGAGCGGCTGGGCCCGTGAGCCATGGCCGCTGAGCCTGCGCGTCCGGAGCCTGTGCTCCGCAACGGGAGAGGCCACAACAGTGAGAGGCCCACGTACCACAAAAAAAACAAAAACAAAAACAAAAACAAAACTGTAGTTCACTCCCATCCCAGACACATGATTCCCATTGTCCTGTTCAGTTTTTTTATTTTTTTTGGCTGTAGCACTTATTTTCTAACATACTATATAATTCTTTATTTATTAAGCTTGTTATTTACTGTCTCTCTCTTCACCCCTTCCCCACTGGAATGTAAACTCTTTTTTTTTTGTCTGCGTTGAGTCTTCGTTGCTGCTCGCAGGTTTTCTCTAGTTGCGGCGAGCAGGGGCTACTCTTCGTTGCGGTGCACGGACTCTAGGTGCGCGGGCTTCAGTAGTTGTGGTGCATGGGCTCAGTAGTTGTGGCTCATGGGCTCTAGAGCGCAGGCTCAATAGTTGTGGCGCACGGGCTTAGTTGCTCCACGGCATATGGGATCTTCCCGGACCAGGGCTTGAACCTGTGTCCCCTGCATTGGCAGGCAGATTCTTAACCACTGCGCCACCAGGGAACTCCCTGGAATGTAAATTCTTTGAGGGCAAATAAATTCTATTTTCCCCACTGACCATAGTGCCTAGCACATACTAGGTACTTGATAAATATTTGTTGCATTAATTAATAAACTACAAATTCTCTCTACATTGTATTGTATTTTTCAAGTCTCTAAAAATTCTTCCAAACCTTCACACTTAATTGCTTGCATAACAGTCTTTCACCTAGGTATATCTTATTTAATAATCACTCTCAAATACTGAACATTTACATTGTTTCCCATATTTACTATTATAAATAGTTCTTTGATAAACATACTTGTGCATAAGTACATGTACCTTTTATTATTTCCTCCGGAATAAATCTATTTCCTTAAGATAAATCTATCACTAGAACTAGAAATTTCTGCAAAGCAGTTACATATGTTCTTGGAGCTCTTAATACACATCACCAACTCACTTCCAAAAAGTTTATACCAATTGATGCTACCATTAGTAGCATGAGTGCCTCTAACTACATCTTTACCAGTATCAAATTTTACCTTTAAAATACCATCTTTAAACATTTTTGTGCCAATCTTGGCATTTTAAAGTAAACTTAGGATTGTCAGATGTTGACGAAATTCTCCATGTAAATCACAGATCTCCACATGGAGTAAAAATAGAGAAGAAATTAGAAATTCCAATGGCTTGTCCATTCCAATCAAACAATGTAAAATGGGTGAGATTATCTCAACCCCAGACAATCATTAGGTGAGATGGGGGAGCAGTGTTCACTTTGGTTTAGACAATTACAAACCAAGTTTGTTCTTAGAAGATTGAATATGATTAGTGATAACATGAACATTTAGTCTTTAACTCAGATATGCTTTTTAGAGTTCTCTAAAGTTCTCCCTAAATACCGACCCATTCAGTCTCACAGCAATGCAGAAATGAGGATGACGTTTTTCCAGGGACTGCCTAATCCAACACTAAAGCCAGTTCTGTTCTCTAGTACTAGGATTCCTGCTTCTAATTCCTGTCCACTGACTGTAATCCCAGTCACTGGGCACTGTGCTGACAAGGTTCGTGAAATAATCCTTTCAGTCTTTAGTGAGGCCCAAATTAGAAACCAGGAAATAGCTGTCTGAAAATTTAGTCACAAGCTTACACTTCTACATTTGTGAGACAAGTCGTGGGAAAATATGTGAGGTTCAAATTGGCAGGGAGCAATCAGCTTCTTCCTTTTGCCATAAGTAAAGACTAACACACACTTTTTTATAAATCTTTTCTCTAAATGGAAGGAAGAAATGGCCCCTTAGTACTGTGTTTGGCACTTAATAGACATTATTTCAACTTCACAGTCTCATGAGGGAGATATAATTATTATGTCCATTTTACAGATATGGGAACTGAGGCTTAATGAGTTAAGGAACACTCTGAAGTCACACGGCCAATGAACAGCAAGGCCAGGATTCGAGCATAGCCTCAAAGCCTGCACTGTTTTCACTGTACTGCTCTGCTTGATTATAGATATCATTGGTTTGAGAGCAGAATTCTGCACCAGGGATTAGTAACCAAAAGCCTATGTGTAACTGCACCACGGAGAAATGTGTGTTTCTTATGGCTGCCCACCTCTTGCTCCTTGGGGACCTAGTATCTTAGTAACCGCTAAAATATTAACTGACTATGAAAATGTTACCTAGCGTGGTTTAATTTGTGATCCCTACAGAAGATACTTGAGGGTGAAAGAATTAAGACTCAAATAAATGGCACTAGGATGGTGAAGTGCAGTGAAAGGGGATGGCGTTTTGGATGGGGTTCTACTGCCTTTTCCGAAGGTAAGCTCTAAGCAAGGAGTGGGACTGGAGTAGCAGAGAGAGGTAAGAGTTGGTGAGATCCAGGGGAAGGAAGAATACTATTCCTCATGTTTGTTCTCTCTGGCCTAGAGCCTGCTGTGTAGAAAAGCTTGTCTCCAGGGTGCCTCTAGAACTGACTTCTAGCTGTAAGCATCAACTTGGACACACTGGATGTTCAAGTGCTGAAAGACTTTCCTACCAGCTAAAAGTAAGCTCTACCCAAGTCCTGAGCCACCAAGTGTCCCCAGGATACATGCTCATGCCCAGCACAGCAGCGGGCCTCCAGGACCTGTCCTGGTGTCAACAATTCTCATCATCAGTGGCCATGCTGCAGGGCTCGTTATTTATCTTGAACATCACTCTTGGGGGCTCTCATG
This sequence comes from Mesoplodon bidens, assembly GCF_964165515.1. NCBI lineage: Eukaryota > Metazoa > Chordata > Mammalia > Artiodactyla > Ziphiidae > Mesoplodon > Mesoplodon bidens. Next base: position 77,802,709 of record NC_138165.1, read on the forward strand.
GAATATATGATGAGGGCTTCCAGCCTCTCTGGTCTGCTCATGAAGGCATGGGTAAGAAAGAGGCATGAGGAGACCTTCAACCAAGTCAAGAAGAAGCCCCAGCTGAAGTCCTCCTGTATTATGTGGGAGGGACCAAATGAAGGTGACCTCAGGATACTCAAGTTTAAAAACAAAAGCAGAGGGGCTTCCCTGGTGGTGCAGTGGTTAAGAATCTGCCTTCCAATGCAGGGGACAGGGGTTCAAGCCCTGGTCCAGGAAGATCCCACACGCCGTGGAGCAACTAAGCCTGTGCGCCACAGCTACTGAGCCTGCGCTCTAGAGCCCACAAGCCACAACTACTGAGCCCACAAGCCACAACTACTGAAGCCCGCGCACCTAGAGCCCATGCTCCGCAACAAGAGAAGCCACCGCAATGAGAAGCCCGCACACCGCAACAAAGAGTAGCCCCTGCTTGCTGCAACTAGAGAAAGCCTATGTGTAGCAACAAAGACCCAACGCAGCCAAAAATAAATAAATAAAATAAATAAATTAAAAAAAACCAACAACAAAAGCAGAACAAAACCACACTATGAACCTGTTAAACCACATCTTCGGGCAGGTGCAACTCCCAGGTCAGGTTTAAGAGCACTGAAATCCCTCCTTGTGAACCAGCCCAGTTGTTTCCTTCTCTGGACAAGAGTGCGCTTCTCAGGCAGGTCGGCCTCACCAAAGAGAAACACACTGCAGCCAGGAACACGCTGGACCAGATTCTCAGCGAGGTCTATGGACAGTGGGAAATTTTAACAAAATTAAATTAAAATCAGGCCTAATGAAAGAAAATAAAGCACATAATTTTCTTATTGTGGTAAAATATATTTAACACAAAATTTACCATTTTAACCATTCCTAAGTGTACAGTTCAGTAGCATTAAGTGCGTTCCCATCACTGTTATAACCATCACCACTAAAGCATATAATTCACACAAATTTTAAAAATCAAAGTTTGAGCACAATTAATTTTCCCTTGAAGTTAGTCTCATAATAAAAAGTTTGTCTATGTACAAGGAGGCTAGAATTTCTAAGCCATTATGAATCTAATTCCATAAGGAAAATTCATCACTAAGATTAATAAAATTGGTACCTTCAATTTTTAAACTATTTTATAACAGCCCCAAATTGTGTATACTGTTAAGAGAAAGAAGAAGTTAAGAATACAAGGGCCAGATCTGCATTGTCCAATATGGTAACCCTTAGCTACACGTTCCATTAAATTTTAATTTTAATTAATTAAATGAAATGCAATAAAAGTTAAGTTTTTTCAGTTGCATGAGACACATTTCAAGTGCTCAATAACCACATGTGGCCAGTGGTCTTCCTATTGGACAGTGCAGATACAGAACATTTCCATCATCACAGAAAGTTCTACTGGATATATTGGGTCAGATATTCTGTAAGGAAGCCTAGTATTTAAATATAATTTTATGGAGGCTACTCTCTGAATGACGTTTTTTCATTCTCTTCTGCCATTTTTATATTTAGGTTCTGTCTCTGACCTTATCTTTTCAAGGCAGATTACAGAATTACCTTCCTGTTTTTTCTAGAGAACTGCTTTAGGGGACTGCTGTTTGCAGCTGACAGCATGTTTTCACGGCACTAATCGCAGTCCCCTGTAAGCAAGGATAGAGATAGCATAATATTTTTTCTGATGTATAGATGTAGGTATTTGGAAATTTGGGTACTGGCCTGGGACAGCAGGACTGTGGGCCTCCCTTATTTGGAGGCCCATCATGGAACATCAGAGGCTGAGATGGGGCCTTTAAGCACAGGAAACCTCTCCAACTGCAATTCTGAAGGTTGGTTATTTGTTTGTTTCTAACGTAGACTCCTATGCTGATGGGAGGGGTGAAATGTGGAGGGCATTAAAAAAATTTTGTACCTCTGGGTTGTATGCAGTCTGGGGAAATGTTCTTTTTAAAAAATATTTATTTATTTATTATTTATTTAGTTTGGCTGCACCAGGTTTTCGTTGCGGCCCACGGGAACTTCGTTGAGGCATGTGGGATCTTTAGTTGCGGCATGCGCACGCACTCTTAGTTGCGGCACGCATGCGGGATCTAGTTCCCTGACCAGGGATCGAACCAGGCCCCCTGCATTGGGAGTGCAGAGTCTTATCCGCTGGACCACCAGGGAAGTCCCGGAGAAACATTCTTTCTCTGAGTCAGGCAGAGACTCTAGCATTAGAAGCCCGTGATATGTAGACACCACAAAGCCAAGAAAATCTCCCAAATTTACCACGTGAATTCTACTTCTTTAACATTACTTTAAGATACTAAAGGACCATGGACTTCAGGGCGGGGGAGCGGGCAGATGCCAGTGACACAGTTAACAGAGGTTTAGGAATTGTAAAATAATGTTTAGGCAGTTACCTAAGTACTGCCCTCAAATCTGGAATGGCAGAGAGCAGGGGTGGCAGAAGAAAAGGAAAATGGTTTAGGAGAGTTGGTTAAGACGTCTTTACATCTGACAACTCTCCAAATTGTTTGGATCACTGTTATCTGCTCCAGCCATAACTTAGAGTGACTCACACTTTGGATGTCACAGGAGCCTAATACACAAACTGTGATGCTAACGCCCCTCCTTCTAAATAGAAATAGTGTGACCTATTTCCTGGCTCTGCTCAGTTCTTGGCCTAGCCAGGCCAGCACCTCCATTTGGAGCTACAGTTCTGGAGTATTGCATAAGTTTATAAAGCCCAGAATGCTGTAAAGGAGGATTCTTGGAGCCTGGTTCTTAAAGGGCAAAGCAGGGGGAGATATTTGCAGTAGCAACTCCCAGCTGTCAGCAGCTGGGGGGTTGAGGGCAGGGGTACATTTTGGTTTAGTAGAAATAGCATATGCTTTTGAGGCCAGAAGATATCGGTTTGAATACCATTTCTGCTCCTTAATACCTGTTTGGGATCTTGAGCAATTTTTTTTGACATCTCTGAGCCTCAAGTTCTTTGTCTGTAAAGTGAAAATGAAAGAAAAAAAAAAAGCTTCCTCTAAAGCACCAACTCCTTATCTAGAAATCTGGCAATTAAAAGGAATAAAAATAAGCATTTATCCTGCCTTTCCTATATAAACTGTATTCCAGGGTAGCCAGATAGCCTGAACTGATGAGGGGAAGTTTTTTAATAGAAAAAAATCTAACTAATAAATGTGGAAGAAATGATATAATTAGAAAATCACCATTTTGGAGACCCTAAGAAAATAACTGTTTCAGGCAAAGATCAGCAATGGATAAAACCCTCATGAAAAGTCAGTTAGGAACAAGGGCAATTCATCTTTGCGTCACCAGATGTGAGATAATCAGACATTGTGGCTTCCTGATAGGACACATATGAATCTCAAAGCCCACCTTTGAAGAAGTTTTGCCAAAAAAAAAAAAAAAATGAACTTCAACCCTATCAAGGGGCTAACTTAAAGTTTGTATGAAATGAGAGGGATAAAGAAACAAATTAAATGACACCACAAGGGAGCAAACAGATGATCCAGAATGTGGGAATTTCATAGGACAACTGACCTAGTTTCTGCAACCAGTGAATCGGAGGAAAAAAGGGGGGCGGGGAACTGGGCTAGATCAAAAGAGACAGAGATACAACAATCACCTGGCTATGTGAACCATGTGTAGATCCAGATTCAGACAAGCCCATCATAGAAAGACGTTTGCTTGGATTATACACTGGATGTTAGATGGTACCAAAAAACTATCATTTTGTTGGGTGTGATAACGGCATTGTGGCGATATAAGAAAATGTCCATATTGCTTACAGATATTTTAAATATGCAGGGGTGAAATAATATGATTTTTGGAACTTGCTTTAAAAAACCTTTAATAAAACTAAAGGAAAAAAGAGGGAGATAAAAAGAGAGGAAAGGAGAAAAAATAAAGGAAGTAAAGAAAGAAAAGAAACCACCTCATAGAATGGATACAGAGATTAAGATTAGATAAACTAAGAAACCTAGCACATCTAGCACAATGCCTGGTGCACAGTAGCCGGGGTATGTTGCTTCCTTTCCCCTCTGTAAGCCTACACCACTGTTCTAGATTCTGAAAATTCTGAATACCTTCCTGGACTGCTGTGTCCCTACTTACTAGAAATCCCCATATATTTTAACAACACTTCTCTTCCATTATCTCTTCTATACCAATTCATGGTGGAAGGAATCAAATTTAATTTTTACTCTCCAATGAAGAAAAAAAGATATTTCATTATTCTCATACAATGAAAAGACCACCACAGCCAAAATGATATTTAGCAATAGAGACAGCACATTATACTCTTCATACTCAAGGAAATATCTTTTATGTTTCTAATGATTGCAAGCCAAGGGCCCAAGGTAGGTATTTGTAATGTAGCTGAAGAGTAAAATTTAGATTGCCTGCATTTCAAAGAAATGTCTCAAATTTAGTCAGAAGAATAGTTACTAGCAAGCTATTTTATTTGTTATATAGATTGCCTTCAAAAAAACTGGTTTTTTAATTGTATCCTTTTATTTTCACAATTAATCTATGTAAAAATTATCCCCTGTACTGTAATTTCAAATGCTTACATCATGCAAACAAACACGCCTGTTAAAGAAGATAAAATTTTTGAATCTTCAAGGTCAAGTCTCACAGTTTTCAGATAAGTGACATTATTATTTAAAGCAATAGTTCTGTGTGCATTTCCCATAAAGCGATTGTTCCCCCGACAGTGAAGTCAAGCACTTCCAGAGCAGGAACTTTTCACATTTTCAATGAGTCCCAAGAAACCAGAATTTCTGAGCTCATCCCTGCTTTGTCATTGTGCTCCCCCTCCACTGAAATTCATTTCTCCCTCTCATGTTCATGTAGTATTTTACAGCTTTTATTGATAGAATATGAAATCTAATCTACTTGTATTATACAGTTAATCATGGACTTTTGTTTCTCCATCTAGGTTTCAAACTCCTAAAACAATCAACATTTCTTAAGGTGAAGGAATCGAATTTGGTTCCTAAGCACTTTGCAGATGCTGGATGCTGCAAACCTGAAATAGCAGCATCCATTCCAAACCTACACAGGAGAGTAAGGGTCGCTATGCTAACAAAACGAGAACAGGGTTTAAGACGAGCAGGTGTACGATGTACCCCTAGTGAGAAACCATGCGATTAATTCTCCATCACCGGCATCATGTTTTATGAGCTCTTCTCCAGCCCCCAGCTGTCAGAGTCACCTGCAGCTGTGGTCTACCTGAGACAGTGTAATGCCAGACAGGAAAAATATCCGAATCACCTTGTGCTGACAGAGTATGATGTCATCATGCCGGCTTGAAACAGGTAAAGCAGCTTCCTAAATTGCTATTAAAAGACAAATATTTTCTAGTTTTCCTTCCATTCTTGACAAGTTTTCCCCACCACTATTATTAGCACTCCTGATCTTTCCATTTTCACAAGTCATATTCTAAAAAGGCTAATTTAATGATAATATTTTTAAAATATAATTTAACCTTTATGTTTGGCTCATTACATATACTCGAAAATGATTTTTAGTCATTTCTATACATGTATATCTATCACTTTCAGCCTTAACTTTAGAGACTTCTATGAGTTTGGTTATTCCTTGCAAAAGGAGGATCAGCACAATGAGACAGGAAAGATCAAGCTTCATATCCTCAACACAAATGTTTGTTTCTGAGCCTGTAACAGACCTAACTGTGGCTGAAATGTAGTATTATATTGAGAATGTACAATATTTAAGACAGTACTTAAGAATCTCCTTCATTAAATGTATTTGCCTGCCTTACGCTAACACGCACCTCATGTCTACAGCGGTATTTGATATCATTCTTTCCCCTTCTGCTTTTGTTTCTTTCAGAAGCATTTTAGGACTACTGGTATAAATGGAGTTGAGATTTAACTGTTAACAGAATTGCATTTCAGCAGCTCAAGGAACATAACTGATATGCTTGGTTTTGTTACATTTTTGATAGCAGTCAAAATGCACAGCTAGGAAAAACCTCAAGCCTGTCATTCCCTTTCCTCTAGGAATAACTTCTATTTCCCCTGGCCCATGGTATGAAAGTGTAGCTTATTATTTTCTTTTTTTAAACCAGAACTCTAATGATACTCAAAAAAGTCTACTGACACATTCTCATAAGTACATACATACCAATCAAAAAGGGTATTTTTCAACCCCATCACCTCATACTCAACAAAAAGCAAAGGAAAAAAAGCACAGAATCTAAAAATTAAACTGGGTGCTAGACTTGAAATCTTAGAAGCATCCTCTGGTTTTAGTATAGCTCTCTTAATATAGCCAAGTTTTTTGTTTAGTTGATTTTTTTATTTATGTATTTTTTAATGAAAAGGAAAAGTAAGATCCTCTACCAGAAGCCATAAAAATCTCTCAGATGGTAACACAGATAGCCCTAAAAGTTTTTGCCTAAATTCATACACATACCTAAAATAAAACTGGCTGATTAATCTTGCTACAGTACTTTGAAAAAGAAGACATTTGAAAATACAGTGTAGTTGTGATGCTGCACTGCCTCTAATTAAGTGCAGACTAGGAAAAATTATTCTTAGTTTAGTCTATGGAAGGGAGGTGGTGGAAATTTCTCTTTGCAATTCAAAATTATTTTAAAGATGGAGTGTTTCTTTTCCAATGTCTTCATTAAACAGAGCTGTTAAGAATTGTCTCCCAACCATCCCCAAAGAGCACAAAGCTACCCAGTATTCACCCCATATGCTCGGCTTTGAAGTGTGAAGCTGTGACCATCCTACCAGACTCTTACGCCACCATCAAAGCCATCTCATTACGCCCAGCGCTGAGAGTTAAAGCGCGGGGCCTTAACCACTCCAACACACACACTGCATTAACAAAGTAACCGCAATATTCCTCCCCCACATGGCTAGAACTTGAAGAAATTTTTACCATATGTACACATGCACGAGATACGAAAATTTATTGTGCTAGAACATCATTGAGAAGTACATTAAACACGCTGACTAGAACTGGATGTTATTCTAAGGGACTGGAAAAAAATAAAATGCAGCTGATCTTTATGATGAAAGAACAGAAACATTAGACTGAAAAACAAGATCAAGTGCAATTCCTAAATTGCATTTCTACTGACACATTCTGTTGCCTGTTCTTTCTTGAGGGAGCAGAAAACAATTTAGGGGTAAAACAAAACTCTACTGCGTATCACTGGATGCTACTGTTTACTCTATCACATTTCATTTCTAAAGGACAAATAAACTTACAAATAATGCAATGCTGATAACAGCGTCTATAATTCGAAACGCACAGCACTTGCTAAGAGAAAGTAATTTTACTGTGTTTCTGAGCTGTCAATTTACCATTGGCATGGCAGTAAAAAATAAAATGCAAAGAAGAAACTTGTTATGTATTAATGGAAATGAGGTCAGGATAGGCATTTGATTAATTTTCATATAAAAATTAATCTGTAAAAATATTTTGAAATGTTTGTACCTAATGATCCATTCCTTTTTTTTTTTTTTGCTCTAGAGAAATCCTTATATTTGTATACAGGAAAGTATATTCAAGAGTGTTCACTGCTACACTATTTGTATTGGAAAAAATGAGAAACAATCTAAGTGTCTATAAATAGGGGAACAGAAAAAATGTGATATATGCATACTATGATAACTATACAGCAGTTAAAAGGAATGAGCTATATGTAACACCATGGATAGATTTCCAAGATATCTTGCCGAATAAAAGTTATAGTATAAGAATCTGAAAAGAGAATGTACATATATATATATATAAAACTGAAGCACTTTGCTGTACACCTGAAACTAACATAACATTGTAAATCAGCTATACTTCAATAAAAAAATTAAATTAAATTAAAAATTTTTTAAAGTATAGTACAATAGCATTTATACTACAAACATGCACAAGAAATACTATATTGGATTTATGAGTACATACATAGGTACAAATAAAAGCATGGGGAAAATTCTGGATTGAGTGTGAGCATAAGATACTGTAACTCAGAAGGGGTGGTTCAGGGAACCAGGAATGTAGTTGGTGGACAGAGGTGAACTTTAACCTTACCTGTAATGTTTGAAATTCTGAAAAAGAGAATTAATAAAAAGTTCCAGGCAAGGTCTGGCAAATAAACAGTTGTGAGGATCCTTTGTTCTGCTGCTATCTAGATGGAAAACTATGAGTAAGTTTCTCAATATTTCTAGGTCTGTTTTCTAGCTATAGAATGAAAAAATTGGACCTATCCTCTATCCTTATCAAAAACATAAGAATTAGGTGCCCCCAAACCCTTAGTAAACCATACAATTTCAGGGAGATATAGGTATCCATAAAAATATGGTATATTAGTAGTCTGGGACATATTTTACACATATGTCTTCCTTCCTTCCTTCCTTCCTTCCTTCCTTCCTTCCTTCCTTTCTTCCTTCCTTCCTTCCTTCCTTCCTTCCTTCCTTCCTTCCTCCCTCCCTCCCTCCCGTCCTTCCTTTCTTTCTATTTTTTTTTTTTTGGCTGCGCTGCATGGCTTGTGGGATCTCAGTTCCCCTACCAGGGACTGAAGCCGGACCACGGCAGTGAAAGCCCAGAATCCCAACCATCAGGTCACCAGGGAACTGCCCCACACATATGTCTTTATATCCAAGAATCCAAGAATCTTACTATTTCCTTGTATATAACATACTTTTATGGAGATGTGTATACAAAGAGCTTGTTATTCTTTTGCGGGGAATATGCTGATATAATCATCACTCTGTGAAGACATGATATTGTTTAAGAATTACGCTTTCTTGAGTGACCTCACATATGTAACTTACATTGTATCCAGTCACTTATTTTATTCTGTCCTATGGTGCTCTCTCCTGTTTCAGGTGCAGATTTCATGGTCCAGCTTTCTTGGGGGAAGGAACTCTAATATACTTCTCCTATAGTCACCATAGCGTTTACTATGGTAAAAGGAAACATAACAGGCACTCCAACACTGTGTGGATGTTCACAAATACCTCCCCATTTATCTTCGTAACAGTTCTCTGAAATATGTGCTGAATACCATTTTGCAAATGAAGAACTGATATGGAAGAAGCTGTCTGCTCTAGGACTAAGGATTTTAGAGCTGAAAGCACTTCAGAGATCTCCTGCCCAAGTGGTTTTCAAACATCTTGTTGCGCAATCCCTTTCCTCAAAAGGTGACTTTATTTGGGATCTTGATAACATAAAACAGAGAAGAGGGATCCACTCTCTTTATGGGGAGGGGGATAGCCTGGGTCCCCACTGTTCAGCAACCCTCTCCATAAGGCCACAGAGAATCACTAAAAATAGTGACAGCTCTTTACTGGTGGGAGGTAGGGGACCAGGGGCTTTACGTGTGGGCATTATTTTCTATAACCATCCTGACAGGATGATATTATTCCCCATTGTATAGATATAAAACCAAAAAGACTATAAAAGAGACTAAACAATTTTCCTAAAGTCAGCTAGCAAATAAGTAGAAGACCTGGGGTTTGAACTCAGGTTTATTCAGCTGCAAAATTCTTGTTCTGTCCACTTGCCATTTGGCTTCCCTGTCTAGCCATTCAATGTGATGTAACTGTTTAGATCACACTGATCAAAAACTTATGGGCATGTGCATATATATATATATATATATATATATATATATATATATATATACACACACACATACATACACATATGTAAAGGGTGGGGGCATTGGAATAGGCCTGTCGCTTCCATATAGTGCACCCCCTTTGTAAGGACTTCTCATTCTCTTTCAGGGGGGATATTAAGAAGCTGGGACTACCCCAAAGAGTAGTCCAGATGGGACATGGCTAAGCTTTGGGGATGGCCAGGAATCCTTCTGCTGGCCAATGTATCAGCAATGTGTAAACAGCCTTCAGTATAAAGCCCACTCCCCACAGCAAGGAAGAGTTAAGGTGGCTCTTCCATCCAACTACAGCTCTCCGAATGCCAAACAAATAGTTCACATGAGGTAGCCTGGTCTCCTCGTATGTGTTCGGCTTCCCTACATCTTCCATCTTCCTGGCCACTGGCCACTGACACCACTCAGCCACCTCTTAATAGTCTCAAGCCTAGCCCTAATTCTTGCTGCTTGCCCCCAAAACAGGTCAAGTCCTCTGATCCCCATGCCCCCAAAACAGATCAAATCCTCCCATTCCCCTGCCCACAATCCCTCTCCTTTTTACCACCTCTCAGGGGATGCTCATTTCCACGTACCCATGCCCGCCACATTAAATCTCCTTTTGAAGGAAAATGCTTCCTGCCCACTACTGATGTTTACTTCCACATGGAGAGAGTCCTGCTGGTCTTGCTGGCTGTTATGAGTTAAATTATACCCCCTGAAAAAATTCATCTGCTGAATTCATAGCCCCCAGCACATGAGAATGTGACCTTATTTGGGAATAGGGTCATTGCAGATATAATTAGTTAACATGAGGTCATATACTGGAATGGAGTGGGGCCCTAATCCAATATGACTGGTGTCCTCACAAAAAGGGGAAATTTGGACACAGACAATATACAGGGAGAATGCCATGTAAACACGAAGAGGGCCGTCCACAAACCAAAATGGAACAGATCCTTCCCTCACAGCACTCAGAAAAAACCAACCCTGCCGACACCCTGATCTCGGACTTTTAGCCTCCAGAACTGTGAGACAATAAATTTCTGTTGTTTAAACCACCCAGTCTGGGGCATTTCTGTTACTGCAGCCTTAGAAAATTAAAACATTGGCCTTGCTTCCTCCCAACGTCCATTCCCTGATGGGGAGTTTGGGAGACAAGCTGGGTTTGCATAGGCCTACTCCTCTCTCCCCTCTTCCTTCTTAGGAGCTAGCTGTCAGCAGGAAACATACAGTCCACTCCACCTCCTCCTTGCCATTAGCTTGCCAGGGTAGGGCCTGTGCTGTCTAGTGCTGCCTGTTACTGGCTGCATGAGTCTGTCTGATTCTCCAGGTGGGGAAGCCTAGCTGTCATTTTAGTTGTAACAGTAGTAAAGTTAATATTTCCACTTCTCATCTGTCCTTCTCTACTGTCGAATTCGTTCAAGATTTGGGAAAGAAAGAAGTGTACTATTTGTAATGCTCTCCTCCCAAACCCCACCCTGAGTTCTCATCTTCCTTCCTGGGAGCAGGGAGTGAGGTGGCCTTCCTTCTTTCTCTACCCTATTGCGATGGAATAAACTTTGTAACCTGCTTTTCCAAGCCCTCTCCTTTTGGTTGTCAAAAATTCAAACATGAACACTGACTGTTACTTCTTCATTCTCACTATAACAATTCTATACCCCTCAAGGTAGCAAATAACTCAAGACTGTCCAGGAAACAGTCACACATAAGCTATGGGGGAAAGAGAGGCACAACAATTATCATCTTGAGAGATTATCCTACTATATATTTCTTGGTTAATTAAAATTGGAGAGTGAGGGCTTCCCTGGTGGCACAGTGGTTGGGAGTCCGCCTGCCGATGCAGAGGACGCGGGTTCGTGCCCGGGTCCGGGAAGATCCCACGTGCTGTGGAGCGGCTGGGCCCGTGAGCCATGGCCGCTGAGCCTGCATGTCCAGAGCCTGTGCTCCGCAACGGGAGAGGCCACAACAGTGAGAGGCCCGCGTACCGCAACAACAACAACAAAAAATTGGAGAGTGAATTATTTAATATATGCAATTTTGAGTCACACAATAAATGAGAACCTAATTAATAATAATGCTATAATCATTGTAACAGCACATCATGATAACCATGTGTTGTCGTTATTACTATCATCACATGCTCTGGGTCTCCTGAGAAGCACACCCTCACCTGCCCACTGGAGACCAGGTGGTGGGCGCATGAGGGTGTGCACAGACTTGAGTTGATGCACTTAATCTTATAGGTCCATCAAAGCCACTAGCATGACTATATTATTTCCTTAGAATTTTCTGATCCTAGTGGTCTTGACACTGGAAGTCACTGTATGCGCTAGGAAGGAGAGATGGAAAGGAAAAGGAATTCAGGAAATCATAGCCAAGGTTAGGAGTCTGGGCTGAAAAAGTTGGCATCATATCAATCATATGATATAAATCCCCTATTAGATCCCAATTCTCTAAAACACCATTAGCAATAACATAAATTTAATCTCTGGGTACTATATATATATATATGTATATGTGTGTATATATATATATATATATATATGTGTATATATATATATATATATATATATATATATATATATATATATAGAAAATCAGAAAACTTAGAACCCCTAAACTTTGAGGCTCCCAGGGCTGGCTCTGCTAGGAAGGGGTGAATGTTAACATCTCCCACAGTGACCCATAGCTTGATCCTGAGTATTCTAGGAGACCCCTTCCCTAGGTGAAGTGGTGGTTGCGGGGGGTCTCCCAGTTTTAAACTATAGACTTATAGACTGGGGAAGAATTACAAGAAGTGTACAGTCAGGCAGCAAAGGTTTCATGCACTCCACCTACTCATCCCAATTAGAAGATTCTTATGGTACATTTATTCCTGTCAAAATGTTCAATGAAGTCTATTCAGTATATACCAAGAGTAAAACAGGGAAGAAGGGAAAGCCAATACGAGGGTGTGTTATCAAGCTAGTCATCACTACGAGAAACTGGGGCTTGGTCTTGCTGGAATGGGACTTAGAATTGTCCGTCTACCAGCTCGGGTCCCCTACTGGCCAAGGGGTGCCTGTGGGGTATGAATTTACTTGGACTTCAGGTTTCTGCAGAGCGAAAGTGAGAGAAAGAGAGCAACTTTTTCAAGTATGGTTGTGTGCAACAGCAATTGCTGGTCATGGAAGAATAGGTTAGTTTATCCTAGTTCTCCCATTTGGTCTTTTCCTTTCTCATTAGTAGCTCTCTTTTACAGTGGTTGATATAATCCTGTTGCATTTATTAAGCTTGTAGCAATATGCATTTATGAAAAACCTGGTAACGCTCCTTCATAGTTAGAATGCACTCAAGTTGCTAGAAATCAATTTTGATATTTTATGTACTTTCCCAATGCGCAATCCCTTTTTTTTTTCCAGCTTTTTATGTGGTGGCAGTATCCTATAATTGTCAAAGTAAATGCTATGTCCTAAAACTATGTTAACATATGCTTGTAAAATCAACCATTGCTTTTATGCTACGGCAATGAAGGTAGTACTAATGGTGGAGAGAACTATATCAGAACCCAACATCTAAACTGACTAATCTCAACAAAATCCAAGGCTGTTTTATGAGACAATCTCCATAGCAACTGGAGAATCAGAGTAGAAAATTCTTGAAGTGAAAAGTTGTTCCTGATTTGCCAGATCAGCCCATGTTTTGACAATCTGTAATAAGGTAATCGAAGGGTCTTAAGAGTATCACACAAGTGTTGATGCTGTGTGAATCTGTCATGGCACACGTCCTCCAAGCCATGAAAATACTCAAAAAATCATCTAACAAGGCTGATAATTCTAATCAAATTCATTAATGTTGTATCTATTTTAAATTTGGATTTAAAGATAAATCCAAAAAAACTCAATCATGTAAGAGCTAAATCTTTACTTATGTAACTTACTTAACTAGCATTTTATCTTTCCAATATTCTAAATAATGTCAATTTATAAAGCATTATATAAACCTTATTTCATTTGATTAATGACATAAAACAAAAAGCAAGTTTCCATATGACTTACAAAATTTATAGCTATGGTCCAGACTTTTAAAGCTGAATATTATGAACCTACATGTTAGTTAAGCCCATTTTCACCGGCAAATCATTGGGGGGATTTGCCTGAGCACGTTCTGCCCTGACCCCTCCCCTCCACCTTCACTCATTCCTTCTCAGGAAGGTTTGTGTGTGCATGAGAAACAAGCTCATGTTTCAGAGACGCTGGCTCCTGCAGGTAAACCATCAAGTAAGGAAGATGTGGAAAACATATAGGCAGCACGATAGCCCACAGTAATCCTTTGGAGAAATTGTCTATACAAAATTTATTGAAGCCCAGACATTGAGACTAAATACCTTCAATATTGAGTTAGAAGTCAGAAAAAAGAATAATGTTACTGTAAATTTACCTTTGGTTCCAAATTAGGTGAATTCACTGCTCTTGAAGGATCTAAGATAATCAAAATCACCAAGAGGAATTAGAGAAGTAGGGACTTCCAAGTAAAGATGGGAACATAGATTCCTATGTTTACTTTCACTTCTTCCAAATACCCCAGGAAACAGATGGTAAAGAGGTCTATTTTTTAAAGCATTGATTCACTCAAACAAATAGAAATGGAAGAAGAAGCAATGGCGTTGGAACTTGGAGAGCAGATATAAGAAGAGCAGGAGATTCAGCAGACCCCGGACAGCAGAGAAGCAGCCTGACTTAGAGCACTGGTACCTGGAAATGGTCAGAACTGGTGACCTCACTCTGGGAGAGAAGGTAAAGGCATAGCTCAAAACAGGGAGAATGGTGGAAAGTCTGTTTAAGCAGTAGTTAGATCCCAACCCCTCCACACAGACAGGCAACTGGCAGAAGACACAAGAAGTAAAACACAAGGCGTCTGGGCTGTGGGATACAGCTGAGGGTAGGGGGGATTCATGAAAAGAGGGGAATTAAGGGAACATTTACACACTAAATGCGGTGACTCTTCTAGCCCTCTTCTGCAACTCAACTCCTAAATCATGGACAGCTGTGTGTATACTCGAGGCTGAAGACTGGAGAATCCTTCTCTAAGAAACTTGAACAGCCCAAGAGGAAAGACCCCAAAGATACTGAAATAGGCGCTCTCCATAGAAACAACCCAGCCAGATCGGCCTACAGCTGACAAACCCCACCTAAATACTCAGATTATCCATTCAGTCCTTTAGTGCCCACTCTTAGAGTAAGCAGCCAACCAATGATGATCTGACATCTGAGGAAAGCCTTTAAAACAAACAGGAGAAAGCAACCTGGGGGTGTGGATGGGGGGGCGGGTGCATGTTGGGGAACAGACACCATGCAGAAAGAAGAAACTGTCAAAAATTATTCACTGACACCATATCCATGACCAGGACATTATTTAGAATAAAAAAATAAAATGAACATTCAGAGAGTAAAAGTACTTGGAAACTAATATAGAGGAAATGAAAAACTTACTGAAGGCTTGAGATATAAAGAAGAGGAAATTTGTAAGAAATTATTATAAAAATATAAAGTGATTTAAAAAAAGAGAAAGTAAGTGTAGAGAACCAATACAAGAGTTCCAATATCCAAATATGGAGCTTCCAGAAAGAATTGAGAAAAATGGAAGAAATATCAAGGGCAACCTAACCTTACACCTTACACCTAAAGCAATTAGAGAAAGAAGAACAAAAAACCCCAAAGTTAGCAGAAGGAAAGAAATCATAAAGATCAGATCAGAAATAAATGAAAAAGAAATGAAGGAAACGATAGCAAAGATCAATAAAACTAAAAGCTGGTTCTTTGAGAAGATATACAAGACTGATAAACCATTAGCCAGACTTATCAAGAAAAAGAGGGAGAGGACTCAAATCAATAAAATTAGAAATGAAAAAAGAGAAGTACAACTGACACCGCAGAAATACAAACGATCATGAGAGATTACTACAAGCAACGATATGTCAATAAAATGGATAACATGGAAGAGATGGACAAATTCTTAGAAAAGCACAACCTTCTGAGACTGAACCAGGAAGAAACAGAAAATATAAACAGACCAGTCACAAGCACTGAAATTGATACTGTAATTAAAAATCTTCCAACAAACAAAAGTCCAGGACCACATGGCTTCACAGGCGAATTCTATCAAACATTTAGAGAAGAGCTAACACCTATCCTTCTCAAACTCTTCCAAAATATAGCAGAGGGAGGAACACTCCCAAACTCATTCTACGAGGCCACCATCACCCTGATACCAAAACCAGGCAAAAATGTCACAAGTAAAGAAAACTACAGGCCAACATCACTGATGAATACAGATGCAAAAATCCTCAACAAATTACCAGCAAACAGAATCCAACGGCACATTAAAAGGATCATACACCATGATCAAGTGGGGTTTATCCCAGGAATGCAAGGTTTCTTCAATATACGCAAATCAATCAATGTGATAAACCATATTAACAAAATGAAGGAGAAAAACCATATGATCACCTCAATAGATGCAGAAAAAGCTTTTGACAAAATTCAACACCCACTTATGATAAAAACCCTCCATAAAGTAGGCGTAGAGGGAACTTAGCTCAACATAATAAAGGCCATATATGACAAAACCCACAGCCAACATCGTTCTCAATGGTGAAAAACTGAAACCATTTCCTCTAAGATCAGGAGGAAGACAAGGTTGTCCACTCTCACCATTATTATTCAACATAGTTTTGGAAGTTTTAACCACGGCAATCAGAGAAGAAAAAGAAATAAAAGGAATCCAAACTGGAAAAGAAGTAAAGCTGTCACTGTTTGCAGATGACATGATACTATACATAGAGAATCCTAAGGAAATCCTACCAGAAAACTACTAGAGCTAAACAATGAATTTTGTAAAGTAGCAGGATACAAAATTAATGTGCAGAAATCTCTTGCATTCCTATACACTAATGATGAAAAATCTGAAAGAGAAATTAAGGAAACACTCCCATTTACCACTGCAACAAAAAGAATAAAATACCTAGGAATAAACCTACCTAAGGAGACAAAAGACCTGTATGCATAAAACTATAAGACATTGATGAAAGAAATTAAAGATGATATAAACAGATGGAGAGTTATACCATGTTCTTAGATTGGAAGAATCAACATTGTGAAAATGACTAAACTACCCAAAGCAATCTACAGATTCAATGCAATCCCTATCAAAATACCAATGGCATTTTTCACAGAACTAGAACAAAAATTTCACAATTTGTATGGAAACACAAAAGACCTCGAATAGCCAAAGCAATCTTGAGAAAGAAAAACAGAGCTGGAGGAATTAGGTTCCTGGGCTTCATACTATACTGCAAAGCTACAGTAATCAAGACAGGATGGTACTGGTACAAAAACAGAAATATAGATCAATGGAACAGGATAGAAAACCCAGAGATAAACCCACGCACATATGATTTGTGTTGTGCCAGGAAAACTGGACAGCTACATGTAAAAGAATGAAATTAGAACACTCCCTAACACCATACACAAAAATAAACTCAAAATGGATTAAAGACCTAAATGTAAGGCCAGACACAATAAAACTCTTAGAGGAAAACATAGGCAGAACACTCTATGACATACATCACAGCAAGATCCTTTTTGACCCACCTCCTAGAGAAATGGAAATAAAAACAAAAATAAACAAATGGGACCTAATGAAACTTAAAAGCTTTTGCACAGCAAAAGAAACCATAAACAAGATGAAAAGACAACCCTCAGAATGGGAGAAAATTTTTGCAAATGAAGCAACTGACAAAGGATTCATCTCCAAAATTTATGAGCAGCTCATGCAGCTCAGTATCCTAAAAACAAACAACCCAATCCAAAAATGAGCAGAAGACCTAAATAGTCATTTCTCCAAAGAAGATATACGGACTGCCAACAAACACATGAAAGGATGCTCAACATCACTAATCATTAGAGAAATGCAAATCAAAACCACAATGAGGTATCACCTCACACTGGTCAGAATGGCCATCATCAAAAAATCTACAAACAATAAATGCTGGAGAGGGTGTGGAGAAAAGGGAACCCTCTTGTACTGTTGGTGGGAATGTAAATTGATACAGACACTATGGAGAGCAGTATGGAAGTTCCTTCAAAAACTAAAAAGAGAACTACCATGTGACCCAGCAATCCCACCACTGGGCATATACCCTGAGAAAACCATAATTCAAAAAGAGTCATGTACCACAATGTTCATTGCAGCTCTATTTACAATAGCCAGGACATGGAGGCAACCTAAGTGTCCATCGACAGATGAATGGATAAAGAAGATGTGGCACATATATACAATGGAATATTACTCAGCCATAAAAAGAAACAAAATTGAGTTATTTGTAGTGAGGTGGATGGACCCAGAATCTGTCATACAGAGTGAAGTAAGTCAGAAAGAGAAAAACGAATACCGTATGCTAACACATATATATGGAATCTAAAAAAAAAAAAAAATGGTTCTGAAGAACCTAGCAGCAGGACAGGAATAAAGAGGCAGACGTAGAGAATGGACTTGAGGACACAAGGAGGGGGAAGGGTAAGCTGGGACGAAGTGAGAGAGTGGCATGGACTTATATATACACTACCAAATGTAAAATAGATAGCTAGTGGGAAGCAGCCGCATAGCACAGGGAGATCAGCTCGGTGCTTTGTGACCACATAGAGGGGTGCAATAGGGAGGGTGGGAGGGAGACGCAAGAGGGAGGAGAAATGTGGATATATATATATATGTATACCTGATTCACTTTGTTATAAAGCAGAAACTAACACACCATTTTAAAGCAATTATACTCCAATAAAGATGTTAAAAAAATATATCAATGGAATAACTCAAGAGAACTTCCAGCACTGGGAGACAAGTTTCAAGAATTCAAAGGGCCTACCAGGTATCCAGCATAATGAATGAAAACAGACGTATACAAAGGCACATCACAGAAATTCCAGAACACTAGGAACAAAGTGAAGACCTTACAAGCTTCCAGTGAGAAGTGACAGGTCACATACAAAGATCAGGAATCATAATGGCTTCAAAAGTCTCAATAGCAACATGGAAATGAGAATTGATACAATATCTTCAAAATAAAGGAAAATTATTTCTAACCCATTATTCTATACCTAGCTAAACTAAAAATTAAGTGTGAAGGTAGAATAATGGCATTTTCAGACATGTAAGTTCTCAAAAATGTACTCTCCCTGCCCCCACCCCACTTATTTTTGGAAAGCTAGTAGAGGATATGTTCCACCAAAACAAGGACATAAAAGAAAGGGGGAAAAAAAGAGAAGATATGGGATTCAGGAACCAGGGGATCCAAAATAGAGAAAGATGAAGGGAACACTCAGGATAAAAGTAATGGGAGATGCCATGATGACAGTCATCCTCAACAAATTAAGAGCAAATCGTCCTAACTGAACCAGGTCAGAGAGTTCTAGAAGAAAGTTGGGGGTTTTTTTTGGCCACACTGTGCGGCTTGTGGGATATTAGTTCCCTGACTAGGGATTGAACCCAGGTCCTCAGCAGTGAGATCGCAGAGTCCTAACCACTGGACCACCAGGGAATTCCCCTAAAGATAGTTTTTTAAGAAGGTGAAATTTATAGAACAGTCAATACATGATGTGTTCTATCTGAATGCACGGAGAGTCATTAGTGACACAGTGTGGGGTTAAACCAGTGGTAAGTATATAAAAAAGTAAGCAAACGATCAAAAAGATAATGATCAATTGCAACAATAAGAAAAAGTTGTACAGAAAGGGTAAAATAATAACATTCTAAATGCTTCATTGTAAATAACGTTTACATAGTTATAATAATGTGACCACTCAATACTGTTCCAAGATATAACTATATGGTGAGGAGGGAGAATTCGGAAGTAAGTGGGAAACGTGTGTGTGTGTGTGTGTGTGTGTGTGTGTGTGTGCTGGGGGTGAGGGGTGGGTAAAAGGAAGCTAAATTCTCATCTTCTGCAGTGAGAAGTCAACAGACAATGCCTAAAACTTAAAAAAACAAGAAGTACCAATACAGGTATGATATTCAGATATCTGGATTTGAATCCTAAATAATAAAAGAGTTGAAAGTACTTGGCTCAGGGGAGAAGGAAACTGAAGTGTGTACAGAGTGAGGAGGAAAGGGAAGTTATGTAGGTCTAGAGTTTGGGGAACAAACCCTGTAGATTCGACTTTTAACCATGTTCATGTATCATTCTGATAACAACAAAAAGAAGCAAAGAGAGGAATGGAAGGAGCAAAGAAGGGAGAGAGGGAAGGATGGAATGGAGAAGGGAAAAAGGGAGGAGGATAAAAATTTTAGAGACATAATACAGATAAAAATGAAATGGAGCCTAATAGATCAAATGTGGTTTTATAGAAAATGAAAACCAAAGTCTAAAACATTTTTTTAAATTATAAGCTTTAGGGCTTCCCTGGTGGCGCAGTGGTTGAGAGTCCGCCTGCCGATGCAGGGGACACGGGTTCGTGCCCCGGTCCGGGAAGATCCCACATGCCGTGGAGTGGCTGGGCCCGTGAGCCATGGCCGCTGAGCCTGCGCGTCTGGAGCCTGTGCTCCGCAATGGGAGAGGCCACAACACTGAGAGGCCCCCGCACACCGCAAAAAAAATAATAAATAAATAATAAAAAAAATAAATTATAAGCTTTAAATAAATATAGACTAGATCTATGTGTCACCTTTTTTTACATGGCAGCATCTGTAAGTGAAGACACTTTCATACCACTGCTCATACCCCAACCTCCTATGGAGTCTCCCCATTCTCTCCATTCTCTATTATCTTAGGCCACCATCACCTTTCCAGACTGATCTACCTGCTCCTTGTCCATTCTCTATCACACAAACAAAGTAATCTTTCTAATGTTCAAAGCCAATCATAGACTTTCTTTCTTAAAACTCTTCCAACAGTTTCCACTGCATTTAGGATAAAGTGTGAACTCCTTAACCTGGCATATAAGACTTCATGACCTCGCCTCTGATTACCTCTGGAGCTTCATTTCTTAACCTTCCCACCCCACCCCATCTCTAAGTTTCAGCCAGCAACACTGCAGTCCTTTCAGGTCCTCAAGCCCAGGCTGCTTCCACCTCTAGGACTCTGCATTGCTGTGCCCTTTATTCTAGAAGTTCTTAAACTAAAATTATATGCAAAATTATGAGTGTGTGTATCTATGTATGTATACACAAATGCACATCACAAAAACTTACAAGTGATTTTGACATTATTTATAAGTCCCCTGAACATCAACTTTGGAACTCACTTTAAGAATCCCTTCCTTAAGGAATAAGCAAGCTTCCAGCTGCTATCAAAGAGCTCTAAAATAGGGCTTCCCTGGTGGCGCAGTGGTTGAGAATCTGCTTGCCAATGCAGGGGACACGGGTTCGAGCCCGGGTCTGGGAAGATCCCACATGCCGCGGAGCAACTGGGCCTGTGAGCCACAGCTACTGAGCCTGCGTGTCTGGAGCTTGTGCTCCGCAACAAGAAAGGCCGCAACAGTGAGAAGCCCGCACACCACGATGAGGAGTGGCCCTCGCTCGCCACAACTAGAGAAAACCCTTGCACAGAAACGAAGACCCAACACAGCCAAAAATAAATTAATTAATTAAAAAGAAAAAGCTCTAAAATATATTATCCAGAATTTTTGCATATAAAACATACATGAATTACACATGTCAATATCAACTATCTTCTATGTCACTGGAGTGTTCTCCATTGCCCTTCCTCCCAAAGAAAGTTAGTTAAATTATTATTTTAACGTGGTTTCCCTGACAAGGGGTTACTCTAGTGAAAAACATCCTGTCACTGTTCTGAAAACAGTGAGATCCTAGAACATGAATACTTCTGCCTCATACGAATGCCTGAGCATGCTGTTACCAAACAAACAAACAAAAAAAAAAACAAACCAAAAAAAATTGGATGATATTAGATGAACAGCTGTGTAGAAAGGAGAATGTAAAAATAAAAACTGCATGTTGGAGCATCAAAATAGTAACCATGTACAGTATATGACTGGTTTTAATCAGATGAAGATTGAAGCTATTACATTTCAAATCGAATGTTATAAATTAGTTCAAGAATGCAGCTGAGCTCTCATTTAATTAGAAATGTCCATGTTTAAATCATGAAGTACAGTAGCTGCCAATGAAGCAAAAGGGCAAAGGAAGGGAGAAATACTGTGTCCAGACCCTCCTGTTGTCAACTGTCTCCTACTCTGGCCGAACATCTGGGGTGGACTAGTCCTGATGTAATGAAGAACTTCATGTACTAGCTAATTTGAGATTTAATGTAATTGAACATAATTGTTTTGAAGACATTAAGATCATTATTCTGGTCTGGACACTTCTGAACTCTTCATTTTTGTGTGAAATGCATTTTCCCCCATGCTGAATTTTAACTCTTTCTTAGATGAAAAGTAAAGCAAATTTTGGGCCATGATTTCTCTGGGAAATAATCCATCGATTGTCAGGTCATGTTAAAATGCAGCACATGGAATGAGATACACCTTTGGAAACAAGTCTCATTTCATATTTCTAGCTCTTGATGGAGCTCAGCTGGAGTCCAAATCTACATCCCAAATGTTAGACATTTCCCTATTACCTAAAAATGAGGCACCACCACAGAGGATTTCTGAAGTCATACAGAGAAGTTTGCAATCATCCTAAGGCGGACTTTTCCCCAAAGGTTATGAGTCTCTGCATCTCATAATTAACCAGCTAGACAGTCCAGGCAAAAGGTCTTTCTTTTCTCCCAATCTGCTTAATTCAAAAACACCTCAAGTGGGCTTCCCTGGTGGCGCAGTGGTTGAGAGTCTGCCTGCCGATGCAGGGGACACGGGTTCGTGCCCCGGTCCGGGAAGATCCCACATGCCGCGGAGCGGCTGGGCCCATGAGCCATGGCCGCTGAGCCTGCGCATCCGGAGCTTGTGCTCCGCAACGGGAGAGGCCACAACAGTGAGAGGCCCGCGTACCGCAAAAAAAAAAAAAAAAAAAAAAAAAAAAAAAAAAAAAAAAAACACCTCAAGTGACATAGCTCAAATTTTCCAAATTAAACTTACCCATGGGGCTGAAATCAAGCATGTGACAGTTCAGTTCTAAAGAAAATCTTAAAGAGTGTTGGGCACAAGGAAAAAAGAAAAAAAAAATCAGAGGAAAAAGGGGTAGGAGTTAACATTTAAGTGGGTTTTCAACCTCATCATTACTCCTGCTCAAGAAAATAGGACACAGATGGGTGAAACACACCATCGTTCTGCCCCAAAGAGTCTAAAGAACTCATTAGAGACTACTGTTGTCTCCTCATGGTCTATCGTGAATTTGTAAGGGACACAATGATTGATTTGCTGCATCCCACAGCATTTAGTGTTCCACGGCGTCACGGGGTAGAAAGTGGAGGGACGAGCCACAACGACACAGTGTGCCACTGCAACCCACGGAAGCTTACTGTTGACACAATTCTTCAAGGTTGACTTTTCCCAGGGAACTGAGGAGTGATTATATTGTCCCAAGCTGTTCTGACTTGTAAAAATGGTTTCCATTAAGGAATAACACACTACCCCAAACCTTCTCTTACTTCTGGCCACAGCTCCACACGCTTCTACTCCAACACCGGAGAGAGGGTAAACGGGAATCAGGTCCACTGCTCCCAGGCAAGGATGGATCCCCTCTTGAACCTCCATATCAATTGACTGGAAGGCCTCCAGGCAGGCAGCCAGAATGGAATTGCCTTAAAAATGTAAAATTGTAAAAAAAAAAAAAAAAAAAAACATTAAACTTTCAATCGCATCTAAAGAAGTAGCTATATTTATTATTGTCCCACCAGTTGTTCTTCTGTAATATGTATAGAAGATTGTTTTCCCATCCAAAATAAAGAAAAATGAAAGACCCAACATTTCCCCTCTCCCCACCTCCCAAGTGTCATAAAGTTTCACATTTCTCCTAATTCCTTACTCCCCAAAGTGGAGGAAGTATACAAAGTTTATCAGTCTTAAGAAACTTTATATTATATTTTTTTTACAATTGGTTACTTTAAATTTTTTCAATTTAATCAGATTAATCTGATAAAATTCCTTGTTATTTTCAGAATATTTATGAATTTATAATAAAATAAAAACACAAAAACATAAATTTTTAAAGCATAAGTATTTTAGTTTTGCTCTTATAATTAGATTTTTCATTAAATTATTCTATCTAAATATATATTATAGACACCTCAGAGTGTTATGTTATTACTCTTGAGTTTTTATTCGCAGCGCAGTATGACCATTGGCAAGAGAGCTAAACAACAGGAAGATAATCGGTCCTACATCTGCTGGGAACTATCCATCAGCTCTTTGTTTTCCAAACAAATATACCTTTTGAAAAAAGACAATCTGCTAAGTTGAAGTCAAGTTTATTTGAAAATATTTTAGGACTTCCCTGGTGGCACAGTGGTAAAGAATCTGCCTGCCAGTGCAGCAGACACAGGTTCGAGCCCTGGTCCGCGAAGATCCCACATGCCGTGGAGCAACTAAGCCCGTGAGCCACAGCTACTTAGCCTATGCTCTAGAGCCCATGAGCCACAACTACTGAAGCCCGCACACCTAGAGCCGGTGCTCCGCAGCAAGAGAAGCCACTGCAATGAGAAGCCCGCGCACCGCAACAAAGAGTAGCCCCCCCACTCGCTGCAACTAGAGAAAACGCACGCGCAGCAACCAGGACCCAACGCAATCAAAAATAAATAAATAAATAAATAATTTTTTAAAAAGAAAATATTTTAAACCCTTTACCAAGCAGTACTAAAATAATACAGGTTTTTGTTTAAACAATTATGAACTTTCAAATTCAAGTTGTCCCACTAAACCTTAACAACAGAAGACTTGAAACCCATTTCATTTCACCCAGTGGACCAACTCAAGATGTCAGGCTCCCAACCCAAAACACAACTGCTTAGCATGTTCATTCCATGTCAACTTATCAGTGAAATCAAGGCTGACTTCAACACTATTACTTCACAGGTTAAAACCTGGAGATATTTTTCTTAACCACAAAGGATATGTGATCATCTTCAAGGAAAGAATGTTATTAAATATTGGACCCCCAAGGTTCATTTTAATGAAGAGGAAATGGGAAATGTTTGAGAGGTACATGTTCAGAAAAATGATGCAATGCAGTTTTGAGGTAGACTCCCTATGTACTGGAGGGGAGTATCCAGATTAACACAGGAAATCAGTGATTAAAGAGCATTCAGGTGTACCTGAAGCTGACTCTGCCAAAAGACATGTAAAAAAAAGAAACTGAAATCTTACCTAACTCGGCAACAGAAGCTGCTATTGTAATGACTGATCTGTTGTACTCTTGATCAGAAAATATGTTGAGCACTGATACCTCAGGATGTTTCTGTCCTATAAAGAAAACAACACATAAATGCAAGAATTTTTTCCTGTGATGAAATCTTAATACTTTATTTCTTCTGATATAATTAAATAGAAATAGTTTAAGAGAAAAATTCTGGGGGGTGACCTCTGAAGTGACACTGACTAATCATGAAATTCGTAGACAGTAACGTCTACTTCTTACAGTGCTTCCTATACAAGCAGATGGCTCAGCTCAGATACGAGGCTTTGGTGTCTATGAGAGAACTTTTCTGGCACTTGCTGCAGAACTTGCCAAAGTTCTCTTAACTCAGTCTAAGACGGTAGCTCTTCTTTCAATCGCCAAATCACATCACTCTAAATTCTGTTCCTTATCAATCTCATCTTCTAGGCCTTGTCAATTTTTCCTTCCAAACCCAGAAATCAAAATCTAACATCTGGAAAAACTAGGATAGGCCAATTAGTGCCTGGAGCAGAGGTTTCTGGGATACATGCACCTGCCTATTAGAAACTGTTCTGACTCCACCATCTCCTTTTCAAAGGCCACCAACAGCCTTCAGATGTTAACGACTTCCAGCCTTCAGCAGCTTGTGACTCACTTGAATGTGTAACCCGAAGGAGAAAGCTGCCATACCCTTGTATGGCAACCACACATAACCCTGTAGTTATTTTTGAAGTTTACAAGCCTGGTTCAGGCTCCTTAAAAGTTCCTCGTATGCCTACAAAAGCAAACTCAGAGTGAAGGACAGAAGTTTTCAGACGGTAATTAAACCTTTCACTATGCCATTATATCTTTGTCGCCCTGTCCCCTGGCAGCTTAACAATTAATCTTTTCAGAGGAGAGGAAAAATAAGTTACAGGCAGCAACTACAGAGCTTACAGCAGCCCCGCACTATTAATTTTAATAACATGAAAAGATAAACTTATGTCACTCACTCATAGCCAAATGAGCATCTACAGAGACCTGCCCTGGTGTAGGTCTAAAATGTATAATTCAGCTTTCTTTCCATAAGACCTTTTAGGTCATTTAAATGTTTTCACATTGCTTAACTGGAAAAAATCTAGGTGATATAGTTTTATTCCACTCACTTAAAAATAAATGCCTTTAAAGTATTTGTACAACAGCAGGTCATTTTCTTAACTAGTGCTGCCTTCCCTGCATTTTTAAAACTACGAAAGATGGGTAGGAACACAATCATACAACCTCTTTTTATGTATTTTTTTCAACATACTTAAGCTTTTAGAAGAAATGATTTGATTTGATTTTTTCATTCTAAATCTTCTTCTGAAAAGCTTTTATTCTCAGTTTCATATGATTCAATTGAATCAAATGCTGAAAGAACGAAACACTCTGTCCTGAAATTTCTTAAGCATGCATACAGAAAAAAAACTACTGCTGGCAGGAGGAGCTGTCAGTAGGAACCTCAGCAGAAGTAACTTGTTTGGTATTTGTAAGGCAGTGTAATAGCTATAATTCCATTTGAGCTGCTGTCACTAATAAGCTGATAAAAACTGTGAGTGGAGACCCAGGCGTCCATCAGTGTGTGGCTTCCACAAATGTCACTGCCCAGTCACTTAATCACAGAATATGTCTCTGCACATTCACCCAATCCCATTAGATGTACTATCTGACAATGCGGGGCCCAAGCTGGCTCTTACTGCCAAGAGAATGCAAAAGCACAGCTGCACACTGACTCCAGAGGAGCTTTCTTATTAGAAATTATCAGGCATTTTCACAGACATCTCCAGCTCCCTCAAAGTTGCAAGACAGTAACTTAAATGTGCTCAGCGTTAGCAACGGGCCGGGGGAAAACACTTCTCTCTCATGAAAAGCAATAACCAAATAAAAAATGGCAATCAGAAATTAAAATCGACTGTCTCAAATGCTTTAGGGCTGGGACCCTAGCGTTCACCTGTTGCCAAAAAGCTGTTGATTTCAAATAACAAAGTTAAGTGATTGTAAGTCTGTAAATACACTATGTTCTGTGTATGTGTGAAAGTAAAAACAAATGTCTAGAACTGTACGTCATCACATGAACATTTTAACAAGGGTTAAAAAAAAAAAGAGAGAGTAGTATGTCTTATAGTAAATACTGGCCCAGGGAGTAAGGAGGCTTGAGTTTCAGTCTTCTGAATTGAATCGCAGAGTAATCATACACACATCACTTAAATGCAACTGCCTAAGAGTCTTTATGCAGGGAAAATGGAGTAGAAATATTAATGCTGCAATGACAGCATGGGCTTTGATGGCAGGAGTGTTTTTGAAGAGTACTTGGTATTTGGTAAGCTTATTTTTTATTTAACCTGCTGAATAAAAGGCATAATATACAATTATGCTCATTCTATTAATGATCATATAAATGGCCCATAAGGGAAACATTAAACCTTTATGTAAATATATCCTCCTCAGGAGCCTGCCAATATCCTGAATAATGTGCATTTCAGACACTCTCTCCAATGTGAAGAAATATGCTGTGGATTGTATGCAGGCGTTTGGAGAAGAGCATATGTGCACATCTGAGTAAGTCGTCTATCTCAGTATCCTGGAGTCCTGCAGAAGCTATAACAGCCCAAGAACAAGGGGGGAAATTCAGGAAGAAAGATGAAGAGTGTTCTATAGACATTGTTAGCAGAGTACAAAAATTACCATATTATCAAAGCACTACATATTCACTTCAATTGCCTGTTGTTCCTACCATTTTTTTCAAGAAGAGCTGCTTTCGCTACGTTCTCAACAATGTATTTTCTTCTGGCTTCTGAAATGTTTAATAAACAGACAGCCAAACGGAGCCCCAGTCTGGAAGAAGACATGGTAATTTTCTTCTAGAATAGGAGAAAAATAAGCCTTCATTTTGGTTTCTACAGTTCATTCATATTTTCGTGTTCATTAAACTTTTTTAAAAAATCACAGCTTTTTGGAAACCAGGCAGTCATAATATGAATACTTCACTATTTCATTCCTCAGTAACACCTAAAGGATAAAATCCTCAGATTGACTCAACCAGGAAACATGTATATGTGGTCATGCACATATGAACATATGAAGATAGTAACAACACTAGAAAATATCCATCAAGTTACTCAGTCTGAATTCTGTCCTGTGAAACTTCTTCATTAAAGTATGTTACTCCTTTTAAGAATTGTCTTCCAGTTTAATCCTGTTTTCAAAGAGCCATGATACTTTTGTTAAATGAGATTACTGGGGAAATGCAGAAAAGAGAAATGAGGCAGATTACTTAATATGCTGATTCTTACAAAAGCTATTCTGACAGAGAGAAAGGGTATCTCTACAGGCCATGCCATGGGCAATATATGAACGAACAAAAGGGGCTCATTTGGGGGCTTTAAATGACAACTATATGACTAAGTTTCTCTTGTACTTTGATCTCCATAGTCCCTATATCAGCTTAAAATCTGGTTTCACAGGACTCTGTACCTTGAACTGAAAGCTGACATGGACTACTCTGATATGTTACTCAATAATCAGCCAAAAATGTGACTGATTTTGTTGAAAATGGAATGATTCCACACAAGCTTTGGTGGTTGCTTTGATTCTCCTTAGTATTCTAGAATGGCATTTTCAACTAGTTATCTTTCTATACCCCGAATGATATTATGAACTAAAGAAATTTCAATATCTCAAAACAAAGAGAAAATAATTCCCCTTTTTAAGATCAGGCCATCATATTTCAGCCTCTTTTAAATATAGATAAAAGTGAATGTGGCCCTCATGAACTCGATCAGCAAATATTTGATGAGGGTCATTTTGTGCCACATAATGTTCTCCGTGTGGGGATACTGCAGGGAATGATGTCCAACTCTTGAGACACACGTGAAGCTCGTAAGTTTAAGCTAACATGCTGTGGTGCCATTAACAGTGTTCTCCATGCATAGCCACTGGCTTCTGTTCACTAGGATTGTTCGTTGGCCTGATCACTTTAACCTAATAGGGGATACAGGGCTTCATGGTTAGTTCAGGTTTTCATATCATGAACATCATCTCATGATTGAAAATTCATAAAAAATACAGTCATTAGGATTTTGTAGACATTAATAACACTGTTGTAATAAAGCAGCTCAGACATCTCTCGTTTTTATGTAAACAAAAAATTGCTTTACACAAGGGGTGTGGGCGTCTTCTGGCTTTCATTTGTTTTCAGTGTGTTTATGTAGCTTAATTGTCTCATCAGGCACTTTCCCAACATAATTATGCTTTTTAACAAATGGTGTTTATGGCAACCCCTAACAGTGCAAAAGAAAGGATTAGTTTCATCCTCTCATTCCACATTTTTATTCCCTGTGGACAGCTAAATCACACAAAGATGGTGTTAGAAAAATCCACCTTCACTGCAAAAGCTGAAACTAGGGGCAATATCAAGCTTTTGGCAAGCAGTCAGGCTTGTTAGTAAAAAGGGGAAGTCTTTCTCTCCCTCCGCCTCTAAGAATGTGACCCCGAGCAAGACCCCAAACACTTTGTGGTTTGAGGGAGTGTGATCCTAGGCCTCCCACCACTTCGATCACCTTTGGGATTACTTCCGGCGAGAGACCTAAAACCTGCCTCCCCCGGAGGAACCGGCTGGGCCCCTGAGGAGCTGAGCAGTTCGCGACGGCTCTGCCACATCACCTGTGTCCTGCGCACGCACCACCGCCGGCACTTTTAGGGCGGCAGAGGCTCGCCGAGGAGGCCGTAGTGCGAGGTCTGGGGCAGACACCGTCGCTGGGACCCCCTGCACGGTCCCGCCCAGGTTCTGGTGTGGAGGGGCCCAGAGCCACGTGAGCCGAAGGGTAACCCGAGGGACTCGCTGAGAGCCCCGGGAGACTCCAGCAGGGGTATCAGCGTCCGCGGGCGGCGGGCTCCGGAGCGAAGGGCGGCCGGCGGCGGTGCTGCCCCGGGCCCGCCTCGAACCTGCGACCACGCCGGCTGCTCCGCGGTTTGGGGGACCCACCTGCTGGCGCGGAGGGCGGCGGGGTAGGACGGCGCCGAGCCGGAGTCGCCGCGCGTGACCGGCGCGCAGCTTCCGTCGCTGGCCCCGCCTCCCGGGCGCTCGGGCGCGCTCCAGCCCCGCCAGCCGCCGGCTCGGCTCTGCAGCTCTCTCCCTGACGCCACCCGACCCCACCGGCCCCGACCGGGTGCCGGCGTCCCCGAGGGCTTAACGTTCTCTCTAGAAGTGCTTTCCCGCCCCACCTGCTTTAACCTGTAACTCTCCACAATTCTCTCGTAAATGAGTGACTTTTTAAAAGGGCATTAGAATCTAATGATGAGGTCATTACCCACTGATCCTACACCAGCAGGGGGCTCTTTTCTCCGGTTTACACACAAACGCATCTTTAATAAATTCCCTTCTGAGAAATACTGCCCGCGAGCGATTGCGAATATGATCTAGACCCACCCCAAGACAAAAGCATATACCCATTTAGTCTAAGTTACAGCGAGAAAGAACTAGGCATTAAGCATTTCCCTTTTTTTAGGCCAGTGAACCTTGAGAATAC
This sequence comes from Mesoplodon bidens, assembly GCF_964165515.1. Lineage (NCBI taxonomy): Eukaryota > Metazoa > Chordata > Mammalia > Artiodactyla > Ziphiidae > Mesoplodon > Mesoplodon bidens. The sequence goes on from NC_138165.1 coordinate 77,833,195, forward strand.
ATTTCTCTTCCAAAAATTCAGGACCTGCTTTTTTTTTTTTTAATGTAACAAGGATTAAATGTCACCATTTTGATCCAATTTCGTTCCTGAAGTGAAATAATCACTAAATAACTACTTTGGCAGAATAAATTAATTTTTAAATCTATTTTTTATTTTCTAATTATACTTTTTAAACACAGATTTGAGGAAATTAACATTTATGTGGACATTTGGTTTCTAGCCTAATGTGGCATAAAAATAAGTAACATAATGAGTGTTAAAAAAAATCAGGTTCATGATGCTTCTCACATCATCATCATTGTACTTAGATGTCACAACAGTATTATGTGCGATTGTGTCAGATCCAGCCTTCTCCATCTCGGAGTGTTGGCAGGTAGGAGGGTTGTTGGCAAGAGGAGGGGTGTTAACCTCAGGATCCTGGATCCATTCCAAGGCTGGTAATTACATTCTGCCAGCCAGAATTCATCCCATAATTTTAATTGGATAAATCCTTTCTGGCCTAAGCTACTGCTATGCCTGTCAAACTGTTGCCACATTTCACCCCAGAGGTGTCTGTGTTTTAGTTGCAAGAATCAGTCCCTTTGAGGTTGGTTTATCAGTTTAAATCCTCAAAATGCTTTGGGACCCTAAGGAATTAAATATATATTTAGGGTTCTTTTTCTATTGACTTTGCCTAGAAATGCATAAAATAGATTTATACTCATGTTAATGCCTAAAAACCAATACCGATCTAATGTCAGTGGATAATTTTGAGAGCTCTTTAACCAGATCAACATCCCCAACTTTCTCTTCTTTCAAGAAATTTTATTGCCTATAGCTTTAACTTCCAATTTCCAAAAAGTTCTGCAGTATCCAAAGTTTCTTTCCATGGAAGACAATGGAAATGAAGCCCCTGTATTTCACCTTTCCAACAATCCTATGATGAGACGACTTGCTAAAACGAAAGACAGAGTAGTAACATTACACCTAGTCTTATCATATCCCTCCAGAGAAAACAGTATGACACCTAGGGGCTTCATGGTTCTAGCTGTAGCACCTGCCAGGACTAAATCTTCCTCCCTGCATCTCCTAATCCTCTTGGTGAGAACCACTCTCTTCCAGGGCTGCTGGGGCATCAAGTAAGATAATGCTTCTGAAAGCATCAACACAGAGGAGTTACTCAGTAAACTTTAGTCCCTTTCTCCACTCTACTCATGTCAAACACAAATGGAGAGGAAGCAGGGCCCCAGGGTTCTTTTGGAAGGGGGGCAGCATCTGCCCCTGCCTGAAGACTGTAAGCATATCTTTTTCTTAAAAGACAAGGAGACAGATACCAGCAAGGCTGATGAGAAGTTTAGCAATGAGATTGGAAGTATTATTTTGATCTCTTCAAGAATGGAAAAGTACCCTTGGTGTTAGTTTAGCTCTATCACATGTAATCCTGCCCATTTCATGCTTTAAAAGATTATGTCACATCTACAATGTAATTATATCAAGCCTCTCATTTTTATTTAACTTAGCATGCTTTGGAGGGATTTTTTCATACTTTTCGGGTGAATGTGTTATTCTGACTCCTCATTTCTCCTGCTAATAAATCCACATTCAGGGCATTAGTCCTTTTGCTCATCATGGATCCTGTCCAGAAACAAATAAGTACTAGAAGAGAGAACAGCTGAAAGTCCCAGTGTCAGTTCCATCAATGACAACTGCTTCCTAACACTCTCATAGCTTCCCTATTAGACAAAGAGGACACTTTCCTGTACTCTTCATTTTCAGTTTTGCAAGCAGGGAGAATGTAGCTCTTGTAAAAGCCTTCCCTGGCCCATCAGAGTCGAGGCGGGTAAAAGGGAGAGACTGTGCTCTAGTGTGGCTCCATAGATCTACTTGAACGCAGAGCCCAGTACTGCTTGAAGAAGCCAGGACTAGGGTGAGCGAGGGAGGCATTCAGCTTGGGCACAAAATATAAGTGGGTGCCAAAAAACTCGGTAATGCAATATTGTAAGAAGTCAAAATTAATACAAAATAAGAAATCAGTGCTAAACAAAATATCAAAATTTTAAGTGAAGCAGGATCCTACCCTGCACTTGCTGACTCACTCACACTCACCTCACCCTGATCCCTGCCCTGCGGTTGTGTTCCCTTTCATGCCAGTCTGTTTCTGATTTGTAGGGTTGAGTGGAAACTGCACCACTCTGCCTCGCCTGCATCCGCTCTTCTGGCCCCCCAAATGGGCAACAAAACCAAAAGTATCAAGGGTAGAAATTTCCAGGCCAGCGGATACATATAATTTACAGTTTGTTCAAGAGTCTCATATATAGGAGACTCGGCCAACTTATCACAAAAGAAGGTAAGCTCTTATTAGAACAAGCAAAAGAATCAACTTTACTAACTTAATCCATTTCACTACCTACATACCTGATGCATTTCAGAATATGGTAATTAGAAAGCTTCCTACTGTGCTGTGGAATTTTGAAATACTGTTTTAAAGAACATTTTAATTAATACAATGAATCTTTTTTCTCTTTTCATATTCTAGCATTTATCTGTGTTCAGGGAAATATGAGTAGAGAATTTCCCTTAGAAAGACAGAAGTGTAGGGAATTCTATGGTGGTCCAGTGGTTAGGACACCAAGCTTCCACTGCAGGGGGCACGGGTTCTATTCCTGTTGGGGGCGGGGGGCGGGGTTAAGACCCCAAGCTGGACAGCACAGCCAAAAAAAAAAAAAAGAAAAAAAAAGACAGAAGTCTAATTCCTTGTGTAATTTTTCTAAGATTACACTTTCACCATATTTTTACACTATGTCAGATTTCATTCTGCCTTCTTCCCTCCTCATGGAACATAAGATTTTGTTTCTTGGGCTTCCCTGGTGGCGCAGTGGTTGAGAGTCCGCCTGCTGATGCAGGGGACACAGGTTCGTGCCCCGGTCCGGGAAGATCCCACATGCCGCGGAGCGGCTGGGCCCGTGAGCCATGGCTACTGAACCTGAGCGTCCAGAGCCTGTGCTCCGCAACGGGAGAGGCCACAACAGTGAGAGGCCCACGTACAGAAAAAATAAATAAATTAAAAAAAAAAGATTTTGTTTCTTCTTCCATATAAATGTGGTCTGATAAGTGAAGAATTAAAAAAGAGTGACTTTAGTTGTCATTCTAGGACAAGTTAAGTGCAGAAGTGGTTTTAATTGCTTCTGAGTAATAAATTATTTGAATCATGTGACATTATGAAATATGTGTTCTATTAGTCATTTTCTAAAATAGCAAATGGGTTTCACTGCTGCCTTATTTAGTTTGGAGTGGAGGAAGCTTTGCTATTTATTTATTTTAAATGAAGAAAAGGAGTTTGATATCCAAAGAAGTTACAGCAACTAACAGAAATAATGCCATTGCCCTTACGTCTTTGCCTTAATTATGGGAAATGGATCTCTAGCCACTTTTGTCTTAATGAAGGGGGAAAAAACAGCAAAATTCCCATAATTAACAAGTTTTCCTCTTAATATTTGGGAAATGTCTTTCCCTTTACACAATATGGACTGGATTCTTCCTCTCTGGTTAGCTGATCTCTTTATTTTTCTTTATCATGAAAAACCAGTAGAGTACAATGTAAGCATAATTATTAGCTTAAATTGGAATCACTGGTTATGCATTCTATTCCTTCACAGCCAGAATATCTCATGTAACTGGCCAAAAAAGTAAGTCTATGATCCATTCACCCCTTAATTCATTCCATTCCTTTTCCGCCTTCCCTGTGGTCATTCCATTGTGCATTCCTTTATTATGGAGGCTAGGTGTTGAATGGAATGAAGTGTCTCCCAGAGCCTCTCTCCAAAGCTGTTTTTTGGTTTTTTTATACCTATTAGTTATATTGCAGATGAAGAGCAATCCCTAAAATAGACTGAGTTTTTGCTGAAAATGTGTCTTAATTTATGGGACTACATTAAGATTATTTCTAAAACTATTATAATTCACAAAATGTATCTTATTTCCAGAAAAATGCTGAGAATGTTTAGAAACGCTCTCCCTTAAGTAACATGAATTTTTGTTGCATTATGAGGTTTAATCAATAAATATTTACTTAAGAATTCCAACCAGGGCTTCCCTGGTGGCGCAGTGGTTAAGAATCTGCCTACCAATGCAGGGGACACGGGTTTGAGCCCTGGGCCAGGAAGATCCCACATGCCATGGAGCAACTAAGCCCGTGCGCCACAACTACTGAGCCTGCACTCTAGAGCCTGCAAGCCACAACTACTGAGCCCACGTGCCACAACTACTGAAGCCTGCGTGCCTAGAGCCCGTGCTCCGCAACAAGAGAAGCCACCACGAGAAGCCCGCGCACTGCAACGAAGAGTAGCCCCCGCTCGCCGCAGCTAGAGAAAAGCCCGTGCACAACGAAGACCCAATGCAGCCAAAAAAATATATATATATATCCAACAGGGGGTGATGACTGCCAACTTTTATTAAGAAAAATGACACATCTTGTGACAGTCCAATAGTGTCCAGTCACGCTCTGTGCACTTGTAGGCACTTCTGTGCTACTGTTGTTTAATGTCCTATGTATGTATATCTAAGTGAATGTCAACCCTTACTGACACCAAGAGGATAATCTCCCGTATGCACAGGAATCAGAGACCCTGAACAGAAGCATCCTGTGATGTCTGCATGCCCTAATTCCCATGCGTCATCCCTTGCTTTGAAAAGGACCCCTTCTGGAGAGAACCAGTTCTCCTGCTCTTGGGCAGATCTCCAAGGTCTGTCTCTGCAGGACATTCAAACTGAAGGCTCGAATTAAGGTTTTCCTGCTGATCTGTTTGTCTTTTACTATATATTTCAGTGTTTGAATGGATTTAACTTTTAAAAATTGTCTTTTCACTACATTTAAATAGAAAATGTCTAATTTCATAGGAAGAAGTAGAAAAGTTAAATTTTTTGGTTCTGTTGTTTTTAATGTTTTCTTTATCCTACCTTGTGCCTCTCAGTTATTACTGACAGCTTTTACTTGAAGTTCTATGTTTTTGAAAAAGATTTGAAAATAAAAATTCATAGAACCTCAGGTCAGAAGGGACCTTAGAAATCATCTGGCACCTCCTTGTAATGTTTATTCAAACAATATTGGATCTGGAGCAAATAGGCAGTAGAGGTGGAAGCAGAGTTTATGATGAAGTGGGGTTAGGGGTGGGCACTGGGGGTGTCCCTGCAGTCCTACACTTTGCCCCCATTACTGCTTCTTCCAAGGCTCCTCTCTGAATGCTAAGGTGCCTTTGAAAACCACTGACTATTTCAACTACTTTTGTGGGGCTTGAAACCCTTTTTGTAACATTAGACAAAGTTCTCATCTTTTGAAGATTAACCTTCTATCTTGAATCGAGTCCATGAGGCTGTCTGAAAACACAAGCACTGTGGAAAATCCACACTACCTTTTTTTTTAATTTATGTATTTTATTTATTTATTTTTGGCAGCATTGGGTCTTCATTGCTGTGCGCGGGCTTTCTCTAGTTGAGGCGAGCGGGGGCTACTCTTCGTTGCGGTGCGCGGGCTTCTCACTGCGGTGGCTTCTCTTGTTGCGGAGCACGGGCTCTAGGCACGTGGGCTCAGTAGTTGTGGCACGTGGGCTCAGTAGTTGTGGCACGTGGGCTCAGTAGTTGTGGCTCCCGGGCTCTAGAGCTCAGGCTCAGTAGCTGTGGTGCACGGGCTTAATTGCTCCTCGACATGTGGGATCTTCCCAGACCAGGGCTCGAACCTGTGTCCCCTGCATTGGCAGGCGGACTCTTAACCACTGCACCACCAAGGAAGTCCCACACTGCTTTTTAAATTATTGGATTGGTTTTAATAGTAATTTCTGTGGAGGAAAATAAACGAATGGATATTCAAATCTGAAATGATCCATCAAGCGTTTTAATTAATACTTGCGGAAATGTGGTACAGAAACCAGAAGGATAAAGATTTGGGGGAAGGAGAAAAAAAGGATTCAAGAAGATGCAATCAAATAGAGTAGACAGTTATAGTCAGACAACAGGCAAGGATAAAAGCGGCTTGGTTACTGTATCATTAACCAGTTCAGAAGACTGTAATACAGCCCTGCCCTTCTCAGGGCCTCTGTCACTTTTGACATCAGTATTTTCATTTCTATATTTGGGGCAAAAGGATGGCAGTGTTCCTTATAGGAGATTTTTGTATTTTATTTAGATATGGGGCCCATTTTTCTTTTTTGCACCCCCCAACCAAATTTTTTTCTTTTATTTCATGTTATGCCATTTGATCAATGGGCTTAAATTCTGAATGACAACAGAACTGGTCTGTAGCAGCAGTCTCAGCTACCCATATTTTAAAGCTGAATTTATATTACAAGTGTTAAAATATTAAATGAAAAATATGTAATGAAAATACATTTTGTAAATCAAAATCAAATATCCACTTGATTGCTACTAATTTACTCCAGTAAAATTCAAACAATTGTTCATCTTTGAGTTTTCTTCATTTATCAATGTAAGACATAAAAGACCCCAATGTTTTTTATGGCAACATGATGGACCTAGAGATTATCATACTAATTGAAGTAAGTCAGACAGAGAAAGACAGATATCATATGATATCATTATATGTGGAACCTAAAAAAAATGGTACAAATGAACTCATTTACAGAACAGAAACAGACTCACAGACATAGAAAACAAACTTATGGTTACCAAAGGGAAAAGGTGGGGGGAGGGATAAATTAGGAATTTGGGAGGAACATATACACACTACTATATATAAAATAGATAAACAACAAGGACCTACTGTATAGCACAGGGAACTATACTCAACATTTTGTAATAACCTATATGGGAAAAGAATCTGAAAAAGAATATACATATATATTCTTTTGTATATATTTTAAACATGTATAAAAAAACTGAATCACTTAGCTGTACACCTGAAACTAACAAAACATTGTAAATCAACTATACTTCAATGAAAAAACTAAATTTAAAAAAAGACCACAATACATTTTTGAAGTAATTATTCAAATTATAAAACATATGTTAAACTACTCCAATCTAATTAGATTATCTAAAACTTACTGATACAAGCACAAATAATAGAGAAGGTTGTGTGTGGAAAAGATATTTTAAAAATTTATCCTGGGTCAACCTAAACTAGTTACTGATGTAGGAATAAACCAATCAGAAGACTGTATATTCTGTAAGATAGTTTGATCTTCTCAAGTATGTCCAGCCTTAAAATAAACACCAAATATATTAATAGGAATATAGTATATTTTGTTCATTATAATGAAAGTAAATATCTGTGATAATACAAATTTTGTGTATGAAAAAAGATACTTTCTTCATAGATACTGTGATTTTTATTGATGGTTATAATATAAATCAAAGAATATACAGTATTTAATATTTCTAATGGGTTGGCTTTATAATTATAAAACATAGTTTTAAAACTAAAAGGAAATCTGAAATATATCTCATCAAACACTCTAAGGGTGTGAAACTAAAAAGTTTAAGTGATTGCCACATGTCTAATATCACTCTTCTGTTTTAAAAAATCAATGCCTGGAAGGTGGAATCCAAGGCCCTTCTCAGTGGGGCCCCATCTGCTTTTTCTCCTTTCCTTTTCCTAACCCTCCTCCTCAGTCTAATCTCATACTGCAACAGTATACTGCTCACCCAACACAATTTAAATGACTATGTGTCTCTGGCTTTGCTTGTGCTTTGCTCAAACTTTTATTCTATGACCACCCTCCACCCACCTAATAAACAATCTCCACCTCTATGACGCCTTCCTGAATTCTGTCTTCTTCTCCAAAATTCATCATGCTCTTCTGTGTTCTCAGAACATCTTACCACTGAAACACTAACTATTGTTAGTTCATAAGTGTCTCTTTTCCCTGTTAGACTGAACAGGAATAAAGTAGTTCTTGTCTTTTTAATCCCTAGAGTTTAGTCCAGTCTTGAATCATAGACACTTTATAAAAATTTGTAGAAGAGATGAACTAATGGACTGATGGGTAGATAGGTATACACATAAGTGAATAAATGCATGAACTAATTAATGAATGAACAGACAAACCAACAAAGGAGTGAACAGATAGGTCAAGTTTTTTGATCTTAGCACTACTGATATTTAGCGGAGGATAATTCTTTTTTGTGGAGGCTGTCATGTGCATCGTAAGATATTTAGCAGCATCCCTGGCATCTCACCACTCGATGCCAGTAGCAGCAACCTCCCCCACCCCCACAAATTGTGACCATCAAAAATGCCTCCATCCATTGCCAAATGTCCCCAGCGGTAAAACTGCCCTTGGTTAGGAACAGCAGGAAGCAGCAATTCAGGTGGAGGGCAGAGATTAGAACTCTGGTCTCTGTTTCAGTCCGGTACTTTTCATACTAAGACTTAGTGAGATCCAGGTTCAATTCTCAGTCTTCTCACAATATATTCTTAAAACTTGAGATCAATAACAGAGTTGATGGAAGTATAACTTATGGAATAAATCATTAGGAAACAACATTAGGAGTAAAGGTATGCCTTCCTTATATCAACGAATCTGGTTTACATTACTTTTTTAAAAATAGCATTTATCTATACTGGATGTTATTAAATGCTACTCATTTGGTCCTGCCTAAAAATTGCACCTAGAAGGCATATGGTTTTTAAAATTTTTCTAAATGCCACTTTATAGCACCATCTTGTGGATTTTAGAGGAATTCACTGATTTCAGTTTAAAATGTCTAGCTATTTCTCCAAAAAGGAGGAAAAGAGAATAGAGAAACTATAAAAAAAATTAGGACATTCTTTGCTTATTGAAATGTTCTACCAAACTCTGAATTAGAGACTTAGTGTAAGTTTGACTTTGACTTTGGTATTTGGGCAAAATTTCTATTTGGCTTCAACTACAGCCTGCCCTTTGGCTTTTGGAAAGTCAGATAGCTACATACCTACGTCCTCATCATCATATCTGCATCTGTACAGTCAGCAAAGGAGGGCGTAATGGCAACAAGGAAGGATATTCTAATGCACTGGTTAATATTTGAATATTCACTTTGAATGCACAGCTATAACTTGGAATTAAAAGTTCCTTGTGTGCTGGAAGTATTGGAAGAGCAAAGTGTTGCAAAATTAAGGAAGATTGTGAAAGCTGATGATCTTATATAGAAAAAAAGAACTTTTAAGTTTTTAAATTGAGAAATATGGAAATAGATTGATAATACAAATATTTGTTTCTGTACCATGATATCAAACTTTTAAATTTGTTTACCGAGATTTTTTTATTGTAAAAGGGTAATTGCAATTATATTTCACATTTCTTCTTATATCCAAGAAGTTTACTCTATGATGATATCTAGCTTCAGCCTCTGAAAATTGTTGAGATAATACTAAGCCATTTGGCCTAAATATGTATTTATATGTTTCTATTCTAAATCTAAAAGGAGAGTAAAATTGAAAGATGATGATGCAAAACACAATAGACTTGAAGTTTCTTCCTCTTTTTCAAACATCTGAATTTTTCCTTTCTGACTTGAAAGAATATTCAAGCATAAACTGTCAAGATCATCAAATTCTCAGGGCAGTGCTGGGAACCTACATGGGATTACTGATATGGAAAAAGCACTTCTACTAGCAGATGTAATTAAAATCTAATTTTATAGACAAAATGTTTAATTGGTTATAATTCTTATTTGTTTTTCCCATCCCAATATACAATCTCCTTCTCTTCTCCATGAGATAAACTTAGCATAGCCATACACTAAAAGATTTTGTTCCTTGATCATATCCTTTATTCATCTCTTCAAATGGAAGAATTGCCAGTGGGGCTCAGTCCAGGGCAATTGGATATCCAAGCTCCTTTCTTCCTAAGATAAGTTACTATTACTTTGGGAAATGGGAGAAGGCAAGGGTGTTAAAAAGAGAAGAAATCTTCCTGCAGGAAACTTCACATAATTGTTTTGACCCCAAAGTAATTATTTATGGTACAGGACAGTAGACGACTTTGCCTGCCTATGTTGCTTAAAATAGAGCCCCAGCAGGTGGATTAGGAAGTGAAATCTAACAACCAGAATGATAATAATTGCACTGGCATTTAGCTCTCTTTTTTTTTTTTTGCGGTACGCGGGCCTCTCACTGTTGTGGCCTCTCCCATTGTGGAGCGCAGGCTCCGGATGCGCAGGCTCAGCGGCCATGGCTCACGGGCCCAACCACTCCGTGGCATGTGGGATCTTCCCGGCCCGGGGCACGAACCCGTGTTCCCTGCATCAGCAGGCGGACTCTCAACCACTGCGCCACCAGGGGAGCCCCATTTAGCTCTCTTTAACCCACATTATCTCTGTAAGAAGGCAGTCAATGCTATGAATAACACATTTCTGGCTTTGAGTAGATACTGAGATTAGTCAATATTGCGTAGTAGAACAAACTGCAGACCAGAAATCAAGAAGCCGTATTTTTATTCCAGCCTGCCACCAAGTGTGTAACATTGGAAAAATGACTCAGGCTCTCTGCACCTCAGTTTCCATATCTGTAAAATGAGGGAGCTGGACGAGGTATTCTGTAATGTCATTTCCAGCTTAATAGGTTAAGATTCTATGAATTGTCCTATTGGGTAGGACCTCCATATTCTCTTTTTGGGAGTGGTACCAAGGGATGATTTGAATAGTGTTGCCCTGCATAGTTTAGGGATCTAACAAGACCATCTCTAACTTCTCTTCCTAGTTATCAAAGGTAGATAGAAGATGTTAAGTTTTTAAACTTAATACAATTTATTTTCCATATATAACACATCTCTGCAGAAAGAGTTCATTTTACTTGTAAATATTTTCTTCAAATTTCAGAGGATAGCGCCTACTTCTAACTATTCAAAAATCTAGGTTTCAATTTTCTGAACCTTTCTATAAATCATATATCTTTAAACAATCTTTTCCTGAAGAAGGCCTGCAGAATATATATTCCTTGAGATGCTAAGTTTTCCACAAACAAAATAAGTTTGGATCTCACCACATGGTATATTGTTTTCTTGAGTATTAACAATGGCCATTATAATTTTAATCATTATGAAATCCACTTTTACCTTTATTTTTTGACTGTTTTTGTTTTTGTTTAGTTTATTTTGGTTTGGTTAATCTGGCAGAACTTTTTGGGGGTGGTGGGGGGAGCTATCATTTTGGGAAATGGCTTTATCTTTCTAAACCTATTTCAGCCTGATCTGACACAGAAGCCATTCCTGGAGATGTGATGCTTCTGGATAGGTTTTCCAGCTCCTTTGTTTTTATGGTATTTAATTATTTCTTCCTAGAAAAAATAAGAACCTCTGAACTTTCTCTTTAACATGAGGATGACCATTTAGCGGATACATGAACTACCTTATTCCAAAATTTAGGTACGCTCAAAGATTCAGATATCTCCTGTTTTCGTACTGAAACTATCATTGTAGGTAATTCAAAGGTAAACTAAGAACATTTGAGACAAATTTGGTGGGTTCCTTTGTGATACCTGTTCAAACATGGCTTTGGTAATGAAAGTCCATGTTCAATATTCACCGGAATAAAAAGTACTTGAGTGTGAGAATTTTTAAAAAATATACATACACACACAGAGAAAAGAGTTATATATTTACAAGAAATGAGAAGATCAGTTAAGGATTTGGAACCTGCTGCAATAAGATAAGAAAGGGATAACATTTCTACTTAATGCTAATCTCTTACTTTACACTAAAGCCTCACCTACTGAAATATATACTAACTTCATAAAACCAGAATTCTGACCTGTCTTATGTTGAACGTTAGGCAACAGTTGTAGCAAAGGTGATGAGTCGGTTAATCTCAAACTTAGGCATGGTTTTAAATTTAACCTATAGATACATGATAATAAGTAGTGTTGAGGCAACCAACATTATTTATTGGCATTGTACATGATGTTATATTATCAAATATTCTAATTAAAATAATCAGTCAAAATATTTTTGGTAAATGAATTTCATACCATTTCTATATCTTTATTAATGCCATAATATGGGCCCATATATTTTAGTATTTTATGGCATTTACTGATGACAACGTTGTTTCTATTTAATATTTAAAGAAAAGATTTTCATGTTTTTCTCTTACAGTTATCTTATACACATTCATGTTATTTTTATCTTATTTAAAAATTAAGCACATTTAAATTACTAATCTACTTATAATTTTAAATGAGAAATGCTTTTTAAAAAAGCAACAGGAATTAGAGTGCCCAAAATATTGAAAACATAATCCCTTTAAAAATATCCACCATCCCTCTCCTCTTTCTCTAATTCAAACTAGTTAGTTTCCTTTGAAGATGTCTTTTGCCAACGTTTCTGCAAACTATTTTTGTTTGAAAATTTCAGGGTGGAATAGTTTTTCAGATGAAGAAAACTGTATTTGCAATTACAGCTTATAAAGTAAAGAAAACCATAAACTCCCTTTGGCATCAATTTGACTCAAGGTCAAAATTAGATTTCCTCTTCCTATAATATTTGAATTATAAACCTATCTTCTTGTAAGTAGATTTGAGGGATCAGCTGGAAAATGAATACTAGAGTTAAGGTACTGTTTGAAGGGAACAGCTCACTTAATTTTGACCTTGTTCTGTTACAGTAATGATTTTTCAGTTTTAGTACTGATGCCGTTGTATATTTTCTTAATTCAATAACAAGACTGGCTTTTAAAATTTCAGATTAATACTATTAAAGACTGGAGTCATTTCTTTTCATGTCACACTGGATGGTGATAGCGTTGGTAACAGTTGCAAAGAAAGGTGTTGGGGTCTACTGTGTAACAGAATTATTTATTAAGTGCTATGAGAAAATGAAAAGGTACTTGTGGAGAGATAATTCCTGCCCCAAGGACTCTGTAACATATAGCTGGGTTTTTTTTAAACTTTTATGCCAAACATTTTCAAATCAATCTTAGTGAAAATATCCTTTGAGCAGGAAAAAAATCATCTCATTTCCTCTCATCATCTCTTATCTGAATGCATCACATCACTTATGATGGTGCCTAAAGATAAATTGAGAATTCAAACTCATTTAACTTAATTACTTAATATATATTAGACTGTTTATTTATGAAGTCACAAATCACTGACCTGAAAAAAAAACCCTGAAGAGGCAGGGGTATACATGTGTCACTTGTTAAGGAATTAGATTTTAAGATAAATGGAAAATCACTAAAGGGTTTGCTATGGTCTGAATGTTTGTGTCCCCTCAAAATTCATATGTTGAAAACATAATGCCCAAGCTAATGGTATTAGGAGGTGGGGTCTTTCAGATGTGATCAGGTCATGAGGGTGGAGGCCTCATGCATAGGATTCGTGCCTTTATAAAAGGATACAGAGAGGAATCTTCAGTCTGCAACCTGGAAGAGGAACCTTCACTAGAACGCAAACACAAAGGCACTCTGATGTCAGACTTCCAGCTTCCAGAGCTGTGAGAAATAAAAATCTGTTCTTTATAAACTACCCACTCTATGGCATTTTGTTATAGCAGCCTCAGTGGCCTAAGTCTGAGTCCAGCACCTGATGACAGGCCCCACCTAAGTCTTTTCTGCAGATGGCCAACAGCAGGTGGGTTACCAAGGTTACCTTGGTTATTTGGTTACCTTCCCAATAATCTCCTTGACTTCCTCAGCCCTTGTCCAAGTAAGTGCAAAGATGTGCTGAGGATGACTTGGGCTTTGTGTAAAATAAGTCTGTGCATAGCTCCTTAGCTTTTCCCCAAGATTATTAAAAACCTGATATTAGTGATATGGTGATATGACATGATATTATTTCCATCATAATTGTTGCATCTAGTGCTAAAAGTAATTTTTTGTCATGAAGACAAATCTTTAAAAAATTTTTCTTTATCTACATATTACAAGAAGGGTTTCTAAGATGAAACTATATCCACCTATCAGGCAGTATAAATGTTTATTATGTCAAACTCTTAAGTGGAAGGATGTGTGGTTGTTTATTTTTATAGAAAAATTCAAACACTAAAGTAGAGAAGAGTAAAATGGATCCCATGCACCTAGCTTCAACAATTATCAACATGTAGCCAATTTTATTTCATCTATACCACATCTATTTTTCCTGTTCCCTCCACCCTAACCCTCAAAGTATGATTTTAAAGGAAAGCCCAGCTATCATATTTCATCCATAATTTTTTACTTAATCGGCTGTGCCGTGAGGCTTGCAAGATCTTAGTTCCCTGACCAGGGATGAAACCTGTGCCCCCTGTAATGGAAGCGCGGAGTCTTAACCACTAGACTGCCAGGGAATTCCCTCATCCATAATTTTAAGAGGAGGTTTTTGATGTCAATAGATCACTGGTCTTCCCATGACTTACATCTGCTTTGGAAAAGTCAGTTTACCCAAGGGGCCATTTTCCCTCAAGACTCCCTGATCCCAGTCATGGTTCTCTTCTCTCAAATATCTTCAGTACGTCTACTTCCTATACCACTCACCTCACTGATCAGTGGGATTATCTTCAGTTTACCCATGACTATTAATGTTAATTTGGCAACTTGATTTAAAAGGTGTGCAAAGGAATCACTACTTATTCAACCATTCATATACTCCTTTGTTCACTCAACAAATATTTGTTGTTCTAGACACCAGAGGTACAGTGTTGAGCAAATTAGACAAAGAACCTGCTCTCCGAAATTATTTTCTAGAGTTTTGACAAAGAGGCAAAGACCAGTCAGAAAGCTACGTCTTTGGGCATTGATGCTCCTGGTTCCACTTTATTTTCCCTCTGAGAAACTCTTTACACCCTCACAAAGGACCCACGCTTCTTACACAATGGTTAACAAGTTTTACATGTGTCAAATGCCACACCCCCCCCCCCAATTCCCACTCGCTGCCCTGCAGATTGCTCCAGGAAGGTTTGGAAGAAAATGTAAATGGCCATATTTTCCTCTCAAAATAAAGTATTAATAGAAAAAAAGTAACCTGTGTCCAAAACTCATGGTTTTGAGAATAAAATTTCTAAATAATTACATGACAGCATTCAGAAAATATGTATGTCTCTACATAAAAGTAGTGTATAATTTAGTAACTATAATGTATTATTTTAAAATGAGTGATTATGCAAAATTAGTTCCCTTATATATCAATCTCTAATTTAAAACTGGTGTTTAAAGCTATAAAAGTTATCATTGCTTTTTGCAACATTGAATACTATCTAATTTGAATCCCTTTAGAAAGCCATCTGTAGTATTTTGAGTTTTGGCTGTTCCAAAATTGACTTTCTCTCTTGACAGGTACTTGATAGAGAAAAACTCAATATTTAAGCACACAATATGTCTGTCATGAAAAAAAATAAAATAATAAACAGTCACATAAAAGTTTTCTCCCTTTTTTAATTTAAATTAAGCTGGTTTTAGCTGTTTATTTTTATTTCCTCAATCAAAAAAATTAAATTGTAATATGCTATAGTATAAGGTACTTTCTGATGTTGCTTCTTTGGAGATTGAGAATAGAAATGGCTTCTAATTTTAAAGATTGAAAAGATTTAATAACTGGATGGATTACATTTTTAAATTCCCATTAATTTATTTTCAAATGAGGAAAACCCACAACTTTGAGGAACTGATTATTATGGGGTAAAAAGCCTTGATTTGTAATTGTACCCAAATATGAAAGCCTACATTTTGTAAGCATAAAGATTACATTCTCTTCAAAAGATTTGCAGATTCTCATAGGCACATAACTTAGAGAATGAGAGGATTGTAATTTGAAAAATTACAGATTTCATTGTTTTTTTGATGTGTGAAACCTATAAACAAATATCAAGAGATTGTATTGCAAGACTGAAAAATCCCTTGTTTAATTTTATAAGGGACAGTGCCCTGTGTGGCTTACAACCCTGACTTAAAAGAAAAATGCAGAGTAATGCAAAAGACACTCTAATCACTGCATCTAATTACAAAGAAGAATAACTCAGTAAAAAATGTAAGTATCCTTGGGCAGGCGTGTGGTCTGGTGGTCAGAGCATGGGATTTCAAGTCAGTAGTCTAAATTTCTATTTTAAACACCACTTCTAAATTTCTCCATGACTTTGGGCATGACATTAACTTTATTTTTAAATACGAAATTGAGATTTGTGCTTGATAATTACAAAGTAGATTTTAATCCTCTGTTAGAGGTATAAATCTAATACTACGGAAAAATTAACAGACAGGTGTTTTCTTGACTTCAAGAAATACATACCCATGTGCTATTTCAAAGTTAGTTCAGGGCATTATTTAACAATCAACTCACTGATAATGGGGACTAATTTTGATAGCTTTCCTCCAAATTGCTCCTTTGCTTTTGAGGAAATGGTAGTCCTCAGTAGAGCCAACACTGCTCTTTTTAAACTAATTATTGTCACTCTAAGAACTTGTACTCTATAGTGATGAGCCTGCTTTGTATTTTGTTTATGTGCAGTGTTTTTTAAGTGTTCCTCCAAGTGTAATAAGTACAGACAAATTACTGTGTAAGTTTTCTTTAAACTACTGCTAGATTTCTAGGGATAAATGTAGGTAAGTGATGCAAATTCTAACACACCTCTATAAACCAATTACCACAGTAATTTTCATTGGGAATAATTATTAACATTTGAATGGAATGTGACCTGACTTACAGGACCGTTCTATTTCTTTGTTTTTTTAAAGAGTTTGAGTACTCTGTGGATTTTTTTTTTTGAGTATAATAATATTCTTGTATGCTTTTTAGTCCTTAGTTTAAAGATTATGCTTAATCGTTGGGAAAATCCACCCAGTCTAATTTGCTAATAGCCAGTATACAAATTAGAAACAAAGAGCCCAATCAGGAATATTGTGGAATATTAATACAGCAGGAAGGGAGGTTACAAAACATGGCCAAAATTTCAACCCCAACAAGAATCTTCAGCGCCTGATCTATTGCACAGTTTCCAGGCAAAGTGATCTTTAAAAACAACAATTTATCAAGATAATGCCCCGTGAAAGGAAATGGAGACCATTATAAGGCAAAGTAAAACAGCTTAAGGACAGATCTTGTTTTATGTTTCTCTGATTAGAAATGCAGTATAAGAATGCCTTACTAAAGTACCTAAAGCACAATTAAATGGTCCGAATTTCAAGTGAGAAATCATGGAGTTAAAGGATCAAATCCCAACAGGGTCAGTTTGGTCTCCTAGTATTATATGGGAGGAAACTTAGACTTGAGCTTTCCTTAAATTTGTCCTCTAGGGGAGATCTCAGAATGGAGTCGTTGTGTGGTGGTTTGCAGTAGCTCTAATAGCTTCAGGGAGTGCCTGTAGTTTCCCAGTTGAATTTATATTAAATAAAAAAGGGAGAAATCCAACTTCTTAAGTTCATGAAATTAAAGTTATATATATATTTTATTAAAAAACCTGAACATTGGGCTTCCCTGGTGGCGCAGTGGTTGAGAGTCCGCCTGCCGATGCAGGGGACACGGGTTCGTGCCCCGGTCTAGGAAGATCCCACATGCCGCGGAGTGGTTGGGCCCGTGAGCCATGGCCGCTGGGCCTGAGCGTCCGGAGCCTGTGCTCCGCAACGGGAGAGGCCACAACAGTGAGAGGTCCGCGTATCACAAAAAAAAAAAAAAACCTGAACATTTAGGAAAATATTGTATTAGTAGTATCTACTCAAAATACAGACATTTAGTCCTGTATTAAGTCCACTATTCTCAATTTCCTGCTTTGGTTGTTCAATGCATCTTACATTCAGAAACAATAGCAAGAAAGAGAAGAATTCCTTGAAATTTGTTACCTTAGTTATAAAACACTAAATTTTCCCTTTTTAAATCAAACTCAGAGTCTTCATGTTCTCTATGGATTCCCAAATCAACCCCACTTTATCTCCCCATCCCCTAAAGATACAGTGGAAATAAATTTAAAACAACAACATTTCCTATACATGTGATGCTGTCCCTCTGAGAAGGGAAAAGAGAAAAAAACAAAATTTAAACCATGGGGTAAAATTCTACTATAACAGAATTAGATATAATGGGTCAATTTCTAGTATAGTGAATGCATGACTTTGACCTTCATTCTTCAGAAGACATTTTTCTAAGTATCAATTATAATTATAAACTGTAATTCCTTGACCAATTTAGTTGACACTTGAACTTTCTCCAAGAGTTCATATTTCCTCTCATTAGCCCATTTTATCCAGTATTTCAACGTAATTTTTGCATTCCAATCCTAAATCTGCTAGAGTATTTTATACGGATATAGAACATTTGGCTTGGTGCAATAGAGCCAGAAACCTGGTTGGAAACTTTGGAAAAAGAGAGAGTCCCTCTGCTGCCCAATGTATAACTCATCCTATAAAACTCAAGTTTTATTTTTGACATAGCAAAGCTGTCTCTAAAAGGTTACCATGGAATCAGAAATAATTATTTTAACAATAGATTTATGTCATTTTCATCTTGAGTTTATTTTATTTTATTTTATTTTATTTTTGAAGTTGGGTTTTTTTAGAAGGTGTTGGGGGTAGGAGTTTATTAATTAATTAATTTATTTTTGCTGTGTTGAGTCTTCGTTTCTGTGCGAGGGCTTTCTCTAGTTGTGGCAAGCGGGGGCCACTCTTCATCGCGGTGCGCGGGCCTCTCACTATCACGGCCTTTCCTATTGCGGAGCACAGGCTCCAGACGCGCAGGCTCAGTAGTTGTGGCTCACGGGCTAGTTGCTCCGCAGCATGTGGGATCCTCCCAGACCAGGGCTCGAACCCGTGTCCCCTGCACTAGCAGGCAGATTCTCAACCACTGTGCCACCAGGGAAGCCCTTGAGTTTATTTTAAATTGAAGTGTGCTACAAACAATTCTTATGCTGGATTGCTATTTACAAAACACTTTTAATAACTGTAACTGAGAACCTATAAAAATGGCAACATGTATTAATTGCCATTAAAATACTACATTCTTATTGTTGGTTTAGGCTTTTGAAATGATACCAAATACAGCTTTATTAACTTTCACAATCATTATTATTTATCATGATAAAATCATTAACATTTTTATGATAGAATTTTATAACACAAGTAATTACCATTTAGGATTAGGTTCAACTGTGAGAGACAGAAACCCAAAATTACCAGGTTTAAATAAGAGAAAATTCTCTGTCTCATATAAAATCCAGAAAGCAGTTTCAGGGCTGGTATTATGGATGCACATTCAGACTCAGGCTCTTCTTACCATCCTCAATATTCACTTTCCAAGTGATCCAAGGTGATTGCTCTACCTCCAGTTATTGCCTTTAGAGTCCAGGTAGCAGGAAACCAAAAGGGGGCATGCTCCACCCAGAACATTTCATTGTAATTTTTATGACTAGTATGTGATCACGATTCTATAATGTGGTTAGCATGTTCATAATTTTCAATTCTTTCATCATTATGTTTGATTATACAATTTCTATGTTAATAGATAATTTTCAGGAGAAGGTAAACTAATGGCTCTCACACCAAAGCAATCTCGAGAAAGAAGAACAAAGCTGGAGGCATCATGTGTCCTGATTTCAAACTATATTGCAAAGCTATAGTAATCAAAACAGTATGGTATTGCCATAAAAACAGACACCTAGATCAGTGGAACAGAATAACAAGCCCACAAATAAACCCATGCATATATGGTCAATTAATTTATGATGAAGGAGCCAAGAATATATAAATGGGGAAATAATGGTCTTTTCAATAAACAGTGTTGGGAAAACTGGACAGTCACATGCAAAATAATGAAACTGGACCAGTATCTTACACCATACACAAAACCAACTCAAAACGGATTAAAGACTCGAACATAAGACCTGAACCATAAAGCTCCTAGAAGAAAACATAAGCAATAAGTTCCTTGACATCAATCTTGATGATATTTTTTTTGAATTTGACACCAAAAGCAAAGGCAGCAAAAGCAAAAATAAATAAGTGGGAGTACATCAAACTAAAAAGCTTCTGCACAGCAAAGGAAACCATCAACAAAATGAAAAGGCAACCTACTGAGTAAGAGAAAATATTTGCAAACCTTATATCTGATAAGGGGTCAATATCCAAAATATATAAAGAACTCACACAACTTAATAGCAAATAAACAAACCCATTTAAAAAGTGTATCTGAATAGATATTTTTCCAAAGAAGATATACAGATGTCCAACTGGCACATGAAAAGGTGCTTAACATTACTAATCATCAGGGAAATGTAAATGAAAACCACAATGAGGTATCACCACATACTTGTTAAAATGACTATTATCAAAAAGACAAGAAATAGCAAGTGTTGGCAAGGATGAGGAGAAAAGGGAACCCTTGTGCACTGTTGGTGGGAACGTAAATTAGTGCCATTATGGAAAACAGTATAGAGGTGCCTCAGAAAACTAAAATTAGAACTATCATATGATCCAGTAATTCCACTTCTGGGTATTTATCTGAAGCAAATGAAAATACTAACTCAAAAAGATATATGCATCTCATATTCATTGCAGCATTATTTACAACAGCTAAGATATATGGAAGCAATCTAAGTGCTCATCGATAGATAAATGCATAAAAAATGTGATATATGTAATATTCTATTCTCTCTCTCTCTATATATATATATATACATGAATATTATTCAACCATAAAAAAGCAAGTCTGCCATTTGCAACAACATGGATGAACCTTGAGGGCATTATGCTAAGTGAAATAAGTCAGACAGAGAAAGACAAATATTTCACTTATATGTGGAATGTAAAACAAAAAGTCAAACTCATAGATACAGAGAACAGATTGGTGGTTGCCAGAGGTGGGGGGTTGCAGATGAAATGGGTGAAAGTGGTCAAAAGATACAAACTTCCAGTTATAAAATAAATAAGTCCTGGGGATGTAATATATAGCATGGTGACTATAGTTAAGAATACTGTAATGTATATTTGAAAGCTGCTAAAAGAGTAGATCTTATAAGTTTTCATCACAAGAAAAAACATTTGTAACTGTGTGGTGATGGATGTTAACTAATCTTATTGTGGTGACCATTTTGCAATATATACAAATATTAAATCATTACATTGAATACCTAAAACTAATATGTTATATGTCAATTATGTCTCAATAAAAAAGGCACATTTGAATGAGTTTAATCAATTTGTGTATTTTATAGTTTGCAGTATACTGTGAGATTAATATAATCCCATATATATAGTAACATTTATTATATCTAATAGCTATTTATGCTAAATTTAAAACATGTGTCATGTCATAGTTCCTAAAATCCAGGGTAATGAAGTCAGATGTGGACTCTTCTAGACTGCCTCTTCCAGTTACCAGCTAAGTAGCCTTGGGCAGTTTCCAAACTCAAATCTCAGTTTCTCTGCTATAAAGTGGATATAAGAAAACCTATCTTAAAGGGGTTTTATAGGAGTAAATCAACGAACAGCATGTGTATTTAAAATTATAGCACAATACCAGACACACAGTATGTGCACAGAAAGGATTAGTTCCCTCACTATCTGAGGGAGCAGAGCTAGAGTAGTGTTTTTGTTGTTGTTCTTGTTGTTTCACTTTACCTTGCCTAAGAAGGGACTCGGGAATTGTCAAGTGGAGATTCCTGGGCCCCTTTCTCATGAATCTGTGAATCCTCAGTTTGGAGCAGAAAATCACCAAAGATGCAGGCGGTCCTTGGATCCACTTTTGAAAAAAAGAAAGAAAAAAAAAAAAGGTTCAGGCAACAACGGCACCAGGTGGTGGTAGATGTGGGGAGAGCTGTTCTCTGATCCAGTTGGCCTTTCTAACAGATTTTTTTTCATTTATTTTTTTTTATTTTTGGCTGTGTTGGGTCTTCGTTGCTGCGTGGGCTTTTCTCTAGTCGCAGAGGGCTACTCTTGGTTGCGGTGTGCAGGCTTCTCATTGTGGTTACTTCTCTCGTTGCGGAGCACGGGCTCTAGGCACGTGGGCTTCAGTAGTGGTGGCTCGCGGGCTCTAGAGCGCAGGCTCAGTAGTTGTGGTGCACGGACTTCGTTGCTCAGCGGCACGTGGGATCTTCCTGGACCAGAGCCCGAACCCATGTCCCGTGCATTGGCAGGTGGATTCTTAACCAGTGAGCCACCAGGGAAGCCCCTCTAACAGTTTTAACATATGGTTTAAGGCAAGATATTTTCCTTTTTCTCCTTCCTTTAGCCATCTGTAAAATGTGGATAATAACTACTTCCTTATAAAATAATAAATGAGAATCTAGAGATCAAATCTATTGGTTTTGTCCCAGGTAAACTTTTGTAAATAGTGACCAAGAAAAAGGAGAATTAAAGTTTAAAAAGGAATAAAACCAAGAGAAAATGTGTTTGGTAAAAGGCATAAAATTATGTTTGGAATGAGGCAGGAGATGAACAAATAAACGGAAAAGGGACTGGAGACAAGGAACAGAAATAAGGGGCAGATCAGCAACTAAATACTAAGTCTCGTATGTTTATTTTGGGAATTGGGGAATGAATAGTTACTCTCAGAAAAGGCAATGAGTTAAAAGGAAAAGTGGCAAAAGGTACAGGGAGAAAAGGAATAAATACACAGGAGAGGAAAACTGAAGGTCAAATGCAAGAAGAGGAAGGCAGAGTGGTTCTGGAATTTGTACCTTGCCTAATTGTTCCCTTAAGATCCACGAGAAAAGAGAATTCTGCAGAAGGAAAAGAACTAAGCAGAATTTCTGAAGGGAAGAGCACAGAACCCAAAACCTAAAGGCCAATTTGTAGTTGAGAGATTTTTCTTTTAAGCCAGCAAATACCCACACAAGGATTTCATTGAAGGAAATTTGATTATGAAGTCACTAGGGATGATTTAAGGATTTTTCATTGACTCAGATGCCAGGATGAAAGACTGACTTTCAGGAATAGACCAATTTAAAACAAACTTTAAAACGTATTTGCGAGGGAAGGAAATCTTCTGGCTATTAATGCTGTTAAACTAGGATATGGAGTTTTTAAATGAACATTACTTATAGTAAACTGATGGGAAGGGATCACATAAGTGGTAAAAAAATTCTGAAAAAATTGAATGTGGAAAAAAAATTATAAAAGCGTAATACTACTCTTTGTTGCAGTGCGCGGGCTTCTCATGGCGGTGGCTTCTCTTGTTGAGGAGCACAGGCTCTAGGCGTGTGGGCTTCAGAAGTTGTGGCTCGCGGGCTCTAGAGTACAGGCTCAGTAATGTGGCGCACGGGCTTAGTTGCTCCACGGCATGTGGGATCTTCCCGGACCAGGGCTTGAACCCATGCCCCCTACACTGGCAGGCGGATTCTTAACCACTGTGCCACCAGGGAAGTCCCACCTCTCTTTCATAGCCAAGTTTCCAAAAAACTTATTCTAAACTATTCTACAGCTCTAATTCACTCTTCAACCCACTGTAACCTGGCTTTGACCCCCACTACTTACACTAAAATTTCTCTTGCAAAGGTAACAAAGGCCCAGGCCCCAACTTTGATTCCTTTTGACAGTTTTCAGCACTGGTCTTAATTTATTGCTCAGCAACTTTCTACACTGTAAACTAAACCCTCCTGAAAGATACCCCCTTCCTCCCATGTCTTAAGGTACTCCAACCTATCTGATCATTCATTCATCCTCAAGTTCCATCACTGAATTCTCTTCCTGTGAACAATTCTTCTAAGTTCTTCAGAGTTCTGATCTTGGCTCCCTACTTATTCAAGTTTCCTTGGGCCATATCTTATATGCTTCTGCATGTTTAAATCCTAATTAGGATCCTAACTCGTTTCTCTTTTGAGTTCCAGATCAATACATTCAACTCAAGTTAAACTTCACAAGAGGCTGGGATAAGAATAATGGGAGGATAACAATCTACCCTAATAGAAAAGTCGGGGAAGACTTGTTTGGAGAGGCGTAAATTGAGATCTGAAAAAATTAAGAACTAGCCCCCCCAAAAAAGGAAAAAGAGCAGAAGAAAGAATGAATCAGCAGAAAATGGCAAAAGTCCTGAAGGTGCGAAGAGTCGGGTTAATCTAGGAAATCAAAGACCAGTATGGCCGGAATACCATGGGTAAAAGGGACAGAGAAGTGAGTTTCCTAATACTGAACCTCAGGGTTAGCCTGTTCACCCAGCACAGTGCAGCACCGGGCCAGGGCAAACCTCTTCCCATCTTTGTACAGGGCAGAATACAGGGGGATGTGTACTCTTCATAGGCAGGCTTATTAAGAAAAATAACAAGAAGGGGAAAAAGGGAGGAGTTGAGCTGAGCATGCCCAATATATTCTTCCCCAATTTTCCAATCAGACAAGTTTCTCTACCTCTCCAGGCAGAATGAACAAAAAGGCAAGAACAGGTATTACCAAAGGAGTCATCATAATAATCACCCATAGACTTAGACAAAAAGGAAGGTAGAGAGGAAAGGGGGTTGATTGACAATGAAAATGGATGTCAGAGAACTGGGTGTCTCAATTAATCAACAAATTGTGCCTGTGGATGTTCTACAGAAAAAGACCTGAAAGAATAAAAGGATAATTGTCAAAAAGTCAGATATCTGCAGCCAAGATTTCAGAGGACTTTGAAATTTTGGTTCTGACAAACTCAGGAAATGGGTATGGGAGTATGGCTATGATGGAATGGAGGAAAAGGGGCTGGAGGTGAGAAGATCAAGGGTCTGAGAAAGTGGATGTAGAATTACATGCAGAGTTACCCACATGAAAAAGTTCTAAAGATGACATAGCAGAATAAGGGGAAGAGAAAATCTGTGAACCAAAAGCTAAAGTCTTCAATAGATGAGATGGGAAGAACATTAAATATTGGTGATGATAGGGATAGAAGGGGAATGAGTTCTGAAGAAAGAGAAGAAGGGAGTGAAATGGTTTGAAGGAAGTTATGGGATGCAAAGCCATCTATTCTACCTCTTATCCCTGAGGTACTTTGGGTGTGAGAGTAAAAAACAGCTTCCACAAGGGAGGACCGCAAGAGTGGCAAAGACATCAGAGCTGAGGCAGCTTTCAGTTAACTTAAGGACCCATTCAGATGAGGCTGTAGGGCAGTTTGCTGATCACCGAGTAAGACATTCTGGGGGCATTTTTGGAGATCACAGCGAAAGGATTTAGGAGTTAAGGAAGGGGTAAGCAGGACATCATTCACCTCATACACTGTGTACTATGTGCATACAATGCAATGTGAAGAGTACTCTGAGTTTTACAACATGAGGGCCCTGGAGGTAGTAATTAGAGCATTATGAGGATGGACATTTGGGAGAAAGTTGGCCCAAATAGAGGTAAACAGATAAACAGAGATGTGAGACATACTAGAACTATTTCTTAAAGTTCCTTAAAGGAAGGTGGGACTTTGATTCTAACTTTAAGTAAGGTATCAATATCTTAGTTTGATAATGCAGCTTTGGGTCAAATGTTCACAATGGCTTTCCCAAGGAATATTATTGGGTTGGCCAAAAGGTTCGTTTGGTTTTTTCCATAAGATGGCCCTAGTAGCACTTAGTTGTCTTTAACTTCATTCAAAACAATTTTGTTAGTATCGTGACAGCTGTCATATCAGAGTGCATTTAAAAAAAGACTCATCAAGGGGCTTCCCTGGTGGCGCAGTGGCTGGGAGTCCGCCTGCCGATGCAGGGAACACGGGTTCGTGCCCCGGTCTGGGAAGATCCCACATGACGCGGAGCGGCTGGGCCCGTGAGCCATGGCCGCTGAGCCTGCGCGTCCGGAGCCTGTGCTCCGCAACGGGAGAGGCCACAACAGTGAGAGGCCCACATACCGAAAAAAAAAAAAAAAAAAAAAAAAGACTCATCAAAACTGGTGAATTTTTGTGTAGCCATTTTAATATTGAAGACGGAAGAAAAAAAGCAACATTTTCGGCATATTATGCTTTATTATTTCAAGAAAGGTAAAAACACAACTGAAACGCAGAAGAAGATTTGTACAGTGTATGGAGAAGGTGCTGTGACTGATAGAACATGTTAAAAGTGGTTTGTGAAGTTTCATGCTGGAGATTTCTCACTGGACAATACTCCATGGTCGGGTAGACTAGTTGACGTTGACAGCGATGAAATAGAGACATTAATTGAGAACAATCAACGTTATACCACCCGGGAGATAGTCGACATACCCAAAACATCCAAATCAAGCATTGAAAATCATTTGCACCAGCTTGGTTATGTTCATCACTTTGATGTTTGGGTTCCACATAAGCAAAAAAACCTTGACCATATTTCTGCATGCGATTCTCTACTGAAACGTAATGAAAACATTTCGTTTTTTAAACAAATTGTGACAGGCAATGAAAAGTGGATACGGGACAATAATGTGGGGTGGAAGAGATCACTGGGCAAGGGAAATGAACCACCACCAACCACACCAAAGGCCAGTCTTCATCCAAAGAAGGTGGAATTGGAAGGGAGTCCTCTATTATGAGCTCCTTCCGGAAAGCCAAATGATTAATTTCAACAAGTACTGCTCCCAATTACACCAAGTGAAATCAGCACTCGACCAAAAGCATCAAGAATTGGTCAACAGAAAATGCATAATCTTCCATCAGGATAATGCAAGACCACATGTTTTTTGATGACCAGGCAAAAACTGTTATAGCTTGGCTGGGAAGTTCTGATTCACCTGCCATATTCACCAGACATTGCACCTTCAGATATCCATTTATTTCAGGATTTACAAAATTCTCTTAATAGAAAAAATTTCAATTCCCTGGAAGACTGTAAAAGGCATCTGGGACAGCTCTTTGCTCAAAAAGATAAAAAGTTTTGGGAAGATGGAATTATGAAGTTGCCTGCAAAATGGCAGAAGGTACTGGAACAAAAGGGTGAATATGGTGTTCAATAAAGTCCTTGGTGAAAATGAAAAACGTGTCCTTTATTTTTACTTAAAAACCAAAGGCACTTTTTGGCCAACTCAATAAATCCTGAGACTCTTACTTTCGAAATATTTCTCTAGTTAATTCTCTCTTTCCTCTCCCCCTCGTCACTGCCTCAGTTGAGGATCTCTTTTTCTTTTCTCTGGACTTTTGTAGAAACCAATATCATTACTAGCCTTGCCCACAACTTCTGAGTCCTTTATTATCCCACTATGTCAGTTTACAGGGCACTTTCTATCCAGGCCATGCTTTCTCACCCCTGTGTGCCTTTGTACTTGCTTTCTTCTTCTGCATTGTCCTTTCTCTCCTCATTTATCAGCTAACTACAAATCTTATTCATATTTCAAGACCCATTTTGAGTACCATTCTTTAATGCCTTTCCTGACCATCCCCACTTTGATCTCTCAAACTTACTATTTCTCATTTGTGACTCTGCTTCTTTGTAGAACTGATTTATATTTGTCCCCTAAGTTATGCTATAAATTCCTTGGACCAAGACTTATAAATGTTTCTATTAATAGTGCTTCATATGTAGTAAGTTCCCACTAAGAGTTAGTTGAATGGATGATGAAATGCATCAAATAGTCCATCCATCTGATGTATTTTTCACCAAAGGGTATCTCAATATTTTTCCTTTTCCCTGTCTCATAAACCTCAAAGGCAAATGGTCCCCCCAATTCCCTCTCATGTTCAGTCACAAAGCCCTTACTCTCAGCTCTTTTATGCATCTAAGGGACTTTATCAGTTCCTTCATTTCATTATTTATCTCCTTACTCTCTCCTTTTCAACCAGATTTTTCTCTCTTCCACCAAGTATATCCAGATTTTAATTATTCATCCACAATATTACCACCTTGACTCTGCTACTCCTTTGTAGATACTTTGTTGTTTCTGCCAGACCTTCCCACCAATGTGAGTTCCAAAAGTCTCTCTTAATTTTTCTACTTGTCCACCAGGTAAACTGTCAGACTGCACATATACAGGCACGCACAAAAACAAAAATAAGAAATAAAACCCTAGCTCATACAACTCAATAACAAAAAAACAAACAACCCAATAAAAAAAAATGGTCAGAAGACCTAAACAGACATTTCTCAAAGAAAACATACAGATGGCCAATAGGCATATGAAAAGATGTTCAACATTGCTAATTATTAGAGAAATATAAATCAAAACTGCACTGAGGTATCACCTCACACCAGTCAGAATGGCCATCAACAAAAAGTATACAACTAATAAATGCTGGAGAGGGTGTGGAGAAAAGGGAACCCTTCTACACTAGTGGTAGGACTGTAAATTGGTGCAGCCACTAAGAAAAACAGTATGGAGGTTCCTTAAAAAACTAAAAATAGAGTTGCCATATGATTCAGCAATTCCAATCCTGGGCATATATTCAGAGAAAACTATAATTTGAAAAGATACATGCATCCCAATGTTCATAGCAGCACTATTTACAATAGCCAAGACATGGAAGCAATCTAAATGTCCATCGACAGATTAATGGATAAAGAAGACGTGGTATATATATATATATATATATATATATATATATATATATATATATACAATGGAATATTATTCAGCCATGAAAAAGAATGAAATTATGCCATTTGCAGCAACATGGATAGACTTAGAGATTATCATACTAAGTGAAGTGAGTCGGAGAGAGAAAGACAAATATCATATGATATCTATTACATGTGTAATCTAAAACAATGATACAAATGAACTTATTTACAAAACAGAAATAGACTCACAGACATAGAAAACAAACTTATTGTTACCAAAGGGGATGAGGGGGGGAGATAAGTTAGGAGTTTGGGATTAACATATACACACTACTATATATAAAACAGATAAACAACAAGGACCTACTGTACAGCACAGGGAACTATATTCAATATCTTGTAATAAACTATAATGGAGGGCTTCCCTGGTGGCGCAGTGGTTGAGAGTCCGCCTGCCGATGTAGGGGACACAAGTTCGTGCCCCGGTCCGGGAAGATCCCACATGCCACACAGCGGCTGGGCCCGGGAGCCATGGCCGCTGAGCCGACGTGTCCGGAGCCTGTGCTCCACAATGGGAGAGGCCACAACAGTGAGAGGCCCTCCTACCACACACACACACAAAAAAAAACTATAATGGAAACGAATCTGAAAAAGAATATACATATATATATATATATAAATAAAGCTGAATCACTTTGCTGTACACCAGAAGTTAACACAACATTGTAAATCAACTTATACGTCAATAAATAAATAAATAAAATGCTTAGGGAAAAAAGGAAATATTTTCCTAATATTCTATAATTTGCTGCACAAAGGCCAAGCCAAATTTTAGAAATTACTACTTGTTTTGGCCCACATAACATTTTAGATAAAGGTCACCTTTGTTCTCAGCCTGTGACTTGTAGGCAGTGTCTTTGTTCCTCTAGTCATATACATAAAGTCCAGAAGGATAGAGATAATTCATAATTTTTGAATGATAGACAATTGAGAACTTGATGAAGGTATATGTACCCTCGCCCCAGAAAAATGCACATCGTCATTTTTTTTGCTTAGTTTCAGAGGTTCACAGGTCCTCTGAACCCCAACCATGGACCCAGTTTTTAAATCCCAGCTTGAAATAGCAGTTATTACAGATGGTTTAAAGGTTTCCTTCTCATTCACCTTTATTTTATAATTTTTGTAAAATGACAGTGGATTGTGTAAAATATGTTTTCTATAAAATCAACGCATGCTATATGATACTTAAAAGGTCTTGCAAAATAAATTCATTTTGTGATAAACTTGTCGAAGACTGACAGACTTTGAATTAAAAATGGTTGTCATATAAGGCACTCAGTCAGTTTCCTCATCTGTAAAATGGAGTAATTAATATTAATTAGTCATCATGTTGTATAGATTAATACTTGCAAAATTCTAATAATCGTGATTTATCTATGCTCCCTCTGAGTAGTCTCTGTTATTTAGGTTGTAGCTTTCTTCCCTCTTGATTGAAGCAGATATAATGCCACAGCTGTTTCTTCAGCTATTCTATTTTCCGTGAAGGAACACCTGTTTAGAATGTACCTAAGGAGTTATTTCTTTGTTTTTTGATAATTAAAGCACTGCTATGGTGATGGCTGACATCTGGATTCACTTTTAAAGACTTCACTGTGTTTTTCTGGCCCCTGGGAGATTCATGAACTATAATGCATTAGATGGAAATGTGTTGATGGGCTTCATTTTGCAACAGCAATTTTACTCTTGCTTTGTTACTTCCCCACTGCAATGAGTGAGAGCTGCCACTGTTACTGCTGCTAAGAGATTAAGGGAACTGAGTTGAGCTCCAGAAATTTAATATGCCATATAATGCCTGATTTATTTTGATTCTGGCTTTGACTTGAATTGATAAACTCACTTGGGACTGCTTTGCAGAATCAATATCCAGGGATTAAATTTTCTTTATAAACTGGTTCTGAAATAATTTCTTTGGGGGGACATGAAAGTCTAAGTTCTCTTAATTATTTCCAAGAGCTATAGAGAAAAAACTTTCACAAAAGTATTCTAATATTATACATAATTTCCTCAAAAGCTATATTCTTCAATCTCCACTCAGTTATAGCTCACTAAACTTTTCTAGGATTCACTTTATAGAATTATGTACTTTTGTTTAAGGTGATTATAAACTATATACATTACTGCCTCTACCTTGACATTCTTCTTAGCCTGCTACTCAAAGCTAACAATACCAATGATGAAATGTGTATCAGTCATGGCTCACAGTTGCAAGTAACATAAGCTAATTCTGACTGAATGAGCAGAAAGAAGTTTAAAAGGAAGTGGGAGATCTCAGAAAACTGTTGGGAGGCTGGAGGAACAGGGATGGAACTAAACTTCCAGGAATAATGCTTACAATTACCCGTAGAACTGCCCCAATGAGGAAGTCAGAGTCTTACTTCTGCCCCAACAGACACTAAAAGCAAGTGCTGCCACTCCCACTCCCACCAAGGCCACTTCTACCCTACGAATTTAACGTTGCAAGCACTGCACCCCCAGATGTCAGATGCCTTTATCAGCAAATTGGTTTCCAATCAGAATCTTTGCTTCCTCAAAGCTACTAACTTCCAGATCAAAGTCTGTGCAGGTGTGCTGAATGTTGAAGGTTAGGTCACGTGTCTGTGCCCTCGCTATGAGAGTCTGGAAATTTCGTTTTCAGAGCTTACCTTGGGGAAATAGCCCTTACATTAAGATCAGAAATTCCCTAAACATAGCAAATATATTCAAAACGTCCTGGGCAGCCAGAAAATATGAAAATGTTTACTACAGGAGAGAACTAGTATTTGTTGAGAATATATGCTAAGGGCCAGGTACTTTAAATACATTATTTAATCCACAACAAAATCGATATTTTAATCTTAGTTTTTTAATTGAAGTATAGTTGATTTACAATGCTGTGCCAATCTCTGTTGTGCAGCAAAGTGACTCAGTTATACACATACAGACATTCTTTTTTATATTCCCTTCCATTATGGTTTATCCCAGGATATTCAATATAGTTCCCTGTGCTATACCTGAGGACCTTGTTGTTTATCCATTCTAAATGTAAATAGTTTGCATCTACCAACCCCAAACTCCCAGTCCTTCCTTTCCCCACCCCTCCCCCCTCAAGTCTGTTCTCTATGTCTATGAGTCTGTTTCTGTTTTGTAGACAGGTTCATTTGTGCCATATTTTAGAGTCCACATATAAGTGTTATCATATGATATTTACCTTTCTGTGTCTGACTTCACTTAGTATGATATAACCCTATTTTAACGATGGGAAAACTGAGGCTCAGAGAACTTGTTACTAGCCCAGATCATTTTGTTGGTAAAATGGAGAATATAGATTCATGTCCAGGCTTCTTTCCTTCAGAATTCTCTCCTGTCTCACAATGTATCTCTGATTTTCATTTCCCAACCTCTAATTCATACATAAGCAGCAGTGTACTAAGTGGGGCAGAGGGGAAAGAGAAAACATCAGCTCCAGGAGCAGGCAATATGGGATGCATTAGCTGCAAGAAAATTTAAAGACAATAATAAAACAGACTAAAAATAGGTCTATTTTTTATTATCTTTATCATTATGTGACAGCAATTTTAAAGAATGTCAGCAATAAAATATTCCTTCTTGCTGAGGTGGACTGTTCCCCACTCCTTGGTACATCAGTATATGTAAGAAGTCCTCAACTGAATTTTCAAGTTTTTTAAAGAGAAGGATGTTTAGACCTTGTCATTGAAGTGCCATAAACAGTTTTACGTTCCTAGAATAGACCATAAAAGGGACATTTAACACATGACATGTCTAAGTACCTATCTTTTAACATTATTTCTAAGAAAGTAAGTTCTAATTTTCCATTTAGGAGTATATCTCTCCCAAGTTTGGCAGTGTGAGTGGGGGCTCTTTTATCTTCTAGTAGCATCAGAGGCTCTGATAATAAGGCAAAACCTCCTTGGAGAGTTCCTTTGGCAGTAGACGTTCTCTTGGCAAGGGGGCTGTTGGTGATGAGGAGGGAGATGGATCCTAGTAATTTATACAGTAGACTAGGAAGGAGTATCTCTTTAAATTAGCAGGACAAAGATACTGTCTAGATGAATCCCCAGGTGTAGAGAACTTGAGATCTGAAAGAATTACTGTA
The DNA here is from genome assembly GCF_964165515.1 of Mesoplodon bidens. Taxonomy (NCBI): domain Eukaryota; kingdom Metazoa; phylum Chordata; class Mammalia; order Artiodactyla; family Ziphiidae; genus Mesoplodon; species Mesoplodon bidens. The sequence continues at coordinate 77,865,625 of NC_138165.1, forward strand.
CCCCATCACCAAGTCTTAGAAATTCTATCTCCTAAACATCTCTCAAATAAGTTCTCTTTTCTCCTTGGCCTACTCAGATCCTAATACTATACAACCTGGACTACTGTAACATTCTGCTAGCTGGTCTTCCTTCTGGTCATTAGTCTCAGCCAATTCCAATTTATTATCCACATAACTGTCAGCATGATCCATCTAAGCATGAGTGAGATCATGACATCACCTTGCTTGAAACCTTATAATGACTTTCATGTCCTTCAGGAGAAGAATGCTAACTCTTTTGCAAGACTCAGAAATTTCTTTAAGACATAGCCCTTCTCAGCTTCTTTGGCTTCATCCTTTGCCATTCTTTAACACTATGGTATAGCTAATCTGAACTACTTGCACTCCAAATGTGTTCTGATCTCTTAGGTCATTCTGCTATGGCATATGTTGTTAATTCAGGAGCCTAACTCTTATTTGTTGTCCTCTGATAAGTATTCTCTCCTTCCCAAACTCAAACTGTATTAAGTACTCCAAACTCTATACTCTGTCCCACAGTATCAGAGGTTTACTTTCATATTAAGACTTAAATTACAGAAAAGTAACTGCATTCTGGTCTGGCTTCTACTATTCTATAACCTTTTTTTAAGGCAGTGGCTATGTCTTTGATCTTTGCCACTCCAGCATTTAGTGCAGTTTCTGGTAGATATTATACAGTCAGTAAATTGTTTTTAATGAATGCCAGGTTCTACATAGTATACAAGCTGTTGAGGAGGTGACAGTCTAGTAGTTAAATTCACATAACTAAAACACAAGACATAAGATGTGTCACAGGTGAGGTTTAAATGAAATGCTTTGGTTATTTTAAGGAGAAAGCTCTCAATTCCAGTTTTAGGGTGAAGTTGGGGTACAAAATGGGGAAGGGTCAAGGGAGAAGAGGCATTTGAGATGAACTTTGACAGAAGGAATTTTAATACTTGGAGATGCAGCAAGTATAGGAATAGGTTAGGTGATATACTGATACAGTAAAGCGAGGGTGTAATACAAAATCATAGAGTAGTCCCACTGAGCAAGTAAGAGAGTACAGGAAAAAAAGCTGGAGGAGTAGTTTAGGATTTAAATGCTGGCTAAGTACTCAGTATTTAATTTAGAAAGCAACTATACTATAATTAAAGGCAGTAAACAGCAGAAGAGAGACTATTAGAGCAACTGTAATAGTCCCAGTAAGGAGTAACCAGGTCATCTTTGACAGGTAATACAGTATAGACAGGCAGACAGACCTGGATCACTTATAAGTGGTATGATTTTCAACATGTTACTTAAACTCGCAAATCCCAAGTTTCTTCGTTTATTTCAAAAGACTGCTGTGGTTAAATGTATGTAAAGAGATTAGCACAGTGCTTGGCATGTACCAAGTGCTTGAATTAATCAGTGATATTTCAGCAGCAACTGATAAAAATTCAACTCAAATCAGCATGAGCAAATAAGGGAAATTATTAAAGGGCTATTGACAAGCTCAGTGGAACAGAATAAAGAGCCCAGAAATAGAACCACACAAATATAGTCAAATAATCTTTGACAAAGGATCAAAGGCAATACAATGGAGCAAAGATAGTCTTTTCAACAAATGGTGCTGGAACAACTGTACATCATATGCAAAAAAATAAATTTACACACAGATCTTACACCGTACACAAAAATTAACTCAAAATGTATCATAGTCATAAATGTAAAATGCAAAACAATAAAATTCCTAGAAGATAGCATACGAGAAAGGCTAGGTGACCTTGGGTTTGGCAATGACTTTTTAGATACAATACCCAAAGCACAATCCATGAAAGAAAAAAATTGATAAGTTGGACTTCATTAAAATTTAAAACTTCTGCTTTGTGAAAGACACTGTTAAGAGAATAAAAGACAATCTGTAGGCTGGGAGAAAAATCTTTGCAAAATACATATTTGGTAAAGGACTTGTATCCAAAATGTATATAGAACTCTTAAAACTCAGCAATAAGAAAAAAAAAATTTTTTTAAATGGGCCAGGGACTTCCCTGGTGGTCCAGTGGTAAAGAATCCACCTTACAACGCAGGGGATGTGGGTTCAATCCTTAGTGGGGGACCTAAGATCCCACATGCCGTGGGGCAACTAAGCCCATGTGCCACAACTACTGAGCTCGTGCCCCTCAACTAGAGAGAAGCCTGCGCGCCACGACGAAAGATCTGCATGCCGTAACTAAGACCCAACAAAGCCAAAAAAAAAATAAACTAAATAAATAAGAATGGGCCAAATATCTAAGCAGACACCTCACCAAAAAAGATATACAGATAGCAAGTAAGTATATGGAGAGACACTCAACATCATATGTCATCAGAGAATTATAAAATGAAACAATGAGATACCACTACACATCTATTAGAATGGCTGAAAGCCAAAACACTGACAATAGCAAATGCTGGTGAGAATGTAGAGCAAAAGGAATTCTCACTCACTGCTAGTGGGAATGCAAAAATGGTACAGCCACTTTGGAAGACAGTTGGCAGTTTCTTGAAAAACTAAACATACTCTTAACAGATGATCCATCAACCCTACACTCCTTGGTATTTACCCAAATGACTTGAAAACTTATGTCCATAAAAAAACCTCCACACAAGTATTTATAGTAGCTTTATTCATAATTGCCAAAACTTGGAAGCAACCAAGATGTCCTTCAGTAGGTGAATGGATAAAGAAACTGTGGTATAACAACACAATGGATTATTCAGCAATAAAAAGAAATGAGCTATTATGCCACAAAAAGACATGGAGGAAGCTTAAATGCTTATTGCTAAGTGAAAGAAGTCAATCTGAAAAGCCTACATGCTATATGATTTCAACTACATGACATTCTTGAAAGGGCAAAACTGTGGAGACAATAAAAAGATCAGAGATTTCCAAGGATTCTAGGGGAGGGAGGAAAGGAGGGATAAAATAGCTGGAGCACAGGAGATATTTAGAGTAGTGAAACTATTCAGTTTGGTACCTTAATGGTGGATACATGGCATTATGTATTTGACAAAAATCCATAAAATGTAAAAGACAAAAATTGAACCCTAATATAAACTATAGATGTAAGTAATCAACATTATTGGCTCATCAATTGTAACAAATGTACCACAGTAATGGAAGATGTTAGTAATAGGGAAACTAGGGTTGGGGGGAGGAGGAATAGAGGAACTCTCTGCACTATCTTCCCCTCAGTTTTTTTGTAAACGTAAAACTTCTCTAAAAATAAGTTATAAATTTAAAAATTCACTAAGCAGTACATATAAAATTCATGCACTTTAATAAAATATGAAAAAGTTGTTCTTAAAAAAAAAAAAAAAAAAGGCTAGTGAGGTAACTCCCAGAAACAAAGGCAGCCCAGGGCCTCAGGGACTAAAACTAGGATTTGATTCTCTTTGTTTTCTTTTGTTTTCATTCTCTGGTAAGTAAGAAGTCTTTCTTCACATATCAGGAATAATGACATTCCCTTTCCCTTGCAAAAAAAAAGGCCTAGATTGATATCTGAGCCTGGTGGCAGTGTGGGGAATCCGGGATACTAAGTCAATTAGGAAATTATATTGAAGCCTTGAAAAATGGTGACCTATGTTATGTGATAGCAAACAACTGGCAAAACTGTTGCCTGCAGTAAGATGAAAAATGAGCCTAATGAAATTTTTAAAAATTGAACTTATATCCAAATGACTATAGATTCATGTGCAGTTATAGAAATAATACAGAGACATCCCATGTACCAATTGCTCAGGTTTGCCTAAAGGTAACGTCTTGTACATCTATAGTAATTTTCTTTGCTCTGAAGTCAGTTTTACCTGATACCCTTTACTGTTTTATTTTGTTTAATGTTTGCATATTATTTTTTTTCTGCCCTTTTAGTTTTTACTTGATACATCATTATATTTGAAGTTAGTTGCTTATAGACAACATAGAGTTGGGATGTGCTTTTTAATCACTTCTGCCAATCTCTGCCTTTTAATTAGTATACTCAGACCAATTACATTTAATAGAATTATTTATATGTTTAGGTTTAAGTCTGCCTTTTTTTTTTTTTTTTTTGCGGTACGCGGGCCTCTCACTGCTGTGGCCTCTCCCGCTGCGGAGCACAGGCTCCGGACGCGCAGGCCCAGCGGCCATGGCTCACGGGCCCAGACACTCCGCGGCATGCGGGATCATCCTAGACCGGGGCACGAACCCGTGTTCCCTGCATCGGCAGGCGGACCCTCAACCACTGCGCCACCAGGGAAGCCCTTGACTGCCATTTTAAATTTTGGTTTGTTTGTTCTGTTCCCCAGCACCACCTCTCCCCCAAGCTGCCTCCTTTTTCCTGCCTTCCTATAGGTTATTTGAGCATTTTGAGAATTCCATTCTGATTTATCTATAGTGTTTTTTAAGTGTACCTCTTTGTATAGATTCTTTTTTTTTTTTCTTGCGGTACGCGGGCCTCTCACTGTTGTGGCCTCTCCCGTTGTGGAGCACAGGCTCTGGATGCGCAGGCCCAGCGGCCATGGCTCACGGGCCTAGCCGCTCTGCGGCACATGGGATCCTCCTGGACCGGGACACGAACCCGTGTCACCTGCATCGGCAGGCGGACTCTCAACCACTGTGCCACCAGGGAAGCCCTGTATAGATTCTTAATCAGTTGGATCTAAGTATTATTTTATATATCCATCACTTATCACAGTTTACTGGTGTCATCATTTTACCAGTTTGGGTATAGATACCATACCTCTTTGCCCTTCCCCTTTATAGTATAATTGTCTTAAATATTTCCTCTATACATTTATATATGTATGTAGAAGAAAAATTATAGCATCAGACAGTGTTGTAATTTTTTGCTTCAACTGTCAAACATAATTTAAAAGAAACTCAAGAGGAAAAGCAAGGCCTGCTGTATTTACCCATATTTTTGCTCACCATGTTCTTTCTTTCTTCCTGATATTCCAAGGTTCTATCTTTTATTGTTTCCTTCCTGTTTAGAGAATTTCGTTCAGTTATTCTTTTAGGATAAGTCTGCTGGTTAAAAATACTCTTAGTTTTCTTTCTTCTGAAAATGTCTTCATTTCCCCTACACTTCTGAAGGATATTTTCACTAGGTATAGGATTCTGGATTGACAGTTCCTTTTTTGTCGGCACTTAAAAAATACTGTGTTACTTCCTCCTGGGCTCCATGTTTCTGATGAGAAATTTGCTGTCATTTGGATTATTTTCCCCCTATAGGAAAGGTGTCAGTTTTCTCTGGATGCTTCCAAGGTTTTTTCTTTGTCTTTAGTTTAACTATGATGGGTATTGGCATAGATTATTTTAGATTTATCCTGTTTGGGATTCACTCAGAATCTTAAATCCATAGGTTATGTCTCTTGCTAAATCTGAGTACTTTCCAGCCATTATTTAATACTTTTTCAATCTTACTCTTTTTCTCCTCCAAAAGTCTAACGACATGAACGTTAGGTGTTCTGTGATGGTCTCACAAGCTCCTAGCATTCTGGGTTTTTTTTTTTCCAGTCTGTTTTCTGTTGTTCAGACTGGGTAACTTCTATTACTCTATCTTCAGATTCACTTATTCTTTCCTCTCTTCCCTACATTCTCCTTTTGAGTCCATCCATTATGTCTTTCTTTTTTTAATATCTTCTATTTTATTGTTGAAACTTTCAATTTCTTTCTTGAGGCTATTTGTTTCAAGTGTGTTTGTAATTGCTTGTTGCAACATGTTTTTTATTGCTGCTTTAAAATCTTCGTCAGATTATTCTAACATCTCTGACATCTAACTTTTGGTATATGTTGGTTGTCATTTTTCAATCAGTTTGAGACTTACCTCATTCTTGTTAAAATAAGTGGTTTTCAAATGAAAACTGGAATTTTTTATATTATGTTTTATGATTCTATATCTTATTTAAAACTTTGGTTCTAACTCACTTTCTCTGATACCACTCCAGCTGAGAAGGGTTGTTACCTTATTACGACTAGGTGGAGGTAGAAGTCCAGATTCCCCACTTGGCCTGTTTTGACACTGGATGGGAGGGAACAGTTCCTCATTACTACTGGATGTAAGTGTTCTGGCTCCCCTCATGGTCTATAATGACACTGTGGTAGAGGAGATCTCATTATTGCTGGGCGATGGTGAAAGTCCTGACTCTCCAGTCCAGTGTAGTATCCACTGCACTGTGGGGGGGTGCAGGGGGGGAATGGAAATAAAAGACCAGGCTCTCTACTTGGCCTTCTCTGACACTATCCTGGCAGGGTTGTTGGGGTACCTCATTATAATAAGTTGAGGTTCCTCACTCAGCCTTTGCTTGTTGGGTGTAGCCAAAGTCTTTTTCTGTGATATTTGGCTGGGATAGAGAATTTGTTTTCTGAAAGTTTTCTATCTTGCAAGGCTTCCCCTTTCTTGGTGCTGTGTCTAGGAAAGGCTTTTCTTGAGACTTCAAGACACACATCTGTCTGTGTCCACTGGTGTTTCTGAATTCTTTAGCATCACTTCTGCAGTATGTGAAGCAAAAATAAAACCTAGGGTAGGGCTTCCCTGGTGGCGCAGTGGTTGAGAGTCCGCCTGCCGATGCAGGGGACACGGGTCCATGCCCCGGTCCAGGAGGATCCCACATGCCGCGGAGCAGCTGGGCCCGTGAGCCATGGCCGCTGAGCCTGCGCATCCAGAGCCTGTGCTCTGCAACAGGGGAGGCCACAACAGTGAGAGGCCCACGTACCGCAAAAAAAAAAACAAAAAAAAAACCTAGGGTATTCACCACCTTGATATTCCTTGAGTCCCAAGGTCCCTAGCCTGTCTGATTTCTTTTTTCCACCATTCAGAGTAATCTTATGTGTTTTATAAATAATAACTTAGCCAAATCTCCTTGATATCTTATTTTATTCCCCTTGTGCTTGATCTCTGAATTCTAATGATCTGGAGTGGAGCCTGGGTGTGGTTGCTTTAAAATATGTCCACAAGAGTTTTGGCAGTCCTCCCTTCAAGGAGCCTAATCTCCGTTTCATTAGTTGTTTTTTCCGGTTTGTTTCCTTGTTCTTTTGTTTGGAACAAATTCCTCTGTCTTCTCATTTTGCTTAACTTTCTCTGTCTCTGTGAAATTAGGTGAAACAGTAACCTATCCCAGTTTTGAAGGGATGTCCTTGTTTGGAAACATCCCTATTCAGTCTATGTGTGCCCAGTGGCTTTGGTGGGAGAGCTGGATCTGAAGTGAGCACTGGTCAAGTCTTCCGCTAGGGTGTGCTGGTAGCTATCGCCTTTTTTGAGGGGCTGGAGATGGAGGGGCTAGAACCAGAGCCACGTGTAAGCTGGGCTTCTCCTGTGTTCAGTGGGTGTCACCACCCTCTCAGGGGCAGGATTAGGTCCCAAAGTGTGGGAGCAGAAGCCCTGAGGGCCAGGTTCGAGCTGATTCTGTTCCTTCTAAGCATGAGATCTCCCCCCCTCCCAACAACGACACCTTCGCCTCAGAGGGGATCAGCACTGGAGCAAGAGGGGCCAGAGTGAACACCCAGTGCTATTTAGGTCTTTAAATTCTTTCAACAGTGTTTTGTAGCTTTCAGTATACAAGTCTCTTCCTTCATTAAATTTATTCCTAAGTATTTTATTCCTTTTGATGCTATTGTAAATGGAATTGTTTTTTAAATTTCATCTTAGATTATTCATTGCTAGTGTACAGCAACACAGTTAAGTGTTGTATATTGATCTTGTGTCCTGCAACCTTGCTGAACTTTATTATTTCTAATAGTTTTTAGTGGAGATCTCTATCTGTTAGAAAGGAGTAAACTCAAACAACTGGTTACAGTAACTTTGTATGTGTAAGACCTCTAGAGAGGAAGGAAAGCCCAGCTCTTAAGGAGAATAAAGAGAGGAAGTGCTGGGCTGTCTGTGCCCACAGTTGTTAGGAAAGTAGTGATTTACAAAACTGGTCTTCCTGGGAAAAGGAAGAGGGGATGGAGAAAGAAAACAGATACTTCAATAATACCACTGGGACCTATCAGAAGGAATTACAATGTTAATGACTTACCATAAATGACATAATACCTCAACTGATGAATTGAGAGCTATTACTTTTTCTAGAAGCAGCTCCTGTAGGGTTGTGTAAATCCTTGACTGTGGGGGAAAAATGTTGTGCTCACTTCAGTCTGTTTCTTTACTCTGCCCTTTAAATCTTTATTTGTATTTCTCAAAGACTTCAATTACCTTAGAGCTATTGAAATAACTTTTTGTATATTTAATGGTTACTACAATTAATTTTCTTTCCAAAACATGAGAACTCCCCATCCCCATCAATAGTGACAGATTCAGTTAAAATGTCAACCTAAAAACAAGACCACAAAAATCAAAAGCTGAATTTGGAGTACGTGAATATGTTTGGGCTTTTGGATTACATTTCAGTAATCCTCTACTTAACAAGAGACAGTAACAACGTGCATGTGATTCACAAAATAGAATGAAGGCTGGTTGCCAAAATATGGTTAATATATATTCATTATTATATAATTAGCCTCTGCTTCTTTTTAACCATTTATTTTTAGAAAGCAGTAGATATACTTAGAATAATAAGCAATTTTGACTGGTTACACTATTATGATGTCAGATGGAACTCAATAATTTAGAGTAGACTAGCATATTACACCTCCATGAAGTCACTAAGTATATATATATATATATATATATATATATATATATAGGAAAGTTACATTTTATCATTTGCTAATTTGTGCTCTTACTTCGAGGCTATTTATTAATATTTTATACGTGGATTAAAGAAAACAGTATGTGTGCTTAAGCACACACATATATAGACTCAGAACAGTTAACATATGAAGTGCCTAGTTCAATTCCTGGCCTATAGTATGCCTCAATAAGTGTTGGCTGTAATATTTTAAATTCTCACTAATATTCTCTCCCACAAGGTTCTTTACAGTGCCTTGCCTCACAAGCACTTAAATTTAGAATACTGGACCCTCCCCTCCCTTCCCTGTCTTTAGCATACATTTGTCCAAACCTTATTCATACACAACTGGCCACAGATTGTTGTTGGACACCTATGACTTTCCTGCTGTTCAAGTTGGTTTTTGAAAACCTTAAAATAGCAAATCCCGTTGACTGCAAACACCGACAGCAAATGTGTAACAATTAACGCCTTTCCCCCATGTGCCCTGCTCCCTGCTACCAATCAGAGATGCATTAGACTTATCTAAATAAATTCCCAAGAACCTAGAAATCTTTGTGTACCTACAAAGAAACTCGAGAGTATGAGAAGAGGGAGATTCCCTTCATCCAGGGCATGCAGAAAACTTCCCACAGATTTCTGTAACAGGACAGAATTACTCTAATCTTTAGGTTGTATCTCTTTTAAGGCTCGAAGGACTAGAAAAACCTCACCTGAAAGTTGAGCTTACCGAAAGAGGAGTATGGCATACTCAAAACTCTTTACCCCGTACTGGAAGCGACTTTCGGGCAGCACCTGCTGCTGCGCCTGTATCACAACTGCCGCCCTTCTTGCTCGGGGTTCTCGGTTCATACCCGCTTCCTTTGCTCTCTTCAGGCTCTTTCCCAGACTTCCGTTCGAACTTCCCGGCCGCGGCAAAACCCACCAATCACAAGCGTCCTTCCTCGGGCCACGCCCCCTTCTCATAGCCCCACTCCGGGAACCGGAGTCGGATTTCGCGCACACCCCTCCTTCCCTTACGCACGCTGCGCGCGGACGTCGGCCTCTGACGCCGTCGTTGCCCTCGGGGTCGGCTCTCGCCCGGGTCGCTCCCGCGGACCGTTGGGCGGCCGGCCGAGCGTCCTCCCTCAGGCCCTCCCACACCCTAGGAACCGCTCTGGCGGCGGCGACCCATGTGGGGGTTCGGGCTCCTGCGGTCGCCGCCGCTGCTTCTCCTGCTACCGCAGCTCGGAATCGGAGTCGCAGCGTTTAGCTCTCAGGCCGGAACCATGAACCTGGGCGGCAGCAGCAGCAGCCGCAGCGGCGCGCTCGGCTCCCCGTCAGCGGAGCGGCGCAGGCAGCAGTGCGTGCAGCTGTCCGCGGTGCCGGGAGCCGACCCGCAGCGAGGCAACGAGTTGGTCCTGCTGGCGGCGGCGGCGGCGGCCGCTGGGGAGGGACCGGAACGGCGGGACCTCCCTGGGGACCTGGCGAAGGAGGAGCCGCAGCCACCGCCCCAGCATCACGTACTCTATTTCCCCGGGGATGTGCAGGTAACCTGCGGCCTGCCTGGGCACCTGCTCCTTCTTCTTGTACATATGCAAATTCTTGATATTCCTTCCTCGTAGCTGGGGCCCGGTTCCTTGCCTCGCCTGAACACACTCACACATGGCGCTAAACGGGGTGGCTCCACGAAATCCAGAACCGCCCCTTCCATGCCCTGACCCCCTCCTCATAGAGCCCTAGACAGGAGGTATCCTTGGAGGGCTACGACCTCGAAAGAGCCAGCCGTCAGTCCAAGTTTCAAGGGGGTGGAATTTAAGACCTAGAAACGAGACAATGTGTATTTATTCTATAACTTGGTTTCTCAGAGGATCGGTGGGGGAGGGGGGCAGGAGGCGGAGAGAGGGCTTTTAAATTAGCGTGCTGGCACTTATTAAAAAGTAAACCGACAAAATACTAGTACTAGGGTGTGACACTCAGTAACCCTAAGAAGGGGAGAATGGGTGGAAGAAAAGGGACAGTAATTGCTAAGCATGTCAATATTTTGATGCTCACCTAAATTCTGTATTTTTGTTTTTGTGTGTGATTTTATCTTTATTATTAATTTTGCCGCTGCAGGCAAATATACATGGCTATGTTGTCCTGGAAAGCTGGGCCTTAATCTAGATCTTAATCTAGAACTGCTTTGTGTAATAGGGTAGCCATTAGTTATATGGGGCTATTTAATTAAAACTAAATAGAATTAAAAATCCAGTTTCTCCGTCGCACTAGCTGCATTTCAAGTGCTCAGTGGCCCCTAAGGTTTGTGTGTGCTGTACTGGACAGTGCAGATACAGAGCATTTCCACGGAACATTCCCATCATCACAGAGTTCTCTTGGGTAGTGCTGGTATACACAGGTAAAGCTAAAATATGGCTGGATATGTTTCTTAAACCGTGAAATAATTAGTTTAATAAACAATTATTGTTTTTGAAATTAATGCTTTAAAAAAATATGTTTACAAACGTTGTGCCCTGAGTCAGATGATGATGAAGGTATATGTAGTTTTTTCTCTTGCCCTCCAAATAATTGACTGGTCTAGTTGACTGCTAATCAAAACTAGTATTTCGATTTAAGAGGAGGAATTTAATGTACTCAGTTGATGCCCTTTTGCTCAGTTTGGGAAATCAGCATGGCATTGCTGACAATGACTTCCAGGGTTTTGTGGACCAGCTACTGGGTGCATCCATAATAATGATGATGATGATAATAATGATAACTAACTTTCATTGAACACCTACTAAATATTTTTAAAGTGTGCAAGTCAGAATATAGCACAGATCTTCAGGTGAAGTTATAAAGTGCTAAATATAGTTAGACTGATACCTCCTTTCATTTTGACATCATCCATTTCTTTATGTAGCCTGAGATTCCATTAGCTTTTTGGACAGTGATATACTGTTGATTTATGCAGAGTATGAAGTCCTTTAAAAACCCAGGGCTTTTAGAGAAGAAATAGAGAATAATAATGCATCAAAGGCTCTGAGGCCAGATCGCCTAGTTTTAAACCCTGATTCTGCACTTTTTAGCTATGAAATATCTGGCCAATTGTTAAATCTCTCTGTGTTGCGGCCAGCTCAACTACAAAATGGGAATAATGATGTATAGGATATCAATGAGGATTAAATATGTGAATACCCAATGAGTTACCCTCCCTTCTTATCTTTCTGATGACCTTTTTAGTTATTGGGGAGTTCTGTAGCGCTCAGTTCTTGGACTTTTCCTCTGACTACCTTTACTCCCTTTGTGATCTCTTTCAGTCTTGTGGCTTTACATGCTACCTATACTCTGACGACCTTCAACATTTGTGTTCTAGCCTAGACATATTCCTGGAACTTTAGACTTGCCAGTTATGTGCACGTATTTCCTTTTGGACATTTAATAGATATCTCAAACCTAAAGTCTCTGGATCTTTGTCCCTAAACTCGCTCTTCCTGTAGTCATCATCTTATCTCTCAGTTAACGGAAACACTTCCTATTTAGTTGCTCAAGTTAGAAATCTTGAAGTTATCCTTTTGTCCTCTCTTAATACATCAGCAAATAAAGTGGCTTTACCTTCTAAATGTATCTAGAAGTGATCAGAATAATCATTTAAAAACCTAAATGAAATCATACCACACCTCTGCTCAAAACACCAGCAGCTTCCCGTGCCACTTAGAGTAAAAGCCAGAGTCCTCTTGATGGCATGCAAGGCCCTTCACTCTATTTACCTTTCCCACCCTGTAGCTTTTCTTTTCTTTTTTTCTCTTTTTTGGCCACACCGCTTGGCACGCAGGATCTTTGTTCCCTGACCAGGGATTGAGCCTGTGCCCCCCTGCAGTGGAAGCTCGGAGTCCTCACCATTGGACCGCCAGGGAATTCCCACCCTGCTGGTTTTTTGACTGTTTCCTTTATCGTTTTACTCTCCACAGAAGGCTCCAGCCACACCAGCCTTCTTCATATTGCTCATGGTAGACACACTTGACCTCAAGCTTTGCACGTACTGCCTGGAACAATCTTCCTGCAGATGTCTGTAAGAATTCATTAGTTCACCTATTTCAAGTCTTTGCTCAAAAGTTGCCTTCACAGTGAGGCCTTTGATGACCATCCTATTTAATAATCACACACGTGCACAGGATCCCTGTCACCTTTTCTCCTAATAAATAATTAGGATAATTCATTTTTATCCATTTCATTTACTATATCAGTTATTCATTTTGGATTTTGTCTGTCTTCCACTAGTATGATGCACGCTTCACGTCTGTTTTCTTCACTGTTACATCTGCGATGCTTAGTGAGTGGCATGAAGTAGGTGTTCAGTAGATAGCTTGTTGAATGAATAAACGTGTGTAAGTTCTTGTGAACAATATATTAAGTGCTACTTGGCTATTATTATATGAAGGGCTTTTAGGCTCAGGTTTCCTTCTCTTTGCACTTGATTCTTTTGAGCCTAATGTCTATTCTTATGAAATTTACCCTGTGAGATACAGCTCATCTTTTAGTGTATTGATCCTTTTAGAACCTTTATTTTCATTTATATCATATATAGATTAAATAAGCATTCTTTCTATATCTTTATTTTTAATTTGGATAAATATTGAGCAGAATAGGGCCAAACAGAACTTTGTAGGATACCATTAGAAGTTTTGCCTCATGTTAACACAGATTCATAATTTGATGTTAATTGGATCTGATTGACAGTGTAATTTTAAATGCTAATTACCATTACTTTTTTGATGTTCTTCTTGCAGTCATCTTTTATTGTATGTCCTTTTTTATTCTATGCTTGCCCTTTTATCCTTTGAATTACAGGAAAGCTGAGGCCGTAGTAATTCACTTTTCTTTAGGTACCTCTTGATGTTTTTCTTATCAGTAATGATTTTGGAGGGGGATCAGAATTTTTTTAAGTAGGTACTGTCCAATTTTCTTGAGTTTCTTGCTTTTTAAATCCTCAGGATACAGGATTGTAGGTATTTCTGTTTTTAAGTGTAAGTTTACAATTTGATGAATTTCAACAAATACAGTTATGTAACCATCACAATAATCATGTAATACAACATCTTCATCACCCTAAAAAGTACCCCCGTGCCCTGCTTTAGTCAATTTCTTTTCTCAGCCACAGGCAACCACTAATCTGCTTTCTTTTCAGTATAGTTTTGCCTTTTCTAGATTTTCATTAGTTAGGAATCATGTAGTATGTAGTCTTGTGTCTGGGTTCTTTCACTTAGCCTAATGCTTTTGAAATTCATTCTTTCTGTTGTCTCTGTCATGAGTTTATTTCTTTTTAATGCCAAATAGTTTTCTGTGTGTGGACATACAATTTGCTTACCCATTCAGCAGTTCATGAACATTTGGGTCATTTCCAAGTTTAGCTTTTAAAAACTTTTGCTTTCCTAAACACTAGGATATATAGATGACCATGCCCTAAGTGTATGCCCTGGTGAGTAGGAAAAGACTCACTTCTCCTGTGTGACTCTCCTTTGCTGTTCACACTATTACCACACTCAGAATATTTCTGACAACAGATGTGTGGGTATTTCCCCCCACACCAAGCAATTCTCTGCAACACCAGCTGGGTGTCGTATAATTCAATTCAATTCTGATACTATCTACCTGGAGTTAGTGTCAGATTCCACACATTAAGGGCTCAGTCCCACAAGTCTTTTCCCCTCCCCACTTCAGACACCAGTCGCCAAGTCCCAGTTTATCGCCTGTACTGCTGACTGAACAGCTACAGATTGGGGTTTGCACGATCCCCCTCCTTGGGTTCAGTTAGTATGCTAGCATGGCTCACAGAACTTTGGAAAACAGTTTACATACTGTTTACCCATTTGTTATGAAAGGATATGATAAAGGATACAGGTGAACGTCCAGATGGAAGAGATGCACAGGGCAAGGTATGTGGGAAGAGGTGCAGAGCTTCCGTGCTCTCTCTGAGTGCACCGCTTTCCTAGCACCTCCTTGTGTTCACCAACCTGGAAGCTATCCAAACTTGTACTTTGGGGATTTTTATGGAGGCTTCATTGCATAGGTATGATCAGTCATTAACTTTATTTCCAGTCCCTCTCTGGAGAATGGGGAGTGGGGTTGAAAGTTCCAAACTTCTCATCATGTCTTGGTCTTTCTGGTGACCAACCCCTATCACCCATGAAATTCCAAGGGTTTTAGGAGCTCTGTGCCAAGAACCATGGACACACACACACACACACACACACACACACACACACACACACACACTCACTATTATTTCACATCTGACCATATACCCTGGGGCTTCATGTGCTATGTCGAGCAGCCTTCTTAAGCTGTCCTGTTACAGTCCTTTTAGCATGCTTACATGAGATGTCCACTTTATGCTCAGCGAAGATGCCCCCTTGACCCGTTTTTTATGGAAGTACAGCTCGTACCCTATATAGCTCTCCTCACTCTGCTATAACAATAGTCCACCTAACTTAAGTCTTTATCATGGAGACACATGTCAAGTTTTCCTAAAAATCCTTTGTACCAGTACTTCAGTAGCAGTGTGGGATGGGCCTTTATGTTTTTGCAGGTCAGCAAGCATCCACCTGTGGAGTAACTACCCCTTAATCTCTCCAGGAGATTCTCTTGCCACCTGCCTCACTGGGGATGAGGAAGCATGCCTCCTACCCTTTAACCCCTACAGGGAGAGTAAGTGCATTGCACTCCCAACTGGGATGAAAACTCTCAAAAGAAAACCCTTTCTTCCCACGTTCTTCCACCTCTTCTGTAGATTGGCCTTGTGTAGTAGCCTGGGTTGCAGAACTGGTTTTGACTACCTGTTAGCAAGTCCTACGGGGATGTCTGGTGTCTCTTTCTAGAATATAGGAGTACTTATCCATTGTTCTTAGATTTGGGCTTCATAGACACAAGAGTAACAATCTTATTTTTACATTTTAGTACATACACACAGTTACTTAGTATGAGCATTTTCCTATTCTGACCATGTAACCTCAGGTTAATCAAAGAAAATACCAAGTTTTTAGTTTCACCACCTCCTATGTGGTAGAGGCTAAACAGAGTCATAAAATCTTGTTCATTTTAGCTCATTAAATAACTATATAATATAAATAATTGTATAGTTTGTAGGAGCTCAGTTTCCTTAGCTATAAAAACAATTTAGATATTTGTGCTTTCTTTTGTATTTGGCACTTATATCTAACTATTTAGGAATCCATAGAATAATTCAGTGTTGGCTCTGTTCTTCCCAACTAATATTTGGGTGTCTTTATGAAGACCTGACTAATGTTCCTACTTCAGATGTAATAGGAGTTCTACTGCATAATTCTGGAATTTCTACTAATACTACAAAACTGAGCTCATGTATTTGTGGAGCCTTCCCTGATGTCCCAAAACATAGCTTGAGTCTCCCTTTCTCTATGTCCCCTCACAGTTCTTCACATATCCCTGCTTTACAGCAGTAATCATATTGCCTTGTAATTATTTATCTCTGTCTCTCCCACTGGACTGTGTTCTTGATGGACTGTGAACTGTGCTTAGTGACCCCCAAATGCCCACTGATGAACTTATGAAGAAATGGAAGTCAGAGTTCAGTAGGCAAGAACATTTCCACCTTTCAATTTGTGTTGGAAATTTGTTCCTTCCCTTTCTTATGATGCCCATGTGTGTGCGCGCATGCCCACCTCTGCATGTGGGGGTAGTTCCTTTCATGTTCATCCCTCTATTCTTTACATTGGTGCCTGAATTGCAAATTCTTTCATTTTTTGGACGAAAGAGTTCTGTGCAGAAAAAGAGGGTAGATTTCTTATAGGTAGGGACAAGGGAAAGGGCCCAAATTTGCTGTCTCACTGAAATAAAAAAAGAGATATTTATCAAAAAAAAAAAAGGATTTAGATGAGCCCTTTCAGATCTAAGCTCCTATGATAATTTTGTATCTCATAAATCTGGATGTGCAGAAGGCAGTGGCAGAATCCATAAAAAATTAAATGATGGCCTTCTGGGAATAGATTTTTTTAACATATATGATAAACTTAATAAGGTAAAGACTGTTAAGAAGGACTTGAGCATCCTGTTGGGAAAGTTATCAAAGGATATGAATAGAGAATTAACAAATGAAAATTGCCAATAAACACAGAAAAATGTTCAACCTGATTAGGAATAAAAATATGCAAGTTAGGGCTTCCCTGGTGGCTCCGTGGTTGAGAATCCACCTGCCGATGCAGGGGACACGGATTCGTGCCCCGGTCTGGGAGGATCCCACATGCCGCGGAGCGGCTGGGCCCGTGAGCCATGGCCGCTGAGCCTGCACGTCCGGAGCCTGTGCTCCGCAATGGGAGAGGCCACAGCAGTGAGAGGCCCGCGTACTAAAAAAAAAAAAAAAAATGCAAATTAAAATAAGATATCATTTGATCTTAGCAGCAAAGATTTTTTTAAAAATTAATGCTAATAGCCAGTGTGGGTAAGGATGTGAGAAAATAAGCAGTCATGTATACTTCCAGTGGAAGTATCAATTGGTATTAATCTTTTTGATGGGAAGTCTAAAAATTATGCAAATCTATACTTATTGATAAGGAATCATGCCTGTAACATTTTAAAGTGAAAACTGTGTGTATAATCTTGCTGAGGGAAGAAATAAAGAACGCTTTCTTACATACATACTTGTATATATGTATGTATACTACAGAACACTGGAATACTAGACACGAAAATTTTAATAGTGATTATTTCTAATGGTGGTTTTATGGATTGGTGGTTTTTATATCTTCCTTATACCTTTGCATGTAGACTAAATTTGTGTAGTATTACTTTTATTAGTCTTAATTTTTAATAGAAAAATGTGTATATTGCTAAAAATTCATTTTATTTAAGGTTGTACATTGAAAAATAAGTCTCCTTTTCATCCCTTTGGATGACTGGAGGCAGTCTCCGATTTCCCTTCCCTAAGGCTAACCATTGTTACTGATTTATATGTCCTTCCAGAGACATTCTATGCTGATGAAAACTTTTTTTTTTTTTAACACAAATGATAGCTCAGCATTCAGGGCTTTTTTTAGCCCTTATTTTACAACCGGTATGAGTGCTCATAGAACTGCCTCATTCTTCTGAAGCAGGAATAAATGTCCTTAGACAGATTTACTTATGCATGTGTGCAGGTATATCCCTGAGATTAATTCCTAGAAGTAGAATTACTAGGTCAAAAGAGAGGTGCATTTAAAAATGTTTGGTATATGATTGTTAGAAATAAGGAAAAAGTACAATTCTGTTTCCCTTCTCTCACACCCTATACCCGGTCCATTAGCAAATGCTGTTGACTCTACCTTCAAAATATATACAGAATCTGACCAGTTCTTACCACCTTTGCTTCGACTACCACTGTGGTTCGAGCCACCTTCTCTCATTGGGGTTATACTTAAGTAGCCTCCTACTGGTCTCCCTGCTTCAAACTGTGCCCCTTTGCACACAGGAGTCAGAGTAATCCTTCCAAACAGATTATATCAGCCATCTACTCCACACCCTATCAGAGCAAAGGCCAGAGTCCTCAGGGTATCTTACAAGGCATGATCAGCACCTCCCCTCTTCACCAGCAATCTCTGTGACCCTCTTGGTGGTCACTTTTGCTCCTTCTTCACTTCTCTGGAGGTACACTGGTCTCACTGGTGTATTTGGTTATACCAACGATGGCTCCACTTCAGGTCATTTTGCAGTTCCTTATGACTGAAATAATCATGACTCAATCCCTCAGCTCCTTCAGGCCCTTCTCAACTATTGCCTTATTGGAGACTACCCTGTGTTTAAATAATAATCTTCCACCCACTCCAAAACTTTGCGCTCCTTTTCCCTTGCTTTGTTATCCATCGCACTTATCACCGTATAATGTCTTGTGCTGTCTAGCCACTAGCTACTTGTAGCTATTGACCGCTTGAAATTTAGTGTAATCAAAGAACTAAATTTTAAGTTATATTTAACTTTAAATTTAAATCTAAAAACTGATACTCAGTTCACTTCCTGGAAA
Source organism: Mesoplodon bidens (assembly GCF_964165515.1). Classification (NCBI taxonomy): domain Eukaryota; kingdom Metazoa; phylum Chordata; class Mammalia; order Artiodactyla; family Ziphiidae; genus Mesoplodon; species Mesoplodon bidens. Next base: position 77,884,283 of record NC_138165.1, read on the forward strand.
ACTTTTAAGTGTATTTGAGCAACTTGGGTATGTGAATCTACTTTTGCAACTGTAAATCTTATGAAATCTAAATTCAGATCAAGTATTTCCGATGAAAATTTAGCACCCAAATTGAGATGTGTTGTAAGTGTAAAATATACACTAGATTTCAAAAACTTAGAAAGAAAAAGAAATGTAATAATCTCAGTATTTTTATGTTGGTTACATGTTGAAATGATAATATATTGGATGTATTGGGCTTAATAAAATGTATTATTAAAAATAATTTTGGGACTTCCCTGGCGGTCCAGTGGTTAAGACTCCATGCTTCCAGTACAGGGGGCATGGGTTCAATCCCTGGTTGGAGAACTAAGATCCTGCATGCTGCAGGGTGTGGCCAAAAAAAAAAAAATTTGACCTGTTAACTTTCTACTTTTTTTTAAACGAAGCTGCTAGAAAACTGTACATGTGGCTCATGTTATATTTCTGTTGGAGGGTGCTGCTCTATTAACTCATGGAATTGTTTATTATGTATCTCTGTACTAGAATGTGCACTCTGTGTGGGCAGGGGTTTCATCTGTTCTGATCCATGACTGTTCAGTAAGTAGGTATCCAATAAATTTTATAGAATAAATGAAATAAATTTGAATGAATTTCCCTTTTTTAAGAATATTATGAATAAAAATTGAAAGGAAAACAAAGCTTACATGCACGTCCTAGAACATAAACAAAAAGTTATTAATATATATAGAATACTTATAAATAAACCAAATAAAAAAAGGCAAAAGATATGAACAGGTACAAGTAGAAATCCAGATGGCTAATAAATATATGAACAAAATTTCAACTTCATTTAAATTTTTAATAAATTCAAATTAGAATAAGTTATCCTGTGCCAATGAAATTTAACAAAGATAAAAGAAAAATTATACATACTTCTCTGGAAGACAGTATTGTAGTCTACATAGTCAACCTTAAATTATGAATATTCTTTGACCTAGTTTTTCCACATCTGGGAATTTATTTTTAAGGATGTAATCACAGATGTACATGAAGATTTTTCTATAATGTTCATTGCAGCTTTGTAATACTAAAATTGAAATTAAACATAGCATTCAGGTTGCTAGAGTAATCCAAAGAGGGAGGAGTTCAGGATAGCAGCTTTAATAGGAAAATATTTTAAAATTTTGTGTTGGTCAAAAAATCTAAGAAACCAAATTTTTATTTTCAGTTAATGTGTTAGGAATAATAGATCATATGTATACTAAATAAAATCCATTTAAAAATCTATAATCGTTCTAAAGTGTCTTATTTTTAAAATTTCTACTGTGCTATTTAGCTTTATCTTATAACCCTGTGTTTGATGGATTTGAGGCTTAAACTGAGGAAGTGATTTGTTTAAAATCTTACAGACAGAAGGTAATAGATTTATAGTTTTCATTTCTAGTACATTAACCATAGGTCATTATAACATCCCTACTTCCTCCCCAATAAAAATGGGAAACTAATTTTGTGGAAATAATTTTACATAACGGTGTATTTAATATTTGTTTTATCTTTCTTACCTTTCAGAATTACCATGAAATTATGACTCGTCATCCTGAGAATTATCAGTGGGAAAACTGGAGTCTAGAAAATGTTGCCACCATTTTAGCCCACCGGTTCCCCAATAGTTATATTTGGGTGATAAAGTGTTCCCGCATGCATTTGCACAAATTCAGCTGTTATGACAATTTTGTGAAAAGCAATATGTTTGGTGCTCCAGAACACAATACTGACTTTGGAGCTTTTAAGCACCTTTATACGTTATTAGTTAATGCTTTTAACTTAAGTCAGAAGAGTTTGCTACCAAAGAAGAATGTGAAAGATTTGAATAAGGACGCCAAAGCATCTAACTGTAGATCCAGTTCTTCTCATACTACTAATGGTTGCCGGGGAGAAAAAGAGAGGACCTGTGAAAAATTTGATGAGTCTGCCATGAGTTTTTATCCACCATCACTAAATGGTGCTTCTTTTACTTTGATTGGATTCAGTAAAGGTTGTGTTGTTTTGAATCAGTTGCTTTTCGAATTGAAAGAAGCCAAGAAAGACAAGAACATTGATGCTTTTATCAAAAGCATAAAAACAATGTACTGGCTGGATGGCGGTCATTCTGGGGGAAGCAATACCTGGATTACTTATCCAGAAGTCTTGAAAGAATTTGCACAAACAGGAATTATTGTTCACACCCATGTAACACCTTACCAAGTACATGATCCAATGAGATCTTGGATTGGAAAGGAGCACAAGAAATTTGTTCAGATACTTGGAGATTTTGGTATGCAGGTGACTAGCCAAATTCATTTTACAAACGAAGCTCCTTCCATAGAGAATCACTTCAGGGTTCATGAAGTATTTTGAGACTGCAGTATTATTAATGCAAAAGAGCAGAAGCACTGTGCTATAAATTCAGATAATGAGATGTAATTCATAGATGCATTGTCAGGTTTTTTTTGGTGGGGGGTTGGGGGAAGGAAGCACACATTCCTAAACTATGAGTGTAATGTGCAGTAGTGTTCCTTGCTTGTGAATGTGGATAGTTTTTAATTGGGACTGGGTTAGAATTAGTTTATTTGAAATCCAAAAGGTGGTTTGTGATAATCCTACAGGGAGATACAAGACCCTTAAGAATGAAAGTTATAATATAGTCCTTATAAAAGGCAATTAAGATTGTTATTGTTGGAAATAGTTTATTTTCTGAGTAATGTTTAAAACCAATTTTGGTGATACTTTAAGGGTAATTAGGTATTTTGGCACTGAAAACTTTTGAGTGGAAACACTGTTTCTCTTCAAACAAAGCGAAGGCACACTGATGTTTTCCATCAATTTGCAATAACTATACCCTGCCTCTTACGTTTATAAACTTATAGTGTCATTCTTCAGTGTGCCATCAAGTGTTTTTTCTTAAGAGTCAAAATGTATTTGTTTCCACATATCTAAGAATGTGCAGTAGTGTAAAGTTAGTTTTTAAAAATACTACACCTAAGCACTGTGGCTTAATTTTTAATTGACAGATTTTGGATAAGACATTTTGGAGTTTCTTGCATTTTGGCAAAAAAACAGTTCCTTTAGAAAATTGTTTCAAATTGAACATAATTATGTATACTGGGTAAAAATATAGTACAGATTTAAAATTGTTTCATCCTATCATCTTTTGAAAGAGAGCAACTTAGGTAAAATATAATACTCTATTTGGTAGTGCCCTATTGAAAAGGAGACAGATTCTATAGAACTAAGTCACTGTTTCTCCTGAAGCATGATTTTGTCTGCCCAAAGAAAGCATCTCTCCTTGGCCAAAATGTAAAATTATATTGCTATATGAAAAGTTGAAAGAGAAAGTTTGAAGACACAAATGATTTAATTTTGGCTCAAAGACTGAATTTGCTTAACACTGCTACATAATTTGGGTGAGGTTTCCTTCTGCCCATTTTTCTTGACCTAGATAAATACATTTTGAGAAACCAAGATCTAATGAATGTCAACTAACATTGAAAGATTACAATAAAAGGTTAGTGGTGTTTTTAAAAATTTTTTATTAATAATTAGCTTTTGCAGGTCATGAAATAAGTAGGGAAGTAACATGCTGCTTTCAGACTGAAAAAAAGACTGAAGCTTAATATCAATAACCCAGAGGGTCTAAATATATAAAACAATAGTTAAAATGTTAATTTCTTGGTTTCATCCCAGAATTATATGTTAATGACTCTATAAATATATTCCAAATATTCAGAGACTTACAAGAAATGATTTTTACTTACCAGATGCTTAAATTCTATGAACTTCAGAATAGTATCTTTCAATGTTTTTTTTTTTAAGGATGAAGTACAGTAGTTTTATATATTGCTTTGGTTTCTTTTAAATACCTGCTGTTTCTTTTGAGACCCAAAATTCCCAACAAGGAAACAAGTCAGCCTGATTTTAACATTTGACTTATTACCTTGTCTTAAAGCACCATTATTGATTGGATGGCTTCTTTCAATACGTTTAATAATCCTTGGTTAAATTTATGTGTATCTAATGTAACATAGCTAAGTTACTGAGTACTTTAATGAGGGGGGAAGGAAAGGCATTTATTTCTACAGGATTAACTAAAATGGAAAACATATGACTTTTAGCAGAAAGATTCATTTAAAAATCTGAGATACTTAAAATATGGTCCTTGTAGCTATCCAGTCATGTAAATGCTTAATTGTAATTGTTATATGTTGAATGGATATTAAGAATAACTCTCTGGGACACCTGGAATTGCCATTGCATCAAAATGAGACTGTTGAAAACTAAAAATATTTTCTTTAATGAAAATATATTCAAGTTGATCCATATTCAAATATTTGTTTAATACTTAAAATTTGTTCTTTCTCCACATTTGTTTAAAACTATTATGTTAGTGTATCCTTTGGATTGTGCCTTTGTGTTTGTGTCATGAAAGAGTCAACTGAGAAAAGTAGTCAAACAATGTGAAAGTTGTTACCACCACAGCATGAATGTACAGTTGTATTAAATTTAATCCACAGAAGTCTGTTTGGATGTGCTGTTTGTTACTATATTTGTTAAAACTTTAGATCGTTATTTGGAAGGAAGCGATTTCTCTCCACTTTGCCAGTTTGGGTTTGTGTGTGTTTTCATTAACCTCCATGTTTTTTCATACAGGCAACTTTGAACCTTTCCTATAAAAATACATCTCTTCTTTCCTTTAAATTGCTCCACAGAAAATAGCATCATTTCCTTCTGTTGGATTTCCTAGACAACAAAATCTCTCAAAAATAAGTAAGTTCTTCCTTTTCTACGCTAATCATCTGTATTCCTTTAGCTGTCATCAAGAGACTTGGTTAGAATATGGTGTGATCTGTTTTTCATTTCATTCATGCAATGTCTAAGCCCCACCAAGGGCAAAGAAGGTCTAGGCACTGAGGATACAGTACAGACAGAACAGTTCCAGCACGTGAGGATGGAGATGTGTGATAGACTAAGGCTTAAGAGGGAAAATATGAAACAAAAGGTATTATTCTTAAAAGAGCTGTTCTGTTACACTTCATTTAAGGGCTTTTAAGAGAAACATGCTTTAGATGATAAGATATTCATGTAGATAGACATCTGTGAATTCAGGTTGCTCTTTACAAAGGCAGAGAGGCCAAGCAGCTCTTAGTGGTAGAGACAAGCAGAGTCACTCAGGATGGTCATTTTAGTATCCTATTTAATGGAACTTGAAAAAATACAATATAACTTAGGTGTATCTAAGACACCCAAACACCCATGGCCTGTATGCTTGAAAAAAGACTGTAAGGTAACACCAGAGATATGTGGGTGACTACCAATCTGTGTTAGTTCCTCCTGACTATATCTGTTTTTTAGCACTGGGGGAAGGAGTCACAGCAGCACAGTTCCAACTCCATCCAGACGTGCATTCCTGCTTCCTGCATTTTTTTGCGGGGGGGGCCAACTTCTTAGATTAAGCTTTGATGTCTGTTGGCAACATTAGATGGGTAAGAAAAGCCTCATTACTAAGGTTCTTTCCAAATGTTCACATAGCTGCTGTTCAGAAGGATAGAAAGAAAATAAGCCATGTTGACCTTGTTTCCCTTGTTTTGATATTTCATCGAAGTGACAAGTTTGAAATTACTGAATAAATAGAATTCAGATGTAATTATGTACCAAGACAAATACTGTTAATGTTTGTGAGAAGAAAAAATTACAATCTTCACGTGTATTTTTAAAATTTATTTTGAAAGAATAATGTATACCAGGGCAAAAAAAAAAAAAAAAAAACAGATAATAACTGCAAATTCCAGTCTGCCCATCTACTTGTCTAACCTCAGAGGCAGTCACTATCACTGGTTTCTCATGTATCCTTGCAGAGATAATTCTATGCATATACAAATAAATGTTTACTTACAGCATACCTTTTACACAAATGGCATCGTACTGTACTCATAGTTTCAAACCTTTTTCTCATTTAATTACCTTGGGAAAATACCTTGCCAGTACATACATATACCTGTCTCATTCTTTGACTGCATACTATTCCATTTTTATATTACACTCTGCTGTCTACCTGTTCATTAGTCTTACTTTGTATCTCTTGTCTGTGTAGCAAGCAGCACATTGAGTTGTTTTGCTGGCAGAGGAAAAAAATTCCTTTGTGCCCCTGAAATGTAACCAGAGAATAACTATGTAATGTATCCCTAAGTATCTGAGATGAGCTGCACCTAAGGGTAAGAATGGAGAGTTACTAATCTGGGCACCACAACTATAATTTCAAGTTTCTATCACCCAGCTGTGTCAGCCTAGACAGTCATTTAAGCAATCTGGATTGACTGGATGATTTCTAAGATCCCTTTCAGCAACAAAATTCTGAGATTTGGAATTCCTGACAAGTTGCAGCTAACATGCTGTGTACTATTTTATATATGAAAAACATCTCATTTGGTCTCAGCTAGGTAGGCAAAAAAGATTAAAATATTTTGCATTTAAAATAAAAGACCCTAGGGGACTTCCCTGGCAGTCCAGTGGTTAAGACTGATTCCAATGCATGGGTTCAGGCCCTGGTCAGGGAACTAGGATCCCACATGCCGTGCAGCGTGGCCGAAAAAATAAACATAAAAGACCCTAACATTAAAAATTATGACCAGGAATTTTAAAAACCCCCCCCAAAAAATAAATAAAACCTCCCAAAGGATTCATCAGTATTGTAGATATTATAATTTAATGTTGCAACAGGAACTACCTCAAATCTCTCAGCAAAGGAATATTAAATGGAAGCTAGCACCAGCCATCAACTATGTTCCTGCCCTTGAGCCATCTCCTTTATTTCTGTAGCAATCCTATAAAGTTCAAGTTTTATTTTAAAGATGAGGAAAATAAGCTTCTTAGGAGATTAACTTGCCTAAAGTCCAGTTTACTTTCCAAATAAACAATTAAAATGAATATTCGTTAGGCAAATTGTAATCTCAGCTTTACTTCCTAGTTTTCCACATGACTGTGGACATACATATTTTGCCCTGATTCTCTTACTGGTTAAAAAAAAAGGGTTTATTAAAGAGCTGACTCTAAATACTATTCCAACTAAAAGGTGTTTTGCTTTTTTTTTTCTTCCCAAAGAAAATCATTAAAGAAGTTCTTTGCTTAACCTAAGAAATAATAAAAATCAAAATCTAATAATTAGATATAAAACAATTTTTTGACAGACTTACTTTTGTTGACCTGAGTAACTTCATTCTCTCTTCCCAAAGATGCCTGTTAAGTTGAGAACAATTTTTTATATACTTTTCCTTTCTTATTTGTTGTAATTTGCTTTTTATACCTGAAATTAATCCAACTTCAAACACGGTATGAATGGATGAATTATTTTTAAGAGAGAAAGTTTTCTCCATAATTAAAATGTACTAAATCAATGTACTCAGATTGCTTTAGATGGGCACATATGTATTCAGTAAATATATATGGTCTTTCTTCAATGACACTGCAATAAAATTACTAGGTGCAAAACAAAGAATGGCACAGACCCACATATAATCGCTGATTGTCTTCAATAATGACGTTATTGGGATCTCATGTATTCATTCTTAAAAGAAATTTTTTTTTTAAAAAAAGGGGGATAGGCAGAAAACATCTACTGGGAAAAACTTGAATTAGGTTAAAGTTTAGCCATAGGTATAAATTAAAACTGATTTGAATATTTTCTGACATTCAAAAACTAAAAAGGTCAGGCCTAACGTTTACTGGGTACCAAGAAAACCAGGATCAGATTAAACATTTGCTTTGGACAAATCACAAAACTAATAGTCCAAATCACTATCATCTAATCCAGTTGTTCTCAATCCTAATTATGTATCAAAACAATCTATGAGTTCTATTAAATAGATACCTATGCCAAACCCCAAAAATACTGAATCAGAGTCTACAAGGATGGGGCCTAGGCATCTGTATGTTATAAAAAGCTCAAAAGATTAATGTAGTACATATTGTTCGTTGCCCATGTTTTTTCCTTATCTGGATTCTGATTCTAAAAATTATCCATTCTACCTCATGTGTCTCAGGGGCAGCGGATTCTACTTCCAGCTCCAGTAGCTCCAACTGACCTAAGAGTTATTCCATATCCTTTACCAGTGACTGGCTCAGGGATGGACAGGTCTAAGCCACTTTAGATCAATGAGACCCAAGCATCTGGGGCAAATTCTGGGAAAGCTTTGCATGTTAAGAGGGTCCCTGGAATCCTCCCTGATTCCTCCACTTCATGTAAATGAACATGCACACAGCCCCAACTGCTACTGGCAACCATCCCATGACCACGAGGGCAGCCAGCACTACTATGATGCCAATGCTGCAGTTGAAAACAGGGGAGAAAAAAAACCCCCAAAGGTTCCTGGTGACCCTTCTGAATCACTGGAATAGAAATACTGAAGCCCTTTCTATCAGTAGACTTCATGTATAATGATTCAATACATTTTCTTATTGTCATTTTAAGTTGGATTTTGTTATTTGCACCTGAAAGCTAAAGAGCTGTCCCACTGCAGCACTTTTTCAACCATAACAATCTGTATTAAGTAGAAACCACACAAACATGCCTTCATACTTATTTAATCTGTAAATCTGAGATTGATTTATCTTTCCTATTTTAACAAAGGATAAATCTTTAAAAAAATAATTTACATCTTGTTATACTTTTCCAATATTTGAGTTGAACTGTATTTAAAAGTTTATGCTCATTGCATTCACTTCAATATTTATTCAAAGTTTTTGCTATAGGCTTTGTCTTGAATGTGCAAGACCATTCGCCGTGCATAGAAGTCCCTGTATTCCTCTGGTAGTTCAGCCAGGGTTTTTAAGGCTCTGTCCAAAATTTGTGCAGCTCTTGATGCTGCTGTAGGATCTTTGTTTCCATAGGTATCCGTTTTATCATAGCATTCAGATGGAAGATGCTTCCAAAAGACATTCACTCCCACTCCAAACTCTTCAGATATTACATTATGGAACCATAAAGCTGGAGAAGTTAAAAAAAAAAAAGTTAAAAATAAAAGCTACAGTTAAAAAAAAAAAACCAAAATGTCAGTGAAATATCACGAATTGCATTATAGCCAATGCAAGAAATAATTCTTGTAACTAGATCCCTTCGTTAGCACACTCCCAGCTTTTAACAGAATCATTTTAACTTTTATGAATTGCCAACCAATTTAAAGTGTCAATAGCACAACCCTACGTTTAAAACCTTTGGAAGTAGCAATTTTTCCTTTTAACTTGAAAGACATAATAAAGTTATATTTGTTTTGTAGTTCTGTAATTTGAGGCTGTGTTTTGTGTTACTTGTTTATACTTCCTGAGTCACACAACCACATCAAAAGTGTTCATTTTTTATACACAGAACATTTCAATTATTTGAGGAGTATCTTTGACCTTTTCTGACTCAGTACAGTACTTTTGTTCTCAAAGACTTCCTGTGCAAGCTGCATTTGGTTTTCTAACTTGCTTGAATCTGCATTCACTGTAGCCTCCTCAGTTTTACATTTCTAATGCAATTATAATTGTCTTATATTTCTTTCAGTTCCTTTATAATAAGTATATAAAACTAAAGCAAATATTTTGATTGTGGAGAGGATGAGTAAACTTTTATCATAGAGCTAATTAATATTTTACTTCCACTAGAAAGCTTACTTCTTTGTTTTCAATTGAGTCTAAGTATTTTCAGAACACAGGTGCTACAGAAATACTAAAGCAACACTACAATATAATAAAGATGAAATACTAGTCACATCCAAAAAAAGTTTAATCTTGTGGAAAGGAGAAAGGAAGATTTATAAGATGCTAAATTTTAGAAACAAACTCATTCTGAGTGCTCTAGGAGAAACAAAAGCTTAAAATATTTTGATTTACAAAACTAGGTTCCAAACATGGTTTTAATCTTAACTACTCTTTCTTTCAGAACCTTTTTTTCCAAATTCAATGTAACAGGGAAAAAAGGTAACCATTCTGTTAAATCTACATCCAAAGATGGGATTTTGCTCTTACTTCAAAATATATGCAAATGTTCAGTATTTCTGTTTTGTTTTTTTTCTCCCTTTAAGGTTGTATACAGAATAAGGGAGAACTGCATCACCCTTAACCATGCTCCCAAAATTTAAATAATGGCAATGGATTTAAAAAATATGTGCTGGTTGTAGCAATCCCACTACTGGGCATATACCCTGAGAAAACCATAATTCAAAAAGAGTCATGTACCACAATGTTCACTGCAGCACTATTTACAATAGCCAGGACATGGAAGCAACCTAAGTGTTCATCGACAGATGAATGGATAAAGAAGATGTGGCACATATATACAATGGAATATTACTCAGCCATAAGAAGAAAAGAAATTGAGTTATTTGTAGTGAGGTGGATGGACCTAGAGTCTGTCATACAGAGTGAAGTAAGTCAGAAAGAGAAAAACAAATAATGTATGCTAACACATATATATGGAATCTAAAAAAAAAAAAGGTTCTGAGAACCTAGGGGCAGGACAGGAATAAAGACACAGATGTAGAGAATGGACTTGAGGACACAGGGAGGGGGAAGGGTAAGCTGGAACGAAGTGAGAGTGGCATGGACACATATACACTACCAAATGTAAAATAGCTAGCTAGTGGGAAGCAGCTGCATAGCACAGGGAGATCAGCTCGGTGGTTTTTGACCACCTAGAGGAGTGGGATAGGGAGGGTGAGAGGGAGACGCAAGAGGGAGGAGAAATGGGGATATATGTATATGTATAGCTGATTCACTTTGTTATACAGCAGAAACTAACGCACCATTGTAAAGCAATTATACTCCAATAAAGATGTTAAAAAAAAATGTGCTGGTTGTTTGAAGATTAAGAAGTCAAGGTATCATTTTTTTTTTTTTTTTTTTTTGCCGTACGCGGGCCTCTCACTGCTGTGGCCTCTCCCGTTGTGGAGCACAGGCTCCGGACGCGCAGGCTCAGCGGCCATGGCTCACGGGCCCAGCCGCTCCGCAGCACGTGGGATCTTCCCGGACCGGGGCACGAACCCGTGTCCCCTGCATCGGCAGGCGGACTCTCAACCACTGCGCCACCAGGGAAGCCCCAAGGTATCAAATTTTTATACACAGTTATGTGAAGGACATTTTATCAGGACAATACAAAGATTAACAAAGCATGGTTCCTTGTCCTCAAAGAATTTATACTCTAGTCCCAAATGAGAACATCATATTATTATTAATACTTTTTAACTTAATTTTATTATCACTGAAAAGTTATTAAACATATTAACTTAGAAATGGAAAATAAAACTATATAAATAGAATTTAATGCATCCCTTTAATCTTAATTATGATTTTATAATCTATAATCTTCAGGTATCCAGTTTTGCATAATAATTACAGATGTTAATTATATCACTGGTTACTAACAATAACTAATGCCTATTTACTGTTCAAAAAAATTAAGTGACACTAATTCAGACTGTAGAAAAATAATGCACACAAAAGATATCATAGGTATTAAGACTGTAACATTTTGATATTTAATAAAATCTCTAATCTCTCTTGGCTTTGAAATATATTTACTATTTCTTGGTAAATACTTAAGTGACAGTTCTAAAACATGTTAATATTTTAGAAACAAAATGATTTTAAAAGTACAATGAGGTATAATCTTCTCCCAGATATAAAGTATCTTGTTTGATATCCTTTAATAAAAGAATAAAGAACTTAGAGTATAATATTATATATATATAATATATTTATAGGTTGCCTTTGAAAACAAGATTGTTAATACTGTAAGAATTTGTCTAAGCATATTTTAAACACACACATCTGTGTATAAAAATCATCTTGTATATGACAGGATACATCTAACAATTTTTTTTACTAAAATAATCATATAATGGATGGATGACAGAGTACAAATATTGTAAAGAGCAAATTACTTAAGTCTAGAAATCTTACCAGGAATGAATAATACATCTCCAGCTTTAAGGGAACATTCATACCGTCTAGCCTTGGAAAACAGTGGATATTTAGCTAAGTCTGGGTTATCTACATTCAGTACTTCCGATTTAGTACCTGAAAAGTTCCAAAAAAGGATAATATAGATTGAGCAGTTAGCATTTTTTAAAAAGTAACCACAAATATAAATTTGAATATTTATATTTTTTTCCTGTACAACTACTTTTGTGTACTCACAATGTGAGAATGATTACTATTCTCCTGAAACCTAAGACAATTTTCAGTAACCCATCCTTTATTTATAACCATTGACTTCCATGTAATATAATTAAGATAATCTGAAAATCTCGTTCTTCATATTGCCTATCATCACATGTATACACGTACACAATGGAGAATACAATACATCATAATTAGGAAGAAGCCCTACAAAAGTTTTTCTATGAGAATGAAAAGATTAAAAAAAAACTAACTGAATAAATAAAACTTCAGAAATTTAAGCTTAAAAAAAATAGTACCTGATAAATATAAATATTGGGCATCCCGAGGACTGAATAGTACAACACGCTTTTTTCCTGTCACTTGTATTAAGAAGTTATCCATTACCTGAAGACGAATAAGAACTTATGAATAAGCAGTATCTAAAATTCAAATACACAGAACCAATGGTATTCCAAACAGTTAACCATAAATCCTATCCTTTAATAAAGCTTGACTCACATTACCTAAAACTTATAGTAATATTCTAATTTAACAAGGAAAACAGTTGTGTTACACAACTGTGTCGTTATTTCTCCAACACTGTCTTAAAATGGGAAGGATTGGCAAGCTATTAGGAAATCTGAAGTCAGAAAACTATTTGCCTTTGCCCCACCACTCTGACAGCAAGTATAGTTACACCTATTTGAGGCTCCCCTTGGTAAGTATCTATTTTACTTATCTGTCAAGGAATGCTATAAGGCCAAAATTAGACAACAGGTTGAAAGCACTTAGGAAAACCAGGTGTTGGGAAAATACACGGTACTGCTGCAACTACTGCTAAACTCTTTTACTATATGGCCAACCATAATTTGGTTATAGGTATGTATCTTGATTTCCAAATTATTTCTATAGGACTATAACTTGGCAAATTTTCTTGATGAACCTATTAATAATGGAGCAATCCTGACTTTTCCTGTGTTTGTAAGGGTACACTACATTAGTACAAACTTTGAAAAATGTTAAAAGGCAGAGCTACATAATTCTCAGCTAAGGAATTAAAATATATACTAAGCAAGATATATTCATGATTATTTATTGAGTACATATCACTTCTACCTAAGCATTTCTCCTTTTACCACTAACCCTTGACTTATGTAAACTTTAACTATATAACTAACATTCCTTTGACTTATTTTTATGTTTAAGAAAAACTTTATAATATTTAAGATAAAATGGATACTACATAAAATATAGTCATTGAATACAGTTAAAAAGTTTGAGTTAACACATCATTTTCTCACCTTATCATTTATGTAAATAAAACCTTAAAAAATATGCTAAGACTTTATATCTATCTCATTTAATTATAGAGTTACTATGTTAAAATCCTCCCGAGGGCCTCAGCTAAATTGTAAAACACACTTCTAAAACTTTATTAAATTTAACTCAGAACTTTTCAAAATATTCTTTTATCTTTAGAAACCTATTAGGTATTGCTTTAAGCTTTCTAAATTTCTCCACCCAACACCAAACCAAACACAATACTAGATTTTTAATATTCTTAGATACTTATATGCATATGTTTAAGCAAATAAAATTGTAACACCACAGATAAATGATCAAGATCAATACTCTACACATCTTGCTGCTCAATAAATACAGTAGACACTTGACATTCTCAAGGGATATACAGCCTAAGACCTTCAGGTGTCCCCAAATTCTTATAATTGGAAATGGCTCTCCACAAACTTCTGCCTTTCTCCTCAACAATGGTTCCATCTAGTCATGTAGCACTTCAACATCCTCATACTACAACCTTAACATTTTTCCCACTTTTGCAGCTTTCCCCCTCATCTGGTCCACTTTTCATATGTAAAAAAAAACACGTCAAAAAACTTAGTATTGGGCTTCCCTGGTGGCGCAGTGGTTGAGAGTCCGCCTGCCGATGCAGGGGACACAGGTTCGTGCCCCGGTCCGGGAAGATCCCACATGCCACAGAGCGGCTAGGCCCGTGAGCCATGGCCGCTGAGCCTGTGCGTCCGGAGCCTGTGCTCCGCAAGGGGAGAGGCCACAACAGTGAGAGGCCCACGTAACAAAAAAAAAAAAAAAAAAAAAAAAAAAACAACTTAGTATATATATAATGAGGAACCAAGAATAAGACTACAGAGAAATGCAAATATAAGAAACTAACTAGGCTTTGGCATTAACTAAAATAATTCACTCCCATACCACTGCCTTGCAGAGCACCTGTTTTCAAACCTCATGTTTCAGCAAATTACATGTCAAAGATCTTTGGGGTAACCTCCATAAAGTTGAAACTGAATGTTAAGTCCATAAATTCTAAAGAGCTACTGTAGTTTTAGATTTCTCATTTATGTAGCATACATCATAGTGGGTCCAAAGTTGTAATCCTGGTGAGCTAATTCGAAAAACACTGGAAAAGAACTGCTCTTCTTTGAAGAATTTTGGAAACTTAATATCTCCTTCCAATAAAGGAAACTGCTTTCTGATATCTGCAACATCCTGCATTGAGAGAAACATAATGAGAATTTTAATAATAAACACAATGTTGGCATAATGCTTATTTTATCTAAGGCTGCCATCAGAGCCCATGATAATAAGGAGGAATGGGGCAAAACTCTGCTCACTGCTTTAAAATACTAGGATGTGACCATAGCCAACACATGACCTTTCAACTGAAGGGATGACAGACTATGTACCAAGACATTCAACAATATCACTATTGTTAAGCTTAATATGCTTCACTAATAGAAAAGTTCTTCCTACTTTAAGCAAGAATCATACAATTGCCATCTACTCTAATATTTAAGTTTAGGAGTCATCAACTTGAATGTTATCAATTACATAAAACCTGTGGGTACTACTACGGGAGAAGAATAAAAGAAGGTAAAGAAATAATAGTGCCATAAAGAGAAAAGATAGAATCTGACTTGACCATTTTAGGGACCACTCCTTAACACTGTGTCCATATCAATTTGATTCTGAATACATATATATGAATTATCCAGGATTTTTATAATTATTTTAGATTGTATTTTATTAGCTGAATGGCCATCTGTAAAATAAACAGTAGAACAGATTTCTCAATTGTGGAGAGATTAGACAACTAGTTACATTCAGAATTCTTACCTTTCTAGGGTCTTCTCCAAGTGATCGTAGGTAGTACTTCTCATCCTTAAACATTCCAAAGAAAAACAACATCAGTATTCACTTAAAAAATATTAGAAAGTAAAGATGGAAGGAAATGAATCTGAAAAGCTAACCCTCTTAAGTCATTTTTGAAAAAGTTCCATTTTCTTACCCTTTCTACTAATGCTCTCTGGTGGCTGTATGAAGAAATGTCTCTATATGCCGCTTGTAATAACGACAGAATCCACAAAACATTAAGTAAAATAAATCCTAAAGGCGACACACACATACCACATCTAAAGCCACAATGCTTAATTTAGACTTTATACTCCAAACTATTTACAATCTTAACAGTGTCTTAAGACTTAAAAGAACTCCCATTTGTAGAGCACATATGATCTCGGAGCACTGTTAAGGGCCAACGACAAACTAATATAATATAAATGTAGAACAGAAGATAAATAAAATACTTTATACTTTTAAAAATAATTTTTTAAAAATCTGAAACATTGCATTTTATAAAGCTAAGTTTATCCCTAATCACATAATTCTCAAACCAAATCCTTAAGAGTCAGCTCATGTACGAATTAGAAATATGTCATTTCATAGTAGTAAGTTTAAGTTGATGCTTTAAAAAATAGTCAATTATAACTTCACTGAGTAGCTCTAATAGGGAACTATTTGAATTATGAAGCACTGTATTGCCTGCATTTCCTGTAATAATTAGAGAACTGAGATATATCAGGTCAAGCACAGGGGCAACCCAACTCAAGAATTCTGCCTCTTTTATACTTACATTGACCATTATAACACAAACTTCAAAATATATCTCATTTACCCTAACAATATATTATACATCTCTGTTCATAAATTTTACTCAACTCCTAGATTCACTGCTTTTAAAATTTTAACTAGTACCATATCAGATAAGTTCCATAAATTTACTACTGGCTAAATAGATTTCAAAGTATGTTCTTTAAAATTCTAAGAGTTTCTACCAGTTCTAATGTTTCAGGATTTAAAAGGTAAATTCATGTGGCAGGTACAGAGATGCGCCGCAGACTGCCCTTCAAGAAAAGATTCATAACTTATTGCAAGGAGTGTGATTAAGTTACAGCTGCCAGCTGTTTACTCCTGCAGGTCCACCTCACCCTTTGAACTAAAGGTCAGGCTCTTCGTGGGGTAGCCCCAGGCAATGACTAAGCAAGATGGTAAAAGGCCTAGACATTGCTACCCAAGACAGGACTCCTCTAAGAGGTCGTCTTCGCTCAGGAGTTCCACACTGAGCTGGCAGAGAGACTGTCAGCTCTGTATCACCGCCTGATGGCACCCTCTACTCAATCCTCTCCTTTCCTTTCTCAGGCATTACTTCCCAATAAACCTTTTGTAGTCCTAATTCCATCTCAGCGTATGCTTCCTAGAGAACTGAACTAATAGTCCATATTCATCTTACTTACACACTCACCCTAATTTTTAGACTTTAATCCCTTTATCTTGTCTCTGTTTCTTTTACTTCACTTGACATTTCATGGCTATTTACATCTGTGCCACTCATTACCCTTGGACAGGAAAGGACTGATACCAAAGGGCAACTGAACATGTATGTTAAAGCATGGCTGTAAAGTTAAAAAACACTTTTCAGGTACAGCTAATGGATTGAGTTTTAGTAGATATTCTAGTCATACTATAGAATACAGATTTCTGGAGTTTGTAGGGATACTGGTGGATCTAGTGTAAACATCAGCCGATGAGAGAACTGTGAAAACACAACACTTTTTACCACCAAACTGACCAGCAGCCCAGCTGGCTCAGATGCAGACAATAGCTTTCTTCAAAGCTTAAAAAGCAGTTTATTTTTCAAATGTGCTTTTGAGATAAGAGTAAATTTTTTAAAATGTATTTATAAAAGCCTCAATGCCTTATCTCAAGACATTTAAATTATTTAAAGCTGGATTATAATGTAAGTAAGTAGAATTCTTCTGCATTTAATCCTGAACAAATATTATAGTAAATACATACAATAGAAATCACATTGATAATAACAATAATATAGAAATAGTCTAATAGTAAGATATGAAAATAAAGTTCTCCATTAGCATTTGAACTTGGCATATCAGACCAAAGCATTTTCAGAGGAAGTAATATTAATAGCTAACATTTAGTGAGTGGTTCCTACGTGTCAGGCACTGTGCTAAGTACTCTATGGATTTTATTTAGTTAACTGTCACAAAAACCTTATGAAATAGGTACCGTTATTATTCCTGTTTCATAGATGAGAACACTGAGGCACAGAAAGATAATTTGGACAAGGTTTGAGACCTAATAAATAACACAGCTAGGATATATGGAAGGCTACAGTTCTTACATATCTAATATTCTTTTATAAGAAAATAATTTAGTATTTACATATTAATGCTTTCTTAAGAAAATGTGTTAAAAGCAATTACCTCTGAAATAAAGAATTCCTTATGCTTTTCTTCAGCTGCCCTCTGAACCAACTTGCCAAAAGGTAAAGTTCTGAAATAAACACCAAAGAATCCTTGGACTTAGTAACAATACATCATCTAGTAATACTCTAGTCACTATATATATATATATATGTGTGTATATATATGTGTGTGTGTGTGTGTGTGTGTGTGTGTATATATATACACACACACACTGCTTGTTGGAGTTTGATCTATCTTCTGTTTTACAATATCCATAATTTTTATTATAACCTATTATGCGGAATTCTAAATTTTCAAAATTCATTTAGCATTGAGCTTATTTGACCTAGGTTGTCTGAAATTTTGATTTCAAATAGATCTACAGTACAGATGGATCCTTCTCATATCAATATACTCCTATTCCAAGTTGCTGTTAAGAAAAATGTTTCTGGTTCTATGGTATATATGGTATCTTTGGAAATACACCAACTTTCAAACTTTTATTGCTACTAATTTTCAAGTGTCCTGGCAAAACAAGTCTTGTGATGAATGGGGCAAGTTATCAATACCAATGCTACTTCGGAAGAGACAACAAGCAAACAGTCCAATGAAGACAAAGCCCCTCTGCTTCACACCAACCTGCCTGCCTTCTGGCACTAGCACACAAAACTGCTCTCATCCTCCTGTACCACCCTCTGTCATTTCAGGCCTCTGAGGAATAGCTCAGGAATTCCAGTGAAGTGACCAGGTTTTATTCTTCTTAAATATTTCTGCCCAAATGCCTGTCTCCTTCCATCCTGGTGAACAGGGCTGAACACTACAGAAGCAAAGTTTGTTTCCTTTACCTCATGCTCTTGAGCCTGAAGAGCTAGCTTTTCTCTGCGTCACATCCTATCCATTCAACCTTCTAGAATCAAATGTACTGCCCCCTATCTGCAGATGATACCTTATCAGGAACATCGAGACAATGACTTCAAAAGCATCTGGGTCACTGTACTCCGTCCTCCACACCTCTGATTAAGAGTTGTAATCTTTCACTCTTATTCTCAAATATCTTTCCACTTGATATCTGTACTGGGGAGGTAAGATTTCCTTGTAAGAAGATGACCTTGCAATGTTTTCCTAGAAACATACTGGGTTAAGAGAAATGTGGAATGTCAGCTGTTAGAACAGGTAACATTGTTTATTGTAAAACATGACCCTTTGGGAATCCCCTGGCGGCCCAGTGGTTAGGACTCCATGCTTCCCCTGCAGGGGACACAGGTTCAATCCCTGATCGGGGAACTAAGATCTGGCATGCTGCGCAGTGCAGCCAAAAAAAAATAAAAATAAAAAGACCCTTTATTTATTATGTCTAGACTAGAAGGATGGTGAGTGGACTACAGCCACTTGTTAGGAAGCAGAGGACCTGGCTTCTCTGTGTGCAGTGCAACTCAGTAACTGAGTGTGTTCCCTGGAGGAACTGAGAAGCTAAGGTCATGAGTCATTTCACGCTGCTGGTTTCTGCGGACTAAGTGGCTCAACTAAGCTAGGGTGTTTCTGCATCCACCTCTATAGTCAGTCTTGTTCCCTTACAAGTAAGCTGTCACTTGGTGAGCCAAAAAATGGCTTCTGGATTGGTATAAGGACTCCCACTGATTCTATCCTGCTGGAATACTGTTTCCTGCCTCGTATCCTCTTGCAAAGGTAAGTGAGTCTGATGCCAGATTATGGACTAGCGGGTGTCAATCAGAATTTGAGGACACACTGCTGATAACTATGTAGAGTGAGCACTCCAAGAGAGAAGAAAGGAGTCTGTCATCTACTCAGACCAATCTACTACTATAGTTTTGGCTAATAATATCAACAAATTTATTTGTTTAATGTTTTCCATCTCTGACCTCACTATATACTCTTCATTCCTACCAAAGCATCTTTGAAGAATTTGGGAACAATGTGGAAGCCTCTCTGGGCCAAAACTACCTCTGAAATTGGTGCAGTTGCTAAGGCTTAGCTTTTTTACTAGGGAGGACCCAAGACCTTTACAAGAAGAGGCCAGATAGAGTAGCTCAGTCCATAGAAGCAGAACTCGGGTGGCCCCAGCAACCTTCTCCTTTAGGTCGTAGTACCTGTCAGAGCTTCTACAGAAACTAAGCCGAGAGAAGAGGAAATGAGGTATATGAATTGTTAAGTTACTTGGCCTTAAGGTCTTATCTATCCCATGCATGTTTCAATAAGAAGGGCATCTGCTATATAAGCTCCACTTGTCTGGACTGACATACAGACCAGTAATGGAGGTAGTATCAAAGAGGGCTGAGGATTATTAGGACTTGGTGGAGTCAGGCAAATTTGGGTATAAGTCTTAGTTCCATCATTTAGAGCTATACAATCTTGGGTAAGTTATTTAACGTTTTTAAACTTCCATTTCCTCATCTGTATAATTATTATTTAAAAAAATCTACCTCACAGAAGTTCAAAAGAGTAATATAATCTAGGATGCACAGTACCTGATATATAGTAAGTGTTCAATAAAGGACAGATGGTGGGGTTAACAACAATGATAATGCAGCAGCGTGCAGTAGTTACCAACATTTAGAAAAAGAAGAAAAAAATCTTCACTGTTCTGCTCCCCATTTTGGAAAGGCTGCTTCGCAAAATCAAGATCAGGAATGATGAAGGTATAACAAACAAGAGCAGGATGATGGTAGGAGCCAGATGATGTGATAGGTAGAAGCAGTGAAGCAAAGCTTACATAAGATTCAGACTTTAAAAAAAATCTATGGCCAGAAGAATACCAACAGTATCCTTTCACTGCACAAGGCTCTTCTTTTTTATAGTATACTGACTCTGGAAGAACACTTAGAGCTACCAAGAGGAGAGAAGTAAAAGCTAAGACTTGGAAACATATTTATCTTCAAATGTTTAAAAAGCAGAAATGCAACCTTAAACTGAACTGATAATAATTATATATGTGCGTAGGTTTTCTTACTTTCTAGTCTCTGGCTTTGGTCTAGATGCCTCCCTTCTTTCCTACTCCCTGATAACTGCCAAAAATGACTAAATCTATTTTCCTTCTTACTCTAAGAAACTAATCTTGCAACTCCTTAGGAACTGCAGTGAAAGGCTTAGAGGAAGCTGGAATAGGAACTATTACATAATATATGTGCTTCAAAAACATGTTTTGAAAAGTTTATAGGACATGACATAACATCAAGGCAGCTCAAGATGAAGTTTCAATACCCATTTGTTACAGCATTGGGCTCCCTGGAAAATAAACATCATTAACTGCAGGCTGAAAAATGCTCATCATTCCAGCACTTTCTTCCACTTTCTTGATTTAATAAAAAATGAAAAGTTCTTACGCTTGGAAAAATTTATGGTAATTAAATTCAAACCATGGCCTATTAAAAACCAAAACTCTAATGGCAAATATTCAAAGGATCAAAAACCGAGAAATGCTTTGGCAAGCTGCTATATGAACTTGGGAAACTCTAGTGAGAAAAGAATGGCCCTGGACATTAGAAGCTCTGTTTAACTCATCTTTAAACTCTGGAAGGAACAGTGAAAGCCACCTTTCTTTAAAAATCAGTCTTTTGTGAACAACATGGTTTTTCAATAGACTGAATTCGCTGGGAACTCCACGTGCTCAGAATTTGAAAGCTGTTTGTTTTTAAATTTAACATTTTTAGTGAAACTCAAGGGAATAAACTCATGGGAATAAATAGCATACTAAATCTATAAGGCTGTAGCATTTAAAGCTTTCAAGTTTAGATATTCCACAGCAGTCAACTATCTTTTACTTTTAAGACATTCCAAAGCATAAAATGACAACCATGAGGGACATTTAAAGTATTTAAGATTATTTGGACAAAAAAGAAAATTAAGCCTGATTTATCCAAGTTGATAAAAGATTATACCAAACATAGCAACCACTTGCCTTATATTTCTGGAGAGGGCAGAAAAAGAAAACATGAGCTTATACTTATCTAAAAACAATCTGGAATTTAAAAATCTTCCCAAAATAGGGCATTTAAAAATCAAAATAGGTTATAAAGGAAGACTTTAGAATTTATTACTCTAGATAACAATTACTAATGTGGGAGGATCAACTAATTAATGAAGCATTGAATGAATACAGTACACCGAGCTTTAGATGAATCTAACTTTAGTTACAGAAATTCTGCTCTTTCCATGACTCCAGAAGGTACTGGGTATACACCATATTTTTAAAATGGTCTTTGGAAATGTCTTTGTATAATTATGTAAGCTCAGAATTCTTGTCTTTTAAAAGCCATTCTTTAAAAATTAGTAAGCTATTCCACAATTATATCAAACTAGCCAAAAGAGAAAATGCTATATGGTCTTTGTATAATAATGCAAAAATATTTTAAAGGTTTAAAAAAAAGTTATGTGTATCCCCAGAATAAACCTCAGAAGAAAATACCTATACACAAAGTTCTTACTAATGAAGTCCATCTGGGCAACTGCAGCAACATGAATCTTCACCTCTTTCCTCCCTCCAATTTGGCTTAGGTAATCCACCGTCCATTTGCTTGTACATGTCCCCAAATCAATTCCTTCCAACACTAGAGGTTTTCTCTGTGTGGAAAAAATCAACCAAAAATTAGGGAAAACCAACAATGTATCAGGAGCTGTATTTGGTAATAAAGGGATAAAAACAAATAAGAAATGATTCTTTATCCCAAGATGCTAAAAATCAAACCTTCTGACAATTCATGCTGTAACTAAAACAGGAAGAGGACCCATGTAATATAGTTAGAACAAAATTTTAACATTAGGAAAACAAAACCGAACAAAACAGAAGTGCCACCATAAGCTTAGAAACAAGAGAAATCTGAGTATTATTAAAGCATTCTCTAGAGTGTTATTTATGATAAAAAATACAACTGATTAAAATTTGTGCTTTATACTCAAATACTGTTTGCAACTTTTTATTTTGATACCATTCTAAACTCACAGAAAAGTTGTAAGAACATTACAAAGAACTCCCATATACCATTTACTCTGAGTCACTAGTTGTTAATTTAACATTTTGCTCCACTTACTTTACCATCTGCTCTCACTCTTGCTATATGTGTACAGAGAGAAACATATTAAAGATAATTTAATTTTTTCTGAACTAGTTCAGTGTAAGTTGCTGACATCATGCTCCTTTATCTCTAAAACTTGAGTATATTTTTTGAGAACAAAGACATTCTTTTATATAACAACAATAATTATCAAAATTATATTTAACACTGATATAATACTTTAATCCAGTCTGTATCCAAATTTTGCTAATTTTCCTTATAATATCCTCTATATTTTTTTCCCTATTTCTGAGATGCCACATTGTATTTAATTACTATATCTCTTTTACTCTGGAACAGTTCATCAGACTCTCTTCTATGACACTGACATTTTTGAAGAGTACAGGCTAGTTATTTTGTAGAATGGCCTTCAACTTGGGTTTATCCGATGTTTCTTCATGATTAGATTCAGGTTACTCATTTTTGGAAAGAATGTACCACAAAAGCAATGTTGTGTCTTTCTCAGTGCAACACATCAGGTAGCACATGATATTTTCCCTATTATTTATGATGTTAATTTTGATCAACTGGTAATTCCTGTCTCAATCAAGTATTGCTACGATGAGTGTAAAAATCATGATTAAAAAAAGAACTCCATCACCTTCTACATGTACTAGTTGGTATTCTAATGTAAAAATCAGCTCTCACTTCTCCATTCACTTATCTTATTCACTGAGTTATATTCTACTGATATAATTTTGATGCTCAAGTTATCCCAGATTTGGCCAGCAGGAGTCCCTTCGAGCTGCCTCTTGTGACATTTTACCTGAGCACTTCTTACTTAACAGAAAAATAACACAATCCAGTATCCTTTTACATCTCTGTCCCAGCCCTCTAGTCATTTCTTCAAGCAGCTCTGGTTTCTTCTAGTGGGGAATGCTGTTTAGAAACCATGATCTGGGTGCTGAATGTGTTTATGACTGTTGGTGTGTCATTACTTCTAGGCCTTCTCAGTGGACAGAGCTAGGAAGCACATGAAGGTGTGTATATACTCACTCTCTCCTCCCCAAATATATATATACACACACATATTCTGCATATGCATATAGTTATATCTATTTATCCATTTCTCTTTCTCTCTCAATATGTACTATACACACACACACACACAAATTAATGGATGTATGATGAATCATGATACCTCCAATATGGATACCTAATTCTGATCTTATACCACAAGATTTATTCTAATATTCATTGTTTATATATTTGTAAACTCCCTTCTCTTAGTGGGAAACCTGGTTCCTATCATCCTCAATGTTTAATCAATTGTACAATCCCAGAATTCACAATAAGTGCTTTTGCAATTGCTAAGTTATACCACTGTAAAAAAAGTCTACAAACTAGAATTCAGTATTGTTTATGGTTCTTTTTGGTTTTAGACTGATACATAATCAAAGTACTGTGTTCAAAAGTGACCTAGGTTACTTCTCCTCCTCTTCCTTACTTAGGTTCACTTGTTACTTTTATATTCTACATTAGAGTTTGGTTGGTTTTTTTGAACCATTCCTCATCCTTGTTAATTTTATTATTATTATTACTGTAGAATATAAAACAGTAACGTGATCTCCAAAGTCAAAATTATACAAAAAAGGTCACCGCATCTATAATCACCCACGTCGTAATCATTCATCCCCTATAGATAACCAGTCTCATTAATGTCTGGCTTATCGTCCCTGTATTTCTTTTTTGCATAGTGACCAAAAATATATATACTTTCTTATTTCCCCTTCTTTTTTATACAAAAAGTGTCTTATTATGTATTGTTTTTGTAATTTGCTTTTTTAAAAAAATTTAAAAATATATCCTGGAAATCACTACTATCAGTTCAGATTATTTCTCATTCTTTTTTACAGCTTAGTACACCTTCATGTAAGTGGACAATTTAATCAGTCTCCTATGCATAGGTTTTTAGGTTATTTGTAATAATTCGCAAGCATAATAGACACTAGAAATTTTCATACTGTTCGAAATATATCCCCAGAGTAAATTCTGAAAGAGGAATTGCCATATCATAAAGTAAACACATCAGTAGTTTTGTTAGATATGCCAAATTCCCTTCCATGAGGGTTGTACTACTTGGCATAAAACGTGAGAGTACCAGTTTCTTCACAGACCCACAAAGAATATTATTATTAAAACCTTTTTGGGCTTCCCTGGTGGTGCAGTGGTTGAGAGTCCGCCTGCCGATGCAGGGGACACGGGTTCATGACCCAGTCCAGGAAGATCCCACATGCCGCGGAGCGGCTGGGCCCGTGAGCCACGGCCACTGAGCCTGCGCGTCCAGAGCCTGTGCTCTGCGACGGGAGAGGCCACAACAGTGAGAGGCCCGCGTACCGCAAAAAAAAAAAAAAAAAAAAAAACTTTTGATTTTTGCCAATATTATAGATAAATGGTATCTCAGTTTAATTTCTCTTAGGAATAAAACTGAACATCTTTTCATGTGTTTAGATGCCGTTTTTATCTTTTTGTCAACTGTTCATTTTTAATCAGATTTTTGCCCTCCCCCCATTAATTTTTAAAAGTTCTTTACATACATGGGCTTTTACTGCCCTTTAATGAAATATGTTGCAAATATTTTTCTCCCAGTTTGTATTTTATGTACAATTTTAATCATTTATCACACCTGAGTCATAGTTAGAAAGCCCTTCCGTAGACCTAGATTGCAGAGAAATTTACCCATGTTTTCCTCTAGTACTTAACGTAGTTTCTTTTTTTTAAATTTAGATCTCTGATCCATTTGGAGATCACTCTTGTGTACGGTGTCAGATATAAATCTAATTTTATCATTTTCTAAATGACTGTGACCATCCACTTGTCCAAGCACCATTTATTTAAAAGTTCATCTTTGCCCCAGTGATTTTTAAAATGTCACGTTCATCACATGTTAAATTTCCACATACATATAAATAACTCCAGAGCCTGGATAAATACTTGTGTGTGTGTACACACATCTATCTTCATCCAGACTTTCTATTTTATTCCTCTGGTCTATTAATGCACCCGTACCACACTATTAAATAGTAAAACATGTTTAAAAATCTGATAGGACTATAACCCCTCACAGCTTTTCTTTAGTGTTTTCAGGTAAAAATGTCTTGTTTTGCAATTTAGTTATTAATTTCTAGTTTTATTACATTGTGACCAGAGTGTTGTTTGTAATTTTCCACTTTATGAATCTTAGTGATGCTTTGTGACATATTGTATGTCTTGTCTGGGAAGCCTACAAACTACAAAACACTTTTCGCTATTCATCTTCCAAAGCATTTCCACATACGTACATCATTTGGTCTTCATAATACTGTCCTGAAGGCATCTTATACTAACGTGTCCTGCGGTGGGGTAGCGAGGACAACAACCTATCTAGCACTAGTCCCCCAAGAAATTAAGGCTTGAATCCTCCGTATAGGTTGCTAACTCCTAAAAGAAAAAAATTTCATCCCTGACTTTTGTAATACTCAGGACTGTAGCTCAATGACTACCCTTATAGGTGTAAATATCAACTAAAATTGCTGGGGGGGCGGGTTTCTTTATCATGAGCAGGCTAACTGTAAACCTGTGGGTTACTTTTTTTTCCTGTAAATATCTGCTGCCCTCTTTATTCTTAGTTTTTCTGAAGCCTAGATTCCCTTGCAAAGCAATTAAAAACACTTTTTTTCCCCCATTACTATTTTTCTCTGAGAACTAAGGTTCGAATTATACGTATAAGAGAATGGAACATCTGAACTAGAACCCACGTTAGTTAGAATCCAAGACCAGTGGAAGATTGTCGGGGGATTCCCATTGCTTCCCCTTTTGGCTCAGTGCAGTGAAAAACTTCTTCAGATCCATTAACTCGCGTAGACTGACAGGCGCCGTTCAGGCCACTGGCTGGGGTTGGGGGGCGAAACCTCCTCTAGATTTTAGGAAACCCGATGGAAGACTGGAGGCGGGGGGGGGGAAAACCCTCCCTGGGTTGCCATGGTAACGGTAGAAGACTTCGTAATCAGACTCCCGCAAGGCCGCTAAGCAGCTAGCAGGGCTTCTTAGGCAAAATATTTCTCGTAGCCAGCGCTCTGCCGTCAACCTGCTCCCCAGATACGTGGAACGGAAAACTTAACAGATGAGCCAGTCAACATCCCCCATGTGCCCTCTCCCTTGGCCGCCGGGCCAACCAGCCACCTTCAGCCGACAGCCACCTTCTCCCACATCCTGGATCGCAAGAAACCAATTCGGAGCCGCTGGAGCGCTAGGGACGGGTATCCACCGGCTTCCCGCGGTTCTGCCCCGCAAGAGGGCCTCACCTGCGGATAGAGGTGCTCCATGAACTGCTCCTGCGAAACGCCCTCGAGCCGGGGTACCGGGAAGCACTGCCCGGCCATGGTTGCCCACGCCCGTCCTCTTCCAAGTCCTGGGAACCTCGGCCCTAACACGTTCCAACCGCGCGGACCGCCCGGAAACAGGTCCGGGAGAGAAAAGTTCCACGAGGCCGGCTGAGTCGCGAGAGCGGCGGGTTCCGAGCGCGGGGCTGGGGGCCGACGGGCATGTGATGGAGAGCAGGGAAGTGGAGAACTCACCAGAGGTGCAGTAACAGGCCGGCTTGACTCTCCAGTCTCTTTCTCCGAGTCCCGCCGAGGTGGTTTCCCGCCGACTTTGTTTCCATACTGCACAGGCAAGGGGTGAAAGGTCACAAAAATGGCGCTGGCCGTCAGTCTTTTACCCCGCTTGCTGCTTTCTCGGCCTCTGCCGGGCTCGGCCGCCCGACTCTGGACTCCCGGTTCGGCCGACGTGTGGCCGCCGTTGGCTGGACTTTGCTGCTTCTGCCGCCGCCGCCTCGGCTCGGGAGCGGCCCCATTTCCTCGAGTCTCTTGGGCCTCTGCGGCCTTGGCGCTGCCTTCTCGGGCTCCTCAGCGTCCCCTGCTCAGCCCTCTGGGACTCCCCACAACCCTTCCCGCTTTCCCTTCCTGCCCTCGGCGAACCTACAGCACCGAGGAGCAGCCCCAGCAGCGCCAGAAAACCAAGATGATCGTCCTGGGGTTCTCCAACCCCATCAGCTGGATTCGGACTAGAATTTACTCCTTCCTTATCTGGGCCTATTTCGACCAAGAGTTCAGCATCGCAGAATTCTCAGAGGGAGCGAAGCAGGTTTGTTTATTTCTCTATAGATAATCTCTCTGCCTCTCATGCATTCGACTATTAGACACGCAAAAGTGTTTAGCGGTGAGGTTTCCACTAGGTCTCAAATGATAACATGTGGGTAGTGACCCAGACACAGAGCCCTCCGGCCACTTCTTGATTTAAATTAAGCTTCTGCTTATGTTGCAAGATCGCCGAGAAATAGGGTTTCGATGGAGACACCAAGGTGAAGTCCCTTAATTACTTTTTCTACTCTCTATAGGTTTTGAGTCAGAAATGGATTCAAAGCCTGTTTCTGCCACGTAGAAGCCACATGGCTTTATTTTTTCTGAACGTGGTTTTCTGCAGAATGAAAAAGACAGTATTGATCGTATGCTGGTATTTATATATTTAATCCTAGCTTTTTTTCAGATTATTTCTATAAACACAGCCATTGATATTTATTTATGTGACCTGTCAGTTATAAATTAAATGTTTTCAACTTTATAATCAATGTCAATATTAACTCCTGCTTTTGCTTCCCCGAGTGAACTCCTGACTGATTTATGTTTTTGTAAAAAATTAAAAAGTAAAGAGCAAGCTTGATTAACAGCATTGTAAGGGATAAACCTCTGCTCATGTCAGTTTTCAGAATCTTTTGTCCATGCAGAGGTAAATGGGCATGATGCTACTGTTCTCCACCACTCTGCTGATGACTTGAGCTTGTCTACCTCATGCTTATTTATGTGTCAATAAGGAATGGAAGTCATCTCCCCACTATGGGCAGGATTCAAGCCTAAGTCCCTATTTTCTCTGAACACAGAGGAGCATGGGACACTTTTTAGTCACTCTTTGATCCTAAAGATCCTCCAGCTGTGAGCTATTTTAGCCCTCATCCTTGTTATTAAGTAGTATCTGCACCCCTTCATCAGCCAGTTTGTATACAGTCTTGCCTCATCTAAGTCAATTTTTGTGCATTTAACCATTCTGATTTCCAAAAAGAATGTTGGGTCATCCATGGCAAATATTTAGTGATTCCATTAAACCAGCGGTTACTTTAACATACCTTTCAGATCAAGCAAACCAGTTTTTCAACACGTACGACTTAAAAGGACATAGCTGAAAAACCTTCTTCCTACTAGATCTCATAAGGCAACTATGCCTTCCTTTGCATAGATGTAATTCTAGGGCTTGGGAATAATCTGATGCAAAAACACTGGGTAGATTATCTACTCTCATGGGCTCAATTTGCCCTTTCTCCTTAGACTAACCTCCTATCAATAAGATGTTATCTTGGGATGTGACTATCAAGTTATCAATTAGATCATGTTTTTTAAGATTTTTTTTTAATCATAGAACATAAAAAGGGAGCTTCGTGCTCATTATCCTAGTCTAATTCTTTCAGATGATAAAAATCAAGTTCTAAAAAGGTGAAACGATTGGCTCAAGGATGCATAGCTAGCAAGTGCTGAGGTGCATTGTCCTGTAACCCACTCTATAAGCAGTCTTGGTCCTCCAGAGTCACTAGAAGTTGAGATGGTTAAGTACAATCTAGGCAAGCTTTTTTTTTTTTAATTTATTATTAAAAAAAATTTTGTGATGTATGTTGATGTACAATATTATAGATTATATATATATATATATATAATACAGGTATACAATGTAGTGATTCACAATTTTTAAAGGTTACACTCCATTTATAGTTATTATAAAATATTGGCTATATTCTCTGCATTATATGATATATCCTGTAGCTTATTTTATACCAATCTAGGCAAGCTTTTATTCATCATGTGAGCCAGAGGAATAGGTCGTCTGGTGATATACAATCCTTAAACAGCTTTATTAGCTCCACAAACCCTACTTTCCATTGATACGCACATATGACATGATACCTTCTCTATTACTGCCCTCAAACCACTAACCATGTACTGTCTGTTTTCCTGTATCTTGCTAGCATATTTTGGCCTTTCCTATGAAAAAGAGGGCTATTTCCTAGAAGCCTGTTTAGGTTAGGCAATCTTATATCACCAAAGCCTTATCAGGGCAGCCTCCTAATCGTTCCTTATTACCTTATAGGATAATTTGCTCAGGTGTGATCTTCTTTGGCCACACAAACTAGAGTCTCATGGTTGGGTTTCAACATGATGGTTATGGTCTTTGTTTCTTCTTACCAAATTTCACCCATCTTCTGCACACAAAGGCTTACTAAAACATACAGTGTTTCTGAACTCTGAGAGCCTCTAAAGTGTTTGCAAGGGATCCTTGAATCCATTTGGAAGTGTGCTTTTCCTCAAAATTCAACTCCATTATTGCTAGGGCTGCCACAACAAAATACCTCAATCTGGGTTGCTTAAACCACAGAACTTTATTTTCTTACATTCTGGAGGTTAGAAGTCCAAGTACAGGGCGTTGGCACCTTGTTGGTTGGTTTCTTCTGAGGCCTCTTTCCTTTCCTTGTAGATGATTGCCTTCTTGCTGTGTCCTCGCATGTTGGGTTTTTTTTTCCTCCTCTGTGCATGTGTGCCCTAGTATCTCTGTGTATATCCAGATTTCCTCTTGTAAGGACACCAGTCAGATTGGATTAGGGCCCACCCTCATTTGACTTCATCACCTCTTTAAAGGTCCTGTCTCCAAATATAGTTGCCTTCTGAGGTACTGGGAGTTAGGGCTTCAACATATGAATTTGGGGGAACACAATTTAGCCTATAACAATTATGAGTATTGTCTGTCTGACACACCTGTGCATCCTATTTGTCTTGCCAGTTCTTGAAATTTCATCTTAGATATTACTTCCTTTAGGAAGTCCTCTCTTTTCCGTGCAGATAGCTTAAGTGCTCACCTGTTTGCTCCCAAATCATCCTGTTCTTATTCCTGTCATAATTTTTGAACTTGTCAGTTTTCTTGGCTCCCTCCTCAAGTAGACTGCAAGCTTCTCGAAGACAGGTAGAGTCTTAATGCACAATTCCATTCCTCACTGCTAGGCATGTGGAGGATTGCAATTGGGTCCCTCCCACTTTAAAATGGGATCTCGTACTTCAAAGTTGGGATCTACTGTATTAGATTGTGCAAACTCATTATCTTTTCTCCTGCTTTACCAAACCTGCCTTATCTATCTTAATGAGGTACAACTGCAACCCAGATCTCCAGACTCCCAGTACCGTCTAGGTTGTGCTGCTGTGTATTCAGGATTAAGAGAAGGACCATATAACAGTCACAATGGTTGATTACTTCATCATTATTTTAAAAGGAAATATATAGGAGATTTTTTTATTGAGGACGTAGTATGTACACCACACGCAATCTTTTCCCAGGTCCTTGGAGTAGATACATAAGTAGCAATCTGCTCACTTACTACTGTCCGTGTGGGAAGGCCGTATGAGAAAAGAAAAGTCAACCAACTTTGGAGGAGTTATGCCGAACACTGATATCTAGTGTTTGACACTGTCTATTGCCTTTATCATAAAATAGTCTTTGTTACACTTAGCCATTCAAGTATGAGCATTGTACATTGTACGGTATTTCACATGATATCTTGAAATAATCATCACCACCCTCCCCCCACTGTTTTTTTTAAGGCTTTTGCTCATGTGTCCAAGTTGCTGTCACAGAGTAAGTTTGATCTATTGGAAGAACTTGTGGCCAAAGAGGTAAAGTATACTTTTATTTTTCCTTTAAAAATAAATGTATTATTCTCTTGTAGTAGAATGATATATGTTGTCCTTATTTATGCTTTAAAATAGTATGCATGCTTACTTAACTTCTTGTCTCATATATAAAATGGGATAGTAGCAGTAGTGTTGGGAAATCATGTGAGGTAGTATATGTAATGTAGGGACTTAGAATGGTATATGGTTCAACCAAAGACTATATATGTGTTTGCTTTCTGCATGGTAGTTTATTGTGTCCATGCAATATAATTAATTTAGCTAGTTTCCCATTTATCAACGTATAGCATTTCCAATTCCTCTGCTATTCCAGCGTTGTTGTCAATATCCTTACATATCCATTACCATTGACAAAAAAAAAAAAAGTCTTCTTATTTTTCTCCTAAAAGATTAGCTTTTCATATTTAGATTTTCAGTATTCTTATGGTTGTTTGATTTTTGTATTTGGTTTGTATTAGAGATCTATGACTATTCCCACTGCCACCCTTAAGTAAAATAAATCACCCTTAAATAAAAAAATAAAAAATAAAATAAAATAAAGTAGTATGCATGCCATCAGCCAAAGTAGAGTCCCTGTATCTTGCCTTTTGGGTACTTGGGGTCATATAAAAGTATAGAATGACTTGCTACTTAAGGCATAAGTAAGTTAATATGATGTCTTTCAGTTCTTATATAGAATTCTGTATAAGAACTGAATTCTATATAAGAACAGTTCTATTAGGAATTATCTAACTGAATCATCAGATCCCTTTCAGCCTTGCTTTTTTTTTAAATTTATTTATTTTATTTATTTATTTTTGGCTGCATTGGGTCTTTGTTGCTGCGCACAGGCTCTCTCTAGTTGCGGCGAGCAGAGGCTCCTCTTCCTTGTGGTGTGCGGGCTTCTCATTGCGGTGGATTCTCTTGTTGTGGAGCGTGGGCTCTAGGTGCACGGGCTTCTGTAGTTGTGGCTTGTGGGCTCAGTAGTTGTGGCTTGTGGGCTCTAGAGCGCAGGCTCAATAGTTATTCAACAAGTGAACTATGGTTTGCTTTTTCCATACCTAGACACTACGTGTATTGAAAGAAAAGGTTACTTCACTACCTGACAACCATAAAAATGCCCTTGCTGCTGACATAGATGAAATTGTATATACATCAACAGGAGACATCTCCATTTACTACGATGAGAAAGGTAATGCTGGAGCATAGTCAACATTAAATGACCCACAATTGTCCAGATAACCTAAACTAGTGAATAATCATGGAATAGTGACACTTTGTGGGTACAAGTGGATATTTATAGAACTGCAGAGAAAATAATATATTCATTCTTTAAAGCCCTAGCTCTGGAAGACTTGGGATATGGTAATAGTTTCTTATGCCTTTCTATCTAGAGCTTTTCCCTAATGTTATTTAATTCACAGAAGAGAGCATTGTAACTTAAGTTAATGGAAATTGTCTAAGACAAGCTGCTCCCATATCTTAAAATGAAAACATTTGTGTTTCAGATTTCCTAACTGAAAGGAAAACAATTGAATATTTTAAGTGTCTAGCTGTATGTGAAGTAGGAGTAAAGAGTAAAAGAAAAAGTAAATAATATTAGCTAAAGACTGTTTTGAAAGTAACATTAACTCAGAACTCCCAAATTGGATTTATTTGGAGATGATGAAAAGAGTTGAAAGGAACTTTAGCATTTATCTTGTTCTTCTTGTCCTATTTTCCCAATAGCATTCCTGAAAACTTGACTTACTTACTCCTTCTACAAATATTTGCAGTGTATTATGTGCTAGGCACACAGGAAATCTAGTCTTTGCTTACACACTTGCTAAGCAGTTCTGACTGAGGACTGTTAATAGTGAAAAAATTTTCACACACATATTAATTTGAAACATTTGTAAAGGTACTTTTAATGATAAATATTTTCTTCTTCCTAATATTTCACATTGCATCTTAGCACCATGGTTACTACCTGATTTTTGCACAGGATGTTGTCATAATCACTGGGCATAATAAAGTGAATTAGGGGTAGAATAGAAGGCTTCTTTCTGACAGTTGGGGTTAAGTTAATGACATAGCAGCAAAAAAGTGTTCCCCCCCTCATTTTTGGTTTGACAATAGATATCTGTTATCATAATTTTAGAAAATGCCACAAATTGAAAGTAATCCATGTAGTACACTTGGTAAAAAGTACCTGCTCAGTAAATAGTAGCTCTTACTAGTGTGATCCAGAGAGGAAGGTGTCATAAACCCCAGGAGAATTTTCTAAAAATAAAAACGTGTCAATACAGGTATCTTAAGTTAGACTAGAATGAGCCCCAAATTTGGTCTGTAACAGCTGTATAATTACTGCCAATTGCTGATTTCATTAAGGATATAAGGATGATAGATTATTGTGATTTGTATTTGTATGTGTGTATGTTTTTTCTCTAAGGAAGGAAGTTTGTTAACATCCTGATGTGCTTTTGGTATCTAACCAGTGCCAACATCCCCAGTGAAACTATAAGTGGAGCCAGTGTGTTCCAGGTTAAGTTGGGGGATCAGAACGTGGAAACTAAACAACTTCTTAGTGCGAGCTATGAGTAAGTCTAATCACATTTCGTTGTTTCCTTTCTCTAGAAAATAGAAGGTAGTATGAAAGTATGAAAACTAAAGGGAGCTTTAGGGAGAAAAAGATTGAAATTTGACAAGTTATTAATGAAGAGAGAAAGTCAGAAAGACACACTGGCCACGAAACAGGAGTGTTCAGAAATTAAGAAGAGGTAATATTGCTGAATTTAATTAAACTGTATTTCAGCTGTCTATTGCTACATTACAAACCACTCCAAAACCTGGTGGCATCAAATAGCCATTCATTTTGCCTGCTATTCTACTGCTCAGGAATTTTGGAAAGGCTCAGCTGTGGAGTTTTCTCTGCTCCCTCTGGCGTCAAGTGGGGTGGCCGGAGCTAGGGGTTCATTTCCACAATGGCTTCTTCACTCATGTGGGCAGCACCATGGTGCTCCTTGGCTTCTCCACATGACGTCTCGTTCTCCAAGGCCTCTCTTTGTGGCTTGGGCTTGTGGTAGTGTTAAGCTAGTCACATGTTTACATGGTGGTTGGCTTCCAAGAGGCAGAAGACAGAAGATGCTAGACCAGTAAAGGGCTGTGCCCAGTATTGGAACAACATCATTTCCACCATGGTTTGCTGGTCCAAGCAGTCACGGGATCTGCACGGTGAAAGGGCATGGAGAGACTGCACGTCTTCATGGGGCAGCAGCAAGGTCACATTGCAGAAGAGCATGTGGGATGCAAGAGGTAGTTATGGCCATCTTTGGAAAATAAAATCTGCCATAATTGGCACATGGACCATTCACTCACTAGACATTTATTGACCATCTCCTATTTACCAAGTACTCTGGTAGGGGTTCAGATACAGAATTGAAGGGTTCCTGCCCTTAAGTAGGTACTGTCTAACAGGAGGTTAACAAACTATTTAAAAGAGACACTCTAGTGTATTATTGTACTAATAAAATTTGGAACAGTGAACAAGTCAAGCGAGTCAGTGGAGACATAGTTTAATATCTATTTAAAAGAGAATACTGTTATGTCATAGTTTAATATCTATTTAAAAGGGAATACTGTTATGTCACCAGAGTTATACAAATTTGCTTTAAAATAATGAACAAATCCCAAAAACGACCTAGGAAAGAAAATGTATCCTGTTTTGCTAAGGTAAAGGAAATTATATCTTCATTTTTTTTCACTTTTCTTGAAGGAGATGTGCTTTTTTTCTTTTCTTTTTCTGTTTTGAATTTTGCTTTATTTGTAATTACCCAAAATATTCTGTATATTTAAATACTTAATTTAAATCTGCTGAATTGTCTCTTTTTTAAGATGTCATTTAGAACACTATAATCAACACTAACCTTTGGTTCTTCTGATATTCCCTACTAAGATCACGGGCAACGCATAAACACTGCTTTTCAAGATTGGTCTTAGTGTAAGCTATGAGTAAGTCTAATCACATAAACCAACTTCCATGAAAGTGCTGTTTTTATCACCATATTCCAATTTATTTCTCCTCATATTAGGCGTATATTATGGCTAGTACTTAACAATAGAATAACATTGAAGTTCCTCTCAAGGACTGGCAGATGTTGGAGTGTATGTAGATCAGTCCATTAAAAATACTCATTTTAGTTGAGAATGCACTTCTGATTTTGTGGGGACATATTTTGTGATCAAATTGGTAGATTAAACTTTTGATTTTTATTTACCATTAACTGTTAGCTTTTTGCTAACAACTGTCTCTAATATATAGTTGCAAATTATGTAGTTATCCAGGAAGTATTTGGACTGATATAAGATTCACATTATTTATAATTTTTTCCCTAGATTTCACAGGGAGTTTACACAAGGAGTAAAGCCTGACTGGACCATTGCACGGATTGAACACCCAAAGCTATTAGAATAATTGATCTTGGAAAAATCAGCTTATTGGACTTTTAGCAATTACTGTGAAGAACTAAGCAAGAAAAAATTTTCAGATCAGTTGATCTTCACTTAATCAAGTCTGTGGATTACTTTTGTATTATTTTGAAATACTCCTTGTAGTAAATTGGCATGATACAATAAAGCATTTTCCACAGATTGTCATCACTTTCTGTAGA
Source organism: Mesoplodon bidens (assembly GCF_964165515.1). Classification (NCBI taxonomy): domain Eukaryota; kingdom Metazoa; phylum Chordata; class Mammalia; order Artiodactyla; family Ziphiidae; genus Mesoplodon; species Mesoplodon bidens. The sequence continues at coordinate 77,920,474 of NC_138165.1, forward strand.
AGGAAGTCAAAGTAAAAAAATTGCAGCAGCCCATCATTGGCATCATATCCAGTATCATTTCTAATGTTATATGTATATGTATATATACACAAACTCATTTTATGACAATAAAGAAGGTATTGAAAAAATTACACATTTTTAAATTAATAGTCCTTAAATATTTTATTTGTGGTTAATACACTTATACCAATAATTCATGTGTAAGATTTATTTTTAAAAATCACTGCTGCTACTTGATTACCTCTTTGGTCACTAGCTGGATGAGAAAGAACAGATGGAATTATAGCAGATGGGTCACTACAGTACTAAAAATCAGTGAGGCTTACTAAAGCACAAAGAGAAAAAAGAAGTAGAACAGTAACTTACTCCCCTATGAGGTAATATGACGTCTTCTAACATACTTGTATTTGGACTCCTAGAAGTTGGGATAGGGGAGACAAAAACAATGTAAGAAATAATGTCTGAAAGTTTTCCTAATTGATGAAAACTGTAAACCCACAGATCCAGGAAATTCAACAAGCAGGGAAGCACATAAAGAAAACCTCACTAAGGTACATCATAATCAAATTGTTGAAAACTAGAGAAAATTAGAAAAGCAGCTAGAGGGAAAAAAAAAAGACACATTCCATACAGAGAATGACTATATTTCTTTTCTCAAACTATGCAGGTTAGAGGCCTTGGCATGACATCTTTAAAGTACTGAAAGAAATAAACCTGTTGACCTAGAATTCTATATTCAGCAAAAATATCCTTCAGAAAAGGTGAGAAAAGACTTTTTCAGACAAGGAAAAGATGAGCGGATTTGTTGACAGAAGACCTGTTTTATAAGAAATGTTAGGGGCTAGTGGACAGAATAGAGTAAAAGGACCCATGCATATTGGACAACTGATTTTTGACAAAGGTGCCATAGTTATTCAATGAGGAAAAAAAAAGTCTTTTTAACAAATGGGTAACTATATATTCAAATAGGAAATAACCTCATCTCTCGCCTCACACCATACACAATTTTAGTGCAAAATTTAGATTGCAAAATGGATCATAGACTTAACAAAAGCTAATACTCTAGAAATTCTAGAAGGAAACATAGAAATTGCTGTCTTGGGATAGAGAAAGATTTCTTAGGAGACAAAAAGTGTGAATCGTGAAAGAAAAATTTATAAATTGGAATTTATTAAAATTAATACTTCTGCTCTTTGAAAGACAGCAGTGAGAAAATGAAAAGCCAAGTCACAGATTGGGAGAAACTATTTGTAATCCATATATCTGACAAAGGACCTGTATCCAGAATATATAAATAATGCTCATAGCTTAATAATGAAAAGTTAAACAGCTTTGTACAGCTATCATGACTCATCAAACTGTGGACTTAAATTGGGTACATTTTGTTATATGTAAATTATATATATATATATATATACTGTTTATTTTAACAAAGTGAATGAACTATACATATACACGTATCCCCATATCTCCTCCCTCTTGTGTCTCCCTCCCACCCTCCCTATCCGACCCCTCTAGGTGGACAGAAAGCACCAAGCTGATTTCCCTGTGTTATGCGGCTGCTTCCCACTAGCTAGCTATTTTACGTTTGGTAGTGTATATATGTCCATTCCACTCACTTCGTCCCAGCTTACCCTTCCCCCTCCTCGTGTCCTCAAGTCCATTCTCTACATCTGCGTCTTTATTCCTGTCCTGCCCCTACGTTATTATATATTTTTAATGCAAATTATACCTAAACAAAGTTTGCTAAAATATTTAGCAAGAAAAGTAATTTGCAGGAAAATAAGCTCAAAGGATTAAATTTTTTATAAAGTATAAAAGAGCTAATCTATGTTTCATCTAATCTTAGATGAAACAGATAATAGATCAGTAAGGCACATATTGCTAAAATGAAAAAAAATACAACCAGTTAAACTATCACTTGCCATCTGTTGTAAGATGCATCTCCAGTGATTGATTTTAAAATGGATGGTGAATGTGTGATTTAGAATCAGTGAAATACACTGTGATTTATTGTTTGTGAAAATATACATAAATTGTAAAACTTTTTTAAAATGCAAGAGATTAATATGGCACTAAACTCATTATAGTGGCGACTACCTCGGGAGGACGGGAGTGGAATGTGACTGTAATGTTTTGTTTCTCAAAAAAAAGTACCTGATACCCAAATAATGTACTTTGTATATGGTTTCTCAATAAAAGGAGACGGGCATTGGGAGCAATTCCAGGTCCATGCAGAAAACAAGCAAGAGTAGCCTGAGACATATTCTTGGGCTGGGAAGCAAGGACACTATCAAAGCTGACTGCGGTAATGTTGAAAGTTATTTATTACCATTTAACAAACCCAAAATTTAGTAGCTTAAAAATAACAATCACTTGTTTTACTCAGAAATTTGGGCAGGGTTTGACTTGAAAGTTTGTCTGCTGTATGTGGTGTTGACTGAGGTCACTTGGGGATATTTATGTGAAGGCCAAGCTAATCCAACATGGCTTTACTTGTGCGTCTGGCTCCTTCTTAGAGATGGTTGAAAGGCTGGATGCAGTGGGTCACTTTTGGTCTCTAACCGATCTTTACATTTTCCCCCCAAATTATGTTAGATACAGATGAAGTAAATTGGCATATCTTCTACCCCAGAAAAATTTTCCTATCCGTGTTATTGAATATAGCTGTTTTATCCCTACTGTGATGGGTCGTTTCACCAAAGATTTTGACCATTTAAGGTTGTATGGTAGGGGTCCTCAGGTATTTGTCTTGACTTCACTAGCTTTTATCCTTACAGATCTTACAATCCAATTGCTCCCAGTGAGTTCAACCTTTTTTTTTTTTTGTCTTTTTTATTTTTGCAGCGAGGGGGTAAGTTTCCACGTATCAGTGATACCATGCAATATTTGTCTTTCTTTGGCTTATTTCACTTAGCATAATGTCCCCCAGGTTCATTCAGGTTGTAGCACAGGACAGGATTTCCTTCTTTTTTAAGGCTGAATAATATTCCATTATATAATTTACACACACACACACACACACACACGCACGCACAAACACACACAAATATTCCATATCTTTATTCACTCATCTGTCAATATTTAGTTTGTTTCCATACCTTGACTATTGTGAATAATGCTGCAATGAACATGAGAGTTCAGATATCATTTCGAGATAATGATTTCATTTTCATTTTCTTTGGATATATATATGCAGAGTGGATTGTTCCATCTATGTTAGTTCTATTTTTAATTTCTTGAGGAACCTCTATACTGTATTCCATGGTGGCTGTACCAATTTATAGTCCTACCAACAGTGCACAAGTGTTCTCTTTTTTCCACATCCTTACCAGTGTTTGTTAATCTTTTGACTTTTTGATAATAAACATCCTTACAGGTATTAGGTTTTTATTTTTACTTGCGTTTACCTGATGATTAGTGATGTTGAGCACCTTTTCTAGTACCTGTCGGCCATTTGTGTATCTTTTCTGGAAAAATGTCTATTCAGATCCTTTGCCCATTTTTTAATTGGGTTATTTGGATTTGTTTGTTTTGGTTTGGTTTTGCTGTTGAGTTGTATGAGCTCCTTGTATATTTTGAATATTAACTCCTATCAGATATGTGGTTTGCAAATATTTTCTCCCATTCCACAGGTTGCATTTTCATTTTGTTAATGATTTCCTTTACTGTGCAGAAACTTTTTAGTTTGTGTAGTCCCACTTACTTAATTTTTGCTTTTGTTGCCTTTGCTTTGGTGTCAAATCCAAAAAAACCTTTGCCAAGACCAGTGTCAAGGAGATTACCTCCTATGCTTTCTCTAGGAGTTTATGATAAACAACTATATACTCTTCCCTTAGATTCATCAAATATTAACATTTTGCTATCTCTTTCTTTTTCCTTTTCTCTCTTTACACACACACACACACACACACACACACACACACACACACGGTTTTTATCTAAACCATTTGAAAGTAAGTTCCAGACATCGTATACTTTACTCCTAAATATTTCAACATGCATTCCTCCAAAATAAGGACATTATCTTGTATAAACATAAGAACATTAGCAATAATTCCATATCATCTAATATTTAAAACCAAATTTAAAATGCTACCAATTGTCTTAAAAATATCTTTTTGAATGAGATTCAAGCAAGGTTCACACACTGTATTTTGTTACTATCTCTTAAGTCTTTTTAAAATTTTTAGGATATCCTCCATCCTTTTTATGGCATTTCAATTTTGAGCAGTCTAGGATAGTAGACATACAGCATGTCCCATATCCTGAATGTGTTTGATTATTTTATTATGATGTCATTTCTATAACCTGGAAGTTAGGGCTAAAGGCTTAATTAGATTCAAGAATATCTTGTAAGTGATTTGTGTACTTCATAATATATAACACACATTATATATACATATACATGTATATACATATAGGTACATATATATACACACATACATACAATTTGTGGTAGGCTGAATAACGGCTCCCAGAGATGTCTACAACCTTAGCTCTGGACTCTGAATGTTTTCTCTTACATGGCGAAATGGCACTTTGTAGATATGATTAAGGATCTCATGATGGGGAGAGTATCCTGGATTATCTGGGTGAACCCAGTGTTATCCCAGTGATCCTTAGAAAAGGGAAGCAGAAGGGTCAGAGTCAGAGAGAAGGAGCTGCTATAATGGAGCAGAGGTTGCAGTGATGTGAGAATCAAGGAGTGTAGACAGCATCTAGAAACGAGAAAAGGCGGAAACAGATTCTCCCCTAGAGTCTGCAAAAGGGACACAGCTATGCTGACTCATTTTAGACTTCTGACTTCCAGAACTATAAAATGATAAATCTGTGTTGTTTTAAGCCACTGAGTTTATAGTAATTTGTTACGTCAGCAACAGGAAATTAATATACAAGATAATCCTTACATGAATCGGTATTCCATTATTATTAGCAAAATGATTCTCTAATTCTAGAATACGTTTTGCTGGCATTCTATAAAACAGAGCCCCATTCCCTTTAAAATAAATCACCACAAACTCATGAATTTTAATCATTCAATGTAATATCAATTACAGTAGTTATTCTTCTTGGTGCTTAAATCGCCCCCAGTTTGCCAGTGGGATCCCCTATAATCTGCTATTTCAGGTTAAAGACTATCACGACCCTATCTGAATGCTTCTGTGTTTTCTGGCACAACAACATGTCCCAGGATCTTCTTGTCCACTTCCTGCCTCAGATTTGAAAAATCAGTGCTTTCTCCAAGGAGTCATGATTTCTTTTCAGGGAAATTTCTATAGACTGAATATTTGTGTCCCTCCCAAACTCATATATTGAAATCCTCAGTTGGATGATATTAGGAGGTGAGGCCTTTGGAAGGAATTAAGTCCTGAAGGTGGAGCTCTCATGAGTGGGATTAGTGCCCTCATAAAAGAGAGCCCAGAGAGCTCCCTCCTTCTGCATGTGAGGATATAGTGAGAAGGTGGCCCCCTACGAACCAGAAAGCAGCTCTCGCCAGCCACTGAATCTGCTGGCACCTTGATCTTAGACTTTGCAGTCTCCAGAACTGTGAGAAATAAATGTTTGTTGTATAAGCCACCCCGGCTATGGTGTTTTTGTTATACCAGCCTGAAGAGTCTGAGGCAGGATCATGTTTAGAAACCAAGATTTGAGCATCTTGAAGCATTTTAACCTTTTATGTCTGCAAGAGAATGTTCATATTTATATGTATTTGATATTTTGGGTCATTTATCTAAATGAACTTTGGGAGAGCTAAATATGGATTGTTTGCCTTTATTTCTGTCAACCATATTTAAAAGAACCCCTCCCCATCTCTCTCTATGTCCTAACCCAGATTTAATTTGGTTTATAGCACTTGGCACATCCAACATTGTAGTAACTATTACTTAGTTGATTTGTTCCATTGTCTGTCTTTCCAACTAAGGCAGGAACTTTGTCTATCTTGTCCACTGCTGTATCCCCAGGGCCCAGAATAATATATGGTGCATAGTAGAGCTCAGTAAATATTAGTTGAATAAACAAATAAATGAGCGAGCCTCACTACTGTTGCGTTTCCTGGCTCACGTGACAGAAACATTTTCCCTCTTGCTTTTGATTTAATGACCTAGCAAGCTGGATGTAATTTATTTTATCATGTACAGTCCCCCCTCAAGGCGTATATGGTATTACTGACTACGTGACCTTGCTTTTATGGTCCTATAATAAATGTTATTTATTCTGAACACCACACGGTGGAGCCAGCTGTGTATGGAATGTAAATGCGGGACCGGCAGTAAGTCTGTTAGGGTCTGAAGTCACTGAGACACAGGAGGATTGCTTTGCTTACTGACAGATTTTTGCACATAGATATGTTATAGGCAACTTCTCAACAAAAAAGTTTTTTGAACAGAATTTGCAGATGTTAAAAGGGTTCAATGTATGAGTCAAATCAGAGGGAACTTTTACCCTCATGTCTCCTCTGATTGCTGGAACCATAGATTATAACATTCAGTTCCTCTGTGATTACTGCCATGCTCGGAAGGTTTTTTCTGGATGATGTAATGCATCAATCAGGATAATATAGATTATGCTGCAGTAACAATCTCCAAATCTCAATAGATTGAAGCAAAAAACGGTATATTTCTTGTTCAAACTACATGTCCAATAAGAGACACTTGGAGACACTGCTCAGTGGTGGCACCACCTTCCCTCCTGGACACAGGTGATGGGCAGCCACTGCCTGATACTATGGCAAATGAAAAATACAACTCTGAAGGGTCTCACATGAGCAATACATGCCAGACCTGGAGGTAATACAATTCACTGGCCAGAACATGGCCCTACTCAACCACAGAGATCCAGGAAGTACAATTCTATCATGTGGCTGGAAGACAGAGTCTGAGAAGCATTTGGTGAGCAGCAATAATGATTCCCACAAGCTGCAGAGAACTCTCTCTCTTCTTTTAACCCCAGGGATGGCTACTGTAGAGCCAGTCAGTGCACACGATTGCATGCGGGAGATCAGGAGGCTCAAGAGGTAGAGGGACTTCTGGGATCTTCTGGTGACATAAACTGAGAACTATTGATATGCTGCTATAGGAGCCTGAAGATCTCTCTAGTCTCTCTCTAGTCCTGTATACTCCAATGATTGCAGCTGTCTTAAACCAGTTTTAAATGGAAAAGGCCATAGAACACCTGAATTCCATTCTCTTCATTTGATGAGATCTGCCAAGGTGCATTAAAATACCACTTAGATTAAATCAAAATTGGTCAGCTAAGACTTTATATAGTGTCAATCTTACTATAAATTGTTTATTGTTTCAAAATGATAATTTTAAGAAACTTAGATAAAATAAGACTTTATGAGAGTACTTAATCTTGGTCATTCAATCTCACAATATGGGTACATTATACAAATATTGGTGTACCATTTAGGATTAGTTCTGACTGCATTAAACAAAAACTTTCAAATCATGATTTAAGTAATACAGAAGCAGTTGATTTCTCTTACATACAACAGAAGTCCAGAGATAGGATTCTTTGGGCTGGTGTGCCAACTCCACAAAGGCCTTTGGGATCCAGGCTCTTTCTAGTCACCACTGCGTTCTTAGAGTATGACCCTGTCCTCATAGCACAAAATGGCTGGTAGAGCTCCAACCATCATATCCATATTCCAGGCAACAGAATGGGAGAAAGGAAAGAATGAGCTAAGTGTATATATCAGCTGTCTTTTAAGATGCTTTCCAAGAGTTTACACAAAACCCTTCCACTTAATTTCATTGGCTAGGCGTTAGTCATATGGCCACATACAACTTTGGTCGTGGTGGGAAATATAAACATAGTCTTTTAGCTGAGTATAATTTATTGTCCTGAATAAAACTAGGGGTCCTAAGATTAAGGAAGAGGAGGAGACAGCAATTTGCCCTAATTGGGTTGCTTGAGTCTTGAACCAGTGCTGACTCTGGTAGCTGGCTGGCTTGCTTTGCCAGCTTCACTAACTGAGAGCTAGCTTTAAGAGCCCATGTGCTTTCTAACTGGGGTCTGGTAATAGTCCTAAACAATGCCCAGCAAATTTTTTAAACTAAATGTAACAGAGCACCGGAGAAGACTTTTGATTCTAGAGCTGTTTAAGGATGCTCCATACAATCTGTCCAGACCTCTGGGGGCTCAGTGCCCATTATTTACACCACACACACATTTCTGCCTGGAGGACCCTGAATATAGTTTATCCCATCTTCAAAAATAGAAACCTCCTTCTGCCTGCCCCTCCCACTCCATTTTATAAACCAGTCTATTAGACATTCTATCAAAATTTACTTCATTTACTTGCTTAATAAATTACAACGCTGGCTCAGCAATATGTGAGAAATTCACCAGAAACAGAGGAAGAATTAGATAATCGATTCCTTTTGTGGACCTTTCCTTAGCCTCTGATGTTGTGAGTGCAGAGTAGCTATGGGCAAGGCTGGCACTCTGCCTGCCCTCCTCCCCGCCTCCTATCCAGGCTTTATTGATTCTCAAAATGTTGCATTCTACTCAGGGCAGCTGAAAGGCTCGAATGGAGCAAAATGGAACTGTGTTCTGGTCTCCCTCCTTTTAAACTTCCTCTTATGGTACTGCATTTGAACAAGCCCCATGCTACAGAGAACGGGAAGACACAATATGGTTTATCTCAAACCGGAAGTAACCAAATCCAATAATTGACCTTGTTAACTAATTCTTTGCCAGGGAAGAGACTCCCTGTTATTGCTTCCTAAAGGAAACAACAACAACAATTTTAAAACCAACTTAAAATTTATATCACATAACAAATCACATATTTTAGTTATTGTCAAATACTTTGAGGCAAGATTTTTTCCTAGGGGGTAAGTACATCAAGAAGTAGGACTGGGCTTCCCTGGTGGCGCAATGGTTGAGAGTCCGCCTGCCGATGCAGGGGACACGGGTTCGTGCCCTGGTCCGGGAAGATCCCACATGCCGCGGAGCGGCTGGGCCCGTGAGCCATGGCCGCTGAGCCTGCGCGTCCAGAGCCTGTGCTCCGCATCGGGAGAGGCCACAGCAGTGAGAGGCCCGCATACCGCAAAAAAAAAAAAAAAAAAAAAGTAGGACTATCTAAAGGAAGCCGTCTGTGAGGCCTTATTGGAATTTTATTTGACTCTCTATTTCCCTCCCTACCACTACTTGCTAACTTCCTATTCTTTCTGTCAGTCACATCAAGGTTGTCCCTGCTTTGACACCTTCGCAGGAATTGTTCCTTTGTCATCCAGGCTCTTTGCTCAGATCTTCAATGTCTGGTCACTTCCCATCATTCAAGTCCCGCTTAAACGCCACCTCCTCTAAGAATATGTGCTGCTCATCCACTCGAAGGAGCCCACCTCCATCACTCTCTGTCGGCCACTCTGCCTTATTTTTATCACAGAATTTCTTGTCATCTAATAGTTTCCTGTTTATTTACTTGCTTATTACCTAGCCTCCCTCCGTTAGGATGGGGGCTTCCAGTTTCAACCTAGCCCCTCATCATAACTGGCAAAATATTCTCCACCTCGCTGGTGTTCGGGGTTAGGGTAGAGTTTCTTGGCCTCGGCACTGTTAACATGTGAGGCCATATAATTCTTCGTGGTGAGGCTGTCCTGTGCGCTGCAGGATGTTTAGCAGTATCGCTGGCTTCTACCCATTAGATGGGCCCTAGTTGTGACAACCAAAAATGTCTCCAGACATGGGGCCAAATGCCCCCCTGGGGAACAAAACTGCCTGTAGTTGAGGAACGCTGGTTTAGGCTGTTGGCTGCTGTGTTGCCGCTTTTATGTTCAGGAGGCAGTATCTTCTCGGAGTAATAATAGGTATCAGTCCTTGAATATCTACAGATATTGGGCACCGTTCTGTGGGTTTTACGTTTAATCTTTACAACAACCCTTACAACCGGTACTGTTACTATCCTCCTTTTCCAGGTAGGGAAACTGAGGCACAGAATGATTAGTAAACTTGTCTAAGTTCATGCCATCAGTAAGAGTGAAGCCTTGGGCTCAAACCAGACAACAGGCCCCAGAACTCTGTGCTAACCGTAGTCGGCACTGGTGTGGGAATCTCATTGCCTCTGGCGGCAGAAACTGGGCATCAGATGTGCTACGCGTCCCCCTAGCCCACAGCCATGCATTCACGGTGACCATGAGCAAGTGACAACTTTCCTCTCCAAGCCTCAGTTACCTCTGTAAATAATAATAATAGTAACTTCATGCAGGATTGCTTGAGGAGTTAACTGCAAGAGCTTAAGTGAAAATAACTTAGCCTGGTTTCTAGCACATACTAAGTCCTGAATTCGTTATCTCCTCTTCTTCTTTTGCCCTTGGCTCCAAGCTCCAAAAGCACTGAAAGCAGAGTTTAAAGACCCTGGTCAGACAAGCCCCTGGGGAAATCTAACCTTTAAGCAATCTGCCGCATTTGTTGACCAGGAGAGGAGAAAGCGGCCCCCTTAGAAACAGCAGTCCAGGCTGGCATCACCTCTTCTGCTAATGAACAACAGCACAAGCCATCAGCACTTGCCCACTGAGCCAAATGGGGCCTTTAAATCTGTACTGATTAGATACCCCGGGGCCTGGCTGACAAGCAGCCTTCCGCGCTTCATTTCTTGATGTGAGTCAGTGAATTAGTTGCCTGACCCATTGTTTTCTAACACGGCCAATTAAATGCTTTGGGATGGATGGCATGTGCATTTTGGCCAGCAGGGGGCCTCCTTTGCTAACATAACGGAATTGGTACTTGGGCTTGCTGGCAGAGCCCCACCAAAAATTGGGTACTTTTGAAAAGTTTGCTCAGAATAGGGGTTCTAAATATGGGGCCCACCAATCCCTAAGAATAGAATTCTGTGAACTCGGATGAGAAAAGAACTGTGTTTATTTCCACTACCCTCCAACTGAAATTTAGCATTTTCTTCAATTACGAATGTAGACAGCAAATCACGGATATTTGTCAAGCTCACCACGGTTTCTGCAGAGATCTTGAAATATCGTTTATATCCCTCCTTACTCCAAAATTACAGTAGCTGTAGGACCTGCTGCTAGATCTTGTGATTTAGTACATTAAGAAAGAAGCACATATGGACCATATCACAAATCTGCTGTTTCATTGTTGGTATTTTAATAACAGTCTTTTGATATTATTAGTTTGCTTTGTACTATTTTATTTATTTTATTTTGTTTTGTTTTGTTTAAAACATTATTCTGAGAAGTAGCCCATGAACTTAGACTGTCTGAGTATTCGTGAACACTTACAAAAAAACAAACAGCTGGCTGACAGGCTACTAGGGCTGGTCTCCGGAGGAAAGAAGTTAGACTTCAAGAGAATCTTTATACTTAATGATTTTTAGTCATGACTCACTTCTTGCCGTTCGATCTCTTCCAGTGACCTAAACATGTACCACAGTTATATCAAACCATTAGCTACAGTGCTTGGCAGTGTAAAATTTACATCAGGATGAAATTTTGGTGTCTTCAGAATTGCATTGACTTAATTTTAGAGCATCCAGGATGCCCATCGTTCTGGCCTTGGGGAGGAAGGGGCCTAGCTTTTCCAGCTGCCTTTGACTTCATATTTTTGTTATGCTTGGTTCACTTCCAGGACTCAGGAATCTTCTGAAATAACAGGAGTTTCTCTCCACACTCAGCGCCGAGATTCACTTACTTTTCAGGGAGGAGACCTCTACAGTCTGCGACTCTTGCTTCCAGAGTCAATTCTTCTCCCACTCCCATAAGAAAAATTCTGAAATACCTGTACCGGAAGGAGAGGAAGAAGTGGGCACATAGAGAGTTTCTTTCCCCAGATTCTTCAGTTTCTTATCCCTCAGGGAAGTGAGGCCACAATGGGAGGCGGCTGGCCTGGGCCAGGCTGAGGTGTCCAGTTTTCCTGCCTAATGCCGAGTGCATCCCAGGCCTTGGCCTCTGAGGGCACAGGAACCAAGCAAGCCCAGGCAATGTGTGTCCCTTCAGCACTTTCTCCTCCCGCTTTCCAAACCTCCTACTTTTTCTCCGCTGCCCCTTCCCCTGCTACGCCTCAGCCCTGTCCTTTCATTCCCAAATCAAACCTTTTTCTTTATTCCCTAGAAAAGCAAAGATGACCCCAGCTGCAGCAATAATAACAAAATAATATCCACCCCTGTATTTATTAAAGACCTATCATGTGCAGGTATTATATGAGGTGCTTTAACTGCAACCTTCTCATTCAACCCCCTAACCAGTTATCCTGTGTTGGTAGTGCCTCCCCACCCCCAAGAATTCATGTCCACCTCGAACCTCAGAATTTGATCTTATTTGGAAATAGGGTCTTTGCAGATGTAATTAGTTAAGGATCGAGATGAGATCGTCCTGGATTAGGGTTGGCCCTAAATCTAATGACGATATCCTTATAAGAAGGGAGAACAGAGACACAGAGGGGAAGGCCATGCAAAGATGGCAGGGGTTGGAGTTACGCTGCCATCAACCAAGGAACATCAAGGGCCACCAGAAGCTGGATGAGGCGAGGAAGGATTCTTCTCTAGAGGCTTCAGAGAGAACATAGTCTCATTGATACCTTGATTTCAGTCTTCCAGCCTCCAGAACTATGAGAGAAAAAGCTTCTGTTATTTTAAGCCCCTAGTTTGTGGTACTTTGTTACGACAGCCATAGGAAACAAATAAATAAATACACCAGCCAATGAGAAGAGTATTATCACCTCATTTGTCAAATGGAGAAACCCAGGCTCAAAGTACCTGCATAGATTTGCACAGTCGATGGAGGACCTGGGATTTGAACCCGATGTAACAAACCCCCAAAGCCTTCCAACTTCCCTTCAGTAGTGTTGGATTCAATTAGCTGTTGACCTTGATAGTTGATTACAGTCATTCACTTCCAAGTTGGAGGCAGACAAGGGGCACAAGCTGTGGGAGGTGTGTTGTACAGGGGAGTATAGGATTCCCAAAGGACTCTGGCCTTTCCGGGGAGGGAGGGGGAGAAACTGGAGCAGCTCTCCACCCTCTTTCCACTGAACTCCTCTTAGAGTAAATCACATGGAACCTGCATTCCAGGACCATTCCCTGGAGAGGTTTGCTCTCCTCCCTTCATTTTCATTCCTGTCTAAACAATTTAAGGGGCTCTACAGATGTTCAAATGAGGAATCAAGACCTCTCTCTGAGACAGGCCTCTTGTTACTGCGGGAAACCCTCATCTCCCAGCAGATTAGGGTCCACAAGACTATTAGGAACTTTTTTTTTTGCGGTACGCGGGCCTCTCACTGTCATAGCCTCTCCCGTTGCGGAGCACAGGCTCCAGACGCGCAGGCTCAGCGGCCATGGCTCACGGGCCTAGTTACTCCATGGCATGTGGGATCCTCCCGGACCGGGGCACGAACCCATGTCCCCTGCATCGGCAGGCGGACTCTCAACCACTGCGCCACCAGGGAAGCCCTACTGGGAACTTTTTTATAAAAGTGGCACCGTAAACATGCTGGCTAAAGTCATCTGTTGGTGAACAGAGAGGGCTAGATTTTGCCTACCTGCACAGTTTTTTTCACAGGCACATTTCTAAGAAGATGGGTGTCTGTCCTACAAAAAAAGCACTGAATTCCTGAGGTCCTTAAAGGTTTTGCCATATTTCACATACCAGGCCCCGTAGTGTGGTGTGAAGTTCCCAGGGACATTAGAGACCTGTGGACCCCCAGACGGTGTCAGCGTGGGATGTGGCTGGCCTGTGACTTGCTACAGTGATGCTGCCAGTGACTCATTGGTGTCAGGTCACTTGGCTGAAGGGCTGGAGGTTTATCAGTGTCCCTATCCCTGACTTGTCAAGAGTTACAAGGTTATATACACTGACAGAAGAGTTTTTATTTAAAAAACTAGGATTTCTAAGACAAGATCAATTTGAGTCTTAGCGGTCCTGATACTGTCACTTTAGGTAAAACTCATCACAAGATCAAATCCCAGTTCAGTTCTTATCAGGTGGCTGTCCTCAGGCAAGATCTTGAGCTTCCCTAGTCTCTGAACCTTTCTACTGTGAAAATACTAACCTATCTCAAAGGCTTGTTGTGATAGACTGAAAATCTAAAAGTCAAACAGTATAAAAATGGGGGAGAGCAAGGTAATAAAAAGTTTGTGTTATCCCCTTCCCAATTTAACACGAAGGGTTATAGTCAGATGTGGATATGGTCTCGGAGCTACTTGCCAAAAGCGAGAAACATACTATCCTAAATGAATTTTTTTTTAAAAGCTTTTGACCCCCTTCCTTTTATTTCCCATCTAAGTCCTAGCAAGAGAATAGATGATGAGGAATAATAACCAGTGTCAAGTTGGCAATTTTTGTACTTCTGTACACGACTGGGCTATTATCAAGTTTGTAAGATCAGAGGGTCTGCAAATGTGTAAGACGAGTCTTTCTAGTCCAGTTTTAGCCAGGACCCTTGAGTTCTTTTATAATAGAATCTTAGCATCTTGCAGAAACATCCTTCAGTGTCAGCTGATCCAACCTCCTCATTTGACAGACAGAGAAATGGTGGCCAGAGAGCCTCCTGGATTCATTTTCCTCATCTGTAAAATGGGGGAGACAGTCCTTACCTCAGAGGGGTTTTCTCTGTTTTAAGGGTATAGAAAGGTACCTGGCATGTAATAAGCCTCATATAGATGTTTGCGAGGCAGCAACATTTGGTAATGAAGAGAAAATTTGTGTATCAGACTGCTGAGTTCATACTCTGGTCTTTTCCTCACTCTTTTGTGACCTTAGGTGAAGTAACTAAAGTCCCTTTCCTCATAGCACTGTCGCAAGGATTAAATTAGTTAATATACGTAAAACACTTAGTGCCTGATGCATGATAAGCACCATACAAGAATTAATTTTTATTACTGTTATTTTACAAGAAATTATGTGTCTTATATAAGACTGCCCACTCAGTAGCAGAGCCAGAAAGAGAATAAAAAATGTTGGCTCCTAGCCATGTGTACTCTCTACCAAACTAATGTTCCTCTCCAAGGAAACTGGTTCCACATAAGCATAGGGTCCATTTATAACTTCTCTGAGGCCATTTATGACTCCTGTGATTATGATAGAGCTGAATTGTTTACTTCATCCCCCAGGATCATAGAGTTTGCAGCACAGCTTAATCGATAAGCTGTAAATAGGTTAATTAATAAGCTATGCACATGCTCTGCGACTGAGAAAAATGCTCAGCCACTTGTCTCCATGCGGGGGCGCCAAAGGGAGACAGAAAGGTCGCAGGAAGAGGAAGAACTAGCTGCTTCCTGCTTGCTTCCTGTTCCTGTGGTGTTGCCCAGCTATGGCCCTTCACCCTAAGCCCTCCCCAGAGGCAGGTGATTCCAGCTTGCAGTTTTCCCAACCTTTGCAGACACCACTTTGTCAGAGGTCTGAATCTGTCCTGGGAGGGCCTAAGGCAGTAGCACCAGCCAAGCTCCAAACTCCTAAAGTGTAACAATCCCAACCTCCTCTCTTTGTTCCCCAGGCCTAGGTGATGGCTGCTTTGTGCAGCTACTACCCCTGTGATATTTCAGGGTCCCCTTTTTGCCTCTTCAGTTCTGTAATATCTAGTTTAAAATTCTTTATATTAAATTCTCACTGTTAAAATAATTGAGGTGGTTTATTTCTTCTGACAGACTCTGGCTGATACACACGTGAATACGCATTTATAAAAATAAAAATAATCCACAGATAGAGGTAAATCAAAAGTCCTCAATCATCTCCTCTCTCTCTCTCTCTCTCTTCTCACACCCCGTACTGGCTGTGGTCACATAAATTAGGTCTTGTTTGGGTTTACTCAATCACTTAGTTACTTCATTCCCTAGAGGAAATCACAGTTATTAGCAGGTGTCTGTCCCTCTAGAACTTTAAAAAATACATTTACATATGTATAGGTACACACTCGTATATTGTAGAGTATGATCACCAAATGACAACAATGAAATAATGTAATGTAAATATAGCCATACATTAGCATTTAAAAGTCCTTTTTCTCTTTTCTAAGAAAATTGATCTCTTCCATTTAAAAATCTTAATTAGAATTAGATCCCAGTTCTCTCCCAGTTTTAATCTGTTCCTGCTTCTTTTCACCACTCAAAATGACATACCCTCCTCTCGATTCTTTTTTTTTTCTTTGCTCTTTTCATAACTTATGCTAAGTATATAGTAATGGGACAATAAACAGTAGCTATTATTATTACCACAACAGAACCCCACTGCGTGGCTCTCCTAGGATAATAAGATTCAGTGAGCTCATTATGAGATTCTGTGTGTACTTCATCAACCAAACATAACTCATTTTTAAGTTAACTCTTTTACCAAAGGAGTAACGCCTCTACCAAAATGTGCAATGAAAGGTATTAAGGGAAAACACAAAACATATATGATATTGTTCCTGCCTCTAAATTTCTTATAATCGAGTTGGCTTCCTCTTTCTGGCAGTTAAACAGTGTCAGATGAATGTGAAAGGTAGTATATGGTGGAAGAGTTCAGAACAGGAAGAGATCGCTTTCAATGGAGAAGCCAGCAAAGACTTTCCAGAGGAGATGGAATTTGGGCTGAATCTTGGCTAAGCACTTGACCTTGAAATGTCAGAAGAAAGAAGCCAGAGAGGACATTAAGAGCTCTGATCTATGTGACCCAGATTCTCTATCACAGTGAGACAAGTTGCTTTCTACATTGTAGAGCAGGGTTATACAAAATCCACTTATGAGGTGGACCCACTAAGGGAAGTATTTATGTATAAAACCAAGGGTGGACCCAAGGAGAAAAATGTCTGTTTCTCTAGTTTATACTGTCATGTCCAAGATACTGTAAAATTCATGCTCTTCTTCCTTTCTTTCTTCCCTTCCTTCTTTCTTTATTATTTTTTTGGCCCATCACGTGGCATGCAGGATCTTCTCCGACCAGGGGTCAAACCCATGCCCCCTGCACTGGAAGTGCAGGGTGTTAACCACTGGACCGCCAGGGCAGTCCCATGCTCTCTTCTTTATCCTTTCCACAGCCCTGACAATTCCTCTTTCCCATTCAACACCCCTCAAGACTCCTCTCCCCACCTCAAAAACCCCAAACCCTCCCACAACAAACAAACAGGAAAAATATTTTTAATTTCTTTCTTTTATTCACCTGAATTTGTAGACCCTGGTCTTACATTCAAAGTTAAGCAGCCCTGCTGCATTATCGGTAATCCCTTTAGATTTTTCCCTAACATCTCAATGAAATTCTCTCATAAATCTCCCTCTTTGCTGACCAAGTGCTGTGCAGTTGCTGATTTTGCAAGATACGTGCTAATGTAAAGTATGTCACCTTTGAGTCTCTTTATCATTTGGTTGCTCTCTGCTCCACCTTCTCCATATTTATGTCCTTATCACAGCTGCACATGGTATTTCAGACGAGCCTCAGTGTTCTTCCTGCCATGCCAAAATATTGACTGTAATCCGATAGCCGATCTCAAAATTGGTTTGGGGGCTTCTTTTTCTCCTTGTGATCAAAATAGCTTGCCTCGTAAATGCCAGAATATATTTTTGCAGATTAGGGTTTTCTTTTCTTTTTTTTTTTTTACAAAGAACGGTGTCAAATGCTTTCCAGAAAGATGCTTAAATTATTTGGATAGCCTGCTTCAGCCATTAACATTTTCCTTTGCAGTTTAACCTCACAGATTTGCAGGACAGTTTCCCCACTGAAAATTTCTGCTGATTTCTTTGTAATTAAACATAACTTTCTTAGCGGTTCTTACATTCAAGCTATGGCTTAGAGCTTCAAAACACTTTTCTCTTGCTGCTGAAATCATGAAGTCTGTGGTCTCCCACATCTTTTCTAAAAGCCTCTCTTAACAGAGAAGCCTTCACAGCTTCTGTCCTATTCAGCTGTTGCCACTGATAATTTCAAAGACATATTCACAGACGCGGCTCTGCATCAGGCAGCTGTTATGTGGTTACTGAGTGTTTGTGTGAGAGTTGGTGGCTCCGTATCTCCTTTCAAGTTTCCATTTGCATGTAGAATTGTCTGTTTGAGAAAGGTTTTGTGCTTTCCTCCCAGTGCAGCGTGTTTCCTGTTTTCCTTGGGAGGGCTCTGTACTGTAATCACTTTTCCATTCCAAGTTCCTTCGACACTGATTTACTTAACCGTTTTGCAGCCTTCTCTGTGTCGAAATTTGCATTTCTGCAGTACGGTTTGGTCGTTTATTTCGAGTGGGTAGAGCGTGTTTCACTTCTGACTCATTCCTATCATTTCTCTCTACTCCATTTATCTCCGCACATGCCACATCCTTCCAGACCTAAGACCTGAAACCTTAGTTCTGGTTTTCTAAGTGCTCGGACTGATGTCAAGACAATTTATAAAGCACTCTCATCCCAGTACAATGGGCCAATGATACCATCAGTTTGTCAGCTTCTGGACTGCTTACCTGGATTTGCCTATTGACTAAGGCCACTGCCATGTGCAGCTCATTCCACATGTGCCATCCAGGAAGCCCTGGTTTATAAGCCGGTCATTTATGATGAGCATTATTTCAGTCATCATTGCATGATGTGCCTTTGGCACATTTTGGATTCACATTCATAGACTGCAGTCACCCGTAATTAAATCCTCCTCTGTTGCATGAATTATTTTATCTAGTCATATTTAATTCACCTCCTTCTTCTTTTGGAAATCTCTAGTGAGCTTCAAGCTTCATCCTCTAGATCTTTTGTCTATTTCTGAAGCTAAAACTAGATTGATGACACATTTCGGCCTTTGAATACCTTGTGCTAGTCCTCATGCCAGGAATAAAAAGCAAGGTACTACCAATCTAGTTTTCTAGTCTCCTTTTGTGGTACCCAAGGTTTCACTGCAACTCACCTGAAGATGGTTAAGTGTTCCTCTAGACCAGTGGTTCTCAACTGGAATGATTTTGTTCCCCAGGGACATTTAGCAATTTCTGGAGACATTTTTGGTTGTTTACCACAGATGATGGGGTGATACTGACATCTAGTGTGTAGAAGACACAGATGCTACTAAATGTCCAACAATGCACATGACAGCTCCTCACAACAAAGACTTATTCAGCCCCAAGTTTCAATAGTATGGAGGCTGAGAAACCCTGCACTAGACCATATGATTCTAGACGTATTCAGTACTTAAAATGTGGTGGTGATATATGTCTCAGTGTCCGTTCCCAAATCCCTGATACCTGTTCTCTGGGTTCAGGCACCATCCGTCTGTCCATTGATAACACATCTATAGTTTCAACTCCAGTTTTTAGGATTATGCACCTGAATTTCTGAAGCTCTGTGTGCAGAGCCCAAATTTGCTATTAATCCTTGCTACTTTCTTAATTTAGCTACACATGACTCTTTTGACCAGAAGAGAAATAATACAGCCAGCCAGTGTACATTTCATTCATTCATTCATTCACAAATATTTTTTGAGTGCCTACGATGGCAGGCACTGTGCTAGGAGCTGGGGAACAGCAATGAACAAAATTGATATGCTTTTTGCAATGTTGGAACTTACAGTCTAGTCAGGAAGACTGATAAAACTGGGAAAAGTATTGTGAAGAAAACAGTGCGGTGACACAGAATAATGAGAGAGAGGAAGAAGGAAGAATAGACAGGGAGGTCAGAGAAGACCACTCTGAAGAGGTGACATGCTGGCCAAGGGGCATCCAGTCCTGCAGTAGCAGAGGTGGAGGGGAGGACCTATGGGAAGCACAGAACAGGGTCAGAGCAATCTTGGTTTGTGGGAAGGACTGGTAAACAAAGGGAGAATGGGACGACCTGAGGGCAGAAAGAAAGAGAAGGGCTACTCCATGCAGGCGCGTTAAAGCCATGGAATACAGTGGATTCTATTCAAAGTGGTTTGGGGCCTCCCTGCCGCCCCATCCCCTCCACACCCACCCTGCCTCATAATCCCCACCAGTCCTTCCTCCCCTCGTTCTTTTTTTTTTTTTTTTTTTTACGGTACGCAGGCCTCTCACTGCCCAGCCGCTCCGCGGCATGTGGGATCTTCCCGGACCGGGGAATAAACCCGTGTCCCCTGCATCGGCAGGCGGACTCTCAACCACTGCGCCACCAGGGAAGCCCCCTCCCCTCATTCTTTAATTGCTGTTCCACAATTTCTATACAACCTGTATAGAAATTCTGAAGCTGCCTTCGCATTGGAGACTCTAGAAGGGCAGTGATATCATCTGATTAACATTTTAAAAGATCATTCGGGCTGGTGTGTGGAAAACAGGAAGAGAAGCAAAAAGGGAAAGGAAGAGGCTGGAACTGGCCGATGCAGGAGTCTAGGTTGGGTGAGGCTGGTGGCAGTGGGAGTGAGCAGGCTTTGAGAGATCTATAGAAAGTCTTGCCTGTGGATTGAATTTGGAGGGAGTTGGGGGAAGGGAGAGCCATAGCAATGCCTGGACTACAAAACTACTCAGTGAAGGGGATATGAGGACTTTGGCTCACCTGTTGGCCACAGACATTAGTCCAGAAGCCCTTCAGTCCTCACTCTGGATCTTCCGAGTGAGTTATGCCTGAAGGCGAGGAGAGGAACAGGAGCAGGAGTTCATTAGCTCTGACCAGGTGGCCTCCACTGACCTGGGATAGGGGCGTAGTGCTCGAGAAGGCAAGAGGCAGAGAAGGGGTGGGAGAACAGTGGGCCGTAGGGGCCATTCAGAGAGCGAGAGTGCAATTCTTGTCAGAGGTACTATGGCTCGTCCCAATGCACAGGCCACAGATCCCTTCAAAGGCAAAGAATCCACCTCTGCTTCCCTTGATTTTTCAGTTTACAAAGGGGACACTTTGGGAGAGACAGTGAGCTGGTGCGAGGACTGGCCCCCTCTGCCCTCGGTGGGGAAGGAGAGAGCACAGAACAGCAATGACCTCTCCTTTTCCCCCTCACCGGGGGTGGTGGGACAGTCCCACCTCCATCCTCTCTAGATTACTTGGCATGTATGTCACTCAGTAACCCACACAAAAACTAATGCAGATCATTCTATTTATGGCCCCATTCCCCATAATTTAAGCAAGCCAGCAGTGGGTCAGAACTCTCTCTAAAGGTATAAATTCTTCATATTCAGAGACCAAGTTTTGGGAGCCTGAATGGTCTCGAATATATCAACTTGCACTTAGAACAAAGGGAAGCTACTTCAATCACAGACTGAAGTCTGAGAGTATTCTTGGCTCTGGGCTCTGGAGAGTCAGCTAGTATGCTTCTTGGGTAATCTATACATGACCTTCTCAGTTGTTTTCACCTAGAGAAAATGGTTTCAATCTCTTTCACCAGAGGAGCGTAGTCCTTTAATTATTTTCTTTATTGTTTCTGAGATGTGTGAGTTTTCCTATGTGCTCAGAGTGTTTCTTTGGAAATCAAGTCAGACCATTCCCTTCGATGTCCCAAACTGTACATCCAAATGAGGATTCTTACTCTTCCTTGGCTCTGATCTTAACTGGAACCTGTGTAAATGTCTTTAAACCCTTTTCCCAGATCACTCTGCCAGCTTGGTTACTTGGCCAACCTGAGCCCAGGTATAACAGGTATCAGCATGAACGGGTTGGGTGAGGTGAATGCAGACCCAGTCAAGGGGAATCACTGCTCAGACTCCAAAGTCTTGACTCACAGAGAATCAAGTTCACTGAATTCTTGCCTATCTACAGGAGCTCTTTGGAAAACAACAAAACAATTGCCACAAACCTCTCTCTCTGTCTCTCTCTCACTCTATCTCTCTGTCTGTCTCTCCGTCTCTCTCTCTCTCTCTCTCTCTCTCTCTCTCTCTCTATATATATATATATATATATATATTACTATTTTTTAAATTTTATTTACTGACTTATTTTTGGCTGCGTTGGGTCTTAGTTGCTACACGCAAGCTTTCTCTAGTTGTGGCGAGCGGGGGCTACTCTTCGTTGCTGTGCACGGGCTTCTCATCACGTGGCTTCTCTTCTTGCGGAGCACAGGCTCTAGGCGCAGGCTTCGGTAGTTGTGGCACGCGGGCTCAGTAGTGTGGCTTGCGAGCTCTAGAGCACAGGCTCAGTAGTTGTGGCACACGGGCTTAGTTGCTCTGCAGCATGTGGGATCTTCCCAGGGCTCGCACCCGTGTCCCTTGCATTGGCAGGCAGATTCTTAACCACTGTGCCACCAGGGAAGTCCCCTATATCACTATTAATGTAGGCACATATGGCAATAAATATACTTCTCTTAATTGGCACAGAGAATGTGTAGGTAAAGTGGAGTTTTTATTTATTTTTTATTTAGAATTTTAAAAAAATTTTATTTACTTATTTATTTTTGGCTGCGTTGGGTCTTTGTTGTGGTGCGTGGGCTTCTCATTGCAGTGGCTTCTCTCGTTGCGGAGCACAGGCTCTAGGCGTGTGGGCTTCAGTAGTTGTGGCACGTGGGCTCAGTAGTTGTGGCATGTGGGCTCAGTAGTTGTGGCTCACGGGCTTAGTTGCTCTGCGGCATGTGGGATCTTCCCAGACCAGGGCTCAAACCCGTGTCCCCTGCATTGGCAGGCGGATTCTTAACCACTGTGCCACCAGGGAAGCCCTAAAGTGGAGTTTATAAAAAGTGCTTTTTAAAACCCCAATAACCTGAAGCCACTGTTCCTAAGAGACTGGACTATTTTTCTGGAGTAGATTGCCCTCTGTTTATCTGGAAGACAAGTGTTCCTTTTCTCCTCCCATCCTGCCCCCTCCCACCACTCCTCTGGTTTGAAAGAACAGGAAGAGAACATTAAGCCACTTTCCAAAAGAAATGAGGTGAAAAGCAAAGGCAGAGGAGAAGAGGGGCTGAGAAATGGCACCAGTGAAAAATCAACAATGGCAGGGTGGTGGTGCTACTGCTGGGGACTAAAGGACACTTAAGGACAGCAAAGTTTAATGTCGAAATGTAAAGCCGTTTGTTTTATAGTGCCGTAGTATAAACACTCTGCTGCTTCCCTGGCTGCCTCTTCTCCATCCTGACCAGTGCTCCAACACTTCAACAAAGTCTGCTGTATCCTCATATGCCTGGTTTGGTGGTGTTTGAGGCCAATGAGAAAGAGAAAGCTGAGTTTCTCATATGGGTCAACTTGGAGCAGAGAGCTAAGAACAGCTGCATGAGAAGAGATGTGAATGAGATTGAGAATTTCCAGGAGCAGAAAATGAAAAGCAGAACTGCTCTTAAGAACCTAAGACATCAGGAATTCGAAAACATCTTGATGAGGGCATTGGACTTTTGCAGGAGAGGGAGTTCCTCTCAACTATATGTAAATCTGAAAGAATGGGTACCTCAGCTGGTATCTGAATTACTTAACATTCAAATGAATGTGAAGGTAGGACCAGATATCTCAGGACTGCACATGTAACTTGATAGGTGAAGCACATCTGAGTCATTCATTTATTATTCAATAAATGTAGAGCAAATGCTACAGACCAGACCCAGTGGCATATGATGGTGAACAGGACAGACAGAGTCTCTAACTTTATGGAGTTTACATTTGTGGGAGGAGTAGGGGAAAAGATGAGGAGAGATGATAAACATTTAAACAAACAAATGGTCAAAATAATGATAGGTTCTCTTTAATGTTAATAATGGGAGAAATGTAATAAGAAAAATACCAAGGCGGGCTATTTTAGGGGGGATGGTCAATGAGGTTTCCTGAGAGAGTGACATTTAAGCTGAAACTTAAAGGCTGAGAAACAACCCTCCATACAGAAAACAATGGGAAGAACACTCTAGGAAAAGAAGCAGAAAGTGCAAAGGCCCTGAGATGGAAGGAGATTGGAAATTTCCAGGAATTGATGGAAGACCAATGACCAAAACTTAATGAGAAAATTTGAAAGGGTTATAAAATGAGGTGGAAGAGTTAGACAATGGTCATTCAAAGCTTTGTAGGCCAAATAATGGAGTTTCTATTCCCTTTTAAGCCCAATGGGAAGTCCCTGAAGGATTTTAAGCTGAGGACTGATATCATCTGATGCTATAAACAGAACAGATTGGCAAGGAGAAAAACTGGAAGCAGCAAGACAAAAAGAAAGGCTCTTTCAGACATCTAGGAGGAAGATGAGCAGAGTGGTGGGCATGAGATGAAGATGTGTGGGATATGGTTTGGAAGTTGAATTAATCAGACTTGATGCATGGGGTGTGAGGCATGAGAAAAATTGAGGGAGTCATTCATTCAACAATATATATTGAGTCAGTATGTGTCCATCACTGCTCTAGTTGTTTGGGACCATCAACCATGAAAATAGACAAAGACCCCTTCCCTTGTGGAGCTTACATTTAACAGGGATTACTGGCTTGAGCAACTAACTGGATAGAGTTGTTATGTCTTTTTCTTGGTTGAGGAAGGCTGAGGAAGAAAGAGGAGCTTAAGGGAATCAAAAGTTCCATTTTGACCATTTGAAAATACCTATGAGACATCCAGTGGAAAATTCTAGTAGTGAGCTGAGTCTGGATTTCAGAAGAGAAGTCTGAGGAATATTTATGAATTGAGGAATAATCCACATATAAATGGCATTTAAAGAGATCTAAACCCATGAGAATGGATGAGACATATGTTGCCCTTGAAGATAGGCTATAAAAAAGAAGCAAATAAGGCTGTGGGCTGAGCAGTGAGCTACTCCAGTATTTAGTGGTTGGATAGAAGAGGGTATGCCAGCAAAGGAGCTGGAGAGAGGGCAATTAGTGAGTGGGGAGGAAAACCAGGAGACAGTTGGGATTACAGATGCCAAGGCAGGAAAAGGTTAAAAGAAGGACAGCCGTCCACTTCACTGAAAGCTGATGCTAAGTCAAGGGAGATGAAGATGAAAAGCGTTCCTCTGCGGCTGTCAACACGGAGATTGTTGGAGGACTTGATAACAACAGTGGCAGCAGAGAGAAGGGAATGGAAACCAGGTTGGACTGTGTTGTGGAGGGAAGGGGCATGAGGAAGGGAGACAGAGAGTGCTGACAATTATTCTCAGAGGATCTGCGAAATGGGGTAGTGCTTGGTGGGTGATGGAGGGGGAGGAGAGGGTCTCTGTTTTGTTGTGTTTGTTTATTAAATGGGAGATGATCAAGTATGTTTGTATGGTGATGGGAGCGATCCAATCCAGAGGGCAGCATTGACCGTGAAGAGGAGAGGATGACTGAGGGAGATGCTGTGAAGGGCTGGGACCTGAGCCCCAGCAGAGGGGCTGGCTTCAGGGGCTCCTTGCATTGTGAGGAGGAAGAATAAGATGAGGCAGATGCAGGTCTCACCGCTTCTGTCTCCCTAAGGAAGCAAGTCAGGTTTCCAGTCTGTCCATTTAGACCTGCATCCTGCCCTGATCCAAGAGAAGATTTCAGCCACTGTGGGGTGTTCCAGAGGGCCCTCAGCATCGAAGGACTTTCAGCCACCGGGACGGCATGTTTTCACAGCTGCAAATCTACTAACACCCTGGACTGGCCAGGCCCCATTCATCTGGGCTGACGTATTGCTTAGCTAACAAGCAGTTTTTGTGGTCGGAGAAATTAAAGACGTCCTCCATAAGCCTCTCTAGGGCAAGGAGAACTTGATGGGGGCCGGGCAGCTGTGGAGAAAGGACAGTCTGTGACTGGTGAGCAAAGAGCTGCAGAAGAGGAGTGCCCAACCAGACAGTCAGGAGCAGCAAGACAGGAGATTTGTTGCTGAGGGCAGTGTGGGTGGGCAAGGGCTATAGACACAGCAGGTTTTCCAGGGCAGTCCTCACATATGCCGCAGTGTTTCCAGCCGGGGAGGAGGAAACGGGGAAGGAAATTATAGCTTGTGGACCTGAATGGGCCAGAACTCGGCTAGGATTTTATGCAAATTACCTTACTTAAGCTTCACAGCAATCCTCTGAGCTACGTCCCCCTCCCCGTCATTTTACAGGTAGGCAATCGAGACTCAGAAAGTTACAACGCTTAAGACTATGTAATTAGTAAATAGCAGATCTGGCGTTGTAACCTGTGGCTCCAAATCCCATGCATGTGCCACAATGGTGCTCCACCATCCTGGCCCTTCAGTGAGTGGCTAGTGGTGGAAAAAACAGACCAAGAAGAGTTGTTCTGGGAAAAGAGTTACTAGGTGAGGCAAGTTAACGCTAGGATTCAGCCTGAGTGACAGCTTTGCTCTCCTTCCAAGGGATCCTCGCCTAGACTGCTGTGTGACAAAGTCTTTCCTCAGTGGGCACCCAGGAAGTCCTTGACTTTGAGGGGCTAATTAGGAAGGAAGACAGCAGACTCTCATAGGAAAGACCCATCAATGGAAAATAACGCCCATGCTCCTTATTTTGCCCCTTAGCCCCCTTGCAACACCCTCTCCAACTTTGCTGATAGGATTTAGAGCTGCCCCTCCCTCCTTTAATCCACGGACTGGGTTAAAACCCTCCCTGGACGCACTTAGCCAAACCAAACTTCCTTGGAGTTACCCATGCAGAGCACATCCTCAGTGTTTACATGTTGAATAGTTTATGATTTGTTCTACATCTGATCAGGCAGAGTCAACTACCAAAACTGCTGATCCGTGGAAACTTCACAGCCTTTCTGGGCATAATAACGGCTACAGCGACAGCTCATTCAGAGACAAATAGCCTTTGATGAGCAGTGCAAGGACAAATTAAGACGTGACTCCCGCTCAGTATCTAGGTAGTAGCCTGCTACTGCAGGCTTATTTGAGAAGAAATGGGACAGGGGAGCTGGGAAGGCTTCTGCCACACCCTCTTAAACAGCAGCAGAGGGACCAGAACGTAAAGGTGGGCATATTGCCCAGGACTTTTCAGTGAATCAGTAGCAAAGTGAGGCTGTTGCTAAGGCAACTCTTTCTGTTATCTCTTCTGTTCCAACCTGTGTCAGAGTCGGCTAATTGTCCCTAAGTTTCCATTATCTTCTTCTTTAATAATGGAAGCCCTAATTTTTAGGAGGGAGGGACCCTGGTTGACTGAAATAAATTATGTATTTCCAAGTCCTGGCAGTTGGATGTGATCATGTGTCTAAGTTCTGGTAAAGGGAGAGGGAGAGGTATAGCTTCTACTCTTCTTTCCTGCTGACTGGAATGTGGACATGATGACTGAAGCTTGAGCAGCTCTCTTAAACCATGAGGTGGAAACTATTTTTCAGAATGACAGACAGAAGGAGCCTGGGCCTTTAAAGATTGTGGCACCAAGATTGCAGCCTGGACAGCTACTATATAAGTAATTGATATTTTTTGGCACTTGTAGTCAAACCTAATCTATCTTAGGATACCTTCAAATGCCCCTAATGGTCACTAGAAAGTCACATATCTCACTAAAACAGCCTTTCCAAGAGAGGGAAAGACAACCGCCTCTGTGCTATTTATTAGGAGCAGTGATTTCAGGGGCACTGCAAGCCTCTGCTGTCTCTGACAACTTTCTACCATCTGTCAGCTTGTGTGGGAAATCCCACTTCATTTGATTTCTTTAGCTTAGTGATGTTCAAGTTTCTTTGGCTTGTGGTTCTTTGATCAAACTTTACATCCACATTTCCAAAGGCCTAAAGGATATCTCCACGTGGATTTCTCACCAGCTCCTCAAACTTGACTCATCTAAAAGCAAACCTCTTCATTCTCTCTCTCTGAATAGCCCTTAGACCTGGGAAGGAGGAGCTCCTGCCCTGGACCTCAGGCTTTAGGGGGCCTCATTCCTACCCTTCCCCGGCCATGCCAATCCCTAGGTTAGAAGGATGTCTCCACCTAAAGCCCCAATCACCCCTTTTTAAACTTTTTTATTTTTTACTTAATTTATTTTATTTTATTTATTTTTGGCTGTGTTGGGTCTTCATTGCTGTGCGCGGGCTTTCTCTAGTTGCGGCGAGCAGGGCCACTCTTCGTTGTGGTGAGCAGGCTTCTCATTGCAGTGGCTTCTCTTGTTGTGGAGCACAGGCTCTAGGCACCTGGGCTTCAGTAGTTGTGGCACACGGGCTCAGTAGTTGTGGCTCGTGGGCTCTAGAGTGCAGGCTCAGCAGTTGTGGTGCATGGGCTTAGTTGCTCCACTGCATGTGGGATCTTCCCGGATCAGGGCTCAGATCTGTGTCTCCTGCATTGGCAAGTGGATTCTTAACCACTGCACCACCAGGGAAGCCCCCAATCCCCCTTTTTGGACCACATCCACTTGGGTATCCAGAACCCCAGAATTCCACTGTCCAGAGAGCCCAGGCCTGCTTCCTGCTTCCAGGGCCCATGCAGGCATCTTCCCTGGGTGGACATCTGGAGAACAAGGTGGGTAAAGGGAAGATGTTCTCAGGGAGTGTGGATGGAATTTGGGCATGAGGGCTGGGATGTCCACACATGTCCTTGCAAGACCCCTCATCATGTGGAGACCTTCTGCAGTGTGGGGGGAAGGGCAGCTGAACTGAAGGTGGAGACAGCCCCCGGGGAGGGGGCCAAGCCCCGCCTTCCCAACAGTCAGTGCGGCAAGGCTTGGGGGAGCTTTGCAGAGGTGGTGCTTCAGATTGCTTGCTCTTCTGTCTGGTGAGCACTGCAGTTACTGCTTCACTAACATGTTACTGTTATGGGCAAAATTTTATCATTAGAGGAAACATTGCAAAGCAAGGGCTCTGTGGGCCGGACAACACCTGACACTGCTGATCTGTGTAGACCATCTCGCAGTCTTCAAAACCCCTTCCAAAGCATCCCCTTGTTTATTCCTCACACCTAGGAAGGCAGGGCAGGTTTAATTGTTCCCAGCAGCAGATGGGAAAACCGAGGCTTAGTGAGGTTAAATTACTCTGAGAGCTCACGGCAAACAGATGGAAGGGTCTAGACAGGAAGCCAGGCTTTTTAACTCCTAGTTTAGTACCCTTTTCATCTCACACAATCCTGATTGAATTCAGTAACAGAAATGCCAAAAGAAAACTCCAGCATTTCTTTTCTGAAAGAGCCTGTGAAATTATTTGGTGAAGGGTTGGCGTGTCTATTTATGAGACTTCTTCAGTTCTCTTTGGTTAATGATATTTAATCACATGTACCTTGCAGTAAGCCAGGATAATGGGGAGAGATGCATGGGGTCAACTAACAACTTGTAATTTGATAAAATTCCAACGCTTTTAGGGAGCACAACTGATCCATTATGTAAGATTTCATAAGCCAAAGGTAAATTAAAGTTAGAGAAACTGCCTAAAAATGTCAGGTATGTGTACTGGACCATGAAGTTTCTTTTTCTCAGGTGGTTTCAGGATCTGATAACTTAGCAAGATTGAAAACTTTATGTGTGAAAGTTGGATATATAAAACAAGTCAGTAATCAGAGAGGTCAGTGTTCCTTTTGATAAGCTGGTATCTTGGATGTCTCCAGTGAGCCAGATAATGAAATATTCTACAGTACTAGCCAGGGAACACAAGCTGTTCATGGTGCTGAGGTTCTCATCACTAGGTGCTATAGAGTTACTGTATCAGTTAATCTGTGCTGCATAACAAACCATCCCCACAAAGTAGTGGATTGAAACAACAATCGTTGATAGCTCATGATTCTATAAATTGACCATTTGGGCTGGGCTCACACGGCAGTCCTGCTGGTCTAACTCAGGCTTACTCATGTGGTTGCAGTCAGCTCATGGATGGGCTGAAGGGCTGGGGCTCTTTCCACATGCTCCATCTTTTAGGAGGCTAGCTCAAGTTCGCTTACATAGTTTCCAAGCAAATATTTCAAATCCAACATGCAAACACATTTCAAGCTTCCCTTTGCTTCCCATTTGCTAATGTCCCATTGGCAAAAGCAAGTTACAGGACCAAGTGTCAATGGGAGGAAATTCAAAGAAATTGTGACCCCTTTTTTTCAAATCTACTATAGTCTTTACATGCCCCTCAAAAGTCTCATGTCATTATGGCATTAGACTTGAAGTCTAGGATTACATTATTGAAATCAGGTCCAACTGCTGATGAGGTGCTTCAGGTGTACTCTTCCAGGACAGCAATTCTTGATCTGAAGACTTATGAACTAAAAACACAAGTTATCTCCATCTTTCAATTCTGAAATTGCTATGAAATCCACTTGGGCACATCCTGCCAGATCCCCTTTCTCTGGAGACAGTGAATGTTCTTGATTAGGGCATCTCTGGGAGTAGTTCTTCCCATCCATTTCTCCCTGGAAATGTTCGCCAATCTGTTGTCTTGTTCCAGTTCCCGTGAGGAAACACAAGAAACAGGAGAAAAGATCCCTGCCCTCAAAGGGCTTAACACTTCAATTATACAAAAGTCACAATGGTTAACATCAAATGTTTAACCCACAGACACAAAGTATGACACAAAGTATTCTAGAAGGTCAGAAACACAGGACAGATTAGGATCCAGTACCATGTTAGTGATCTCGCAGGTAGATGAGGATCCAAAAATGGGTGAAAGACTTTCCATTCTGGCCTTTTGATTAAAACCTGGCAGGTTTGGCCTGTATAGGTTGGTACATGATTTTGGTTTTCAACAATAATGTTATTAGTTTTTTGGATCAAATGTCTAATTTTTAGAATATTCTTATTTGCTCTCTAGTTAAATCATATGAGGGATCTTCAAGTTGTCCTCTCTCTCCCTGCTCCCAGATTCCAATCTTGTTGCTTGAAATTTTTACTCATTAAAAGTATGATGATAACACAAAAGGGCCAATTAATTGATCCTTATATTTTAAGTGGTATTTCATACTGAGATGCGCTAATGCAGTGGCTTTCAGGGATATCTTCCCCTAAGGACCATTTGGAAACATGGAGGAGAATTTTCTAACTACCGCAATGAATGGCACAGTTGCCAGACACTGGGTAAGCGTCAGGGATTCTGTGCATCCTGCAATATACAGCACAGTCTTGCATAGTGAATAAGGGATGCATGAGCTGCACGACTTTTAAATGTCCCAGAAGACATCAATGTAGGGAAAAAATCTGTTTATAATGATCGAAGCCTAAAGCCTTACTCTATTTTTCTATGAACACAGACTATTTTGGATACGGTTTAAATATATACTGAATTTTTCCATGAGTGCAGCTACCATTCAAATGGGAGAAGAGTACACTTTGCTTTGTTGGAAACTAAACAAGAGTTGTTAGCCACTTCAAAAAACTGGGGCACTTGAGTTGCCAGCATGGCACCTATATCAGTTGGCACTTGGCATTTTTAGCTGTTGAAATCATGGCAATTCTACATATAGGAGCAAACATCTGACTGCTTCATGCCGTCTTCTCATGAAGTCATTTCTGAACTTTTTACATATCGAAATGTGTTATTCTATGATTAATTACTTTCCTTTTATTTCTCCTTAAAATTACAGCTATAGCATTATATAGATTTTTTAAAATTATGTGTGAAGGTAAGATATTATCTGTGATTATAATCTCAAGATAGGAAAGAAGATGTTATAAAATATTTGCTCTAAAAGGAGACATTGGGTCTGATATGGTTTAGAAGCACTATGCTAATAAAAACTTATCAGGATAGAATATCTCTCAGAGGCCTAGATGGCACAATTTAAATATGAGAGAGGCTATCCATTCTATAAATTCTTACCCAGGGTCATGGGTAAACAGAAAGATAAATTTCACACTGAAATGCTTAGAAACTAGGTGAGACTCTGACAGGTTTTTCTAACACACCAGTAAAGAATGTGATTTTCTTTTTTATAGGTTTAGAAAGATATTTTCTTATTTTTATTTCAATATGTTCTAGAATTTAGCCATGTCTTTATGACCTCCTTAGATTCTTTCAGTCAATGGTCTTGGTTCCACATGTATGGAAGCAACTGTCCTGCACTCAGTTCCTCGTCCCCTCCTCCAGATTCAGGCTTGGTTGTGAGGGTTGGTGCAGTTCTTGCCCCAGTCCAGGAGGGGCTGCGGTTCCCAGCCAGGCACTTACCTCTCCCAGTGTTCAGAGAGAGGATGAGCCAATCTGATGCTTCGACAAGGCAACTCTAGCTCTGAAACTGGCTCGCCTCCTCTGCTGGCCGACATCTTGTTTTCTGGGCTTGACCCATATTCTGGCCCTATCAACTCTACTGATGCTAACCTTCACCAAGTTACAGCTTCTTTCTGGGCCTTTTGGTATCTCCTACTCCAAAAAGGGGGACTTGAATAAATCCTCAGAGGAAACTGATGGTCTGTGATATCCCTCATTTTGATAAGAATTGGAAATTTGGTTATTTTTTTTTAGTCCCAGAATCCTTTGTTTGTCTCAATTTGTGAAAATAAACCTTAAGCCATCTGGATTCCCAAACACCTCCTTAGACTGACCAGATGTGATCATGATGGGTGGTGATTTTTTTCCCCACAGTGGAGAGAAGTTGGTCCATCTGCTCAGTCAACCCCTTTTCATCAGTGTGGGCCCCACAGGAACACTTCACTCTGCCCTGCTTCTACACTTGCCGATGGCTGACAAAGCTGTTAATCTTTTGTAGATAGTAAATCAGCTGTTTTACTTTCTTTGATACCTTCCTTTTCCATCTCTGCTGCACTGATCGAGACCATAAACTAACTGGCTGGCATTTTAAAAGAGCCCTTTTTTCTTCTATCCTATTATTTGGGAGGTGGATGTATCTTACTTGGCTATAGAAGTTTTCTTTTTTAAAATTTAGTCTGTCACACTTGGTAGGTATATTATAATCAGCTGCTAGTTTGGCACTCTCTATACCATGCCAGAGGGTTCCTGGGCATCTATCACCTTTCAGAGCACTGCCATTTTCCCTTACCTGAATGGAAACTGTTCTGGATAGGCAAGTTACATGAAGTAGCTTTCCCCTCTGGCTAGGGCCGATTGATACAGCATTGGACAATCAACCAAACCTAAGCAAATCTGATTCTCTCTGGAATCTCTGGTTTTGAATGGAGACATACAGAGGTGGGATCACTTGAAGCTGACTCATGTTAATGCCAGTGCTCTAGAGCAGCGGTCCCCAACCTTTTTGTCACCAGAGACCAGCTTTGTGGAAGACACTTCTTCCACGGACTGGGGGGTGGGGGGATGGTTTCAGGATGATTCAAGCTCATTACATTTATTGTGCACTTTATTTCTTTTATCATTACATTATAATATATAATGAAATAATTATACAACTCACCATAATGCTGACAGGCGGTAATGGGAGCGATGGGGAGCGGCTGTAAATACAGATGAAGCTTCGCTCATTTGCCTGCCCCTCACCTCCTGCTGTGCAGCCCAGTTCCTAACAGGCCACGGACCAGTACCACTCCATGGCCTGGGGGTTGGGGACCCCTGCTGTAGAGGAAAGGTCCACAGATCTCTGATGCTGAGGTTTCCAACAGGCTTGGCCGTTTTCTTCATCCTCTGATTTGGAGAGCTGCCTCAGCATTTTTTCAATAAATTACCTTTTTTTCCCCCACATCTTTATTGGAGTATAAATGCTTTACAATGTTGTGTTGGTTTCTGCTGTACAACACAGTGAATCAGCTATATGTATACATATATCCCCATATCCCATCACTTTTGAGCCTCCCTTCCACCCTCCCTATCCTATCCCTCTAGGTCACAAAGCACCGAGCCGATCTCCTTGTAAAATGGATGGCTAGTGGGAAATTACCTTTTTCACTTAACTCAGCCAGAGACTGTTTCTCTCAACAGCAACCAAAAGAATGTTAACTTTAACATACAGATTATGGCAGAGAATACCAATGTAGCAAAATGTCTGCCCCCCTTAATGACAGAGGAATGAAGACAGGCAGCCTGCACAAAATGGGGCAGTGTTTTCATCCTGGGCATACTGGTGACCTTGGTTTCCAAATTAAAAAGTAGGAAACATGATCTGACTGGTATGAGTATGCTTTTGGGAAAAGAACATAATCTATTTGAAAGCTGAATTATCTAGAAATACATAAGGTGTTTGGTGGCTTGATGTCTAAGTGTACGTACAAGACAAAGAAAAACATAATGGGCCGTAGAGAGGAGGAGAATAATACAGTATTTGATAAGCCACTCTAACATTAAAACAAAAAAAAAAAACAAAAAACCCTCTTTGCTTCACCCTGGGATGGCTCTGCTTTCTCCTGGTAACCCCAAATTCAACTTTCTCTAAGGAGGAAAGCAGCAACAGCATATTAATGAGAGTTCAACTTTACATTCTTATGATCAGTGAGAACAGCCTAAGAGTCTCTTGATCACCTTGGGTCACCTTCCTGTGCTGTTTGTTTGTTTTATTTTCAATGCAGCAGAAAAGCTGCTTTGTCTACAGCTTTGGAGGTCACCGGCTCCAGCAGAGAAAGGACAGGGAGTCTGAAGGAGACTCTTTGTCATGTATTTCTTGGAAGGGTGCCTTTTCAGAAGTGAAGGGCAGTTTGGTTTCCTAAACCTGATTATTTGGAGTGGTCTCTAGGAGAGCCCAGCTGCCCTACTCCTGGTCCCCTGAAAGAGTTAACATTTCTCCCAAGTCCTGAGTCAAGACAACAGAGCTCCGATATGCAGATGCCATGGCAATATTTATGATTTGCCAGTGGCTCCATTTGGCTTTGTAAGTTTAATGTTTTCAGTTTGATAGGTGATAACTCTGATTAGATTTATGCATCCAAGAATCAACTGGGAAATATTTCTGATTCAATAAGATACATTATATGGCTGCATCCATTTCAGTAAGTAATGTCTCTGGATTCCTGTACCTGCTAGGGAATTCATCAAGTTTTTGTCAAGAGGGCTATATCAGATTTTTAGGACAGTATATTTATCTCAGAACAAAGACAAACTATTGCTGGTAATATAGCTGGCTAAGTTAATCTAGTTTGTGGTAAAGTAGTCATTTTGAGGTCAAATTCATGGATACCGTTGGTAAAATCTGAAATGAAATGAAGATGTTCGTAGCTTTTGATCAAATGAAGGATGAACCAATAAGAGGAAATGCACTATTCAACATTCCACTAGTGGGACTTCCCTGGTGGTCCAGTGGTTAATGCTACTTCGCATTACAGTGCAAGAGGTGCAGGTTCCATCCCTGGTTGGGGAGCAAAGATCCCACGTGCCTCAAGGCCAAAAAACCAAAACAGAAAACAGAAGCAATATTGTAACAAATTCAATAAAGACTTTAAAAATAGTCCACATCAAAAAAATCTTTAAAAATTCCACTAGTATTCTGACTAGTTACAGTTTATCTAATTTGGAGAAAACAAGCAGACATAGTAACAGCCTCAGTTAGTGGAATGTTGACTTTACAATCATTGGTGTGGGAAAAAATGCTTTTAACCCCAAAGCTCCTTTTTAAACCAACTGACTTTGGTAGGCAGCATGGTGAAACCTTGTCTAGAATTCACAGTCTCTCTGTTCCCTGCAAACAGCTATATCAAGTTCAGAAGTGCCTCTTCTCTGAATGGAAACCCTCACTGCTGGATGCCTACAAAACTGCCAATGACATTTCCAGAGAAATATACAAGCAGATTAAAGTTTTCAAAGGTCTTTCTATGTTTTTCTACTTAGATATGTTAAAACTTGCCCAACAGTGAGTCCATGCATGAGAATCCACTTTAGAGTTCTTTTTTGCTTTTCTAAGAAAGACCTGTAGGACTCTTAACATTTATCAAGCACTTCTTATATGCCAAACACTTTTTAAGAGCTTTGCATGTGTGAGTCATTTCATCCTCATAGTGGTCCCACCAGATGACTGCTATTATTATCATCACTATTTTACAGCTGAGAGGTTAGCTAACGTGTCTAGGGTCTCATAAATAGTGGCAGAGCTGAGGATTGAACACTGCATTTGGGGGCCGGGGACTGCACTCCTTTACTGTATGTTTTGCCCTCAAAACTATTACTGTCGATACACATGAAAATGTTCTGAATTTTCCGTGTGCTTGAAGTTCATGGTAAGTGTCTACTATCAAGGCCTCTGGGGGAAGCAGACATGTCAGGAACCTTGAAAT
The DNA here is from genome assembly GCF_964165515.1 of Mesoplodon bidens. NCBI lineage: Eukaryota > Metazoa > Chordata > Mammalia > Artiodactyla > Ziphiidae > Mesoplodon > Mesoplodon bidens. The sequence goes on from NC_138165.1 coordinate 77,956,214, forward strand.
TGAACAATATGCCAGAGCCTGTTTCTTCTGAGGGTGCCCCGCATCTGTGCTCCTGTTTTACTGACTCTGTCTTAGTAACATTTTGTTTTGTTTTGTTTTTGTTTTTGTTTTGCGGTACGCGGGCCTCTCACTGTCGTGGCCTCTCCCGTTGCAGAGCACAGGCTCTGGACGCGCAGCCCCAGCGGCCACGGCTCATGGGCCCAGCCGCTCCGCGGCATGTGGGATCTTCCCGGACCGGGGAATAAACCCGTGTCCCCTGCTTCGGCAGGCGGACTCTCAACCACTGCGCCACCAGGGAAGCCCTGTAACAGTTTTTTGCCCCCTATATTTCTTTTGATCAAATAATATCTTGACTTTCCCCTCACAGTAAAGCACATAGATCTAAAGTGTACAGTTTGATGAATTTTGACAAATGTATGCACCTGTAAACCCAATCAAGTCATAGAACATTACCGTCACCCTAGAAAATTCTTACCCTAGAAAATTGTCTTCAAAGTCTGCAACCACTCCCCTCAGATAACCACTGCTCTGATTTCTATCTCCATATGTTAATTTTGCTTGTTATTGAACATATGGTATGTAATTCAGGGTCTAACTTCTTTCACTCAACGAGGTCTTTTAGAGTCTCATGCATGCATCAGTTGTTTCTTCCTTTTTATTGCTATGTAGCATTCCATTGTGTGATTATGCCATAACTGGTTTGCCCGTCTTTTTGCTGTTGGACAATTTGGTTGTTTCTGATTTTATGCTATAATAAATGATAATGTAATGAATATTCTTATTTAAATCTTTTTATAGATATGTGTTTTCATTTCTTTGGTGTAAGTATCTAGGTGTAGAATTGCTGGATCATAAGGTAGCTATATTGTGAACTTTAAAAAAAACTGTCAAGTAGTTTTCCAAAGTGATTGTATCATTTAACTATTCCATCAACCATGTATGAAAGATCCAGTTGCTCCACATAATCTCTACACGTGGTATGACCACCACTTAAAAGAAAATAATTTAAAAATACTTGGCCACTTCTCAGTGTTATGGTTATACTTTTAAGTAGGGTAAGTTGGCTATGGCCATATAAAAATAAGGTTTACGCACTGCTTCCCTAAACTGGTTTGAGATACAAACCAATAGTGAGGCAACTGCATTTCTGGTGTCAGATTTGCTTGCTTCTCTCAAATTCTGGCAGGAAATTATAAGTTATTGCCATCTTTAGAAGTCTTGAAAATTAACATAGTAGTTGAACAGTTTCTTATGCATAGTTGCAAGAAGAAATTCACTTAAGCTGGGCTAATTACAGAGAGGTTTATTGTAAGGATACAAACACATCTCAAGGTGCCCGATTTTAGCAAGTCTAGCAGAATTTTACAGAACCAGAGAGGTATTAGTAAAATTCTTGCTTTCGTTCTCACTTTCTTTCTTTCCCTGTCCTTTTGGCCCCATGACCCTTGTCTCTGCTGCACCTGCTTCATACTTTTGTCTTTGGGAAAATATCCCATTACAAATGTCCCTAAAACAGCAGCTTCCATTTCTGATTACAAATGGCATTCTAGCCTGTACTTCCACAACCAGAAAAGAGAACGCGATGGCCTCAGCTTTGGTGAGATTTCAACCTTGGTCCACTCAGCTCACACGGTCCAACAGGCAAGGACACATTATTCTAATGTCTCTTCCAGTCACAACCAGGCATCCTCTCTGAGAAGGGGAAGTGAACAGCAAGAAAATGAGAGGTGGGTAGAATGACAGTTGTCTCCAATATAAAGTTTTATGAGCTGGTATCTATTTAATTTCTCAATTGCTATTACCAAGTATCAATAGCCATCTTATCTTTAGCCTTATAATTTGGGACAGACTCACAAAGAATAGGTTACCCACCTATTCCCACCTGCCAAGAAAATGTTATTGTGTATACACGTTGATTATAGTAATTCCTTCTAAATTATTATATTTATAGCTGTTATGGAAAAATAGATAAATAGCATATACCCTTCAATAATAATTATATCTATCTTAATAAATGCTCTTAGTAGCTCACAAAGGCGCTTGGTGAAGTCAGAAAGATTCTAAACTATGTTATTTTTGTTGCCAGTGCTAATGTGAGGTTTTGATAAAAACCCTGAACATGATTGTTCTTGATGCAGCCAGTTAAGAAAAGATGCCTCGTATTTAATAAAATCTTCTCTTTCTGGTATGTGAAATTAAAATCATTTACTTAAAGATTATTATTGAACTTTTTCCTTTAAAAATAAATATCCTCACATTTTCAAATTTAGAAAGTAGCTAAAGAGAGTTACTTCAATTCCTAAAAGCAAGACCTTAGTAGTTGCCATTTAGTGTTAAAGGATTACCATAAAATTATCATAAAATCCTTCTTCATTTCTCTCTCTCTCTCTCTCACTCACACACACACACACACACAATCACAGATATCATAGAAATTTTACTGTTGGCTCCTAACAAATATATATGTTTAAGAATTCTCGGTAGTTCCCTGGTGGTCTAGTGGTTAGGACTCCTGGTTTTCACTGCCGTGGCCCAGGTTCAATCCCTGGTTGGGGAACTGAGATCCACAAGCTGTGGGGTGTGGCCAAAAAAAAAAAAAGCATTCTCAATTTTCTGGCTGTGAATTACCCATTTGTAATTATCTGTAGCAACTAATTAATCCCAGGCTCATGTACCATTGCCAACCAGCGTACCAGGGCCATTCTTCCCATTATAAATTACTGTGTGGTCAAGGATAGAAAATGACTTTGAACATTAACCTAGGGAATATGCAATTAGGAAGAACTAGCTGCAAGAAGAAAAAGTAATTGATTATGCTCCTGAACTAAAGAGCAATGTGTTTCTGAATGATCTACTTTTGGGATTATCTCTGTTTTGGCTCCTCTCCGCTGATGCAGGTGACTGGCAGGGAGACCATCTCTGATAACAGTTCCTAAAACCAGGCAAATCTATTTTTCATGGCCTGCTTCTCCACGTATCCTAAGCACTATAGAGTCAGGAATTATATTTCCTTAAAAATGTAGGTATCAACGTTTTCTTAAATTTATACAACTGATTTAATATTCTAAAAAAAGAAGGTTTCTCCCACAGGAGAAAATGTCATCCTAGTTGGTAGGACCCTTCCCAAGTTCCCAGATCTTAACTCTGCCTCGTGTAGAGTAGGATACTGTGCACAGAAAGAAAGGAGAAGAAAAGCAGATATGCTTGGATAGCCTCTGTAATTGCTCATACTCTGGCTTTTCTTGGATTCTTGGTGAAAGAATTCACTTTGATCAAGTTCTTCAGAGCTTCCAATTACCTACAGGATAAGGATTATGGGGACCAATTTACATTGATCATAATTTAGAGGACTCTATGTATTTAAACATAATACTATAGAATGAATGAGAATAATTAATATTAATATTACATACTTATAGCACCTCAATATTCAGCATGCTCTCATATATCTTACTGAATTCAATTTCCAAAGACTTTGTGATAGGCTAGGAACCTAAGGATAACAAGAAAATGTACTACTGATTTACCAATAGTAAGCAGGCACTTGGACCTGTTTTGTGAATACTCCATTTCTTCTTCAGCCAGACCTGCACACTGTTGCCTGCCCCATCTTCCAAAAACTCACCTTTCATCACTTCTCTCTTCTGCTCCTCTTCACCTTTCCTGGAGGGTAACATTTAGACTTCTTCACCTGCCATTCAACCTGCTCTATCTTTCTAATCTTATTTCTCCCTCAGCCTCCTTCTCCACTGACCCTCAGTTTTGGTGGAGGTGGCCTTGCGATTGCTCAGTTATGAGTACTGTTGGGGAATTCCTTTTTACCAAAAATCTCTCCCTCCCTTTTCAACCCCCTGAATCAATTCAAATCCTGGTACTCCTAATAGCTTTAGATTAATGTTTTGATATTATTCTGAGTCTCATAAGTAGGTATTCCCAAGGCTTTTAATAGTTTATAGCTCTTATCATCATAAGATAATTCTTTTTCTTTCATTTAATACTTTTCAACTTGAATTTTAGTTTGTTCAATAATAATATTGCCATTCCCACTTTATTTGTTTGTCTTGTTGTGTTGTAATTTTCCTACCTTTCATCTTCAAAAATTTAATTCAGTTTTAAGATATTCTTTCCTCTCTTGCTTTCTCTCTCTCTCTCTCTCTCTCTCTCTCTCTGCCTTAACACAACTTAAGACATAAGAGTCTCTTTTAATTGAGGAATTTAATCCATTCACATTTATTGAGATACCAGCATGCTTGGTTGCTTGATTAAATCAGATAATACTTGTAAAACACTTAGAACAGTCCCTAGGACAAGGCAAGTGCTTCATATGCTTGTTCAGTCAATCAGTCCATTCTATTCTTGCCTGCTTGGGTTGTGCTTTCTGTTTGAAAAGTTTTCTTGTCTTTGGTTTTGTTTTGTTTTGCCTGTGTTGTTTTGGGTCCTTGTTTTTTCACTTTTGGTAATAAGACTTTCTTTTTTTTTCTCCATGGTATTTGGAAGTTCTAAGTGTTATGCTTATTGCCTCAGTATTCTTAGGTTTTTAATAACTGTATTCAAACTTACATTCTCTCTTGAAATTGATATTTAATCTGTATCTAAAATCTCACTCTCCTCAAAACAAGGCAAATCTTTTAACTTAATTTCTTTTTTTCTTTTTTTTTTTAAGCAGAGGTCTTCTTAGAAGCCCATATGATTTAAATTTATTTATTTATTTATTTATTTATTTATTTATGGCTGTGTTGGGTCTTCGTTTCTGTGCAAGGGCTTTCTCTAGTTGTGGCAAGCAGGGGCCACTCTTCATCGCGGTGCGCGGGCCTCTCACTATCGCGGCCTCTTGTTGCGGAGCACAGGCTCCAGACGCGCAGGCTTAGTAATTGTGGCTCACGGGCCCAGTTGCTCTGTGGCATGTGGGGTCTTCCCAGACCAGGGCTCGAACCCCTGTCCCCTGCGTTGGCAGGCAGATTCTCAACCACTGTGCCACCAGGGAAGCCCTTAACTTAATTTCTATATCCCTTTCCCTTTCTCAGGTTTTGTTCAAATTACTCTGAATTTTAAATTCTAATTATTATGAATTATTTTATATCATGCTTATCTTTTCTTTAAAAATTATAGTGTGTTTTATAGCCATATTATCAATGATTATCTCCTATTAGTATCTATTTTTTCCTTGAATTGCACTTTTTTTTTTTAGATCAATTTTTTAGTTTGCCTTATGTTCCAATAACTGTTCTAGGAAGGATTCTTAAGTGGTAAACTGACGCCTTAAATGTCTAAACTTTCCCTCCCTCCATGGATATGTGGATGACAGTTTTGCTGAAGAAAGAATTCTAGGCTCAAAATAATTTCCTTTAAAACTTTGAAGGCAGAAGATGGCAGACTAGGAGGATGTGGAATTCGCATCTCTGCACAACTAGGGCACCTACCAGGCACCAGTGGGGGCCCATGGACACCTAAGGGGATGGGAGGAACCCCCAGTGACTGGGTAGGATGTGGGTCGTGGAGGGGAGCAAGGGAGGAGGAGAAGTGGAGGCGAGAGGGGACTGGCGCCCCTGAGGGGTGGCTGGCGAAAGGGAAGAGATCCCATGCCCAAAGGGGGAAACTGGGGGACCATTGGGAGGGCAGAGGATCAAAAATGAGCATGGCCAGGTTTCCCCTGCCCACTTGGGCCCCTGGGAGCCTGCTGAGATCCCAGGCCTGATACTCTGCTCACCTAGGCCTCTTCCAGCCGTGCGGATCCTGAGGGAGTGGGAGGAAGGCAAGGGGGAGCAAAAGTAAAGGCTGGACCTCTGGGACCAGCACTCCTGAGGGATGACTGAGGGAGGGGAGGAGTTCCTACACCCAGAGGGATCCACCCATGGTTAGGGGTCCAGCAGGGATGGGGGAGACTCTGGAGGAGACATGGGGCAGGGGACATGCAGGAATGGAAGGGAACAGGGCCAGTGGTTTCCCTGTCCACTTAGGCACCAGGGAGCCTGTTGGGCTCCTGGGTCTAATCCTCTGCCCTCGGAGCCTCCCTCCTGCTGTGCAGAGCCCAAGTCCCGCCCCTACACCCCCACCCAGGGCTCCACCTCTACAATGGGCTGGGCCTAAACCCCACCCACACACCCTCACCCAGGGCCTTACCTCCAAACTCCAGAACTCCACACTTTGGAGGCCCTTGTTTGGATGTACTGCCTCTCCCCTCCCACGCACAGGTACTAAGCAGAGGCCCTGCCCCACGCTTGAACATCACCCCACCTAGGCCCTGCCCCACGTTCAAACGTCACCCCCCCAACCACCTAGGTCCCACCCCATCCTAAACCCCACCCCTGCCTAAGTTCCACCCCTGCCTAAACTCCACCCCACATCGGCAAGGCTGGGTTTTTTTCTCCTCATTTAGATTGGGGGGGGGGGCGGGGTTCTGTTTTACCTTGTGGATTCATTTATATTTTTATTTTTTCTAATCTTTTATTTTTCTAATTTTATTTTATTGTTTATACTTTGTTATTGTTCTGTTCCTTTTGGCTTGTTCCCCCCTTTTTTCTTTTTTCTGCTGTGGTTTTGTTTTATCTTGTTATAGTTGTTTCAATTATATTTTTATTTTTCCTTCATATTTTTTATCTTTCCAGTTTTATTTTGTTTTTTATTCTTTGTTATTGTATTGCTCCTTTTTTTTTTTTTTTTTTTTTTTTGCCATATCACATGGCTTGTGGGATCTTGGTTCCCAGGCCGGAGGTCAGGCCTGAGCTCCTGTGGTGGGAGCTCTGAGTCCAAACTGCTGGACTAAAAGAGAGCCTCAGACCCCAGGGAATATTAATTGGAGTGAGGCCTCCAGGAGGTCCTCATCTCAGTGCAAGACCCAGCTCTATCCAACTGCCTGCAAACTCCGGTGCTGGACACCTCAGGCCAAATAACCAGTAAGACAGGAATACAGCCCCACCATTCAAAAAAAAAAAAAGACCAACAATGAAACCATAGAAAATTATGTTACAGACGAAGGAGCAAAGTAAAAACCTACAAGACCAAATAAATGAAGACGAAATAGGCAACCTACCTGAAAAAGAATTCAGAGTAATGATAGTAAAGATGATCCCAAATCTTGGAAACAGGATGGAGAAAATACAAGTAACATTCAACAAGGATCTAGAAGAACTAAAGAGCAAACAAACAGTGATGAACAACACAATAACTGAAATTAAAAATACTCTAGAAGGAATCAATAGCAGAATAACTGAGCCAGAAGAACGGATAAGTGAGCTGGAAGATAAAATGGTGGAAATAACTGCCAGGGAGCAGAATAAAGAAAAAAGAATGAAAAGAATTGAGGACAGTCTCAGAGACCTCTGGGACACATTAAACGCACCAACATTCGAATTATAGGGGTCCCAGAAGAAGAAGAAAAAAAGAAAGGGTTTGAGAAAATATTTGAAGAGATTATATTTGAAAACTTCCCTAACATGTGAAGGGAAATAGTCAATCAAGTCCAGGAAGTGCAGAGAGTCCCATACAGGATAAATCCAAGGAGAAATACACTAAGACATATATTAATTAAAGTATCAAAAATTACATACAAAGAAAAAATATTGAAAGCAGCAAGGGAAAAGCAACAAATAACATACTAGGGAATCCCCATAAGGTTAACAGCTGATCTTTCAGCAGAAACACTGCAAGCCAGGAGGGAGTGGCAGGACATATTTAAAGTGATGAAAGGGGAAAAACTACAAAGAAGATTACTCTACCCAGCAAGGATCTCATTCAGATTCAATGGAGAAATCAAAAGCTTTACAGATAAGCAAAAGCTACAAGAATTCAGCACCACCAAACCAGCTTTACAACAAATGCTAAAGGAACTTCTCTAAGTGGGAAACACAAGGGAAGAAAAGGACCCACAAAAACAAACACAAATCAATTAAGAAAATGGTAATAGGAACATACATATCAATAATCACCTTGAATGTAAATGGATTAAATGCTCAAACCAAAAGACACACACTGGCTGAATGGATACAAAAACAAGATCCGTATATATGCTGTCTCCAAGAGATCCACTTCAGACCTAGGAACCACATACAGACTGAAAATGAGGGGATGGAAAAAAGATATTCCATGCAAATGGAAATCACGAGAAAGCTGGAGTAGCAATACTCATATCAGATAAAATAGACTTTAAAATAAAGACTGTTACAAGAGATAAGGAAGGACACTACATAATGATCAAGGGACCAATCCAAGAAGAAAACATAACAATTATAAATATATATGCACCCAACATAGGAGGATCTCAATACATAAGGCAAATGCTAATAGCCATAAAAGGAGAAATCGACAGTAACACAGTAATAGAGGGGGCCTTTAACACCCCACTTACAGCAATGCACAGATCATCCAGACAGAAAATAAATAAGGAAACACAAGCTTTAAATGACACAATAGACGAGATGGAGTTAGTTGATATTTTTAGGACATTCCACCCGAAAGCGGAAGAGTACACTTTCTTCTCAAGTGCACATGGAACGTTCTCCAGAATATATCACATTTTGGGTCACAAATCAAATCTTGGAAAATTTAAGAAAATTTAAATCATATCAAGCATCTTTTCTGACCACAACTCTATGAGATTAGAAATCAATTACAGAGTTTTTTTCCCTGTAAAAAACACAAATACATGGAGGCTAAACAATACATTACTAAATAACCAAGAGATCACTGAAGAAATCAAAGAGGAAATAAAAAAATACGTAGAAACAAATGACAACAAAAACACCACAATCAAAAACCTTATGGGACAAAGCAAAAGCAGTTCTAAGAGGGAAGTTTATAGCTATACAAGCCTACTTCAAGAAACAAGAAAAATCTCAAATAAACAATCTAACCTTACACCTAAAGGAACTAGAGAAAGAAGAACAAACAAAACCCAGAGTTAGTAGAAGGAAAGAAATCATAAAGATCAGAGCAGAAATAAATGAAATAGAAACAAAGAAAACAATAACAAAGATCAATAAAATTAAAAGCTGATTCTTTGAGAAGATAAACAAAATTGATAAACCTTTAGCCAGACTCATCAAGAGAAAAAGGGAGAGGATGCAAATCAATAAAATTAGAAATGAAAAAGGAGAGATTACAACTGACTGCAGAAATACAAAAGATCATAAGAGACTACTACAAGCAAGTATATGCCAATAAAATGGACAACCTGAAAGAAATGGACAAATTCTTGGAAAAGTACAACCTTCCAAGACTGAGCCAGGAAGAATTAGAAAACATAAACAGACCAGTCACAGGTAATGAAATTGAAACTGTAATTAAAAATCTTCCAACAAACAAAAGTCCAGGACCAGATGGCTTCACAGGTGAATTCTATCAAACATTTAGAGAAGAGTTAACGTGCATCCTTCTCAAACTCTTCCAAAAAATTGTGGAGGGAGGAACACTCCCAATCTCCTTCTATGAGGCCACCATCACTCTGATACTAAAACGAGACAAACATGTCACAAACAAAGATAATTATAGACCAATATCACTGATGAACATAGATGCAAAAATCCTCAACAAAATACTAGCAAACAGAATCCAACAACACATTAGAAGGATCATACCCCATGATCAAGTGGGATTTATCCCAGGGATGCAAATATTCTTCAATATATGCAAAACAATCAATGTAATACACCACATTAACAAAATAAAGAATAAAAACCATATGATCATCTCAATAGATGCAGAAAAAGCTTTTGACAAAATTCAACACCCATTTATGATAAAAACTCTCCAAAAAGTGAGCATAGAGGAAACCTACCTCAACATAATAAAAGCTGCATACAACAAACCCACAACAAACATCATTCTCAATGGTGAAAACTGAAAGTGTTTCCTCTAAGATCAGGAACAAGACAAGGTTGTGCACTCTAGCCACTATTATTCAACATAGTATTGAGAGTCCTAGCCACGGCAATCAGAGAAGAAAAAGAAAAAAAAGGAATACAAATTGGAAAAGAAGAAGTAGAACTGTCACTGTTTGCTGATGACATGATACTATATGTAGAAAATCCTAAAGATGCCACCAGAAAACTGCTAGAACTAATCAATGAATTTGGTAAGGTTGCAGGATACAAAATTAATGCACAGAAGTCTCTTGCATTCCTATACACTGACAACAAAAGATCAGAAAGAGAAATTAAGGAAACAATCCCATTTACCATCACAATGAAAAGAATAAAATACTCAGGAATAAACCTACCTAAGGAGGCAAAAGACCTGTACTCAGAAAACTATAAAACACTGATGAAAGAAATCAAAGATAACATAAACAGATGGAGAGATATACCATGCTCCTGGATTGGAAGAATCAATATTGTGAAAATGACTATACTACCCAAAGCAATCTACAGCTTCAATGCAATCCCTATCAAATCACCAATGGCATTTTTCACAGAACTAGAACAAGAAATTCTACAATTTGTATGGAAACACAAAAGACCCCAAATAGCCAAAGCAGTGTTGAGAAAGAAAAACAGAGCTGGAGGAATCAGGCTCCCTGACTTCAGACTATACTACAAAGCTACAGTCATCAAGACAATATGGTACTGGCACAAAAACAGAAATATAGATCAATGGAACAATATAGAAAGCCCAGAGATAAACCCACGCACATATGGTCACCTTATCTTTGATTAAGGAGGCAAGAATATACAATGGAGAAAAGACAGTCTCTTCAATAAGTGGTGCTGGGAAAACTGGACAGCTACATGTAAAAGAAAGAAATTAGAACACACCCTAACACCATACACAAAGATAAACTCAAAATGGATTAAAGACCTAAATGTAAGGCCAGACACTATAAAATTCTTAGAGGAAAACATAGGCAGAACATTCTGTGACATAAATCACAGCAAGATCCTTTTTGATCCACCTCTTAGAGTAAGGGAAATAAAAACAAATATAAACAAATGAGACCTAATGAAACTTGAAACTTTTGCACAGCAAGCGAAACAATAAGACAAAAGGACAACTCTTAGAATGGGAGAAAATATTTGCAAATGAAGCAACTGACAAAGGAGTAATCTCCAAAATATACAAGCAGCTCATGCAGCTCCATATCACAAAAACAAACAACCCAGCCCAAAAATGGGTGGAAGACCTAAATATACATTTCTCCAAAGAAGACATACAGATGGCCAACAAATACATGAAAAGATGCTCAACATCACTAATCATTAGAGAAATGCAAATCAAAACCACAATGAGGTATTATCTCACACTGGTCAGAATGGCCATCATCAGAAAATCTACAAATAATCAGTGTTGGGCTTCCCTGGTGGCGCAGTGGTTGAGAGTCTGCCTGCCGACACAGGGGACATGGGTTCGTGCCCCGCTCTGGGAAGATCCCACATGCCGCGGAGCTGCTGGGCCCGTGAGCCACGGCCACTGAGCCTGCACGTCCGGAGCCTGTGCTCCGCAACGGGAGAGGCCACAACAGTGAAAGGTCTGTGTACCACAGAAAAAATAATAATAATAATAATCAGTGTTGGAGAGGGTGTGGAGAAAAGGGAACCCTCTTGCACTGTTGGTGGGAATGTAAATTGATTCAGCCACTATGTAGAACAGTATGGAGGTTCCTTAAAAATCTAAAAATAGAACTACCATATGACCCAGAAATCCTACTACTGGGCATATACCCTGAGAAAACCATAATTCAAAAAGAGACATGTACCACAATGTTCACTACAGCACTGTTTACAATAGCCAGGACATGGAAGCAACATAAATGCCCATCAACAGATGATTGGATAAAGAAGATGTGGCACATATATACAATGGAATATTACTCAGCCATAAAAAGGAACAAAATTGAGTTATTTGTAGTGAGGTGGATGGACCCAGAATCTGTCATACAGAGTGAAGTGTCAGAGAAAAACAAATATCGTATGCTAACGCATATATATGGAATTTTAAAAAGCGGTACTGATGAACCTAGTGGCAGGGCAGGAATAAAGATGCAAATGTAGAGATCAGACTTGAGGGCACGGGGGGGAGGCGAAGCTGGGATGAAGTGAGAGTGTAGCACTGATGTATACACACTACCAAGGGTAAAATGGATGACTAGTGGGAAGCTGCTGCATAGCACAGGGAGATCAGCTCGGTGCATGTGACCACCTAGAGGGGTGGGATAGGGAGGATGGGAGGGAGGCTCAAGAGGGAGGGTATATGGGGATATATGTATACATATAGCTGATTCACTTTGTTTTACAGCAGAAACACAACATTGTAAAGCATTTATACTCCAATAAAGATATGAAAAATAATAATATTAAAAAACAAAAACTTTGAAGCCATCACTCCATTGTTTTCTAGCATCTTGTACTGTAGAGAATATGCAAATATGATTCCTGCTCTTTTGTAGGTAATCTACTTTTTCTCTCATGGTTTTTAGGATTCTCTTTTAATCTTAGAGTTCAGAAAATTCACCATGGTGTGTCTAGGTTTGTTTCTTTTTTTTTTTTTTTTTTTTTTTTGCGGTAGGCGGGCCTCTCACTGTTGTGGCCTCTCCCCTTGCAGAGCACAGGCTCCGGACGCGCAGGCTCAGCAGCCATGGCTCACGGGCCTAGCCGCTCCGCGGCATGTGGGATCTTCCCAGACCGGGGCACGAACCCGTGTCCCCTGCATCGGCAGGCGGACTCTCAACCACTGCGCCACCAGGGAAGCCCTAGGTTTGTTTCTTTTAAAATTATTCCTGCTCAGTGCTCAATGAACTATTTCAGAAATTTTACATAATTTTTTCTTTTTAAAAATGTCTTATTAATTAAATGCAAACACAATCTGTAATATATTTGTTTTGCTTTAAATTTTTTTATTGTGTTAAAATGTATATAACATAAAATTTACCATTTTAACTCTTTTTAAGTGCACAATCCAGAGGCCTTAAGTACATTCACATTGTGGTGATCATCACCACCATCTATCTCCAGACCTTTCTCATCATCCCAAAATGAAACTGGAACCATTCAGCAATAACTTTCCATTCCCTACTTCCTCCAGCCCCTGGTAGCCACCATTTTACTTTCTGGCTCTACAAATTTTACTAATCTTAAGGGCTTCATATAAGTAGAATCATCCCATATTTGTCCCTTTGTTTCTGGCTTGTTTCATTTAAGCATGTTTACAAGGTTTCTCCATGTTGTAGATGTATCAGAATTTTATTCCTTTTTAAGGCTAATATTCTATTATATGGATATATCACATTTTGTTTATTCATTCATCCATTGATGGACATTTGGGTTGTTTCCACCTTTTTGGCTATTGTAATGCTGCTGTGAATACTGGTATACAAATATCTGTTGGAATCTTTGCCTTCAATTCTTTTGGATATATACCTAAAAGAGGAATTTCTGAATCATATGATAATTCTATGTTTAATTGTTGTTGTTGTTTTTAAAAGATTGCTTTTCTTTTTTTTTTTTTTAATGTGGACCATTCTTAAAGTCTTTATTGAATTTGTTACAATGTTGCTTCTGTTTTATGTTTTGGGCCATGAGGCATGTGGGATCTTAGTTCCCTGACCAGGGGTTGAACCCGCACCCCCTGCATTGGAAGGCGAAGTCTTAACCACTGGACCGCCAGGGAAGTCCCTGTTTAATTGTTTTTGAGGAACCACCATACCGTTTTCCACAGCAGCTGTATCATTTACATTTCCACTAGCATTCAAGAGGGTTCTAATTTCTCCACATCCTTGCCAATGTTTGTTGTTTTCTGTTTTGTTTTTTTATAATAGCCATCCTAATTGGTGTGAAGTGGTATCTCATTGTGGTTTTGATTTGCATTTCCCTAATGATTAGTGATATTGAGCATTTTTCATGAGCTTACCTGATTGCTTTTTTGGTTATTCTCTCTTGGTCTTTCTCCCCTTCTAGAGCTCCAGTTAGGTGAATGTTGGATCTCCTGTATCTTTTTTTCCTGTCTCTTAATTTTGCACCTATTTTCATCTTATTATTTTTTACTGCACACTCAGAGATTTCTTTGGCCAGATATTTTAACTTACTAACTTTATCTTCTGCTATGTAAATTCTGTTATTTGGGCCATCTGTTGTTTATTCTGGTGATCATATTTTTAATTTCTAAGGATTCTGATAGATTCTTTTTCACAGCCATCTGTTCTTCCTTTGGATGTGACATACTCTTGACTCTATTAACTCTTATTTCTGGTTTCTTCTATTAACTCTGTTTCTTTAGGAATTAGTTCTTCCACTCTCTGAGTTTGCTCCCTCTCTTTTATGTTATTCATTTCCTTCAAATAATTGGTGATTGTTGGCTGTATATTCATATTTATTAATGACCTGGATTGGGAGCTGGAATGCATTTCCCTAGCTCAGATGAAAATCCCTGCTTCTTTGGCAGTGACAGGTTCTGAATAGAGCAAACTTTCTTTTGATAATTGATAAGGGAAGCAGAAGGAAAGATGTACAAGTTGTTTCTTTTTCCATCGGTAATTGCATAGTGATCATATATTACCTAGGCATTAAGTTATCCTGATTTTCTGGTCCCAGCAACCACCTTTGGAAAGCTCTGTATCCGATTTTTCATTTATTTGGCCAATGGAAGATTGTATCCTGGGGCACAGTCCTGGGGCAAAGAACAGAGCCTGCAACTCTGAGAGCAGAGGGCTGGTGTGCTGTTATGCAAGACTTTAATTATTCACCCAGCCTACCACCTCATAGCCAGCTTCTTCTTAGAGCTTGAGTCTAACAGCTTGGGATTTGCCAAGAGAGGACTGGGGCTGAATTAAGGAGAGCTGAATTGCTTTGCATAATAACATGGGACAAATTACTGGCAAGGAATGAGAGAAGGAGAGGGCTAAAATACATAGCAGGATGCTGGGGACTTAATTGTTGGAAATATCCAAAGAACTTTTAAAAATATAGAAATCAAATACTTTTTAACCTATTAGCTCTTCTGTGATGTGAGTCCTCTTCTTTTCTCCAAAGTTTGAGTGAAGTTTGCTATACTCAAATATGCCTTTTTTTTTAAAGTGTGGGTGTTGGGCTTCCCTGGTGGCGCAGTGGTTGAGAGTCCGCCTGCCGATGCAGGGGACATGGGTTCGTGCCCCGGTCCGGGAGGATCCCACATGCCTCGGAGAGGCTGAGCCCGTGGGCCATGGCCGCTGGGCCTGCACGTCCGGAGCCTGTGCTCCGTGATGGGAGAGGCCACAGCAGTGAGAGGCCTGTGTACCGCAAAACAAACAAACAAACAAAAAGTGTGAGTGTTGCTGGTTTGGTACAGATCAGAGAAAGGAAGCAATTGTAGGGCAGAAATAAATGTGAAAATAAGATTCCAGGGGTAGTATATACTAAGATTCAAAAGTGACCTTGAGTATACAAGCCTCTGGGATTCTTCATGTAACTTTGGGAGGGAAAGGAATGTGGAGTTTCTGCTGGCATCTGGGTTACATATTTATCATTTGAACTTTCACTTAATTGTGTGTGCATAAGCTCATTGCAAACTCCTTAGGTATAGGCAGTTGTACTTTTTGTTGTGTGTATCTGTCTTTTTACTGCCCATGAGTCTAGCACTACAATGTGCACATAATATGCTTTCATTAGGGACTTCCCTAGCGGCCCAGAGGTTAAGACTCCACACTTTCACTGCAGGGGGCGCGGCTTCAATCCCTGGTCGGGGAATTAAGATCCTGCATGCTGTGAGGTGGTGTGGCCAAAAAAAAATTTTTTTTAATGCTTTCATTAAAGTTTTTTTTTTTTTTTGGCCGCGTTGGGTCTTTGTGGCTGCGTGCAGGCTTTCTCTAGTTACGGCGAACGGGGGCTACTCTTTGTTGCTGTGCATGAGCTTCTCATTGCGGTGGCTTCTCTTGTTGCGGAGCACAGGCTCTAGGCACGCGGGCTTCAGTAGTTGTGGCATGCAGGCTTCAGTAGTTGTGGCTCGTGGGCTCAGTAGTTGTGGCTTGCGGGCTCTAGAGCACAGGCTCAGTAGTTGTGGCGCACGGGCTTAGCTGCTCTGTGGCATGTGGGAACTTCCCAGACCAGATCTCAAACCCGTGTCCCCTGCATTGGCAGGCGGATTCTTAACCACTGTGTCACCAGGGAAGCCCCTAAATAGTTTTTAAATCACTCAACATATTGAGTTTCCACTGATCCACTCTTATCCCTACTTCTTTGTGAAAAAAGTTTAAAAGACCCATTCTTGTGGTTGGACTAAGAGGTAAGGCTTAAACGCAGATTGACTCATCTGAGGATTAAATTCATAACAAATCTACCCTACAACCAAGTATTGAGGCACTGAAAATGCTTCATTTTGATGAAATGAGAAAGTATATACACAAACAGAAATGACACGGTAGAAAGCACCACAAATGAGCCAAAATATGATTTACCTCTTTCATTTGATAAGCATTGATTTTCTAATTCACATAAGGTAATAAAGTATCTCTAGAAATGAATACCTCTTTTTGTTTTGTTTTGTTTTGTCTGCTCAGAATCCCTTTTCCTTTCTTAGGGTAAACAGTCCTTTGATTTTCCTTTGAGAAGCCATCCCCAACCTGTTGCAGATTGGGTTCAGTGTTCACTCAATGTGTCCCCCTTCCCTTGGCCAAGACTCAAGCTGTGCCAGTCAGACTCTTCCTGGAATGTGAATGTTAAAGCCAGTGACTGTATTAGAGCTAATTCATTCCTACTATGCTGCCCTCAATAGAGTGTCCATCCGTTCCTGCTGACAAGTTCAGCAGAGCTGCCCAAATTATTGTTCTTTCTGAATCTGGGTTCCTTAAGCTTTTTTGGGGGGGCGGGGGGGCATTTCTGAGCTACTCAAATCCAGGCCAATAAATGACTTCTTGCTAAAATCAACCAGCTTCTGTTTCTGCTGCCTGCAACCAAAAAACTCTGACTGATACAGCTCCAATACAAATGGTCTGTACTTAGAGTACCTATAACTATTTGATAAATTAATTTTAAAAACTTGGATGGCAGCATTTGCTCAGATAAAAATTAGCTTCCTCAAACAATGACACTAACTAAGTGTCCAGTTACTGAGGTGTTCCATCAAAAAGGACAAAGTAGGGACTTCCCTTGTGGTCCAGTGGGTAAGACTCCGTGCTCCCAATTCAGGGGGCATGGGTTCGATCCTCGGTCAGGGAACTAGATCCCACACGCATGCCACAATTAAGAGTCCACATTCCGCAACAAAGAAGTCCACATGCTGCAACTAAGATCCGGAACAGCCAAAATAAATAAATAAATATTAAAAAAAAAAAAACGGGCAAAGTATTTTCCAAGGCTTCGTGAAGGGGAACAAAAGGGGAGGAACAGTATGTTTCTTTACTTCTAGGGTATGTGAATTGAAGAAGGACATACACAAATCAAAACTTCTCTCTTTTTGTTTGTTCCTTCTCTCTTTTTGTTTGTTCCATTAATGATATTCCTACTGTGGTATAAGGCCCAACAGATGTGCCTTGACATCTGAGGGAAGCTGAGAGTGCTTCCAATGGCCCAACCACAGGTTCCCCTCCCCACTCTGCTCCCATGGATAAGGTCTTCTAACCTTATCATGGGAACCAGCCACAGAGCCTGCTCATCCCTGAGTAGCAGGCTTTAGTTCCCTGCCCGCCCATGGAATTATTCAAATAAGCCAATCACACGGAACTCAGCAGGCACCTGATTTTACTACCCTTTTGATACTACAGCTGCAGTCTCCCACAGCCCCCCACCGTTCACTCTGTTCCCAAGTCCCCACATGACAATATGTGGTATGTTGTGTCCTCCTCTCCCGGGCTATGAGCATATATGACTGATAAACTGCTGTGCAGTGTTAGGTGTCATGCTTTTGGCCATTTCCATAACCCTAGGATAGAAATCCCTTTTTCATCAGTAGGATGAAGAGGGGGTGATTAAACACTTACCTGAAGAGAAGAACAAAGCTTTCTTCCTCAAGCCAAGAGAAATGCACTTGGGAATGAGACAAGGACATAATTTGGCCACTTTCTTGTGCATCCTTTCCTTCATTTAGAAAGTAATGCTAAGGACTGGAGGGAAAACTCCAGTGTGAGATGCAAAAGCTAAAAGCTCTCACTTTTGGCAGAGAACCAGGAAAGCTTCATTTGTAACAGGGTGATGAGAAGGCTGGGACTGTCTCCTGCTTGGCTGCTATTAGAAGGCCAACTGGGAGCCAGGGCTCGCGGTGGCCTATCCCACCTCGCCAGGAGACCACATTGGGCTTTGGGACCCCAACCATCACTGTAACAAGGAATGTACCTTTATTTAGAATGTAAACTGCACATGTCCACCTCTCAGGTAAGGATTTGAGGATTCAAAATCTCGGCCATCTTTCTGTTAATCATGACCAGTGCATGCCATTTTCAACCACATGAAACAAGTGACTATCAACCGAGGCATTTGGTTGGCTAATTTTTCTTTACCATCACTTTCACTATCTTTCCCCCCTCCAGGCCAATCCAACCTTCTTTTATGTCCTGACTACTAAGATCCATACGAGATATCAGCTCCCTTTCTGCTCCCCTTTGAATATTGTTTTAATTTTAATATGGGATTCATTTCAAAGATATTTATTTTGTAGTTCATTTACGTTATCATGTAGTGGCTCAAAAATGGAAGTTGGAGTCTGGAAAGAGCTGTGCTTGGTTTTTTACTAAACTGTGAGACTGTGGGTAGGCTCTGGTTGTTGGTTTCTGCCTATGTAAAACAGAGATAATACACCATCCTGGGTGGGTTGCTGAGAGTATTTAATGAGGTCATGGATGTCAATCTCTGGCACAGTGTCTAGTGCATAACAAATCCTCAGCTCACGTTCATTTCCACTCCTGTCTATCCTTTTAATTTGTAAATGGGTTCCTTACTCATCAAAGGTTACTGAATATCAACAGAGGCAAGATGATTGGAGTGTAAGACCCAAAGGAGTAGATGAAAGCATATGGGCAGTTTTGGGGGATGTGTACTACTGATTCCTAAAATATCAATAAAGTTAACTATAGCATAAAAGAATGGGCAGCGAGTAGGGCTGGTTCTGTGTGTGAGTGTGAATATCTTTTACAGAGAGAAGGATAAAAGTGGGCTGGCTCTAAATCTGTCTCTTCAGGTGGGCTTGTTGGCAGTCATAGTGACTCTGGTTCCAGCCTTGTAGAGTCCCAGAGCCTCTCCATAACCTCATTGCCCTCCTTTAGACTTCCCACTCCCACTCCCCTTTGTTTCCTTGAAGCACTCCCTCCCAGTTTGTTATCAAGCTGTAAGGGTTTGAAGAACTCATTGACAATGGAGTTGGTAATTGATAACGCCTTAACATGTAATCCCTTCAAAGGAGATTGGCAATTAATAAGGGACTCTGTCTTATGCCAAAAAATGGCTTTCTAATGGTAAAATTTAAGAGTAAAAACCTAAACATATGGTTTAGAACTTGAATTCCGACAATTAGACATGCACAGCTTTGAAGCCTAGATTCATCACTTAATAGCTATGAGATCATAAGCAAGTTACTTATCCTAAGTCTCAGTTTCCTTAACTGTAAAATAGGGATAATAATACCTCCCTCATAGGAGTATCATGAAGATTCAAGGAAATAATCCCTATGAAGCATTTAGCCCTATGCTGGCACTTGATAAATGTTAGCTGTTATTGTCATTATTGTTTTATTTTGTGAAATCGCATCTCATTGGCAAGGATCAATTCTATTCATATGTAAGTCCAACCCAGAATCCAGGAAAGGTAGATATAGATTTAATTCACTTAATCTGAATTAGTTGTTGTAAGTGGCATATTCAGGTCCCTTGGTCCCCTGCCCACCCCGAGCTGAATTCATGGCTCTCACAGCAGAGCCCGACCACTTCTTGTCTTTTCCAGACAGACTGTAGAAGCTTCACGTTTCACTGCTGAAGAGTTTAATTCTAAGGCAAAATATTTTACCCGTTTAGCATATTGTTAAATTAGACTGGCTCCCTATCTTCTGAAATGCACATTTTGCGATTGATGGATTTAGAATTTTTTCTTTTTAGGTTTTGCTGATCACAGGTTTAAGTCTTTTCATCTCCTCTTACACAGAAAAACATTGACAAAAATGTAATCAGTGAGTAGCCCAACTGAATAAAATGAAACGGTCAAAGGAAGCTATAATGACGCTTAGGGTTTGGTGGTTCTTGGTTTCCAGTTTTGCTTTTGCAGGTTGTAGCCAGTTAGAGGTTGGGGATGCTAAATCTGCCCTTTGTGAATAAACAGACAAATGATTTGGTCTTCCATTCTGCCAGACCTTGATCTTTTGAGTTAAAGAAAAGAGTGTAAGTAATTCCTTCTTTGGAGCAACAATTTTCAGGGACAGCTGTTTTCTAGCTTATGGGGAGGAGGAATTTCTGGCTGCTAGCTAGCTTCACATGAAGGGTTTGCAGAATTCCTGCTCTGCCCCAGTTGGTGCTAATGCATTCCTCATTGTCTGCAGTGGTTGGGCTGCTCTCTTCATTAAGAGAAAAGAGATAGGGATCAATTTTCAAAATCACAGACATCTAAATGTGTGCAGAGTTTGGATATTTTAGATATCAGTACCTAAACTAAGATGAAAAATCTCAGAGGTAGCAGATAACATCATGTTTCAAGGTCTGGAGAAAACTTCTCTTCTAAAAGGGCTGCCTTAAAGAATAAACAAGGCCTTAATGAGAAAGAATTCCAACTTCAAAGTTTACATTTGGAGTAATCTGATGAATCTTTTTTTTTTTTTTTTTTTGCGGTACGCGGGCCTCTCACTGTTGTGGCCTCTCCCGTTGCGGAGCACAGGCTCCGGACGCACAGGCTCAGCGGCCATGGCTCACAGGCCCAGCTGCTCTGCGGCACGTGGGATCTTCCCAGAGCGGGGCACGAACCCGTGTCCCCTGCATCGGCAGGCGGACTCTCAACCACTGCGCCACCAGGGAAGCCCTGATGAATCATTTTTATAATTCCAGTTTCTCTATCGCTTAACATGAGTACAGTAGTCCAGATCAGGCTCAAAGGCTAGTTGTGAGAACTATATGAGATACATGATTTCATCCTATTATGTTTTTAGTTTTGGAGATTGAAAAAAATTCTGGGCATGTATCCCAGAGAAATTAAAACTCAACATTCACACAAAAATATATACATAACTCATGGTAGCTTTATTTGTAATAGTCAAACACTAAAAATAATCCAAAGATCCTTCAATGAGTGAATGGATAAACAAACTGTGGTACATCCATACCATGTAATACTACTCAGTAGTAAAAAGGAAGTGATACATGCAACAGCTTGGATGGATCTCAAATGAATTATAATGAGTTTGAAAAGGCAATTCAAAAAGGTCACATACTCTGTGATTCTTCCATTTATCTGACAGTCTTGAAATGACAAAAGTTTAGAGATGGAAAACAGATTAGTGGTTGCCAGGGGATAGTGATGGGTGGGGAAGATGGTGTCTGTGGTCATAAAAAGGCAGTAGAATGGGACTCTGAGAGGGCTCACGCCAGGGAGTGCTTCCTAGGGCTTCTGCTGCCAGTGTCCTGGTCCCCGTGGTGAGCCACAGCCATCCCCCGCCTCTGCAGGAGACCCTCCAACACTAGCAGTGAACACCTACCTCTTCATGATGCAGTCTCAAGGCATTCTCATCGGGGACAACATGAGAACGATCGGCGCTCAGGTTTACGAGCAGGTAGTTCGGAGTGCTTACATGAAGAGGAACAGCAGCGTGAATGACTCAGATTATCCTCTTGACTTGAACCACAGCGAAACCTTCCTACAAACCACAACTTTCCTTCCTGAAGACTTCACCTACTTTGCAAACCATACCTGCCCTGAAAGGCTCCCTTCCATGAAGGGCCCCATAGCCATAAACATGAGTGAAATTGGAATGGATGCCATACATGAACTCTTCTCTAGAGACCCAACCATCAAGCTCGGAGGTCACTGGAAGCCATCGGATTGCATTCCTCGATGGAAGGTGGCAATCCTTATCCCCTTCCAGAACCACCATGAGCACCTCCTGGTCCTGCTCCGATACCTGATTCCCATGCTCCAGCGCCAGCGCCTACAGTTTTCATTTTATAAGGTGGAGCAAGTTGGCACCCAACCCTTTAATCGAGCCATGCTTTTTTTTTTTTTTTTTTGTCGGTACGTGGGCCTCTCACTGTTGTAGCCTCTCCCGTTGTGGAGCACAGGCTCCAGACGCACAGGCTCAGCGGCCATGGCTCAAGGGCCCAGCCGCTCCACGGCATGTGGGATCTTCCCGGACTGGGGCACGAACCCGTGTCCCCTGCATCGGCAGGCGGACTCTCAACCACTGCGCCACCAGGGAAGCCCGAGCCATGCTTTTTAATGTGGATTTTCAAGAAGCAATGAAGGACTTGGACTGGGACTGTCTTATTTTTCGTGATGTGGATCATATACTAGAAAGCGATTGTAACTATTATGGATGTGGACAGATGCCAAGGCACTTTGCAACTAAACTGGATAAGTATATGTATCTGCTTCCTTATACTGAGTTCTTTGGCGGAGTGAGCGGCTTAACAGTGGAACAGTTTCGGAAAATCAACGGCTTTCCTAATGCTTTCTGGTGTTGGGGTGGAGAAGATGACGACCTGTGGAACAGAGTACAGAATGCAGGCTATTCTGTGAGTCGGCCGGAAGGTGACACAGGGAAGTACAAGTCCATTCCTCATCACCACCAAGGAGAAGTCCAGTTTCTTGGAATGTATGCGTTGCTGAGGAAGTCCAAAGAATGGCAAGGGCTGGACGGCCTCAACAACTTGAACTACTTTGCAAACATCACATACGATGCCTTGTATAAAAACATTACTGTCAATTTGACACACGAGTTGGCTCAGGTGACCGAGTACTGAGACGAGGGGAGAATATATGTTTCCTTCACCCACCGCCCCCAAGAAAGCAGCCTGACGACATGTCTAGGGGCTCCACAGAAGAAGAAAACAGAAATCCAGTGTCTCATGAAGGATCACGGGGTTCAAGGAAAAAGTGTGAACAGAGCACATGCACAAAACGCCTTCACCATTTGGACTCACTGGGCTTGAGGGAGAAGGCCGGAAACTGACTTTCTCTTTTCACAAGACTGTTCTTCTCCCCCATCTTCTGCCCTGATGTCCCATCTCCTCCACAATCTCCAGAACCAAAACTGTGATACACCACCATCCCGCCACAAATGGCCTTGGGAGCTTCTTGGCCTTCAGAGCAAAGAGGCAGACCCACCACAGGGCAGCTGTGTTTTAGGAAGGGCAAAGGAAACTCCACACGACCATTCTTCTACATCTCTGGTGTTCTCTTTGGTTTCATTAAAAAAAAAAAAAAAAAAAAAAGGCAGTAGAAGGGATCCTTATGGTGATGGACCTCTTATCTATTTGGACAGTGGAAGTGATTACATGAATCTAAACATGTGATATAAAATTGCACATTATTGGCCTTCCCTGCTGGCGCAGTGGTTGAGAATCTGCCTGCCAATGCAGGGGACATGGGTTTGAGCCCTGGTCTGGGAGGATCCCACATGCCACGGGGCAACTGGGCCCATGAGCCACAACTACTGAGCCTGCGCGTCTGGAGCCTGTGCTCCGCAACAAGAGAGGCCGTGATAGTGAGAGGCCCGCGCACCGCGATGAAGAGTGGCCCCCGCTTGCCACAACTAGAGAAAGCCCTTGCACAGAAACGAAGACCCAGCACAGCAAAAATAAATAAATTAATTAATAAACTCCTACCCCCAACATCTTTAAAAAAAAAAAAAGGTGACATAAAAAAATTGCACATTATTAAATGCACAAACAAATAAGTGCATGTATAACTTAAGAAATATGGATTGATCATTGAATTATAGCAATGTCAATAGTTTGGTTGTGATATTGCACTATAGTTATGCAAGGTGTTTTCTGGGGGAACTGAGTAAAGGGTACATAAGGTCTCGCTATATTATTTTGTACAACTGCAAGTGAATCTACAATTATCTCAAATTTTAAAACATAACTTTTTTTAGTTTGGACCTTTTGACTGCCTTTATCCAGTTCCCCTCCCCCCACCCTCTACCTCTGGGAACCACAAACCTGATTTCTAGATGAGTTTGTTTATTTATTTTCGAAGTACAATTGATCTACAACACTATGTTAGTTCCTGTTATACAATACAGTGATTTGATATTTCTATACATTTCAAAATGATCACCACAGTAAGTCTAGTTACAATATGTCACCATACAAAGATATTATATAGTTATGGACTATATTCTCCACACTATACATTTCATACCCATGTCTCATTTATTTTGCACCTGGAAGTTTGTACCTCTTAACCTCCTTCACCTATTTCCCTTCCCCCCATTATTTTTTTTTAAAATACAGAGAACTAGAGAAAAAAAAAATCTCTCTTCCATGACTGGCCCAGTAAGATATTCATCTCATCTTTTATGTCAGTCTAATTTCTTAGTACTCTCTTTTTCTGTATTTCTGTATTTGATCCATGTGTTTATCCATGTATGTGTTTGGAGCAGAGTGAGTTTTCAAAGCTGAATTCACGCTGCCATATGAGCCCAAAAGACCTCACTTTAATGAACTATAGAAGCATTGAAAGGCTGCACTCAGAGTTAGTGCTGGGCAGCAACTCCATCCAAACAATCCTCCCTTGGGGTTAACATTTTCATGGTAATTTGAAGTGTTCACAGTATTACTCACTTCTTTACAGCAGTTTTATTAAGTTATATGAGAAATTCATCTTTTCTACAGAAAAGTTAAAAATTCAAAGAAGCAAGAGAAAAAATAAAAACCCAACTAATTTCTAATCTGATTTTGGAAAGTAAACTTGTCACCTCAGAATAAACTCCAGAACCATTTTGCTATGAATTGAGATGTTTAGCAGAAAGTTTATCAAGACAGAATATGGATCTTACTAAACAGGACTCAATTTATAATCAGCAATCGTTTGGCTCTTCTCACCTCTGAAAACTGGCCAATAGTCAGAATATCACACCTCCAAATGAAAATTTGCATCCACTGTTTTGAGATAACCAGAGGAACAGCAGAGTTCAATGTAAGCAATATGACAAAACCTCATAACTTAGGGCTTACTGTTTTGAAAAGTGTAAAATAAATCAGATAATTCAACTGATGAGATATTCAGAAAAGTAGTGCTTAAGTGTTCTCCTCGATGGTAAGGGACAGCTATTGGACTTAATGAACATACTCATATGATGATAGTTCTATGAGGGAGTTGCATGTTTATAAAAAGAGGTGGAAGATAATTAAAGATTCAAATGAGGTAATCATTCCTTAATAAGGTCTACTAAGGCTTTAACATTAGGCCATTAGAAAAGAATTTGATGAGCAACTGTCAGGTTTGTATCAGAAGCAATCAAGCATGTGTCCAAACTCCACTGCTGTTACGTGAGTGTGAGGGATGGAAATGGCACACAGGCTTTGCTGAAGAACAATCATCCTATGATAATGAAGTTGGGGTTAATGCTAATGCAGGATATATTTGGAAACTTAAGCAGGTGCTTTGGGAAAGGCTTATCTGTGGTCAAATGCTGGTCTCCAAGGAAAGCAAAGAGATGCCTGGGCTCACTGTTATCTGAATGGCTGGTGGAGATGCTCCCCTTTGTTCTGAAGGCACAAATGCCTAAGAGTTATTACTGACTTCTTAATATCCACCTAGGTCTTTAGGCCCAAATGCTGGGGAAGTGGGCAGATACATGAGACAGTTATGGACTCTGTTCACCCCATTAACTTAAGGTTGAGATAGACAGTCCTGATAGCTATCTCCAGGCCCCCTTGTTTCTGGTCCCCCCCTGCCACCATTGTCTGTGAAGTCTTCAAAAAGGAGAAGCACTTCCCAAGCAGGAGACCCTCGTCTACTCCCGTCCTACCCTCCAGCTGCCTAGGAGGGAAGAAAGCTAGAGAGAACCAAAAAGAGGGGGTTTAACTCCATTTTGCTCCTCCTCTGAAATTTCTATTTCCTTAACACAGAAGACCCCTTATGTCTTCTTGAAAAGTGAATTTGGGCAGAAGGGAAGTTATGACTGTGCCCTAGAGGCCAAAGTATTTGATCAGGAGTATATGCGGAGGGGGCATTCTCCTCCTACCCCCTTGTCCATACCTCAACACCCTGGAGCAGGACATTGATGAGAGTCCCATGTCCATGGGGTCTTTCCTGGATGGGTCTAGTGTGCCAATGGCTCATGCTAATCCTTGGGTCACTTTTTTCCCCCCTTTTGGGTTTTCCTGACTTCAGATGGAATTGCTTCAGATAGCCTTATCTTCTGTAGCTGCTTTAGACCTTCACCTGCTGGGAAGGTCTGAAGTTCTCCAGCTTTTTAGTCTCATTAGTGGATAAGTTCAAATTGGAGTGAGAGGTTGAGTGTCTCTGCACATTACGCAGATCAACTTTGCCAGCACTGTACTACTTTCCTCATCGACTCCTTGAATCTAGTTATAAATAGGTTAGAACTAATAAATGAGGAGTGAGTGATGGGTCCTCTCCACTTCTAACAGCAAAGTAAAACAAGGGTATCATTGAACCTTAAATGCGATAAACAATTCTTTATTTTTAAAAATAAATTTATTTATTTATTTTATTTATTTATTTTTGGCTGTATTGGGTCTTCGTTACTGTGCACAGGCTTTCTCTAGCTGCAGCCAGCAGAGGGCTACTCTTTGCGGTGCATGGGCTTCTCATTGCGGTGGCTTCTCTTGTTGTGGAGCCCAGACTCTAGGTGCACAGGCTTCAGTAGTTGTGGCACGTGGGCTCTAGAGCACAAGCTCAGTAGTTGTGGCGCACAAGCTTAGTTGCTTCGTGGCATGTGGGATCTTCCCAGACCAGGGATCAAACCCATGTCCCCTGCATTGCCAGGTGGATTCTTAACCACTGCACCACCAGGGAAGTCCCACAATAAACAATTCTTGAAAGAGAAAGGAGGGGCAACTCAATTATTGAGAGGAAAGAAATATGACTTGAAAAAAGAACATAGCATATATGTTCTTTTCTCTTTATATATATATACATACATACATATGCTGGCGTGGTAGCAAAATTTCAAGAGCTACATTGAGGTGGAATGCCAAGTTTGGGCATATTTGGGGAAATATTGGATGGGCCACCCAGAGTCTATTTAAATGAGTTTGAGCAACTTCCTAAGAGAAAAATAACTCATTCTAGAAAAAGGAATCTGGCTCAATACTTTGAATTAGAATGTTACTAATTCTTAAATATGGATGAGAAGGGAAATTCTGCAGGTAGCAGAGTGTTTGTCCCTTGGATATTTCTCCTGATCCAGATCTCCACTAGAAACATGGCCAAGTCTGCTGTACTGCCTGTGTAGTATTTTATTTTGAAACAGTTCAGTATGAACAATGTGATATATGTGTGTAAATTAATTTTAACCTACATCTAAGGGTTAATATAATCTTTGGTTAGCACTGGAAATCCCCCAATCTTCAATTCACATACCAAAAATAGCTAAGAAGTATTTCAGATACCCTCATCAAAATCTAGCCAAGCACCAATTGGTATTCAAATACCACTAATTTCACTACCAAAAATTTATTTCTTTTTTTTAAATTAATTAATTTATTTATTTTTGGCTGTATTGGGTCTTCGTTGCTGTGCGCAGGCTTTCTCTAGTTGCAATGAGTGGGGGCTACTCTTCGTAGCACCGTCTCGTTGTCCTGGCTTCTCTTGTTGCGGAGCACAGGCTCTAGGCTTGCGGGCTTCAGTAGTTATGGCTCACAGGCTCTAGAGCTCAGGCTCAGTAGTTGTGGCGCACAGGCTTAGTTGCTCCACAGCATGTGGGATCTTCCCAGGCCAGGGCTCAAGCCTGTGTCCCTTGCATTGGCAGGTGGATTCTTAACCATTGTGCCACCAGGGAAGCCCCCAGAAAGCTATTTCTAACATCTTATATGCTGATGAATCAAGTCATGTTGCTCTGATGTTCCCCTAAGAGAATCTAAGGAGAAAGACACATTTTCCCCTACTTCCCAACAGCAGTCTGGGGATCAAGTTCCCCTTGAATCAACACTAGAAGCCTGTGATTTCCTGGAGGAGGCAGCAGAATCTGTTGGATGAGTGGTCTGGCCAAAGTGGTATCCAGCTAAGGCAGTGGCATCTGGAAGAGGGGATGGAAACAATAGAGTCATGGGGAAGTCTTGGCTGGTCCAGCAGGTTCAGGAGAGACTGATGAACATGGTGGCACCCAGGGAAGTGAGAATGAAGCAAGAAAAGAGAATGAGGATATCACAAATCACTAATGAGTCACCTCTGAGAACTCCCAGAAATACTTGGTGGAGATTCTGTTGGGATTTGAGGGTCAGCACCTGAAAACACGGATTGCATATGTGTAATTGCATCGGAGTGGGAAGTTAGACATGAAAATACTTAATTGCCATAGAAATCTGCAAAGGATCTCTCAAAGGGTACTTTCAATTCTGTACTTGGCCCAGCCAAATACAATTGGCTTGACTCCTTAGGTAGAACAGAAGGTACCTGGTAGAGCTAAGTTTTCATAGATGCATCTGGTTCCCAAGAGGGCACAGAGCTAACAAACACAACTGAAAAGGTGTACACCTGTGACTTCAGGCATCTTGTGAATGACCAAGCCTGGCTTAGTCATTCACAAGATGCTTAAGTTCAAAGCAGGTATTTTCATCTGGGAAGCAGGTTGGGGTGGAAGGAAATATTCAAATGGCCTGGAGAATCTTTTCAGAACACAAATTCCCCAGGCCCCACTCTGGATCTGTTGACACAGAATTTCTAGTAATGGGATTGAGAATGAGTTTGGGAGCCCAGTGTGTCTTCAGAATTTGGAGGCAACTGGAGAATCAAGGAGTTCTAGGGGAGAGAGGAGGAATATTTGCTCGTGTTACTAAGAGATGGGTAGGGAGGAACAGACCAGAGATACAGAGACTGGGGTTCCAGAGGAGGTGGAAGGGAGAAGGGGAGAAGGGCAGGAACACAGGTGGTCTTAAAGGGAACCAGGGGAGAGGCCCTCCATTAGCTGGAAGAAAAAAGGCAAGAGAGATCAGCTCGGTGCTTTGTCACCACCTAGAGGGGTGAGATAGGGAGGGTGGGAGGGAGGGAGATGCAAGAGGGAAGAGAATGGGGACATATGTATATGTATAACTGATTCACTTTGTTATAAAGCAGAAACTGACACACCATTGTAAAGCAATTATACTCTAATAAATATGTTTTTTAAAAAACCCACAACAACATGCATGTCTTCAGAAGAAAAAAAAAAAAGGAAAACGGCATGAAAAGGTGTGGCTGTAGATGAGCTTGAAGCTGGAGGGAGGGCAGATAGCCTGAGGTTGGGACTGAGGGTTGCCATTTTCTCTCTGGAGTGGACTGTAAGGCGTGACCGGCTGCAGAGAAAGGAGAGGGAGGTTCTGAGAGGCGAAGTAATTTCTTTGCACTTCTATAAGGGTGAGTGGCTGATCTGGGCTGCAAACTGAGGTCTGTCTCAGTTCAAAGTCCCTGTTCTTTCTCTGATTCACTGTCTTGTCTTTGTGCAGTACTGTCTAACCAAACCCTGATATTATGCCTTTCTGCTAAGTACCCTCCTTGAAAAGTCATTTTTGTCACAATTAATTTGATGGATGCTTGAGACACAACAGCTTTTTACATTAAACTAAATTGTTTCCACTTCTCCACAGTCATCTCTTTGCCTCCAAGCCACGCTCCCCCAAGTCCCTGGTTAGTTAGGATCTGTAATCTTCATCGCTCAATGTGAAATTTAATTTGGGAGGAAGCCCTCACTTTCTTGGTAACTATGTATGATTGCGCTACACTTTGGGTCCATTCCCCCTCCCCCTCAATTATCTTTCTAAAAAGAGATCTTATTTTTCTCCTCTGGGATTTTTGGCTGCTGTTTGATTCTGGAAGAGCACAATAGGAAAAACAGATTTTCCATTCCTACCAACCTAAGCCTCCTCTCAGCAAACCACAGAGCCCAGTGTCCTTTCCTCGGGGAAGCAGGTATTCATATTCCAGAGAATCCACCGAACTCTGAATGCTGAGTCCTTGGTGCCCATCTGATGCCCATATGCCATCTGTGTGACAGTAACAGTGCTCTCCCTGCTACAACCTCATCGTAGAAACTCCACCCAAACACCTTAAAGAAAGAGCTCACAGATGTTCAGAAAAATACACAATAATCCTTGGTTGATTAATTTAATATTCTTTGGAGACATTCTATAGATCACTAGGCTGCTGTTTTATTCTGGAAGCCATAACCTCCCCATTCTCACGCCTGTAATGTTTCATTCTGATTCATCTCAGGGCAAGGCAGATGATACCCAAACGTATGAACCAAGAGGCTGAAACATAGATCATTGCCTCCCTGATAAGAATATCAGTGCCTAGGAAGGAAGCCTTCAGCAGCAACGCTGAAATGACACATGAAAGGACAAATGATGTGGGGAACTTGTAAACCATTTCACATCTTGCCAAATGACTTTGTGTATTTGTGATTTTTTAAGATGACAATTTAAAATTTTTTATGTTATGTGTTTTCTATGCTATTTGTCTAGAATGTAAACCTTACTTTAGCTTTCCATAAAATAAATAAAACAGAAATATGGATCTAAAACATGACAAAAATATGTGATTTTGTATATTTGTTTTGTTACCCCATCTAGTTAGTGTGTCTATAGCAGCAGTTGACAAACTTTTTTGGTAAAGTACCAAAGAACAAAAATTTTGGGCTTTTCAGGTAATATAGTTTCTGTTGCAACTAGTCAGCTCTGTTATCGTAACATGAAAACAGCCATTAAACAATATGTAAATAAATGAACATGGCTGTGTTCCAATAAAACTTTATTTACAACACAGGCAGTGGGCCAGATTTAATCTATAGGCTGCAGATTGCTGACCCCTAGAAGGTAAGCTACATGAGGACACGTGAGTCCCCTAACACACCAAGTTTGCTAACATTATTGAGAACTAATTATGTGCTAGGCATCATGCTAAGGATATATAAACTTTGTTTAATGAGGTGAGTATTACTGTCGCATTTTGTAGATTGAGAAATGAAAGTCAGAAAGCTTAAGTAACTTACCTGGGATCACATGGCTAAGTAGTGGAGTCCCATGGCCTGCCTTTCTGTTGGTGAGGGTATGGCATGGCTGGTGGGTACAGTGTGCCCTCTAGGGCACTAAGCTGGGATTTGTGTCACACCATTTATCAGATACTTGGGCTCAGGACCCCAGGAATTGTACCCTCAATTTCATATAAAAACTAAGATACTAAGCAGTCTTGGGGTAAGAATTGTAACTGTGGTCCTTTGTGTTTTCCCCCGAGCTGTCCAGTGAAGTGGCTAGGTGTGTGTGTGCTCTGGAACCTCAGTGCCCGTGTTCAGATTGAAGTCCTGCTCGTGTGACTAGGCAGGTTGGTTTATGCCTCTGTGCTTCCTTGTCCGTGTCTGCTAAATAAAGATAGTGTTACTACCACCCAGGAGGGTTGTCGTGTGGATTAAAGGAGTCAATACAGGTGAAATGCTTAAGCAGTGCATGATGAGCATTGCTATTTTAATACCAAACACAGGTCATGGCACAAAGAGTCTGCTTACACATGTGGCTGTCTGACAAGACTTGTGATCCGTGGGCAGGAAAAGGAGGGAAGGAAGAAAAAGAAAAGTAATATGAAAGATGAAGAAGGAAGACAAAGAGTAATAGGAACACAAACGATATGAGGGCATTAAGGGCTGAGGTTTTGAAAATTATATTTCGTTCATGTAATAATATATGTGGATTGAAGAAAAAAATAAATATACTCAGAACCCTCCTTACCCGAAGGCATATTTGGTATATTCCCTTCCAGGATTTTATATCTGTCTCATGTGTTCTAGAGATGCTTCATATGTTCACCAGTCTGCATGTTCCACCAACACACCCCAGTTGTTCTCCTTGCTTCTTGCTCTGGACTGGCAGCTGCTCTGCGCTTCTCTCTCAGCATCTCTTGTGAGCACTTTGCTAGGCTTCTTCTGCTCACTTATGCCTGCTTGCTGCAAAGGGTGGGGACCAGCCCATCCTGTTATTCCCCATAGCCTAGCTAGCATGAGGCAGTCGTGTTTAACAGACTTTAAATGTCTTGAGTATCCCACAAGTGAACTTCAGTGCACGAAAGGAAACTGACAACGGAGTATCTGACATTGCTGTGTCCAGCATCCATTAACCACACATATCCCACTGGACATCTCTTTCCCAAATCCCTGACTTGTTGCTACTATTGAGAAAAAAAATATCAGTAGACAGCATAATGATGATTACTGATCAGACTGTAAGCTCTGTGAAGGCAGGAACCATGTTTTTTTTGTTTAATACTGTGTCCACTTCACCAAGCACAGTGCTTTGGCACATAGTGGAGGCTCCATAAATACTTGTTATTTGAATGCATGGAGGTGCTCTGTACAGGTTCCCACTACCTATCAAAGTGAAGGAAGACTTTGATTATATATATTTTGGGGGGGGGATTTCATCTTGTTTATCATGTTTGAGATTCATTAGGTTTCTTTTTTTTAATTTTTTAATTTTATTTATTTATGGAATTTTTTTATTTTATTTTATTTTTTTATACAGCAGGTTCTTATTAGTTATCCACTTTATACATATTAGCATATATATGTCAACCCCAATCTCCCAATTCATCACACCACCACCCCCGCCACTTTCCGACCTTGGTGTCTGTACGTGTGTTCTCTACATCTGTGTCTCTATTTCTGCACTGCAAACAGGTTCATGTGTACCATTTTTCTAGGTTCCACATATAGGCGTTAATATACAATATTTGTTTTTCTCTTTCTGACTTACTTCACCCTGTATGACAGTCTCTAGATCCATCCACGTCTCTACAAATGACCCAACTTTGTTCCTTTTTATGGCTGAGTAATATACTATTGTACATATGTACCACATCTTCTTTATCCATTCTTCTGTTGATGGGCATTTAGGTTGCTTCCATGACCTGAATATTGTAAATAGTGCTGCAATGAACATTGTGGTACATGTCTCTTTCTGAATTATGGTCTTCTCTGGGTATATGCCCAGTAGTGGGATTGCTGGGTCATATGGTAGTTCTATTTTTAGTTTTTTAAAGAACCTCCTACTGTTCTCCATAGTGGCTGTATCAATTTACATTCCCACCACGAGTGCAAGAGGGTTCCCTTTTCTCCACATCCTCTCCAGCATTTGTTGTTTGTAGATTTTCTGATGATGCCCATTCTAACTGGTGTGAGGTGATACCTCATTGTAGTTTTGATTTGCAATTCTCTAATAATTAGTGATGTTCATCAGCTTTTCATGTGCTTCTTGGCCATCTGTATGTTTTCTCTGGAGAAATGTCTATTTAGATCTTCTGCCATTTTTGGATTGAGTTGTTTGTTTTTTCAATATTGAGCTGCATGACCTGTTTATATATTTTAGAAATTAATCCTTTGTCTGTTGATTCATTTGCAAATATTTTCTCCCATTCTGAGCGTTGTCTTTTTGTCTTATTTGTAGTTTCCTTTGCTTTGCAAAAGCTTTGAAGTTTCACTAGGTCCCATTTGTTTATTTTTGTTTTTATTTCCATTATTCTAGGAGGTGGATCAAAAAAGATCTTGCTGTGATTTATGTCAAAGAGTGTTCTTCCTATGTTTTCCTCCAAGAGTTTTATAGTGTCCAGTCTTACATTTCAGTCTCTAATCCATTTTGAGTTTATTTTTGTGTATGGTGTTAGGGAGTGTTCTAATTTCATTCTTTTACATGTAGCTGTCCAGTTTTCCCAGCACCAATTATTGAAGAGACTGTCTTTTCTCCATTGTATATCCTTGCCTCCTGTGTCATAGATGAGTTGACCATAGGTGTGTGGGTTTATCTCTGGGCTTGTTTCCTGTTCCATTGATCTATATTTCTGTTTTTGTGCCAGTACCATACTGGCTTGATGACTGTAGCTTTGTACTATAGTCTGAAATCAGGGAGACTGATTCCTCCAGCTCCATTTTTTTTACCCTCAAGATTGCTTTGGATATTCGGGGTCTTTTGTGTCTCCATACAAATTTTAAGATTTTTTTTGTTCTAGTTCTGTAAAAAATGCCATCAGTAATTTGATAGGGATTGCATTGAATCTGTAGATTGCTTTGGGTAGTATAGTCATTTTCACAATACTGATTTTTCCAATCCAAGAACATGGTATATCTCTCCATGTGTTTGTGTCATCTTTGATTTCTTTCAACAGCATCTTATAGTTTTCTGAGTACAGGTCTTCTGACTCCTTAGGTAGATTTATTCCTAGGTATTTTATTCTTTTTGTTGCAATGGTGAATGGGGTTGTTTCCTAAATTTCTCTTTCATATTTTTCATCATTAGTGTATAGGAATGCAAGTGACTTCTGTGCATTAATTTTGTATCCTGCAACTTTACCAAATTCATTGATTAGTTCTAGCAGTTTTCTGGTGGCAGCTTTAGGATTCTCTATGTATAATATCATGTCATCTGCAAACAGTGACAGTTTTACTTCTTCTTTTCCAATTTGTATTCCTTTTATTTCTTTTTCTTCTCTGGTTGCCATGGCTAGGACTTCCAAAACTATGTTGAATAATAGTGGCGAGAGTGGACATCCTTGTCTTGTTCCTGATCTTAGAGGAAATGCTTTCAGTTTTTCACCATTGAGAATGATGTTTGCTGTGGGTTTGTTGTATATGGCCTTTATTATGTTGAGGTAGGTTCCCTCTATGCCATCTTCTGGAGAGTGTTTATCATAAATGGGTGTTGAATTTTGTCAAAAGCTTTTTCTGCATCTATTGAGATGATCATATGGTTTTTATTCTTCAATTTGTTACTATGGTGTATCACATTGATTGATTTGCATATATTGAAGAATCCTTGCATCCCTGGGATCAATCCCACTTGATCATGGTGTATGATCCTTTTAATGTGTTGTTGGATTCTGTTTGCTAGTATTTTGTTGAGGACTTTTGCATCTATATTCATCAGTGATATTGGTCTGTAATTTTCTTTTTTTGTAGTATCTTTGTCTGGTTTTCATATCAGGGTGATGGTGGCCTCATAGAATTAGTTTAGGAGTGTTCCTTCCTCTGCAATTTTTCGGAAGAGTTTGAGAAGGATGGGTGTTGGTTGTCTCTAAATGTTTGATAGAATTCACCTGTGAAACCATCTGGTCCTGGACTTTTGTTTGTTGGAAGATTTTTAATCACAGTTTCAATTTCATTACTTCTGGTTGGTCTGTTCATATTTTCTGTTTCTTCTGGGTTCAGTCTTGGAAGGTTATACCTTTCTAAGAATTTGTCCATTTCTTCCAGGTTGTCATATACTTGCTTGTAGTAGTCTCTTATGATGCTTTGTATTTCTGCGGTGTCCGGTGTAACTTCTCCCTTTTCATTTCTAATTTTATTGATCTGAGTCCTCTCCCTGTTTTTCTTGATGAATCTGGCTAAAGGTTTATCAATTTTGTTTATCTTCTCAAAGAACCAGCATTTAGTCTTACTGATCTTTGTTATTGTTTTCTTTGTTTCTATTTCATTTATTTCTGCTCTGATCTTTATGATTTCTTTTCTTCTACTAACTTTGGGTTGTGTTTGCTCTTCTTTCTCTAGTTCCTTTAGGTGTAAGGTTAGATTCTTTATTTGAGCTTTTTCTTGTTTCCTGAGGTGAGCTTGAATTGCTATGAAATTCCCTCTTAAAACTTCTTTTGCTGCATCCCATAGGTTTTGGATCATCGTGTTTTCTTTGTCATTTGTCTCTAAGTATTTTTTGATTTCCTCTTTGATTTCTTCAGGGATCTCTTGGTTATTTAGTAACCTACTGTTTAGCCTCTATGTGTTTGCATTTTTAAAGTTTTTTTCCCTGCAATTGATTTCTAATCTCATAGCACTGTGGTCATAAAAGATGCTTGATATGATTTCAATTTTCTCTAATTTACCAAGGCTTGATTTGTGACCCAAGATGTGATCTGTCCTGGAGAATGTTCCATGTGCACTTGAGAAGAAAGTGTAATCTGCTGTTTTTGGATGGAATGTCCTGTAAATATCAATTAAATCTATCTGGTCTATTGTGTCATTTATAGCTTGTGTTTCCTTATTAATTTTCTGTCTGGATGATCTGTCCATTGGTGTAAGTGAGGTGTTAAAGTCCCCCACTATTATTGTGTTACTGTCGATTTCCTCTTTTTTAGCTGTTAGCAGTTGCCTTATGTATTGAGATGCTCCTATGTTGGGTGCATATATATTTATAATTGTTATATCTTCTTCTTGGATTATCCCTTGATCATTGTGTAGTGTCCTTCCTTGTCTCTTGTAATATTCTTTATTTTAAAGTCTATTTTATCTGATATGAGTATTGCTACTCCAGCTTTCTTGTGACTTCCATTTGCATGGAATATCTTTTTTCGTCCCTTCACTTTCAGTCTGTATGTGTCCCTAGGTCTGAAGTGGGTCTCTTGTAGACAGCATATATATGGGTCTTGTTTTTGTATCCATTCAGCGAGCCTGTGTCCTTTGGTTGGAGCAATTAATCCATTCACGTTTAAGGTAATTATTGATATGTATGTTCCTATTACCATTTTCTTAATTTTTATAGGTTTCTTTTTGTAGGTCCTTTTCTTCTCTTGTGTTTCCCACTTAGAGAAGTTCCTTTAGCATTTGTTGTAGAGGTGGTTTGGTGGTGCTGAATTCTCTTAGCTTTTGCTTATCTGTAAAACTTTTGATTTCTCCATTGAATCTGAATGAGATCCTTGCTGGGTAGAGTAATCTTGGTTGTAGGTTCTTCCCTTTCATCACTTTAAATATATCATGCCAGTCCCTTCTGGCTTGTAGAGTTTCTGCTGAGAAATAAGCTGTAAACCGTACAGGAGTTCCCTTGTATGTTATTTGTCATTTTTCCCTTGTTTCTTTCAAAAATTTTTCTTTGTCTTTAATTTTTGTCAATTTGATTACTATGTGTCTCAGCATGTTTCTCCTTGGGTTTATCCTGCCTGGGACTCTCTGTGCTTCCTGGACTTGGGTGGCTATTTCCTTTCCCATGTTAGGGAATTTTTCAACTATAATCTTTTCAAATATTTTCTCGGATCCTTTCTCTCTCTCTTCTCCTTCTGGGACCCCTATAATGCAAACATTGTTGCGTTTAATGTTGTCCCAGAGGTCTCTTAGGCTGTCTTCATTTCTTTTCATTCTTTTGTGTTTATTCTGTTCTGCAGATGTGAATTCTACCATTCTGTCTTCCAGGTCTCTTATCCGTTCTTCTGCCTCAGTTATTCTGCTATTGATTCCTTCTAGCTTATTTTTCATTTCAGTTATTGTATTATTCATCTCTGTTTGTTTGTTCTTTAATTCTTCTAGGTGTTTATTCTTTTATTCTTCT
The DNA here is from genome assembly GCF_964165515.1 of Mesoplodon bidens. Lineage (NCBI taxonomy): Eukaryota > Metazoa > Chordata > Mammalia > Artiodactyla > Ziphiidae > Mesoplodon > Mesoplodon bidens. The sequence continues at coordinate 77,993,532 of NC_138165.1, forward strand.
AGGTCTTTGTTAAACATTTCTTGTATCTTCTCAATCTTTGCCTCCATTCTTTTTCTGAGGTCCTGAATCATCTTCACTATCATTATTCTGAATTCTTTTTCTGGAAGGTTGCCTATCTCCACTTCATTTAGTTGTTTTTCCTGGGTTTTATCTTGTTCCTTCATCTGGTACAAAGTCCTCTGCCTTTTTATTTTGTCTGTCTTTCTGTGAATGTGGTTTTCCTTCCACAGGCTGCAGAGTTGTAGTTCTTCTTGCTTTTGCCCTCTCCAGACTCTGACAATATTAAACAGAATATTTTTTGCAATTGGATTTGGATTATTCTGCTGGTTCAGAGCTTCCCCAAGGACAGTGGCTTAGGCACTTCCCATCCCCACCATCCCAATCCCTAACTAATACACATTTCAGCTTCTATTTAGGAATTCAGAAATGGCTGAATTTTTAAACATAACATCATTTCGTTTGCAATGTGTGTTGGATATATTATTTTACATAGTTAAGATCATAGTGTATCCATTGTTCTGTATCCTATTTTCACTCCCCCTCTGCCTTTGAATGTGATTTTGTCAACATGATTTTTAATGACTGCATAACATCTCATAGAATGTGGTAGATGTACATAATTTGCTAATCATTCTTTTTTCATTGTACATTTGGCTATTATAAATAGTGTTTCAAGGAACATTCTTACATTTAAATCTTTGTCCTTGGTTTATACTATAAGATAGATGCCTGGGAATGAAATGATGGTATCAAAATATATGAATATTTTTATGGTCCTTGTACCTCTTGCCAAATTGCTGTCCAGAAAGATTGTCCCAAATTATGTTCTCACCATAAGGCATGAAAGTGCTTATTTCATCAAATCCTCCTCCATATTGTCATCATTTAAGAATCTCTATTAATGTGATAGATGAATAATAGATTGTTAGTGTTATTTTACATTATGCTTCTTTGATTACTAGTGAGTTGAAAGGAACGTTTAGAAGCCAGGTTAGCATTTATAGTTTCCAGCAATAATACATACTACAACTATTAATATATATAAGCTTTCTGTATATAGTTTCCTTTCAGACCAACACCTCCACTACTGAACAGAAAGCTGTGATGGGTTATGCAGCCCAATCCCTGCCATATGCTTATTATTAAGCCCAACTACTGAGCAAAGAAAGACATAATTAGCCTTTGGGGGAATTATTTTAAGCTTTCAGCAGTAAAAGGCCTAAAGTTGATTTATTTCCCAGAATCTATTTGTATCCGATGCCTCTTTCAGTCGAGTCAGACTAAATGACCAGCATGGTTTCAACCTCCTGTGAAGGAGGTTCTCAACAAGTTCTGGGAGGTTAGTCAAAACTAATTGCCTTGGTGTCTTTGTACACCTCCAAGGTACCATCTGGAAACAAAAGATAGAGTCCTTTGAAAGGAGATAGAACCACTGGGGCACTTAACAGAGACAGCATACATTGAATTTATCTCAGATTACCAGTGGTCAAGATTGAGGCACTGTGCTCTGGGTTGAGAGAGCCTTGAGCTCAGCTGAGGGGAACTTGGCCTTTGCATCTAAGGTGGGGATTAGGAGAAGGCACTGTCTGTAATAAAGACACATGTTCTTTCAGGGGACTGACTTAATCAAGAAAGCTGCTTCTGCCAGTGATTATCATAGGCCAGACTTGAATCTGTGCTTCCAAAACAAAAGCAAGTTGTCTGATTCTAAAGCCTTCTTACACATTATTGTGCTTCCAAAGACTGTATTGTTTTGTAACGATAGCAAAGGATTTTTACCCCCCAGAGCACCTGGAAACACACTGTAATTCCCAGCCTCACGTTTCACCCAAATTGCTGTCTGGATGATTTCCTTGTTTGGGCTGTTATTCATTGATGGCACATTTGGAAACAAAACCTTGAGGTTGTCATGGGTCTGCACGTATTGACGGAGTTCTCAGATGCCAAAATGATAAACACCGTGCAGATGTTCCATGGGACAGTAACCCAGCCTGCCTTTGACAGTTTCACATGCAAATGACTAAACACGTCAGCTCTGGAAATAGATGCTGCAGCACGGGTTCACTGACTTTTCTTCTCATGAAAAAGTTAGGGCCAAGATTAATTAAAGCCAAGAGTTGGTTACTTTTTTTTTTTTTTTTTTTTTTGTGGTACGCAGGCCTCTCACTGTCGTGGCCTCTCCTGTTGCAGAGCACAGGCTCCGGACACGCAGGCTCAGCGGCCATGGCTCACGGGCCCAGCCATTCCACGGCACGTGGGATCTTCCCGGACCGGGGCACAAACCCGTGTCCCCTGCATCGGCAGGCGGACTCAACCACTGCGCCACCAGGGAAGCCCGAGCTGGTTACTTTTAAAGATCCCATAATGATAACCATACCAAAATGTTTCTTGCAATTGCAGAAACTCTCTGTGGGGAGCCAGAAAGTAAGAATATAAAAATGCTTAGATGGAATTCTGTAGCCAGAGGCCATGCCTACTGGCAGATCCTTGCAAATATTTATTGGACAGATACAGTATTTTTGAATGAATAACTGAATGAATGAACAAATGATTGAATGATTGGAATAACTTCTCTAGTTCTATGTTGGCCCAGTTGGTGATGCACCATGTGATGAACAGTAGTGCTAGCCCCCAAGTACTGGGGATTTACATGGGGTCTTAGCCCTCTGTAGAGTGCTTCCTACACCTCTCCTTCTCATGAATTCCTCACAATGACCCTACAGAGCAGGTAGTTCTGTTTCTGTCTCAGAAATGTGGGGACTAAGGAAGATATGACATGTCAGGACCAGAACTCAAACCCAAGTCTGCTGGATTCCATAGCCCATGTTCTTAACCCACATCCTAGAGTACTGCTTGCTTAACAAGAGGTCACGTTCAGCAAAAGGTCACTATCTTTTCATGGTCTCAATTATAATTTCCTCAGCTACCGATCCAATGTTACTAGATTTGGAAGGCTGCTGAGAGATCACTTGGCCCAAGAGCCCTCCTGCTGTAGGTGGAGAATCTGAGGTTCTGCCCACGTCTGTGATCGTTTGGCCAACCTGTGCCACTGAGGGGCAGGTCTGGAACAGGTCAGCTAACCCTTGATCTGACACTTTCCCACCTCACCTCACTGAAGGTAAGGTCAAAATGGGAATCATGTAAACTAAAATAATGAATGTAGATCATGCATATTTTTAAAACATCACTTAAACTGACACCACAGTAGAATCATCCTTGTGCACACAACTCCCTCAGTAAAAATAAACATTAAGAGGACAGATGTACGAGAAGTACTTTCCTTTAAAAACATCATTAAAATGGTGAGAACATGACGAATGTGCAGATTGCACAATATCTTCAGCGAATATTGAATGCGGTCTTTTACAAAATCGATGTGTATGCTGCTTGTTGGTTCTTGACAGTGGGAGAAACTGACGATATGTCATTGGTTGAAGTTAAAAGCAGGAGTGAATTTAAATATGGAAAATACCAGCCACTAATTCCCTCTGAGTTTTCACTCTGAACTGTGTAAACGGGTCTACTCTACCCTCTGTTCTTTCTGGCTCTTCTTCCACTACTCTAACCGAACCCCTCAATGGGACCAATGCAACTGCTCCCCATCAGGCTACTTCCCTCTGGTGCTTCCACTCACAGTTTCTAAACCATGTGTTTGTCTAAAATGCAGCCTGACTTTTTCTGCTCCTCTATGGGAGACAGTTGCTGGCTCCTCATTAATCTAAGATCTTTTGGATTGCTTCTCAAGTCATCTCCTTCCTCCTGCCTCTCTCCTTTATGCTCCAGACACATAGTTGGTAAGGACTCCTCATCTCTAAATGACCATGCATGAAATTCTTGGGTGGTTTACCAAGTTACCCAAAGTTACAAATCACAAGAGGATCAGCCAGGACCTCCAGACCTCCCTCCAGCTCTGTGATCCCGTGACTAGACAGAATGCACAGCTCACAGCCACCAAGATGCTTATGGAAGAGTCATGTTAGCTTTAAGAAAAGCCAAGAAAGAATTTTTCAAGAAGGACTAAATAATATATCCAATGCCCTCCACACTTAATGCTGAGCCAGATTCCTGAGATGACAGCTGTTATCTGTCTGCTTGCGACTCTGCCCACTGGTATGAGCAAAATGGCAAAGGACACAAGGGCAGGTTCTTGAGGAAACAGTGGAGTAAACTGTGGTGGTTATTAATTTTGCCTGTTTAGAAAGCTCTCCCACCTAGGGTTGCCAGATTAAATATAGGACATCTTTGTATTTGCTAAGTCTGGCAACACTACTCCCCATCCACCCCATTTTTCAGTTAATATTTGCCATCTCCCTGGCCACAGGAATAAATATATGACCAATTCCCATTCCAACAGAGGCTGGCCCAAGTCGTGTACACATAACCCAATTAGGGCCAGACTCATTTCTTGGGGTGGAAAGACACCCTTTGGCCATGGCTGCTAACTTGAGGTTTCTGGCAGCCATGCCCCCTGTTACAAAATAATGAGAGTAAAAACGCAAAGAGAAGCAGCGATAAGCAGTGAAGGAAATAGCCACAGAACACTGGTAGCTCTGAGTCTCAGTTACAGTTTCCGAGACACTGGTTGCTGCAGCTTTTCCTTCTGTGCTGTGTGCTCCCCACTGCAGTTGTAGGAACTGGTAAATCCTTTTTTACTCCATTGACCTGATTTGAGTTGTGTTTCTATTACCTGTTTGAAAGAGCTTCTGACTCATACATAGAGAATTCTGATTCTTTTTTTGTGTGTGGTACGTGGGCCTCTCACTGCCGTGGCCTCTCCCATTGTGGAGTACAGGCTCCGGACGCGCAGGCTCAGCAGCCATGGCTCACGGGCCTAGCCGCTCCGCGGCATGTGGGATCCTCCCGGACCAGGGCACGAACCCGTGTCCCCTCGTGTCCCCTGCATCGGCAGGCAGACTCTCAACCACTGTGCCACCAGGGAAGCCCCAGAATTCTGATTCTTTTCCTTAAGTAACACATAGAGAATAGAGAAGGGCGTACAGGATAGAGGTGTATGATACCATGAGCTAAGCTTCCCTCTTATCATGCATTTGTAGATTTAGGAACCATTTGTGGCAAGTATTGAATCCCAGGCTCCTTTCTCTCTTTTGTATTGTCTGCTTTCCATTTCCCTACATCATAAAACCAAAGACCTCATTTTACAGGTGAAAAAACCTTAAACCAGATGAAGTTAAACAACTTGTCTTAGGGATCAAATGGTGAAACTCCAAGTTTCAAATCAACTATTGTGTATTGAGGTTATGGAAATTAATTTTAATATGAGCCTAAGATAATCAAAAAAAGAGATAGACAACTTGTATGTCTAAAAATCTAATGCAGTCAATAGGGAAATGTAAATGCTTGTGTTGCTTTCATGATTATTGATTGTAGCAAATCGCAGATTAGAGGGACTGACTGTCAGTGCATCTCTTGGCAGTTATGTCTGTGACCGCCCTCTTTCTTCTGCTATCAGATCCTGCTGCTTTGGCAACTGGGCTGGGAACATGACCCAGGTCTGCTCAGTCATGGCATAGAACTCGATCTTCCTGGCTACAGGAATGGCTCTGGGGATGGGTCATTGCCTGAGAAAGAAATTACCAGTGACTAAAGGCTAGTATAATCAGACTCCTATCCTGAGATTTGGTTTTTATTAGAGCTGATGGGGAACACGTTTCCCTTTCTGGTTGTTGAACTGTGGGAATGTGTGTCTGGAATGCTTTGCACCCATTTCTCCTACCACATGGGAAAAATCTGTCTGTAGTTGGAGGAAAAAAACCAAAAAACAGTACAAAGAGAGAAGCAGAAACAACTGGCCGACTTGGTCTTTATGACTTTAAAATCCCCAGATCCACCCATTCCTGAGGTCATATCCATCTCTGCCCTTTCTTGCTTAATGCGAGCCAAAAAAAGTCTTGTTTTACCAAAGTTAATTCGATGGAAATTTCTGACACTTGAAACTAAAAAGGGACTTCCCTGGTGGCACAGTGGTAAAGAATCTACCTGCCAATGCAAGGGACACGGGTTCGAGCCCTGGCCCGGGAAGATCCCACATACCACGGAGCAACTAAGCCCGTGCGCCACAACTACTGAGCCTGAGATCTAGAGCCCACAAGCCACAACTACTGAGCCCACGTGCCACAACCACTGAAGCCTGCATGCCTAGAGCCCATGCTCCGCAACAAGAGAAGCCACCACGAGAAGCCCACGCACCGCAACGAAGAGTAGCCCCTGCTCACCACAACTAAAGAATGCCCGCCCTCAGCAACGAAGACCCAACACAGCCAAAAATAAATAAATAAATAAATAAATTTTTTTTAAAAAAAAGAAACTAAAAAGTAGTTTTATTTCATTTGTGACACTACTTTTCTTTGTTGTCATGGATTATTGAAAGTTGCCTGCTTGTAATTTTCTAAGTTAATAATGATCTGGTAAGAGCTAACAGAAAATCTAAGGGTAGGTTTAAATTCAATATGAATTTTTGGGGAAAACGTTGTAACACCCACATGCAGTATTTAAAAATAAGTTTTAGCTTTAGACTTTGTTGTTAAAAAAAAACAACCTTAAGATAGAGGAAAATATATGAGAAGTATTAGAATATGTCTTAGGGTAGGGAAGGGCTTCACAAGCAAATCTAAAACCCAGAAACCATAAAGGAAAGTATCAACAGATCTGACTGGGGAAATATTTAAACTGTTGGAATATAAAAGTTGCTGTTAACAAAATTAAAAGACAAGTGACAGAATGGAAGAATATGTTTGCAAAATATATAATTTATAGTGAGTTAAGGTCCATAATATATAAAAGGTTCCTACTGGTCCATATGTGAACATAACCCAAGAGGAGAATAGACAAAATTTATAAATAGACAATTCCCAGAAGAAAAAAGAGAAATGCTCATTTCAACCCATTAGTGCAAGGAACACAGACAGGACATAGAAAATGTGAAAAAAATCTGAAGATACAGCATTTCCTTTGAGGAAAGCCCCCTTTGCCTACAATTCCCTTTCCTCCTTTGCCGGTCTGGAAAGTCATTTGTATTTTCCCAGCTCAGATCCAAGCAGAATCCATCGAGTTCTCCTTCGTGCCTCCAGTATACCTTGTGCATGCATCTCTTATGACCCTCAGTCACTGCATTTGTTGTGTGCTTACCTGTTTGCTTTCTCTCATTGCCCAAGGGCTGCATCCATCACTTGGTCTTAGTGATGAAAACAATCTCTTTGATTTCCTGATATCTTACCAAATATGTGTCCATAGAACAGATATTCCATAAATGTTTGGTAAATTAATAAATAACAAATAAATCTTGGATCTTCGTGGACACTGTTAGAATCAATACCTACATTTTATAGGAAAGTGTCTTACTTTCATTTTGACTCTAGATGTTGACACATCTTATTTTATTCATATGAGAAAGGGAAAAAAGTAGCAGAAAATTCTGTATTTAATCGATTCTAATTTACCAATTTTGGGTGACATTGCCATGCATATGTCAACTGGATTATTATTCCTGGTGGTATGACAACACAAAGGCAATTCCTTGATGTTTCCGTCAACAAGCAATTCAATTGTCATTTGAGAAAGAACTATCCATTCTGGCTGTTGAATGAAAACCTTCTCTTCTTGTCATTCCGTGAGATCCAAGAAGCACCAGCATGAAAACTTGTAGAAAAAGTGTCAGTGGCTTGAAAGATGATCCGGCATCTCCAGCACTTTTGATGCTCAGAGGATATTGTGTAGGAAAAACATGGCCATCAGCTATTATGAGTCAAAAAGCAATTCAGGGAGTCAGACTCAGAATGTGAAGAAGCTTAGAAATATCTTAACCATTTTTTCACTCATATCTCCCTTTTCATACATGCATAAGGGTTCTGTAAAATAAAATCTGTCTCCATCTAAAAAGCCTATCTCAATAAATGTAAAATAAAAATTCTAAGTAATGAAAAAGCAAAAACATTACATCATAATTGTATAGTTGAACGGGTAGTGTTTTTTTTTCTTTCATAGTGGTATACTCCATAATGGTACATCTTGCAGTCACTGACATATTAGATTTGATAAAATATGGTAATAATAACACCTAATATGTATTGAGCCCTATTTTTCCAAGGCACTACCCGAGGCACTTTATGTGCAAAATCTCGTGTAATTGTTATAACAACTCTATAGGCAGACTATGATTGTCCTCATTTTACAGCTAATGAAACTGAGAATTAGAGAGGTTAATTACTGGCAGAACTAGAATGTTTGAGTGAATCAGAGCCTAAGCTGTTAATCACTGCATGAAGAAGCAAGAGCAATTGCTTAGGACAATTTTTTCCTAAGCAATTTCTTAGGACATGTACATTTTTATCATGCCTCAGATTTGGGGGAAAATTTTCCAGGTACACAATAATATATTTTAGTGCCTGTCCTGTTAAAATTATGAGAAAGTCAAATTAAGCACGTGTGAGCGTGTAGTCATTGTAAGGTCGGATCTTAACAAACGGCACCGCGAAACAGAGGAAAGCTTCAAGTGAGCTTTATTAGGGGGCGCTCCCGGGCGAGGTTCACTGGTCTGAGAGAAAGGGGCCAGAGGAGTTGCACCCGGGCGACGGTTGGGCAAGATTTTATAGGGGAAGAAGGGAAAAGGGTGTGGTGAATCTGGGAGGGCACAGGGTATTCCTTATTTGGTGGTCTCTTCGGGTATCGTGGCAATATCTGGTGCCAGTTGCATCAGTCTTGGGACCGTTAGTCCCGCCCCTCGAAAGGCGGGAAGGCTGGGCCGGGTGGAAAGTCTCCAGGTCAGTTTCTGGAACTGGGTGGTCCGGAGAGTTTTGATCTGATGCAACCTGTGAATCTGATTGCGTTCCCCTGCCTCGGGCCAGTTGGCCTTACAGTCATGTTTATAAATAATAAATATGAATGTCTGTTACAAACGTGACCTGTCAAATGCCAATATTTGTTGTACAATGGGAGATGTGTTTGTAGAGCTCTTTGTACACCAACCAGTACAACTGCAACAAAGCACCCTCTGAGGTGACAGATTCAGTTAAGTCTCGTCCCCTTGAGGGTGGCGGAGCAGAGTGCACCCCTCTCTCCCCATCAGAGCACCTAGACACCAGCTGCCATCTTACATTTCAATGGCAGTTCTACTGTATTTTAAAATCTATACTTACAGTAGTAGCTCACAGAATCAGTTGAGTAGTAAATAAGTCGACTTAGAAGTGTCTCCTAATAATAAGTATAAAGTCAAGTTAAAAAATGCTGCAAATGGGAATCAGCTACTAAACCTGTATAAACATAAGCCATCTGGAAGGAATCAGCAACCTTAGCTAAAAGTGAATTAGCTCTTAAGATTTCTCTCCAACCTTCTAGGAGACCTGATCTTATTAGCAAATCATTTGGAAAACTGCTTTATTAGCCATAGAACATCTTCCCAGATGGTAAAAGTCAATAGAGAAACAAGTTTTAAGACTTTTCATGGGTGTCAGGAAAAGCTGTTTGCTTAAAGTCTTACTTACATAGTATTCTATTTATGAACATCTTTGTTGAATCGATATTAGAACGACAGCTTCATCTGAAAGTTAATTAGCTTGGAGGTGAACACATTTCTATGTAAAGGTATTATCTATCATGTTTTAAAAGAATATTGCTTACTTCTCATTTTATCCAGTCTGCATCTCCTCCAATACCATTCATTTTAGGGTAGAAATGCGAGTTTGTATTTTTTTCTCGTCACATAACTTTCCTGCTGGTGGGTCTCTAGTATCAGTTGCAGCTGTCCTCAAACTCAGAAGGTACAGTAAAATTAGTGGCTGCAACCCGGTGGCAGGGTTCTTAGTACTTTCTGCTTCGAATTCTGTCAATGCTTAACCATTTGTGTCACCTAGAGGTGGATATTTATTGTTTCTGCAGTTCTGGGAGAAATGTTAGGTCTTGGCCACGGGCCTTTGGAAACAAGGGCCTGGGGGGTTGCATCAGGAAGGACATGGCTCTGTGTGCTTTCTTGGTGCATTTGAACTTTGCCAACAGTACTCTGGAGGTGGGTACTGTTTTCTGTTTCCTGACACTCGTTCCCCTCCCCCCCCTTTTTATTTTGAGGAAGGGGGAGGACCAGGATATTCTGCTCTCTTGCTCCTAATCAAGAAGGAATTTTTCTCATCTCTTTTTCTGTAAATACAAATCTGTGCTAGTTACTAGGGTGTCAAACAGCCAGAGAATTTAATCTATAACAGGTTTAGGTATAATCCTATTAAATGGTCTTCTGTGTCCTTTGAAATTTTGATTAGCTGGGGAACTGCCCACGTTGAAAGCCGTACAGTCTTGAATGAAGGGAATTTGGCTCCTAGCTACAGTTGGCCAGTAGGATCATGTTTTTTATTGTTGGTTTTGGGATTTTTTTTTTTTTTGCCTTACCCAGGATCATTTCTCTTCACCCACTATTCTTCTCTACTTGAGAGTTTAAAAATCTCTGTGAAAAGTGAAAAATCTTCGTCAGTAAATAAGAGAATAAATCAACTAGCATGTATCAGACTAAAAAAACAATCTCCTCATTGGTTTTCAGTGTAGCAAATACTTCATAGTCAGGGACTTCGTCTGTCTTGTTGATGACTAAATCTCTACTTCCTAGAATAGCAGTTGGCACATTGCAGGCATTTAATAAATATTTGCTGAATGAATGAATGAACCAATGACAGTTATTTGGCTAAACTTGAGACATTGACTGTAATGTGCTAAGGATAATTGCCTAATTTCTTTATTATGATCATGTATGAACAGGACAGGCTAACATAAATGTCTTTCAAACCATCAAAGTGCTAGAATGACATTTCACTATCGTAAGCAAACAGGTTTCTCTCTGTGGGAATACCATATCCATGTTTGGTAAAGCCAAGCTACATGGTAAAGGCAAATAAATCCTCACACGAATCCATCTTTGTGGTTCTTCCAAATTGACCAAAGGATGTTTGCACTGTCACATTGCTCTGCTATTTTATTACTTGAAAGGGGAAGCATCAAGACTCCTTTGTTTTCTACAGCTGCATTAGGGGTACTTATCATGCCTGCTGCTCCCAGATAGACTCAGTGTTCATGGTGCGCCCACTTCACTGTGACTTCAAAATCAATGATAAAGAATTGGGTAGGGGCCTCCCTGGTGGCGCAGTGGTTGAGAGTCCGCCTGCCGATGCAGGGGATACGGGTTCGTGCCCCGGTCTGGGAGGATCCCATATGCCGCGGAGCGGCTGGGCCCGTGAGCCGTGGCTGCTGGGCCTGCGCGTCCGGAGCCTGTGCTCCGCAGCGGGAGAGGCCACAACAGTGAGAGGCCCGCATACCACAAAAAGAAAAAAAAAAAAAAAAAAAAAAAGAATTGGGTAGCATTTGATTGTGTACTGCTTACTACCAGCCTTCTCGATGATGAAAAGACTTCAGACAAAGATGGTAAACTAAGAACTCATATGTATAAAGACAATTTGTTTTTTGTTGTTGTTGGTTTTATTTATTTATTTATTTATTTATTTATTTATTTATTTATTTATGACTGTGTTGGGTCTTTGTTGCTACGTGCGGGCTTTCTCTAGTTGCGGCGAGCAGAGGCGTGGGCGGGCTTCTTATTGCGATGGCTTCTCTTTGTTGTGGAGCATGGGCTCTAGACGCGCGGGCTTCAGTAGTTGTGGCACGTGGGCTCAGTAGTTGTGGCTCACGAGCTCTAGAGTGCAGGCTCAGTAGTTGTGGCACACAGGCTTAGTTGCTCCGTGGCATGTGGGATCTGCCCGGCCCAGGGCTCAAACCCACGTCTCCTGCATTGGCAGGTGGATTCTTAACCACTGCGCCACCAGGGAAATCCCTATAAAGGCAATTTGGAAGGAGGGGTGACAGGCTGGATCCTTTCCCCTTTTTATTATAACCTTTCCTCATTTTTATTTTTCTCTCCTTCTTTTACTCGTTTCCATTTTAATCTCCTCAGCTTTTCTTTCTTTGGTCTTCTTTTTTTTCTTCTCAGTTTCTTTTTTCTTTTTTTTTTTTAAATTTAATTCTAAAAAGAACTTTATTAGCTTTATCTGAGTAGTCCTTCAGTCAGTTGTGTTTATATCTTTTTTTCTACCTACAAAGAATTAAAAAATGGTTTCTCTTCCTGAATACCATGTTTAAAGATTTTTTCTTTTTTTTTGTCTACTAAGTTTCCCTTAGGTAAACATTCCTTCCTTCCTCCTGCCCCTTTAAAAATTCATCAAAGATATATAATCACCTCTCAGAGCTTCTGATTGGCATGACAGAGTGAATGTTGTTATCAATATTCTGTTCAAAGTAAACAATCTTGAAAGTTGGTCTTTTAGGTAACTTATGAAGTAGAAATCTAGGTGACCTTGCTGACTAGTATACAAGCTATGACAAATTATTTTAATTAGATCTACCTTTACCCCATACAGACTGAACAAAAAGAAAGGAGATTGTGGTTTACACACGATAGTCATGACTGAGTAGTTAAAGATAGTAAAACATAGATTTATATTACTATATTGAAATTATTTAGCATAAGTAACTCATCTTATTGCAAATCTGATGCTACCTACTGACTTTACATTGTTGATGCCAACAAAACAATGATGACATTTCCATCAGGGAATCAAAAATAAACAGACAAAAATATACTCAATAACTTGTCCTATAGAGACCATATTAGAAAATTTTAGTAGCTTGTAGATGCTGAATTAAAGGTTTGAGAATTATGAATTGCCTTTTCTTTATTAAGCTAATATATTGAAATGTTTGCTAAAGTTTCATAATCATTAGAGGACTTTTCTGAATTCAGTTACAGGGCTAGAATGTATTTCTGAGCAATTAAAAACATTCACTTATGTATAAAATATGCTTACATAAACTTTTAGATGCAAACAATGTGTATTGGAAACAGGAGTCGAAAGTTCCTTTTGTGTCTTTCATAATTTGCTGGCTCCATCACTGAGAGGCTAAGTGGCCTTATAAAATGCCTTACATTTTCCACCAAATTGAGCAATTAATAGGCAAAAATTCATACCTGTCTTGCACAAATTGGGAGGTGGAGGTGGTATGTAGCACAAGAAGTAATTCCAAACAGAAATATATTAATTGAATAGATACGTTATTCCAGCTTAAGTCTAAAGGATAGTGGTAGGCAAGGCACTGGATATAACCCAACGAATTCTATTGGTATGTTGTATTCATTTGACTCTTTAAGATTGGAAGAAAGAGACTGACACCAATTACTCTTAGTAATGAGGATTCGTGATAAGGAAACAAAGGAATAACTACCTTCTTAGCCACCCAGATACTCCTTGTTCCAAACGTTCCCAAACAGAATAAAACACCAGACAAAAGGGGAAGCTCTTCTTCATTTGGAATGCAGATTGACCATGTGACCTACTTTGTAATTAGCATCTACATTTTTCCAAATTAAAGATATGATGGAGATGCTTTACCCCATCCTATACAGAACTGCCCTTTGGGCAAACTTTCAGGTCAAGCTGTTTCAGAGGCAGTTGTCCTCTCTAGGTAGAGCCCATGCACCAATCCATGGCTGTATTGTTGTGGCTAGAATGGCCAGAATGTGGAATGCAGGCAAATACCTCTTGATGCTTTAATTTTTTAAAAATACATAAAAAATAGCAGGATAGCATAAATTAGAAATACGTGAAGAACAGAAGGGGAAAACAAAGAAAGGACATAAAATGAGCCAGGCTGTGGCTACCGCATCCAGGCGTGCCATGAAGTCTTGCCCTCTTGCTTCAAGAAAATGTTTTCGTTGTGTGTGAACTCAAATAAGGCGTATGAAAGGAAAGTTCCATAACTCTCCCTGTAAGCAAGGCAACCAGTTAGAGTATCTGTAGCAAGCGTGGAAAATCTTCTTGCTTCTAAGGACCACTGATCACCAAACATTTAATCAAGGACGTTAATTCAAAGACAACTATATTTTTTTTGAGAGTGATATATATAATTGTTCTATACATTTATTTTTATTTTTTATTTTTTTTCTTTTTGCGGTATGCGGGCCTCTCACTGTTGTGGCCTCTCCCGTTGCGGAGCACAGGCTCCGGATGCGCAGGCCCAGCGGCCATGGCTCACGGGCCCAGCCGCTCCGCGGCATATGGGATCCTCCCAGACCGGGGCACGAACCCGTATCCCCTGCATCGGCAGGCGGACTCTCAACCACTGCGCCACCAGGGAGGCCCTATACATTTATTTTTAAATTTATTTATTTATTTATTTTTGGCTGCGTTGGGTCTTCCTTGCTGCACGTGGCCTTTCTCTAGTCGCGGTGAGCAGGGACTACTCTTTGTTGCTGTGCGCGGGCTTCTCACTGCAGTGGCTTCTCTTGTTGCAGAGCACAGGCTCTAGGTGCTTGGGCTTCAGTAATTGCGGCACACGGGCTCAGTAGTTGTGGCTCACGGGCTCCAGAGCGCAGGTTCAGTAGCTGTGGCACACGGGCTTAGTTGCTCCGCGGCATGTGGGATCTTCCTGGACCAGGGCTCGAGCCCATGTCCCCTGCATTGGCAGGCGGATTCTTAACCACTGTGCCACCAGGGAAGCCCTATACATTTATTTTTAAATTAAGAGCAGCCACCTTACGTATAAAAATATTCAGTAAACTAGCACAGGTAGGAAACAACCTATTCCGATTCCATAGTGTAGTCAGTTAAAAGGGGAGCAGAATTCAGGAGGGTGAGGCCTGCAGGGAGCTGGAACATACTGTCACAGAGAGAAGGAACACACAATTACTGCTCTGAGTTGCTAGGAGGCTCAAGATTTCAGATTCAAGATGAGTGAGTGGGTGGTCTGATTTTAAAGGCTGATTTTAAAACAAGGGCTAACAAGACAGACCGGAAAGTGTTCCCTGAAAAGGCTTTTGCTGTTTGAAGCCAGTTGTAATGCCTCATTTGTCCTCTGGGTAGGGGCGCTGTGGGGTGGGAAGCTTTATTAATTTATGGATGAAGAACTAAAATCACAGACATTACCAAATAGGTACCAGTAAGGTTCTCATCTCTCTAGCTTCACCTTTTGCCAGCGCCCGCCAGATACACCTTCAAACATATGCTCACACACGCACACATATGCACACACGTACACACTCACGTACTACTCACACATATACATTCACACACACTCTGAGCCTTTGCAGATTGCGGAAAGGGCCATGCTCTCTCTCACGTCCAGTTTCAAGCACAGGCAGGACCCTCTTCCCCATCTGCAGAGTTCTCCCATTTTCCATCCCCATTGTTCTCGCTTTCCCCAGCGAACCCCACCTTGTCCCTTATGATCCATTTTAAATATCCCTTCCTCCCAGCAGCTTCCTCTCCAAATCCTGGATGGATACCTTCCCTTAAACAACAGCTTTCACAACAACTTTGCTCAAAATAGTACAAAAGAGATGCATTGCCCTAACATCCAGCTTTGTCAGGGGAGATGGGCCAGGGTGTTCCAGACACACATTCGACCCCTGGACATGCCAGTACCCAGTGTGAGAAGGACACAGAGAAAGCACAAGAGATTAGAGAACTCGAATGGGTGGAAACAGAATGGATATTTAGTTATTTTAAATGCTTTTTGCTGGGACTGCCACATGAGATGTGTATCTTATTTCCAGAGAAGTCTCAGGGGAAATAGCTGTCATGAGGTTTCATTGCAGAACTCTTTAGTACAGTACAAACAATACCGTGGAGAACAGAGAACCTAAATCGCAGACCATAACAATCAGGGCTGCCCCAATTGCAGTTCAGTTTACCCTGTAACTTCTTCTTAACATGAAGTGAAATGTTTACTACAATAAAACAGTGCAGTGAGCTTTGGGTATTAAATCAGGTTTCATGCTCCAGGACACTGATCAAAATATTCTCATGCTATTTTTATTCCCTTCCAAATGGAAACAAAGGGCTTTAAGAAAATTTACTGAATCCTTGAAAACTAATGATTCCTTTACAGCCTCAGGTGAGTTACTGCAAAATTTAATTTCTGCTAAGCTACCTGAAATTGCAAACAGCAAAATAAATGCATGGTATGTACCTGTTTGCTGCGTTTCTGTTTTTCTCTCTGACCCACACTACAGATTGTGCCATGCTCTTGCAAAGCACTTGGGGATGCCCAGCGTCTTGCAGTGACCTTAGGCATCTGTGACATTGACTCTTGTCCCTCCCGGCCCATGAGTAGAGAGAGCCATGGTTCGCCCTTTACAAGCCCATTCATCTTGTTATGAAGTTCATTCAATAACGTTTTTTTTCTTAATCAACTTGTTTTTGAGAGTTTCAACGTTGGAAACAAAAGGATAGATACCCAGGATTATATATAATATTTTTTAAGTGTTGTGTATCTGTACATTTAATCATTTATGACATGTTATTTATTTATATTTTTGGCTACCTAGAATCTCTTTCCTCCTCTGTTGATGTCCTTTTGGTGAATTACCCTTCCTCCCTTTGTGGGCCCTTGGTAAGACCATCGATCAAGGCATGTTGCTGTCCCCAAGCAAAAGGACAGGCTCATGAGCTAGGTTAGACCAATTTTGTGTTAACTGATTGGAAAATAAAATGGTTGCCACTGATTCATTCCCAGGCTGGGACCCTGGTGAATTAAGCTCTAATTAGGGGCTATAGACTAATTCCTGCTACCCCATCCTCCAGAGCTACCTTGACTGCTGTTCCCCTCCCAGTCTGGTTTTTCCCCAGTCTGGCTTTTCAACCTTCCCTTCAGTTTTGTGAGCTACTACTACCTTTCTAATTTTTTTTTTTTTCTGCTTAATAAACCAGAATAGGTTTCTGGTGCTTGGAACCAAAGAATCCTTATTATGAAAGAATTTATAACCAGATGTGATATAGAGGATAAAGATTACCAAAAAAAGGGGGGTGGGGATGAGATAATAACTCAGTACTAGTGAGAAACATTGGAAGGATAGTCAACTAGAACCATGGCCAAAATCCTGCCACAGACTCAGCCTAGGGAGAGGACACCACTGCTGCTGCCACTTTTCACTGAGGTGCTCAGCAGGCTCTGGAATCTGAATGCTACTGCTGCCATCTGTTTTCTCTGAATAAAGGGCATGGCTGCTACCCCCTCCACCCAATCAGAATTCTTCACCGTCCCAAGTTAGAGAGCCGTGGGTGCATATATCTGACTGAGTCAAGGTCACATGTGCATACCTCAGCTGTCCAGGAAAGGAAAGTGAATCTCTGCCTTTTCAACTGCTCTAGTGGAAGGGGTGAGCTCTACAGTGAAGGCTTCTGCATATTTGGTTGGGGCAGGGGGTTTCTGCTGCTGGGCAGCTCGTGTCTCTAATTTTCAGAAAAATTATTGGGTGGAGTCAGAAATGAGTCAAAAGTAAGGATTATGAGAAAGATTACAACAACATGATTGATGGTAGAATTTCAAGTTAATTACCTTGATTGAACAGTCAAAACTAGACCTGTATGGAATATATAGAATATAAAGCAAAATGATTGATTGATTAGTATTCTTTTTATAAAATCAAGAATTAGATATTTCTTTCCACATTAGAAGCCCTGAGACAGAGGCATCCAGCTAAGCTACACCTGCATTCCCAACGCACAGAAACCGTGAGGTGATAAATGTTTGCTGTTTTAACAGGCTTAGTTTAAGAGTAATTTGTTACATATCAATTGGTAACTAATGTTTATGTACCTAATAACAGAGCTTCAAAATATACAAAGCAAAAACAAATATAACTGCAAAGACAACTAGACACATCAAAATTATACTAGGAGATTTCAACACCTCTTTATCAATAATTGATAGAACAAATAGAAAATAAAAACGGTTATAGAAGACTTGAACAATACTAGCAACAAACTTGATCTAATTGATATTTATAGAACACTCCACCACTAACAGCCAAATACTGCTTTTCCAGTATATATAGAACATTTACTAAGATAGACATTCTGAACTATGAAATAAGTCTCAGTAGGTTAAAAAGTATCTTATATACAGTGGAATTAAATTTTAAATCAATAATACAAAGTACTCTGGAAAATCCCGAAATATTTGGATTTCAAATAACACATTTCTTTAAAAAACTCATGGGTCAAAGAAGAAATCAAAAGGGAAATTAGAATGTATCTTGAACTAAATGAAAATGAAACCACAACATATCAAAATTGGTGAGATGAAAAAAAAAAATTGGTGAGATGCAGTTAAAAGTAGTACCTAGAGGGAAATTTATAGTGTTAAATGTCTATATTAAAGAAAAGGAAGGTTTCAAATCAATGACCTCAACTTCCATACTAAGAAGCTAGAAAATCAAGAGCAAAGGAAAAAAGCATTAGTATAGGAGTGCATACAGTAGAAGCAGTAAGTAGTAAATATTAGAAAAAGAAAAATACTTAAGATCAGAGCAGAAATCAATGAAATACAAACAGAAAAGCAATAAAGAAAATGAAGGAACTAAAAACTTGTTCTTTTATAAGGTCAATAATATTGATAAATGTCTAACCAAACCAATGTAGAAAAAAAGACAGAAGACATAAATCACAAAATTATTCTGTAGCTATTAAATAAGTTGAATTTTTAATAAAGAAATTTTAATTATCATAAAGAAAACTTCAAGCTCAGATGGCTTTCTGGCAAATTCTACCAAATATTTAAGGAAGAAATAATGCCAGTTCCACATAAAATCTTCCAGAAAATTGAGAGAGGAATACTCCCCAACTCATTCTATGAGGCCAGAATTATTCTGATACCAAAACCAGGCAAAGATATTATAAGAAAGCTATAGACCAAATCCCTCATGAACATAGATGCAAAAATTTTTAACAAAACTTTAGCAATTTGAGTTCAACAATATATAATCAATAATAATCAATAATTCATCATGGCCAAGTATGGTTTATATGAAGAATGCAAGGTTGATTTATAATTTGATGGTCATTCAATGTATTTCACCATATCAGTAGACTAAAGAAAAATCATATGACCATTTCAATAGATGCAAAAAAAAAACCATTTGATGAAATCCAACATACATCTTAATAAAAACTCCCTGGAAAATACTAGGGATGGATGGAATCTACCTAAAAAGCCTATAATTAATATCATACCTAATGGTGAAAGACAATGTTTTGCCCCCAAGATCAGTAACAAGGCAAGGATATTCCCTCCCACCACTACTGTTCAACACTGTACTAGAGATTCTAGCCAGGGCAATCAGTTGAGTAAAAGAAATAGAGGCATCCATATTGGAAAGGAAGAGGTAAAATAGTCTGAATTCTAAGATGACTCTCACCATCTTCAGAGAAAATCTGAAGGAATTGACAAAAAAGGTACTAGAACTAATACGTTTCAGGATATAAGATCAATGCACAAAAGTCAATTTTATTTTTATATATTAGCAATGAGCAATTGGAAATTGACAATTTAAAACAGTCAATTATATTAGCATAAAAATATGACTTCAGGATAAATCTCATAAAAGATGTATAATATGTATAAACTGAAAACTAGAAAACATTTCTAAGAAAAATCAAAGAAGACCTAATTAAATAGAGATACATGCCATGTGCATGGATTGGAAGACTCAACATTGCTAAGATGTTAGCTCTTTCTAAGTTTATCTACAGATTTAGTGCAATCCTGATCAAAATCCCAGCAGCCTTTTTTTGTATAAATTGACAAGCTATTTCTAAAATTCATGAAGAAATACAAAGGACCTGGAGGAGCCAAAGCATCTTTGAAAAAGAAAAATAAAGCTAAAGGACTTACACTTCTGAACTTCAAGACTTATTATAAAAGTATGGGAACAAGACAGCTGGTAAAGATGCACAAATGGACCAGGGGAACTGAAGAGAGACCCACACACATACATGGACCATTGTATATTTCAATAAAAGTATATTGTACATTTCAACAAAGGTGCAAAGGTAAAGGAAAATATTTGTTTTTCTCTCTTTTCTACAAAGGTGGAGAAAGGATGATTTTTTTCAATAAGTGGTGTTGGAACAATTGGATATCCATATGTAAAGACATGAATTTTGATATATAACTCACACCATGCACAAAACTTTCCTGAAAGTGAATAACAGATCTAAAAATAAAACCTAAAACTATAAAACTTTAAGCAGAAGATATAAAAGGAAATCTTTGTGAGCCTGGGGTAGGCAAAGACTTCTTTGACATAACACCTTATAGGTTATTGTGAGGATGAAATAAAATAATACAAGTAAAGCTCTTAGAAGAATTCCCATGGAATACCCAATAAATGTAACCCCTTATTGTTAAATGTAAACATTATGCATGCTTTTCGATTTGAGCTTGTATTGGCGGTTGGATGTAGAGAGGGATTATGAGCCACACTGTAACTGAAGTTCAAAGATGTTAAGTGACTTAAATTATTCAAGGTGATCATATCAGACAAAAGTGAATTTGGCTTCAAGCAGTGGCATATTTGGCCAACAGAAGCGTCAGCAAGTATGGGTTCATTTTTCTCCCATAACAAAAAGTAGGATGGGGGCATTGTTGGCGATGGCTGGGTGGCTCCACAGTCAGGTCGGGACCAAAGATGCATGGCTCTGTGATTAAGCTGACTTCCTCTCAGGAGTGTGAGAAGGCTACAGCATCGCCATACGCCCACTCAGAGGAGGGGCAGGCTGGGGATCTCTCTTCACACCTTCCTCTTGTCAGGGAGGAGAAACCTCTTCTGGAGACCCCATAGACTGCCTCTTACATTTCATTGTCCAGAACTGAGTTATATTTTCCACCTCTGGGTTAGCAGCTGGGTCCACCTTCCTCGAGATGGAAGAATCTCTGCCACACACCTGAACAAAATCGGGGTTTTGTTAGCAGGGAAAATGGAGGACCGACTCTGTTACCAGCGTCTGCCGTGGCCACACCAACGACTATGGAGACGCCTGCATTCAAACCAGGTCTTATGACTTCAGTTCACTTGCCGCTATATAAAACCACCTAGCACGGTGGCGCTGTGCCAGCATTGGGATACAAGGATGAAAACCCACATTCTCTGAGAAGACAAAAAGCAGCTATAAGAACAAGCAAATAAAATACCATTTGAAATCTACCACAGTGGACATCTATATCCATATCCATATCTATATCTATCTATATCTCATATATATTACATCAGATACATGGAAGAAGTCAGACTGCAGGAGTTAAGCTGCCCAGAGGAGGCTTGAAAGCTGAGTAGGCATTTACCAATTAGTCTTGACCAACAGGGAGAACAGTAGGTTCAAAAGCAGGGAGGAGTGAACAAGCGAGGCATTTTCAGAGTTCAGTATTACTTTATAAATTTGAAACTTAAAATGCAAGAGGTGAATGATAGGACTGCCAAAAGTTGAGCCTAGACAGGTAGGCTGCATATGTCCTGTAGGTGATAGGAGTCAACAATGGAAAAGCCTATTTGATCAGGGAGTGTTACAATCAGATTGGTGAACGATAACTGGACAGATCATGGTACTGTTTTTAGTTGAGTTTCATCCTTAGGTTGTTGATGGGCTATGGGAAGTTCATGCCTACCCGGAGATTTTGGCATGTTTCCAGGAGGTGTATTAGTTTCCTAGGGCTGTGGTAACAAAGTTCCAATCAACTGGGTGGCTTAAAACAACAGAAATTTATTATCTCACAGTTCTACAGCCCAGAAGTCTGAAACCAAGGTGTCAGCAGTTCCCTCTGAAGGCTCCAGGGAAGAATCCTTTCTTGCCTCTCTAGTTTCCGCTGGCCCCAGCCGTTCCTTGGTTTATAGGGGCATAACTCCAGTCTCAGTCTCCATCTTCACGTTGCCCTCTTTTTTTCTGTGCTTCTATGTTCTCTCTTCTTATAAGGACACCAGTCATTGGATTTAGGGCCCACCCTAAATCTAGGAAGATTTCATCTGGAGATCCTTAATTATATATACAAAGACACTGTTTCCAAATACTGTTACATTCTGAGGTTTCTAGTGGACATGAATTTTTTGGGGAGTGGGAGGGACCAAACTATAGTCTCATGGTTTGTTCTGGCTCTGAATTTCTGCTCATCTTAACATCTTAATCTCACATCTCATTTTCTATGGCTGTACAGTTTTCTTTACTACACACCAGCCCAAATGTGGAGCTCAGTCCCTTTCCTTCACGTGCCCTTAATCCATTCACCCAAGGTATTTCTGGGCATAGAAGACTTTATTGAAGTTTTGGAGTAATGGATGGTGCTCACCTTTCAGCAGCACACACATAAACTTAGACTATTAGGAATTCAAGTTTTTAAACATCCTTTGTTTAACCCACCCCTGGAAATTTCTCATTCACAACTTTTTATCAGAACCCAGAATCCTGCTTGCTGCCTGTTCTCCTTTCTCCTTCTTTCTACTTGTCCTGCTAGCTTTTTCCTCTCCAGACTCCTCTCTTCTGCTCCCCGCTCCAATTCTGATTAATTTCTTACAAGGTTTGTTTGGATGGTGTGTTTCACTGTCCTTTCAAAACCTACCCCCAAAGAGGTCGTATGCACATCAAGGACTTTTGCTGAAAACAAACAGTTCCGTCTAAAAGGCGCTCAGGGGCTTCCCTGGTGGCGCAGTGGTTGAGAGTCTGCCTGCCGATGCAGGGGACGCGGGTTCGTGCCCTGGTCCAGGAAGATCCCACGTGCCGCGGAGCGGCTGGGCCCGTGAGCCATGGCCGCTGCAGCCTGCGCAACCGGAGCCTGTGCTCCACAACGAAAAAGGCCACAACAGTGAGAGGCCCGTATACCACAAAAAAAATAATAAATAAAGTAAATAAAAAATAAAAGACACTCAGAGGGCCATCTGTTAGAATTGTTTCACCTACTACAGGAAAAAAAGAATTATAAACAGCACAGAATCTGGAAACCTCTGTACACAGATTATAAAATCTTCTACTCTTTGAAGAGGTTGAATATTTATATTTAAAAGAATTTCCACTATAATACACTTGGAGGCTCGTTTAAGTAGTGCCGTAATGAGCTAAGGCACGGATGGAGATAGATGTGTTTATTGCTGCCTCGCTAACAAGAAGCAAACAGTAAATTCTATATTTATCTCTGCACATGTGTGAATGACATACATATGAGATATATATTTATCAATACACATGTACGCGTGTGTGTGTATCATGTAGTAAGTACTTTGTCAAGTGATACACATCGAGTACCTCATTTAATCCTCACAATTAGGAGGTAGCGAGTGTTATTTCCTCCACTTTACAGATAAGGAATTGAGGCTTATAGATGTGAGATGTCTCCCCAAAGTTCAATAGTTAGAGACAGAGCCTGTCTCCAACATCATCCTTGCCTTAACCCATTGATCTATGGCTGCCTAAGGACATAGGCTAAAATGTGGGTGGGGGACATATCTGTGAGGAGGATAACAGCTGATTAAAATGTACCTTTCTGCATTTGCTAAATTTTCTACAATGGCTATATATCATATCTGTAATAGGAAGCCTGCTCCCCCAGCACCTATAAATGTTATAAAGAGACAACACACCAGTTTCATAACTGAGATGCAGTACTGTTATGAAAAAAGTCAACGTTAAACTAGAATAATATAATATTAATGCCTAATTTTTGTTTGATGCTTTATAAAATACAAATTATGTTCACATGCATTATCTCATTTAATCCTTGCATAACCCTGTGGGTTGTAAGGGTAAATATGATGAAGTATTATTATCCCCTGCTTTTGTTTGTCAAATGAAGGTCAGAGAATAAATTGACTCTTTACTCTCATAAAGTCATGGAAAGGAGTAGCTGGACTGCAGCTTCCCTGAGGACCAGGGTCATATATGAAAAGTCCACGTGGTTGTATCTCCAGCCCGTGGAGTATGATACCTAGAACATAACACAGAGTATGTGCTGAACAAATATTTGCTGATGGATAAATGAAATGCAGTGCCTTGCACTTAGTCGTGTCTTCTGTCCATTGAACTATGTCTCTGGTCACTCGAGATGTAATCTTTATATTGCAATGCCCAGTCAGGCCTTTAGAAGTCCACCATCTTCATCACCGCATTTAAAAGGTGTTGCACATAAAAATGGAAGGGTTTCAGAGAACTGTTTAAGCATTTTGTGTGTGTGTGTGTGTTAAAATATGCATAACATAAAATTCCTCATTTTTATCCTTTTAAAGTATACAGTTCAGGGGCATATAGTACATTTCATACTGTTATGTAACCAACACTACCATCGAATTCTACAACAGTTTAGTCACCCCAAAAGAAACCCATGCCCCATTAAGCAGTCCCTGCCCATTCCCCCTTGCCTCCAGCCACTGTCTCAATGGGTTTGCATGTTCTGGATATTTTATATAAATAGATTCATATAATATGTGACCTTTTGCAGCTTATTTCACTTAGCGTGTTTTCAAGCTTCATCCACATGGAGTGTCATCAGCACTCTATTCCTTTTTATGGCTGAATAATAGTCCATTGCATGGCTATGCCATTTAAACATTTTTTAAAGGTAGAAAGTGAGTCTGGTAGGACAAGAGATTGGGCTGGAGAAGAGGAAGCTAAAGCAGGACTTCACTTGGACTTCTGGTTTAAGAGGGCTTTATTTAGCAAGATGCTGAGAAATTATTCTCCAGGTTTGTGAAGGACAAAGTCAAAGAAAGCCAGGGAAGAAGGAGGACAAAAGAGATTCTTGGCTGAGCTCAAGGGAGGGCTCATCTTGATGGTCAGGGCAGTTAAAACGAGAAGCGCCATGGAGGGGAGCTGTGGAATCGGAATCCCTGACCTTCAGAACGAGAAGAGTCATCCCGTCATGCAGATGAATATCTGTGGGGCATTCACCACCCAAAAGCATGGGACTACGCCAGGTGATATTTCAAAATCACTCTCATGCTGCATGAGAAGGAAGACATAAAGAATAAAAAAGTAAATCCCAGAGAGTCTATGAAGATACAAAAGTGACCATTTAGGTACCTGCAAAAGTAGCGTCAAATTATGTAAATTGGCTATAATGTTATAAAGGGGCAGGTGACATTTTGACAGAAAAATTAATTAATGGCCTTGATTATAATTTATGGCACAAAGGAAAAGTCAACTTATCTTCTGGATTTTATTTGGGTTAGAGATAATTATGTTTAGGTAAAAAGAAGTGAAACTCCTAATTGCAAGATACCATCAGTGCTTTACAGAATATCTTGTGCACCACCCCTACAAAAAAAAAGAGAGAGAAAGAAAAGAAAGCACAGTTATTATTTCCTTAATTTCCAACTCAAGTTGAATATAAATTACCTGGAAGGAAAAGTTATCAGGGAGAATTTAAAATATTGTAAATTCTCCAATCATTAGGTGCTTTAAAAAAAACACCCACCAGTGCTTTCACACCAGCTTTAAGTTCTAATCCTTGCATGCTTAAATAAACATTACACACAGATGCAGTGTGTGAAGCAGGCTCGGCTTTAAGAGAGAAAGATTACGTTTCTGTGTTTACCCAAGAGCCAGCTAACACACATTTCATTTGGTCCTGACACAGAGTTTTAGAAACTGGAAAGGGAACTTTATGTCTTTAAACACACAGACTGAACATGGTGTGTATTTTAGAGATATCATGAGAAGTTTCTCTCTTCCACCTTTTACTGAGCCATCAAAGAGGCGATTGTGTGAACAAAATAACACAGTGACATGACACATTCCGTATACATCAATGTCTCAAATCCAGGAAGAAGCCTTCACACTTACTGGACTAGTGATCAGCACTGGACCAGCATAAAAATCTGAGAAATGGAGAGTGTTCAAGGAAAATTCACATCAAAAATAAGCACACCAAAAATCTTTTTTTTTTTTTGTGCCCACTTTGACCTTGATTGACTTAGGCGCTGCAAAACTAGTCCAGGGCCTCACTATGACTTTCAGGGGTTCTAGGCACCTTTGCCTTCATGGGTCCAGAATTTTTTAAATATATTAAAAGTTCTATTTTATGACTGTTAGTAAAGAGGTGAATACAATCCAGACTGGATTCATTACTAGACAGTCATTATTATTATTGTCAGTTTTTTCTTCTGATTTTAAAAGAAATGAATATTAAACCATTTTCACAGCCCTCTAGAAGCTTGGGGGGCCATATGTCTGTGCCTGCTGTGCTCAGTGGATTCATCATCCCTGAGTCAGTCAGTCAACAAATATTTAGCCCATATGGTGAGCCAAGCTCTGGACTAGGTCCTGGAGGAATAGGAAGTGTAAGAAGTAATTTACAACGTGGTTGGATTGAGGGAACTTACTCATAGATGAGTACGAGACCAAGACTCAACACAAGGCAGTGGGAGGCGAGGGCTGGGTGGGAAGGGCAGGGGAGAAGGCGAGGGTGAAGAGTAAGGACGCAGCGTCTTAGGTAAGAGGGTATTATTGCCTCCAAATGATTGTTTCAAGGGCCCGCGTGAGCTTGATGACAGCAAAAATGGTTAAGAAGGAAACAGACTTGAGAGAAGGACATAAAGATCAGGAAGGGTAGGAAGTCACTGAGGATTCTGTGGTGTCAGATGGCATCTTACACCACAATTCTTAAAGCTTTTGTGTCACGTTAGTATGATTTCCTTGTGTGTTGGCCTTCAGTACTTCATTGAGAATGTTCTCTCTTGATTTCCTCTTCCCACAAAAAGACAGAGCCCGACTTCTAATGAAAATGTGACTTCATTTGATCTATGAGACCATGTTTCCATCTTGTTCTTAGCCACCATCTCATTTTTTTTTTCCTCAACCATTTGCCTTTGTAAAAAATGGAAGTGTCATTTAAAGGAAGATTCGTTTAGGGCTTCCCTGGTGGCGCAGCGGTTGAGAGTCCGCCTGCCGATGCAGGGGACATGGATTCGTGCCCCGGTCTGGGAAGATCCCACATGCCGCAGAGCGGCTGGGCCTGTGAGCCATGGCCGCTGGGCCTGCGCCGGAGCCTGTGCTCTGCAACGGGAGAGGCCACAACAATGAGAGGCCCGCGTACAGCAAAAAAAAAAAAAAAAAGGAAGATTGGTTTAAATACATGTTCTGACCCTTTTCAATTGCAGCAGGCTGCTCAGACTGTCCTTGCCACCCACCACGCTCTGGGCGGTTCCCTAGTAACAGATACCAAATGAATGACCTATTGGAGTGGAAATTGAAGTCAGCATTTCAATACTATTTTAAGTCTAGTTTCAAAACCATGTGCTTCTTCCTCTAAAACCAGCACCAGTCACAGTGGTAGCTTGTAGCACTTTGGAATAACCTTCCACATATTTTTAGTGTTTTCTCGGTGCAAATACCAATGCTCCAAAAAAGGAAGACAAGAGTGGAAAATCCAGGCCCGGGAGATGCTCAGAGATATGGTGCAATATAATCAATTATTTAGGGACTAATCTCCCAGGCCCCATGCTAGTTGGAAATTCATATATGATGGAGATGGTACCTGCCATCGGAGAGTTCACAGTTACTGGAGGAGAGAAACAAGCAAACCAGATGATGACAACGTGATGTAATATGTATTGTTGCAGAGGCATGCCTGGGGTGCAAAAAACACACAGAAATTTGCCTCACAGCCGGGGGAAACAAGAAAGCAACTCAGGAAAGCGTACAAGAGAAGGTGGTATTTAGGCAAAGACTGCTGATTGCTTACTCAATCTGCTCCCTTCCTTATTAACCCAATGCCAGTTTTTATTCAGTGTGGCAATATGCTCGCCTGAGAGATTACATTTCTTATTCTCCCTAATGACCATGTGACTAAGATCATGTGACTGAGATGTAAATGGACATTTTGATCAGTTTGTCAGGAAGACTTCTTAAAAGGGAAAACAGACAGCTAGAACTTGTCCTCTTGGCTTTCCCTCCTTCTTCCTTCTCATCTGAACTATTGATGTGTGTGTGACCTGGAGCTCCAGCAGCCATTTTGTACCATTAGGTAAACTTGAGAATAGGATCCAAGGGCTAAGGATGGCAGAGCTGAACAATATAAAGAATCTGAGTCCCTGATGATCATGGTACCCAACATACAGCTCGGAGCTGCCTATCTCTGGATTCCCTTTATATGAAAAAATATAAATCCATATATCTTCACTATTATTATTTTGAGTTTTCTTAATCCTGAGCTATGTTGTGCCCATTGAGCTAAGTTTGGAAGGAGTAGTAGAAGTCAGCAAGGTGGCTAAGAGGCAGAAGGGCTTTCTAGGCAGAGAGAAAAACTTTGTCAAAGCCACAGGAGCATGAA
Source organism: Mesoplodon bidens (assembly GCF_964165515.1). Lineage (NCBI taxonomy): Eukaryota > Metazoa > Chordata > Mammalia > Artiodactyla > Ziphiidae > Mesoplodon > Mesoplodon bidens. The sequence continues at coordinate 78,021,663 of NC_138165.1, forward strand.
GTTACATGGAGCACAAACAGCCTTGTGGGCAGTTCTGCTTGGCGCAAGTTATAAGCCATAAGGTTAGAGAGCAGAGCAGCTACTCTCTCTCAGGCCAGCTACCTCCACTGATACATCTAGTCCTGTAGTCATAAATGCACAGCCACCCCACAGGGTTGCTGTTGACTTAATGGCCCCAGAACATAGGTGGGAGCTTTGGTCTTAAGTGAGGTAGAGAGAGCACCTGTGAAGTAATAGGAGGGGAAGAGGAGGACAGGGCAGATGCCAGTAAAGGTATGTGTTCAGAACCTTCTGTTCTGGGAAGGCTGATGGTGTCTGTTTTCTCCATGAAGGAGGAGAGAGCAAGCCTGGAAGAGAAAGGGTTTGAGGAGAGTGGAGGACGTTTGAAATAGTTTCTGCTCATTATGCCTTTGTGTCCCTGTTTATCTAATTTTCCCTAATTAAATGATTTCATGGTTCCATTCCTGCTTCTTCCCACATGATCCAGAACTTGCTTCAGTTCCTTCCTATTGAATCTCCACTGCAGAGACTTCCTGAGTGCTGGGACAGGCTTCTTTGGTCATCATATACAGCATCGCTTTGTGTTGTGTCGTAGCTATCGTAGCCAATCCTATCTTCAAGCATAGTAATAAGAAAATAAAAATAAAAAGTCGAAAGAGTTTTAGAGATACTCAACTTCTCTAAGAATTAGTTTCCCCAACTGCAAAATGAGGGGGAAATCACTGTCTTGAAGATTCTGAGAATTCATATAAAGTGCTTAGCACTGTGCTTTGTGTATAATGGACATTTAATAAGAGGTAGCTTTTAGCATTAATTCTATAATACATAGTATATACTTAATAATCACTCTTGAGTAAGGTAAATCCAGTCCCCAGGTAAATCCAGACCCAAGGTAGCCATCAGTTGGAAACTTCTTTCTATGGGGACCCTGCCTCCTCAATGACCATATCACCTCCTGATTATGGAAGGATCCCACTGTTCATTCTGGTTTGGGACTAAGGGTCCTAAGGTCTGAGATGTAGAATGGAAGCTCCATGAGGGTAGGACTGAGCCTGTCCTTAACTTCAGGGCCCTGTAGAGTGAGGACATACAGGGGGCACTCAATGCATATTTATTTGTCAAATGAATGAATGAATGAATGAATCTGAGGCAGTTGGCCTTCTCTTTGGGAAAAAGCAGTTCCCTCTCCCTTTATTTCCACTTGGGTTACGGAAATGCCCCTGTCCCCTGAAAAATTAATACTTGCACGTTCTTAAATCTTTATCTATGCCACTTAACCCCTCATTTATTTTGTCCATTTAGTTTTGATGGAACAGGTAATAAAAAAAACAAAGGAAGAGCCTTTGGGAAAAACAGGACTTTTAAGACCTTTTTGAAAAGGGCCCTGAGCGGGCCTAATGCACGTTCAGCTCCTACCTGTACTGAGGCAGGCACCAGCGACACAAAAGCTGGGTCTGTGTTATTGCTGCACAAAGCACCTGATTCATGAGACAGCTTTGCAGGAATTTAATTAGTGAAGGAATGTGCAAAGCTTAAGCGCTTCAGATGGCATTAACCATTGGGGAGGGGAGAAGGAGGGGAGGAAAGCCTAACAGATGTTTGATTCAGCCTTGTTCCTGCGAAACAGATCGTTGCGCACACCGTTTCTCTATTTGGGTAGCTCTTGGGTAAATCTTGTTAATGATATTTCATTCTTTCGGAAGCCTGGTTTAACGTGTATCCAGTTTAAAGGGAATAGAAGCGCACCTTCTATCTCATGAGGAGAAATAAGCTGATTTTTAAAAAAAATCTGGATATTTCAGGGTTGCTTTTGTAATGTCATTATTTCAACACATTGAGTGACTATTGACCCATGAGTTGAATGAACGTGAATCTTTAGTCTCAGAAAGTTAAGTTGCGATCAGTCTGTGAAGAAACTGCATGTTTTGGTTTTAACGGCTGCAAGTGTTTGTTTGATAGTACTTGCTGCTTTGAGTCAGATCGCCGTTCTGTGTACAGGAGAGGGCTGTGTGAGGCTGTTAGCTTACGTGGCCAGCCATCCGGGCAGCTCCCGGTCCTGGGCTGGCACTGAGGGCCTTGGCAGGCCTCGGAGGCAAAGTCCTGCTAGAATGGACCTGGGCTGGACTTCAACTCATGGAAATGGACAGCATTTGCTGCTTTTTCACCAAAACTAAAATTGCCTTTTTACACACTGGAACAGGCTACTAGATCCAATTGTGTTATAGAAATAAGAAATGCAAGCGTCTCGGGGCTATCTGATTTATCTTTCTCCCAGTTCCTGTTTACAGTCTCTTTGTCAGTGTCTATTCCAAGTTCTTTCTGTTGTTAACATCTTGGGAGACTCAATTTTGGGTGATAGAGTTAGAAAAGGAAGGAAAAGATGCATACCAACTAGACCTGCTTTAAATCCTATGTGTAGGGGGCTTCCCTGGTGGCACAGTGGTTGACAGTCTGCCTGCCACTGCAGAGGACGCAGGTTCGTGCCCCGGTCCGGGAAGATCCCACATGCCGCGGAGCGGCTGGGCCTGTGAGCCATGGCCGCTGAGCCTGCACGTCCGAAGCCTGCGCTCCGCAACGGGAGAGGCCACAACAGTGAGAGGCCCGCGTACCAAAAAAAAAAAAAAAAAAAATCCTATGTGTAGGCTCCAACCAACTCTTGAGAAATTCTGAAGAGCAAGGTCCTAGAACTTTTTTCTCTAGAAATGTTAGCATAATGGTGTTCTGCAACTGATTGCTGCCACGCCTAAATTACACTCTTTCAAAGCATAATACTCACCACTCACAAGATGAAAAAAGACAATCAGCAAGGCAGACTATTATCTTGGTCTCCTTGATTTTTGGCCCTCTATACTCCAAACCCTTAGAGATTAACACATAATGATCTGCCTCTATCTTCAAGGTCATTTTATACTCTCTTCTAAATGATCTGCCTCCATCTTCAAAGTCATTTTATACTCTCTTCTAAATCTTCTAATCTCTTCTAAATTCCAGTAGAGCAGTGTATTGTCATGCAGTATAATTGATCCCAAGAATAAAAAGGTTTTCTAATGTTTGAATGTGACACAAAATGTTTTGGACAGTTAGCTATGTTTCTCCCATAGCCCTTCCCTTTTCACCTTTTTTTTTTTTTTTTTTTTGCGGTACGCGGGCCTCTCACTGTTGTGGCACAGGCTCCGGACGCGCAGGCTCAGTGGCCATGGCTCAAGGGCCCAGCCACTCCGCGGCATGTGGGATCTTCCCGGACCGGGGCACGAACCCGTGTCCCCTGCATTGGCAGGCAGACTCTCAACCACTGCGCCACCAGGGAAGCCCCCTTTTCACCTTTTTAAAGAACTGCATTGAGTATTTTTTAATTTACTCACTCTTTCAACCAAAAACTGTTTGTTGAGTGAGTGCCTGTTCTGTGTCAGGTTCCCGAGATACAATGGAGAATAAGACACAGTCTCTGCCTTCACAGTAAGGCTGCAAACAGCAACACTCAGAGAAGGAGCTGAAGCAGGGCTGGAGCTAGTTGCACAGAAGTCATAGAGAGTTGTCAGCATCAGGGTCACCATGTACGGCTATGTTGGTTGCGCCTGGGTAAAGGGGTCAGTGGGGCTTTGTACCAGTCTGAAAATGTCCCCAGCTGGAAGAAGGGAGCCTTTTCCTGAATCTCACAAAGGAATTATACTTGTTAGCAGTGAACCACTCAGGATATACACACCTTATACTAACCCTAGCTTTTTGGATTTTTTAAAAATTTATTTATTTTATTTATTTTTGGCTGTGTTGGGTCTTTGTTGCTGTGTGTGGGCTTTCTCTAGTTGCGGCGAGTGGAGGCTACTCTTCGTTGTGGTGTGTGGGCTTCTTATTGTTGTGGTTTCTCTTGTTGTGGAGCACAGGGTCTAGGCACGCAGGCTCAGTAGTTGTGGTGCACAGGCTTAGTTGCTCCGCATCCTGTAGAATCACCCCAGGCCAGGGCTCGAACCCATGTCCCCTGCATTGGCAGGCAGATTCTTAACCACTGCGCCACCAGGGAAGCCTTAACCCTAGTTTTTTTTTTTTTTTTTTTTTTAATTTATTTATTTATTTATTTATGGCTGTGTTGGCTCTTCGTTTCTGTGCAAGGGCTTTCTCTAGTTGCGGCAAGTGGGGGCCACTCCTCATCGCGGCGCGCAGGCCTCTGACTATCGCGGCCTTTCTTGTTGCGGAGCACAGGCTCCAGACGCGCAGGTTCAGCAATTGTGGCTCACGGGGCTAGCCGCTCCGCGGCATGCGGGATCCTCCCAGACCAGGGCTCGAACCCGTGTCCCCTGCACTGGCAGGCAGATTCTCAACCACTGCGCCACCAGGGAAGCCCAACCCTAGTTTTTATTTCATAGTTCTGTACTAAAATTTTTAAATCTTCAAATTTTTATATTATGCTCATTCAGTTCAATATCCTAAAAACAAAAGAATACAACTCTCATACAGTTTGTAGACAGGTCTGTTGGATGATTCAGTTAGCACATAAAAAGGAAATTGTATTTGTTCTATCCTTTTAATATGAAGGGATGTGAGACACCTCTATCCCCAACCTTCAACAAGGGTCAGAAAAAGCCAGTTGGTGAGTTATGTGGGCAATTTGCTGAGTCTTTCAAAAAGAAAACAAAGCCGAAGCGAGTTAAAAACACATTACATTTTAATGTAAAAACAGATTACATTTTAAAACCTGCCTCAGTAGAGGCAGGTTTTAACCTTTAAAAATAATATAGACTTTCAAGAATAAAACTTTTGGCAAACTCTCAGGAGACATATTTTTACACCAATATTTCCTGAACAATTGAAAAAGAGGATTCAAGATAAGAGTAACTTATCTTGTTTTAAATATCAACAAAAGAGGAATTTTGCTTGGTTTGTTTTCAGTTAAAAATTTAGCACCAATTTTTTTTCTCTATGAATTCTTCTATTTTCTAGGAGATGTTACAGATCCTCCAGTTTGCCAGAGAAAGTTCCAGGAATGGAGCCCCCATGGTTAGCAAGGGATTAGTGTATTCAAATGTTAAGTCCAGAGGGGCTCCCATGCCCTGCTGGGTTTGACTGCCTTTTATCACTCTGTCTAAATGATTTCAATTAATTGTTGGAGTGTTATCTGGAAGGCAAATCCTGTGTCTGTGGCATGCAAAGAAATGCTCAGGGTCTACTCTGCTGAAGTAGGTGGAATCAGTTTGGGAAACATTAGCCTAGTCAACTGGGAAAAGCCCACAAAGACAGGACACAAGGCAGGTTTCCACAGTCTGGTCCACCATTACTGGGCACCCCATCTCCCAGAGCAGTGCTAGACCACCAAGCAGATGAGGGGTTGGAGTCCTTGTGTCTCACTGATTTTTCTTTCTGTGACTCTTGCATCTCTAAGGTCTGTCGAAAGCTTAATTCATTGCTCATTGATTTTCAATATGACTTAGTAGAGAAACCGGAATTCAAAATCCTTGAAGGAAATCATGGTCTCTCTTTCATAACTAAAGAGCTTTTGTGATGGGATTTATGGGGCATCCTTTGGGAGTTTCCATTCAACCCGTTGTGCTTTAATACTATTGCCCCTGAGTAGAGGGAGCAGTTTCTTTTAACCCTCTAATTCTCTCTAATGGGAGTTACGGAGGAGCTTATCGTGTCCTTCTTTATCTTTTCTGGATCTGACTCTAGAAATGTATGCACAGAAGCTCTAACTACACTTCCATGAAAGGGACAGAGACTTGTCTCATTCTCCCTTGGGACTGATGGCCGCCCTGCCACTGGTCAGTACCATCCTTTGACCCGGGAAAATGGCCCGCTCCACTCCAAGCCTCAGAGGACAATGCACTTCAGCAAACCTTCCTCAGAAGAAGCCCACCTTAATGCAGGGGACTGACTAGGAACAGGCAGCACCATCTGAATGGAACACCATGAGGCTATCCCCATTTTTCCCCATCGGGTGCTCCCAACTCATTGCATGGGATCGACCAGTTACCCTGAGCAGTTTTGTGATTCTTGTCCATAAGAGTGCCCCAGCCCATGGTCAGTAGGGTTCTGGGAGAACCACCTGGCCAGCAGATCACAGCCGCTGGACTGAAGGGTATTTCTTGTACAAGATCATGCAAGGTGGGGTCACCGGAATGGGGCTGACATGCTCATTTGAGGTGACTCTTACTGATGTTGGAGACAGGACAAAGTTAGGGCACTGAGCACTGGAGGGTCTACTGCCCAGCTTCAGGCTTGGGCTGCACTGTGGGCACCGGTTGGCTCTCACCCCTCTGTGTTCTGACCATGGTGCCACCTGGTCCACAGCACCATGTGGGAGAGAGGTGGCAATGGTGTCCTTTTCTGTTTGCCCCCCTCTGCTATGGACACCTAGGACAGTCATCCTACCCTCTTCACAGGCTCTGTGCTACCTGTTGGACAGGCCCGCAAGGGTGACTGCACCTATGTTCCAAGAGCTTTTTTTTTTTTTTTGCAGCATGCGGACCCCTCACTGTCGTGGCCTCTCCCGTTGCGGAGCACAGGCTCTGGACGCACAGGTTCAGCGGCCATGGCTCACGGGCCCAGCCGCTCCGCGGCATGTGGGATCTTTCCAGACCGGAGCACGAACCCGTGTCCCCTGCATTGGCAGGTGTACTCTCAACCAGTGCGCCACCAGGGAAGCCCCCAAATGCTTTTGAGACTGTTGCTCCAGAGTCCTTACAGGTCTTCTGAGTGATGCATTCTCTTGCCTTCAATGGATATGATGACGTCTTGATCTTCAGGACCAGTCTTAATGAGGGACCAGTATTTCTTGAGGGAATAGGACTGCTCTTCTCACTCAGCCCAGAGACTCCTTGCCTCTCTCCCTCTCTGGTGATGGTGTGCAGGGCTGCATTCTAGATCACATTCTAGAAATGCAGTGATTACCACATGAAAGAAATATACTATCCTTATGCTATAAAATTCCAAAAGGAAAACTTTATATGACCAGAAAATTAATTATTGTTCACATTTTTCTGTATACCCGGGTAAGACTTGCATGTTTGGTCATCATCAATGAAGCACAGAAACAACCTTCAAAAGAGCCATTAAAACATGTATTCATGGGCTGCAGGCTGTAGCATCATGAGTAATCCTGTGACAAGCATTAAATATTTGGTGTTAGGGAACTGCAGAGGCCCTAAGGTCTATATTGTTTCAATACAAACTGGCTCTAAAGAGCCATGTCATTGTGAGTAATAACAGCATTGCTATGCCTTACTTGTGGTGAGAGATATAAAAGTTAGCCAGGACCTGGGCATCTGCTAATAAAGAACATGATGAGATGAAAAGACACTATGAAAAATTTTAACAAGAAAAGACACTATGAAAAATTTTCACATGCACTGGTATGACTGTAAAGAAATACACAAAGTGCCTTTTCACCATTCATTATTCAAAATCCTCATCACTAAATTACTATAACTCACATGTGCCCATGAATTTTGTTCTATTTTTGTAATCAAATTGTTGATATAGACAAGGGTCCCATAAAAAATATTTACCTGGACCCCACATAGTCTCAAGGCAGCCCTGCCCCTGGTTCATGCGGCCGGGGGCACATTTCTTGCCCTTCACCCACCCATGTTGCTCGGTGTGCTGAGTGTTAGGACTCCCCATAAGGCCCCCAAAGATGGGAACCAAGCCCCTGCCCTTGTAGAGCAGCAGGTTCACCATTCGCCTGTATTGTGTCCCCAGCAAATGGCCAGCTACCATCCTCACAGGACTGGACTTGAGGCTCACAACTCGTTACATGGACTTGATTTGGGCTTTGAGGATTTTAGAATTATTTAACGATTCATTCAACAAAGGTATCTATTCAGTTCTTGCTGTGTGCCAGGAAATGGATCAGCAGAGAACTTACAGAGATGAATAAGACCTGGTTTGCAGCCTCTAGGACTCACAGTGTAGTGGAAGGCAGATCAGTAAGCAGAGAGGTACAACGAGCCGATAGGAGCTGTTAGTAGACAGATGCAGAGGACAGATGGGGCAGAGAGGACTGGGGGTTCTGCCCAGAGCGAGACCGGAGGCGGCTTCACGGAGGTCTCTTTAAACAAATCTGTTTGAATTAAGTGTGAAAGATGACCGGGTCGGAGATGGTGTTTACCCGACCAGAGGGTGCAATGGGAGGAAGGGAATCAGGTGTAGGGAAGCAGCTGGACCAGCATGAGGCACAGCACCCGTCAGGGGACCTGTAAGCAGGTTCTGCGTGGCTAGGGTGCAGGGAGCGGCCCAGTAAGATGAAGCTGGTGTGGTGGGAAGGATCGAGTTTAAGGGGCCTTAATATGCTACACTGAGGAATCTGGGCTTTGGACCACAGACAGTGGAGGACCACGGATGGTGCTAGTTTACAGAGGTACGTAATCTTAATTTTGTTTTAGAAGTATATCCGGAAGTGGTATAGATTGTAATTTAGGGAGGGATTGAGGGCAGAGGAAAGTTAGGAGCATGTCATTGTCAGGGTCTGCTGTTCAGAGGGGACCGAGAGTCTAAGGTTGCAGCCTCAGGGGAGGGAAAGGCCAGGTTCGTGACTGGGAAGTCACTCCGCGGCCATGTGGATAACTCATGTGATGGTGAGTGTTAGGATAGCATGTCTGGTAGAAAGGTTTTGTCTGTAAGGTAACCCAGCGAACAGTGGGATCTTTTTCTCCCCTCCAAGGAGTCCAGATCTCGAGGGCTGCTGGCATTGCTTGAGAATCACGACACTTTCAGGGCTGGGTTTTCTGCTCCGGGCATCATGTAAACATTCAAGTGGGAAGAAAGGGAAAGAGGCAGCATAGGGAGTGTCTGTCCCGGTTGTGTGTCCCAGCTGGGCTAACACCCCAGCTGTTGGCTGACATCCACTCTTCATCCAGAAAAGGCTGGCAGCAGGAAGCAGTGTCTGCATTGTCGAGGGGCACAGGAGGGGGCAAAGCAGGCCACCACCATGTGTGACTCGTGCCCAAGTCAATGCACCCCGGGCTTTGTTGATGTCCTGTTGGCACTTTGCTCCAGTTTGTTCCCCCTAGAAGTCGAAGCAGGGAGAACAAGGGGCATGTTTGTATAAGACGCTTTTTAAAAATTTATTGAGGTAACACTGGTTTATAACTTTTACGTGTTTCATGTGTACATTATATTTCAACTTCTGTGTACTCGGCAGGCTGCTCACCACCAAAAGTCTAGGGTCCTGCCTCATCACCCAGCCCACCCTCCCCATCCCTTCCCCTCTGGTAACCACTACTCTGTTCTCTGTATGTATGTGTTCATTTCTGTCTAGTTTGGTTTGTTCATTTATTTCTTTGTTGTTGTTGTTGTCTGTTTGTTTATTATATTCCACATATGAGTAGAATCATATAGTATTTGTCTTTCTCTGTTTGACTTCTTTCACGTAACCTAATACCCTCCAGGTCAATCCATGTCGTTGCAAATGGCAAGATTTCATCTATTTTATGGCCAAGTAACCTTCCATTGTATATAGACACCACATCTTCTTTATTGTTTCCATATCTTAGCTACACGATAAATAAAGCCATGATGAACCTAGGGCTGCATCTATCTTTTTGAACTAGTGTTTTCATATTCTTCAGATAAAGGCTCAGAAGTGGAACAACTGGATCACATGGTAGTTCTATTTTTAATTTTTTGAGGCATCTCCATCCTTTCCATATGTGGCCGCACCAATTTACATTCCCACCAACAGAGCATGAGGGTTCGAGGGGATGTTTTTGAGGGGCCTCATTTCCAGTTTAAGCAACAGAAGCTATAAGCAAGGAGGCTGAGCCGCTTTTCTCAGGGAGCCTCCACGAGGAGGGTAAAATGACAGAATAATAAAAAAGAGCCACTATTTATTGAGCAGTTTTCATTGGCCATGTGTCAGGCTCCACACGAAATGGTTTATACACTTCTCAGCTCATCACAGATTTGAGGTAGATATTATCACTCCATTTCTTATTTTAAATAAGAAAATTGAGGCCCAAGGTGCTTCTTTTGCCCAAGACCACACAGCTGGCCAGTGGTGAGCCAAGAATTGAACTGAGGCAGGTCACCTGGGTGAGTCCCTGTATGTGGTCAGCTCCTTGGCACTGCTTGACCCAGGAAAACCAGAGCTTGAAAGTTATCATGAGCTGAGGCTTCAATATTCAGGAAAATGCTGCTAACCAGGCATCCTCTTAACAACCTGTGCTCACAGTTCAACAGCTGAGTGCAGCAGGCCCTCTGGGTTGTTTAAGGCACAATGTTTTCCCTTCTTCCTTTACCTAAATCATCTGAATTATTACCTCCTCTGCATCCTGATCACCAGCTCCTTTTCACTTCCTGTGGACCAACCTGACATGGGCTAAGTGCTGCTGAGCCACTGGGGTGAAGAAGTCTTGAACTAGACTCTCCCACATCCCCTCTCGCCTACTAGAGAATTATTCTTCTGTCTGGTTTTTTCTGTTAAAGTCATGGCATTAACATTCAATCACTCCTGACAGTACCTCTATAACATTTTTTATATGCTTAAAACCAGTGTAAACGTTGTCTATTATAATGATAGGGAGCCTGGAATAATAAGCTTCTTTTTCTTCTTTAGAAAAAATTGTAAAGAAGGAGAGAAGAGGTTTTTGATTTTATTGGGTGAGTCCTGGGTTCTTTGATAGAGTGTTTAGTGGAATGAAAGGTAGCAAAGATGGAGCATGACAGTTTGGGAGGTTAAGAAGGTGCACAAGGCAAGGTCTGCCCTGGCAACGCTGGAGAGCTCGCCCCTGGGTTCGGCCTGGACCAGGGGAATCATCTCAGGTGCCCAGGCATTGCTCGAATCAGCCGCTGAATAACTGCCCTTAAAAGTAACAGATGAGGGGCTGCTCTGGTGGCGCAGTGGTTGAGAGTCCGCCTGCCAATGCAGGCGACACGGGTTCGTGCCCCGGTCTGGAAAGATCCCACATGCCGTGGAGCGGCTGGGCCCGTGAGCCATGGCCGCTGAGCCTGCGCGTCAGGAGCCTGTGCTCCGCAACGGGAGGGGCCACAACAGTGAGAGGCCTGCGTACCGGAAAAAAAAAATAACAGCTGAATGCCTTTTCAAAGGCGATCATGGAATCTGCTCTGGCTCTTTTTAAATAAAGGATTTTCGCTTATCTCCAGATTTTGTTTCACTGGCTCTTCTGGAAGTGGGCCTATGATTTAGTGACCTCGTAAATTCCTCTGCAGCCCCTGGATTCCATAATTCTGTTTCCTCCTTAGCTGGTGAAAAGCAACTGTAGCAAACCTCTTTGCCTTCTTTCTACTTTTCTACACTGTCATCCTTCTCGGCTTTAGAGTGTATTGGTTCCCATGGAAACGGCTATGTCCTTGCTGTGGACAGAACTTAATCACAGCCAAAAGGGTGAAATAAAGTACATTTTTATCTTGGATTGAAATTTGTATCATGATTCATGAAATGGAAGAGAGAAAGGAGAAGAAAAGCTAGAGGATAAGAAGGAGAGGGGAGGGGGGAGAAAAGAGGGAGGAGGCGGGAATTGAAAGTGATTCCCTGTGCATCTGCCTGAAGAAAACTGTTGGAGGAGAGGCTGGCGGCTAAAATGCACTGTGTCCCTCACTGCATGCCAGGCTGGGTCTCTTCCAGCTCTCACAATCAGAGAGATGGTGGAATCGGAGCCGTGGCTGGCCCTGGAGGCTGCTAGCCTGATGTGATTGAGAGCTGCCTGCCCCACAGTATCTCCCCCATCCACAGGTCACCACGAGAGGGCAAGTCCCTTAGGAACATCTTTCAGTTGTGACACAGTTCCCGTTAAATGAGGTAACAGTTTAAACCATGATCAACTCATATTTTTAGAGGATATTTTGCTAGATCTCGTTCAAGTCCTAGCAATTTGTTGAGGGTCAGACGTTCTGGCACTTAGCAAACGCTTAATAAAGTTACAAGTCTCCAGAGAGACTTCCACTTCCTCTTCCAGGTCCCCTGTCAGGTCCCTGACCTTATCAGCTGCTTCCCACCATCCTAGCACCTACCCTGTACATCTGCCTAGGAGCAGACCCAGGTTTGTAGAGTTTGAGCTTATAGGACTTTGCACCCTCTTTAAGAAAAAGGATGCAAAATTATGAAGTCAGGTACAAGGTCTTGAAAGGGGTCCATGCAGATGAGGGGCTTAAACTTAATCAGCTTCATGGGAATTCACCTCTGCATCTATTATCTAATTTAATCTTAAAACAACCCCATGAGGTATAAAATTATCTCTTTTAACAGATGAGAAAACAGGCTCTAATGAGAGTCATCAAAATTTACAGGGCTTCCCTGGTGGTGCAGTGGTTGAGAGTCCGCCTGCCGATGCAGGGGACACGGGTTCGTGCCCCGGTCCGGGAAGATCCCACATGCCGCAGAGCGGCTGGGCCCGTGAGCCATGGCCGCTGAGCCTGCGCGTCCGGAGCCTGTGCTCCGCAACGGGAGAGGCCACAACAGTGAGAGGCCCGCGCACCGCAAAAAAAAAAAAAAAATTTACAAAATTTACTAAACCCATGGGTCCAATTGTGACTTTTTGGGACTGATAATTAGGAATGGATCATCAGAGAATGTCTCCATGACTGGTTTGTTTGTTTGTTTTTTTGGTTTTTTTTTTTTGCATAAGCATCAGTTGTAACATTCAGAATCAATCCCACTTTTCCAAAATGTGACTTTCATTTCCCCTCCAAATCCAAGCCAGCTGATGGAATTGGATTTCAGCTGTGGTTGGAGTGCTGGAGATGATATCGTATATCCCACATGCAAATAATTGTTTGGCTTTCTGCAATGCATTGTGTATACTTGCAACAGAACAGAGATGGAAACTCAGACTGTCAATTGGATGGCTGGTTAATATCCACAGGCAATGTGCGTCTGATGTTCCAGGACTGGAAATCTGGATCAGCCTGCAGAGCAACTGGGCAGGGAAGTTTCTGGAGTCCTCCTAGTTGCATTGTGTTGTATGGATCCTCTCACGTTAACAATGGAGCCAGCCTTCCTTTTCTTTCCTTTATTCATATCAGCAATATTATCCAGTCTTCCATTTAAATCTAATCAATAGATTTAAAATAGATATGTGCACAAACATCTTTACATGCAAAGTTCCTAAGTGTAGCTCCTCTGGTGGTACCTTCAAAATGGCAGAAACTCAAACAGGTCAGAAAAATTAAATACTCTCCCACTTCATCCTTCCCAGAAAACCACAGTGAGCAAGCACATCAGGGAAGGGCTATTTGACAACATGCTTTACAGCAGGCCAGCTGCCATCCAGTACGAGCACGAGCAGGATCCATCCTGGACAAAGTCACAGAGCGCAGGGTGGGAAGAGGAGATGCCTCCCTCAAGGAGGGAGCAGGGTTGTGAGGGAGAGTTGGGAAACCCCCCGTCCAGAATCCAGATTCACATATGTGGGAAGTGTTTGCCTCTGAGGCTCAAAACCTCCAATTCGGATCTTCCCTAAGGGCTTTTGTAGACAAAGCACTGTTCTCGGGCCCAATACTGGTAGACAAAGAACTGTTCTCCGGCCCCATGATAATAGCACAAGTTTATTAAGAGATTGCTAAATATTTTTATATCTGTGATCAAATTTAATTTGTCATCTAACTTATCCTTACAACTCCATGAGGAAGGAACAATGATAAGTAACCCTTTTTACAGATGAGAAAATGGAGGTTCCATGAGAGCAAGTAATTCTCAAGGTCACCAGGCTAGTCAGTGGTGGAATCAAGGTTCAAATCTAGTTCCATTTGATTCTAGAGTCATGCTCTGAATCTTGATGACATTTGTGGGGTTCTTACCATGTGCCAGTCTCCAGGCAAGCAATTTACAGAGTCTCTTATTTGATCTCCATTGCTGATCTCTAAGGTATTTTATTCCTGTCTTCAATGACTCTATAATTTAGTCTGGGGAAGAGAGTGAGGTAAATGAGAATAAGATAGTATTTTTGAAACTCTAATACAAATCAGAGTAACATAAGTGCAAAAGAAAGATGAAGAGTTCACCAAGTGAGTGGTTCTGGGATAGATTTTTTAAGGATAGTTTGGATTTTCAACCCATTGAATTGGAGAAACAAGAAATTCCTCATGGAAGGACACATGGGAACAAAGACAGGGGCATGTCTGAGAAATGCTCTGTCTAGTTCTTGTGGTTTGACAGAGCATAGGTTGTGTGTTGAGGGATATTTGGCTGGGGAGTTGGACTGGCATTTACCACCACGTTGAAAAATTCTCAGTTTATCTGGTAGACAATGGGAGAAAAATGATCAGGTCCAAGCTTAAGTTTAAAAAAGAAAATGCCACAGCATTTGTAGACCAGACCAATGCAATAGTTTAAACAAGAGGTAGCAAAGGTCTGAATCTGGCTGGGAACGGGGAAGTTGAAGGGAGGATCATGCAAGAAACACATATGAAACATTAGATCTTGTGTTCCCACCTGTGGGGAAAAGACTTACACCAGAACTCTAGTCACTCTGCCCAGGGTCTTTAATTGTACCAGGATCCCCACAGGGAGCCACAAAGTGTCTCTTGGGGGAGAATGTTTCTTCCAAAGATGTTGACTCCACGGAGAGCCTGAAGCCTGCACAATACCACAGGGGTGGCCCATGTGCAGTTTTTGTTTTTGTTTTTAATATTTATTTATTTATTTTGTTGCGCTGGGTCTTAATTGCAGCTCGCCAGGCTCCTTAGTTGCGGCACGCATATGGGATCTAGTTCCCTGACCAGGGATTGAACCCAGGCCCCCTGTGCCACCAGGGAAGTCCCCCCCAACTGCAGTATTGACTATATTGCTTTCCCCACATCTGTAAGCCTGGAGTCTCAAGGGGCAGGGGAGAGAAGGGGAGAGCAAAGAGCTTAAGAAATGGTTTGTGGGTCTGACAGGAATGTTGGCTGTCATGGGACAAAAAAAGTCTGTATTTTTTAAGCATAATTATTTTACAGCTTTCTGTATTTTCTTTGTTGTTTTCCCTTTCATTCTCCCTTTGTGTTTTCTGTGGTGGTGCTTTTTCAAATGAAGTTCCTTCTGAAAATTACTGCCTGTCTCAGCTGCCCTGAAAGGAAATAAGAAAAAGGGCTTCTTTACCACTTGGATCTGAATGTTAAAGGTGTAGGAGCAGGAAGCCTCAGGATCGGCGGGGAGAGGGTGGGAAAGCCCAGGAGCATTTAGGAAAGAGGTAGGATGGGCTTGAGCAGCTGTTCCTTCTGGCCCAGAGTCTCCTTCCAGCCTCTTCTCCTGGTGTGTGTGGATTTTGCTTGATTCCCAGAGGGGTTCCCCTTACTTCTGGATATACCACTGACTTTTGATGATTCCTTTGTAAAAGGACCAAAGATTGAAGTGATCCTGAAGCGCAAGAAGAGTGTGACTCCTCTGTCTTTCAGGACTACCCAGCCCATCATCCACGAAGCTGGAGTGATCAATCTAAAAAGCAAACATTATCCATCATCCCAGAATCAATTCTCTCCATACTAACCAACTTGATCTGATTCCCATTTACCTTCTGGGCTCATTTGCCCTATGTTTTTTTTGTTTGTTTGTTTGTTTGGTTGGGTTTTTTTTTTTGCGGTACGCGGGCCTCTCACTGCTGTGGCCTCTCCCGATGCGGAGCACAGGCTCTGGACGCGCAGGCTCAGCGGCCATGGCTCACGGGCCTAGCCTCCCCGCAGCATGTGGGATCTTCCTGGACCGGGGCACGAACCCGTGTCGCCTGCATCATCAGGCGGACTCTCAACCACTGCGCCACCAGGGAAGCCCTGCCCTATGTTTTAATCTTCTAGCAGTGCTGAACTGCTTATGTTTTATCCTTCTTCTTCCTGGATCTCCAAAACACAGGCATGCACATACACATGCACACACACGCACACTGTGGCATTTCTAGACTGGAGTCCCCCTCCCGCCTAGAATGACGAAAACTTTCTCATCTTTTAAGGTTTAGGAAGCCTCCCCTGACTTAATTCTCACTGATTCAAAAGCCCGACTTCTGGGCTCCCGTAATATCTGTAACACATCGCTGCCATTCCTCTTACCAACTTGTATCATAATAATTTGTTTGTAAGTCTGTTTTGGGAACCAGACCGTAGGCCACAGCCTCCTTGAATGCAAAACTGAGGCTTCTTCGTGTTGGTATCACCATGTCCAGTCACTTGGAGATGCTCAATGAATGCTTGAAGAATGAACCCTGAAAACTGTCAGAGGTGATGCTGTGACTGCATGGCCCCAACTTTTCTTTAAGGTAGAGATGTGTTAAATATCTGCAAAAGGAGAAAGAGCATTCATATAGAGGGACTCTAAACTCATTCTTAAATAAGTATGAAAAGCCCATTGATTGGTTACGTGCGGGCTTCATTCAGAATCTCCAGGTTTGGAGCTCACAGCCCGCTGGTATTTTATGTTTATTTACACATGGCAAAGTCTAGCTTCCTGTTTTGAGAGAAAATGTTTCTCACAAAGCTTTATTAAAATGTTCAGACAGTCTCACAGACATCAAATCGCCCTCACAACACAACTCTTGAGTGTAAACAACCAGAAATGCAAGGATTAAATTCCCCTTCAAGTACGTGGGCTTAAAAAGAAAGAGCAGCCATGCTTGGCAAAGTAAAGCTCTGAGCTTTATTGAGCCCCTTTTTAGATGGAAGCTCAGGACTGTCAGTCAACCAGAGATACATCTGGGGCCCCCCATGCTGACTGCGAGGAACTAGAGAAAGGGATGAGTCGGGACAAACTTTGAAGGCAAATATGTTCGTCTCCTTTACAATAAGAGAAAAAAGCATTAGTAGATCCATTAGCACACCAGCTGGGGGTGGGGGACCCATTCTTATTTTTCAAATAGGCCTAAAAGGCCAGACCCCCTGGTTACCAGTATGTAATTCCCGTTGACATGGGAAAGGGTAAGCAGTTATTTTGTTTGTTGTTGTTTTACTTTAAATAAACGATAGTCTGGGAGTCTGAAATCCGGCACAGCAGGGAGAAAACAACTACACATGCTTTCTCAGAATTGCAACAGCTCACGCATACCAAGGGCACCGGTTGTTACCACTGTATTGTGGTTGTCGCTGCTTTTCCTAACGTGAACAACTGGGAAATTAGAAGACGGCTTTCTTGCGATTCTCCCCTTCTGAGGGTCTAGACTGCTTTTGCTTATGTGCATAATAGACTCACTAACAAAGAAAATTTTTGAAAGCACAGCACATATGCTCATATGTACATTTTGAAAACCACATGGGATTTTTCTCCATTTTAGCTTACACTCAGAAGCTGAAGCTGTCATTAAGTAAAGGGAAAAGGCTGCTTTCAAGCATGAATCATTTTTCACAGACTTCATTAAAATAAAATAAACTTCTTTGCTAGTTAGTGAAAGGCAGTGGGGGAGGGTGGGGAAGGAAATTCTAACTCTCTTCTGTGCTGAAGATAAGGAAAGATGCTACCATTCTGGCCATTTGAAAGAGGTGGAAACAGCACATCCGTTCTAAAGATAAACAAAATGAAGCATGAGGATGTCACTGGAGACAGACTACGAGAGACTCAACATGAATCAACAGCAGAAGCGTGAAGAAAATTTAGGTTTTCTGATTCCAGGGCCAGCGCTTTGTCCCCTAAGTTTAGGGATGCTTCCAGAAAATGTTACCAAAATTGGAGGTGTGATAATTAAACTTATACATTTTAAGGGAGGTTCTTTCCAGTTATCTTTCACAATAGCAGTCTCTAATTATAACTTGTCTTTTTCCTCAAAGTTTGAAGTGCTTTGTGCATCCTTTTTTAAATTTTGAATTATTTTTGACCCATCAAAAAATAACGTAAGGGGCTTCCCTGTTGGCGCATTGGTTGAGAGTCCGCCTGCCGATGCAGGGGACACGGGTTCGTGCCCCGGTCCGGGAAGATCCCACATGCCTCAGAGCGGCTGGGCCCGTGAGCCATGGCCGCTGAGCCTGCGTGTCCGGAGCCTGTGCTCCACAATGGGAGAGGCCACAACAGTGAGAGGCCCGCGTACAGCAAATAATAATAATAATAATAATAATAATGTAAGGGCTTCCCTGGTGGCGCAGTGGTTGAGAGTCCACCTGCCGATGCAGAGGACATGGGTTTGTGCCCCAGTCCGGGAAGATCCCACATGCTGGGGAGCGGCTGGGCCCGTGAGCCTTGGCCGCTGAGCCTGCGCATCCAGAGCCTGTGCTCCGCAATGGGAGAGGCCACAGCAGTGAGAGGCCTGCGTACAGCAATAAAAAAAAATAATAATAATAATAATAATAATGTAAAAACACCATCCAGCTTAAGAAATAAGATACTTGAAGTTGAAGCCCCCATGATACCTCTATCTTCCCATACCACTGACCATTCCAGAATTTGATGTTTATCATTTGTATGTATTTAACAGATACAGACACTCTGACAGGCACAGTTCTAAATACTTTACAAATATTGACTCGTTAATCCTCGTAACCTCCCAATGAGTTGAATACTACAGTTATCCTTGTCTAACAAATGACAAAACTGTAACACAGAGAACTTAAGTAACTCTCCCAGAGTCACACAGCAACCAAATTACAGAGGTAGGATAGGACACAAATCCAGGATCCTGGGTCTAGAGTCGGTGCTATCAATTACTGTGCTATGCTTCCTCCTGCCATCTATCTATCTATCTATCTACCTATCTACCAACCCATCTCTCCATCCCTAAGCAACACATACTACTATTTCAGCATCATCATAGAGCCATCATTATACAGTATGTATTCTTTTGCACTTGCTTTTTTCTTCTCAATATTATATTTGCAGGATTCATTCATATTGCTGCCGGTAGTTCTAGCTCATTCATTTTCATTGCTGGTTCATTACATCATGGTGTGAACAGATAGAATTATTCATTTTAGTATCAATGAACACTCAGGGGTTTCCGGAATATTTTTCTACTACAAACATGGCTATTATGAACATTCCTGTGCATGGTTCCTGTGCACTCATGCATTTTTTTTCCTCGGGGTATGTGCCTATGAGTAGAACTGCCAGATTAAAGGGTATACTTAACTTCAGGTATCCCACATATTGCCAAATTATCCTCTAAGGAGTTGTACTAATTCACACTCCTCCAGCAGGTGAGTTTCCATTTTCCACATTATTTCTAAAGCCAGCTATTGATTTAAAACTAGGTATTTAGGTATTGGGTACTTTAGGCGTTTAAAATTCTTGCCATCTTGTTTTAATTTGCATTTCCTTGATTACCAGTTAGGTAGAAAAGCCTTTTCAGTAGGGTCTTCTGACCACTACTGGTTCATATTTTTTACCATTTTTTTCTTGAGTTGTCTTTTTTTTTAATTTATAGGAAGTCTTTGTGTATTCTGCCTAATAACCCGTGTCCATTATACTTGTTAGAAATATTTTCCCCGTGGTTTTTAATTAATGTAATGGACATGGGTGCTAAAGAGACTATTCAAAAAAGACAGAAAAATACCTAGAAGTAGAATTTTCTAGGTCATATAGTAGGTTTATGTTTAACTTAGTGAGAAACTTCCAGACAGATTTCGAAATTGGTTGTAATATTTTAAAATCCTGCCAGAAAGGTACAAGAATACTAGTTGTCTCATACTCTTATCAAGATTTGGTGTGGTCAGTCTTATTTATTTCTGTGAGGCTTTCTAGTGGGCATGTGGTGATATTTCATTGTACTTTTCATTTGAATTTCCCTGATTTATGATGTTGAGCATTTTTCATTTGCTTCTTGGCTACTGTGTATCTTCCTTGCAAAATACCTGCTCAGATCTTTTGCCCATTTTTAAAAAGCAGGTTGTTTGTGTTTTTATTATTGAGTCATGGGAGTTGTAGTTATCTGTATATTCTAGATACAGGTCCTTTGTAAGATATATATATTGCAAATATTTTATCCCAGTATAGAGCTTGCCTATTCATATTTTAACAATGTCTTTTGAAATGTAGAATGCTTTAGTTACTTCATTTCATTTTTTTTTTGGTCAGTGATTTCTAGAGGTTCTAAGAAATCTTTCCTTATTTCTAAGGTGTATATATTATCATATGTATTCTTATGAAAGCTTTAAATTTTAGCTTTTATGTTTAAGTTAAATGATGCATTTCAAATTAATTTTTGTGTAAGGTGTGAAGTATGTCAAAAAGATTTTTCTTTTATATATCCAGTTATTCCTGCATCACTTGTTGAAAAGATACTTCTTTCCTAAAGGTGTTAAGGTGCTTTGGCACCTTGGTCAAAAGTTAACAAGTTAGATAAACATGGATCTATTTGTGGTCTCTCTACTGGTTCCGTTAATCTTTTTGGCTACCTTTTCAGCAATATCATACAATCTTAATAACTTCAACTTTATATCAAGTCTTAGTTTCATTGATCTTCTCCATTGTTTTTTTTTTTGTTATTTTGTTTTTGTGTTTTTGTTTTTTTAATAAATTTATTTATTTGGGGCTGTGTTGGGTCTTTGTTGCTATGTGCAGGCTTTCTCTAGTTGTGGTGAGCGGGGGCTACTCTTCGTTGCGGTGCACAGGCTTCTCATTGTGGTGGCTTCTCTTATTGCAGAGCACCGGCTCTAGGCACGGGCTTCAGTATTTGTGGCACGTGGGCTCAGTAGTTGTGGCTCACAGGCCTCTAGAGAGCAGGCTCAGTAGTTGTGACACACGGGCTTAGTTACTCCGCGGCATGTGGGATCTTCCCGGACCAGGGCTCGAACCCGTGTCCCCTGCATTGGCAGGTGGATTCTTAACCACTGCACCACCAGGGAAGCCCTTTCTCCATTGTTTTTTAGTCTCTATTTTATTTATTTCTGCTCTGACCTTTATGCTGTCTTTCCTTTCACTGTCTTCAGGTTTTCCTTGTTCGTTTTCTTCTAATTCCTTTAGTGTAAGGTTATAGATTGTTTATTTGAGATATTTCTTGTTTCCTGAGGTAGGTTTGGATCACTATAAACTTCCCTCTTAGAACTGTTGTTGCTGCATCCCTAGATTTTGGATCATTGTGTTTTTGTTTTCATTTGTCTCCAGATATTTTTTGACTTCCTCTTTGAAGTAACCCATTGGTTGTTCAGTAGCATGTTGTTTAGCTTCCACGTGTTTGTTTTTTGCAGTCTTTTTTTCCTGTAGTTGATTTCTAGTCTCATAGCCCTGTGAGGAGTCTAGTCTCAAAGATGTTTGCTATGATTTCAGTCTCTTAAATTTACTGAGACTTGTTCTGTAGACTGGCATGTGATCTATCCTGGAAAATGCTCCATGTACACTTGAAAAGAATGTGTATTCTGCTGCTTTTGGATAGAATGTTTTATTCATATTGATTAAGTCCATCTGCTCTAATGTTTCATTTAAGGCCAGTGTTTTCTTATTGATTTTCTGTCTGGATGATCTGTCCATTGATGTAAGTGGGGTGTTAAAGTGGCCTACTATTACTGTGTCACTGTTAATTTCTTTCTTTATGTCTGTTAATATTTGCTTTATGTATTTAGGTGCTCCTGAGTTGGGTGCATATATATTTGCAATCATTATATCTTCTTATTGAATTGACCCCTTTATCACTGTTCCTTCTTTGCCTCTTGTTACAGTCTTTGTAAAGTCTATTTTTTCTGACATAAGTATTGCCACCCAGCTTTCTTTTTGTTTCCATTTTCATGGAATACCTTTCTCCATCCCCTCACTTACAGTCTGTGTGTGTCTTTAGATCTGAAATGAGTCTCTTGTAGGCAACATATATATGGGTCTTGCTTTTGTATCCATTCAACCACTCTATGTCTTTTGATTGGAACATTTAGTCCATTTACATTTAAAGTAATTTTTGATAAGTATGTACTTATTGCCATTTTGTTCATTGTTTGGTTTTTTTTTTTTTAGTTCTTTTTTATTCCTTTCTTCTTCTTTTGTTCTCCTCCCTTGTGATTTTATGACTATCTTTAGTGTTATGTCTAGATTCCTTTCTCTTTTTTTATATATGTATCTATGGTATCAAATGCATTTTAACAATCCTGCATTTTTACTCCCCCCTTCACATCTACTCTTTGTGACATCTTATTTTACATCTATTTGTTTTGTGTATCTCTTAATCACTCACTGTGGATATAGATGATTTTACTTTTTGTCTTTTAGTCTTTCTACATGCTTTATAATTGGGGCCACCTCAGGAACTCTGAGTTCCAGTCTTTACCTCCTTGATTCAGTAAGACTGCTGTGCTGTTTGAGTTTGCTCTTCCTATGCCACAGTCTTCAAAGTGCCTCCAGGCAGATGCCAGGTGGTTGTGGGCTCATCTCATTTCATTCTCTTCTCTCAGGGACTTTTACTTCTGTTTTGTGTTACTTTTGTCCAACATCTGAAAACAGTAATCAATATATTTCACCTAGTCTGTACTGAAAGAGCTAATTTGATACTAATTACTTCATCATGACCCAAGAGTTTTTACTTTTTAATCATAAATGTGTTTTAAATTTTATTAAATGCATTTTTTCACCTATCAAGATTTTCTTCAATTTGTTATGGTGGTGAATTGCTTTAATAACTTTTCTAATGATAAAATGTTCTCATATGCCAAGGACAAACCCAACTTGATGATGATGTTTTATTTTTTTAGTACTTGCTATATTTGTTTTGCCAATGTTTTGTTTAGGATGTTTACACCTAAATTCAAAAACGCAATCAGGCTGTACATTTTCTTTCTCATGCTGTCTTGGATTTTGGTATCAAGATTTTGCTAATCTTTTAAAATATACAGCGGTGTGTTAGTTTCTTATTGTTGCTTAACAATTTTCTATAATCTCAGTGACTTAAAATGATACAAATTTATTATCTTACAGCTCTGGAGGTGCGAAGTCCAAAATGAGTTTCACTGGGCCAAGATTAAGGTGTCAGTAGGGCTGCGATCACTCCAGAGACCCTAGGAGAGAATTGGTTTTATTGCCTTTTCCATCTTCTAGAGGCTACCTGCATTCCTTGACTCGTGGTGCCCTTCCAGCCAGCAATCACACCACTCTGCGCTCTGCTCTGTCATCACAACTTCTTCTCTCACTCTGACTTTTCTACTTTCCTCTTTCACCTATAAGGACACTCAAGATTGCATTGGATTTACCTACAGAATCCAGGATAATCTCCCTATTTAAGACATTTAATTTAACATCTGAAAATATTCACAAGTTTCAGGAGTTATGATATGAATATCTTTGGGGAGATTAGTCTGTCTAGCAAAAAAGGAGAAAATATTCTCCAACTTTCTTTTCTTTGAAAGATCTTATATAAGATTGGAATTATCTATTCTTTGAATATTTGATAAAATTTGCCAGTCAAATTGTATGGGACATTTTTGTGAGTGGCTTAAAAAAAAAATAGCCAAAGTGGTGTGTGTGTGTGTGTGTGTGTGTGTGTGTTTTAAAATAACCATAACAGGGACTTCCCTGGTGGCACAGTGGTTAAGAATCCGCCTGCCAATGCAGGGGACACGGGTTCGAGCCCTGGCCTGGGAAGATCCCACATGCTGTAGAATAACTAAGCCCATGCACCACAACTACTGAGCCGGCATGCCACAACTACTGAAGCCTGCACACCTAGAGCCCATGCTCCATGACAAGAGAAGCCACCACGATGAGAAGCCCGTGCACTGCAACGACAAGTAGCCCCTGCTTGCCTCAACTAGAGAAAGCCCGTGCACAAACGAAGACCCAACGCAGCCAAAAATAAACAAATTTATAAAAATAAATCAATCAATAAATAAAATAAAATAAAATAACCATAACAATACTGTTACTAAGAATAAGATTATTACTTTCCAGTAGTTTTTGACCATAGGATATAGCCCTCTATGGTATATGGATATACACTATACCACCAAAATACTGGGTTTTTAAATCTCTTTAAATAATTCTTTTTTATGTAATTATGTTGCCAACTAGAAATATAGTTGGGTCCTTTTGTTTTTTATATTTCAGAATTCCTTTTTCCTTTTTGATTTAATTTTGCTTTATAATTATGTAAACATTTGCATACTTCCAATGTCAAAACTATAAAACAAAGTTTATTCAGAGAAGCCTAGCCTCCAGAATATCCATTTTTTCTCAGTTGTCCAAATTCTCACTTTTTTCTTACTAGCCATATATTCTGGAGATCACTCCATCGCTATATGCAGAGACTTCCCTTAATATTTTTTATAACTTCATAGTACTCATTGTTGCGTGTACCATGGTTTTTTTGAACAAGTTCTTGTTTTTGGACATTTAGGTTGTTTTTAGTCTTTGTCTAATACCAAGAGTGTTTCAATGAATAGCTTTATGCATAAGATATTTCATATTTTTGTGAGTGTATTTTTAATATAGCTTTCTAGAAGTGGGACTGCTGGTTCAAAGAGTAAATACTTTCCTTGTCATCCACAATCTCATCACAGAAAATTTTGTCAATCTTTTGGATTATTGGCAATATCATAGGTGAGAAATATTACTTTTAATTTGTACCTTTAATATTTTGAGTGAAACTGAGCATCTTTTCTATGTTTAAGGGCCATTAACATTTCTTTCTTTGTGAATTATCTAACATAGATAAAAGTGTGGTATCTACACTTTTCTATAGGGCTATTGACATTTTTCCTTATTTTTAGATAGAAGATATCCACCACTTGTGTGCCACAAATTAAAATATTTGAAAATTTGTTGCCTTTGAGTTTGCTTATGATGTGGGGTTTTTTCATTAATGGTTTTATTTTGTCATGCAAAATATTTTTGCTTTTTATTTATATGGTATCAAATTTATTGGTTTTTCCCTTTTTGATTCTTTGAGTCATACTTGGGAAAAGTTTTCTTCATTTCCAACTTATAAAGAAATTTATGCATGTTTCCTCTAGTACTTTAATGGTTTTATCGTTTAGACAAATCTCTGATCCACTTGTTATTTATGCTAACTTTAATGTGAGGAATGGATCCAATTTTACATATTTCAGTATAGTTATTTAGTTGTCACAACACCTCTTATTAAGAATTCTGTATTTTCTTCACTGATTTTAGATGTTGCCTTTATCATATACTAAATTTCTGCATGTACTTGAGTCTACTGTATTTTCTATCTGTTCATTGATGTACTTATCGACTCATGAGCCAATATCACACAATTTTAAGCATAAAGACATTGCAGCCTATTGTAATGTTATATATTTATTTAGCAGAGATAACTCTCCTGTCACTGTTTTTCTTTCTGAAGGTTTTTCTGGCTCATCTCCTTTCTTTTTCTTTTTTTTTTTTTTTTTTTTTTTTTTGTGGTACGCGGGCCTCTCACTGTTGTGGCCTCTCCTGTTACAGAGCACAGGCTCCGGACGCGCAGGCTCAGTGGCCATGGCTTACGGGCCTAGATGCTCCGCGGCGTGTGGGATCTTCCCAGACCGGGGCATGAACCCGTGTCCCCTGCATCGGCAGGCAGACTCTCCACCAGGGAAGCCCTCATCTCCTTTGTTGTTTGTCTAAATGCACATTATAATCAACTGGTCCCAGCTTCAGGAAAAAAATCAAAACCCAAAAAACTCATGGCATTGGTATTTTTACATGCAGTGTATTAAATATAATTCAATGAAAAAATTACGTCTTCATGATGTTGAGTCTCCTTATCCAAAAATATGGTGCATTTTGCTATTTTTTATGTTTATATTTCAGTCTCTAAAGAATATTTTATAGATATCTTCAAATATGCTTTGGACATTTCTTGTTATCTAAGCTTATAGTTGTTTTCATTTCATTTTATCTTGTTTTACTATTGTAAAATGGAGTCTTCTCTCTCATTATACCCTCTAAGTGGTTATTGTTTGTATATATAATGTCATTGATTTCTGAATGTTGTTTTTTGTAATTTGCGACTTTACTAAATTCCCTTATTATTTGTAATAGTTTTTCCGTTGATTCTTTCAAGTTTTCTAGAGCGATAATCATTCTGTCAACAGATAGCTTTAGCCTCCTTTCCAATTCTTATGCTGTTGTCTAATTGCATTGTTTGTACACATTATTTAATTTTATTCTTTTACATTACCTATGAATGTAGACTCAAATGGCTTATCCAATAAATTTCCAAATGAGATTATAGATTTTAATTTAAAATATCTATCTTTATCTCAGTTCTGTTAGATAGAATAGATTCCTGCTCTTATCATTAGTAACAACATTTTCATGCCTACATTTCCTCTCATTTTTATAAAATAATAAGTGCAAATGTGATAAGTTATTCCAACAATACCACAGTCACTGCTTAGAAGACAAATAGGGCCAATGCAGTAAATGTACCAATATTGTGCAGCAGTTAGCAAACCCATTAGGTGGTCTCCTCTATGATCTTGTACACAAGTATAGATTCTCAAGTAGGAAAGGAATTTAAGAATATTAAAAATAATGCAGATAAGTGCAAGTGGTACAACAGTTAGAATTTTCAATGTTGAAGACTAGTTTCATCTTCTTTTACACCTGAAAGGTATGTGGGGTGACTGTCTCCTTTAAGATGCAAATTTTAACAAACTGATAAAGTAGATATTCCATTTTTTTCCCCTATTAAATGCTTCACATTTGGTACATGCACATCTTCTCTCTCTAAGCCTTCTTTTTTCTCCCCCTACTAGAAGAGAGAGGAGAGGGCAGAAAAAAATATCTTTTTCTCTCAAAATACCAATTCTCATTTTTCTACCTAACGTCTTTTAATTCTTTAGCTGGACTCTCTTTTGCCATCTACTGATTATCATCAAGGTAAAATTTTCCATTAGCTTTCAGTTCTCCTACTTAAACAGAAGCTCTTGAAAATTATTGTTTCATTATAAAGCAATGTACACCTATCGTAAAAAAAATATAGATAGACATAATATTCTTCTGCAATTCTGTTATCCAAATGCAAATATAAACACTTTTATTTCTATTTTTGAAATATATTATTTTACAGTGGTGGATACATGTCATTATACTATATATTGGTCAAAATCCATAGACTATACAACACTAAGAATGAACCCTAATGAACACTATGGACTTTGGGAGATAATGGTGTGCCATGTAGGTTCATAGACTGTTACAAATGTACCGCAGTGGTTCTGGATGTCAGAAATGGGGAGGCTTTGTATATGTGGGAGCAGAGGGGTGTCTAGGAGCTCTCTGTATTTCCTTCTCAATTTTGCTATGAACCTAAAACTCTTCTTAAAAATAAAGTGCATTTGGGGGCTTTCCTGGTGGCGCAGTGGTTGCGAGTCCGCCTGCCGATGCAGGGGACCCGGGTTCATGCCCCGGTCCGGGAAGATCCCACATGCCGCGGAGCGGCTGGGCCCGTGAGCCATGGCCGCTGAGCCTGCGCATCCGGAGCCTGTGCTCCGCAACGGGAGAGGCCACAACAGTGAGAGGCCCGCGTACCACAAAAAAAAAAAAAAGTGTATTAAATTTATAATGTAATGTAATGCTCATATACTCATATCATGGGCAATATGCCCTTTTCATTTAATAACGCTATATATTGTGTAGTATTCTGTTTTGTTGATTTTTTTCCCTTAAGTTTTTTAATCTTTTACATTACAATTAAATGTCCTTATAACCAAATCCATGACTGTTTCCTAGTAAAAATTCATAGAAATAAAATAATGTCTCAAAGGAAATGCACATTTTAAGTGCTTTTGATATATGTTATCATCACTCATAAGGGCATAATAAATATTTGTTGACTGAATGAATAAAAACTGGTAGGTCTTTGTGGGGAGGGTAAGAGTAAAGAGTCAGGGCAGCTGGTCTTCACTTGTGAGGACACCTGATATTTGAGAGAAAGGAGAAGAATGAAATTCCAAATATTTTTCAAACCACGCTCTACCATCCCGTCTCACAAAGACACGTGGCGTCTCTCCAAGAGGAGAATCTCAAATATTAGGCAGCTGTAGAAACGCTTGTGTTATCCCTCCCTGCCCCATCGAGCCCCACTGCCCTCTGGGCCTTGTGATTCTGTGACAGCGAATGTCATCAAGAAGCAAGGCAAGCATACTCAACTTTCTGAGGCAGAAAAGTGGAATGACGAATTTCATATTTTCAAAATGAGGGCCAAGGTAGCAGGGGCTTAGCTATCTGTGGGCCCGCATGGGGCCGTCAGAGGAGCTGGGGCTTTAGTCTGCGTCTAGGCTCACTTCTTGGCTCTGCTACTCACCGTTTCTGTGGGCGTGGCCCCTGAACTCTTCTGAGTCTCAGGGGTGTCAGCAGTTCTTATCAGCCTGGCGGACAAAGTGGGTATATGTGTCCAGTGCTGAGCACGGCTGTCGCACAGTAAATGTTCACTAAATGTGTGATTCCTCACCCTTTCTGTAACCAGAATGCCCCGATAGTATGGATTAACTAAAATGTGATGTTCTTTTTCACAGTAAAACCTATTGCGGTTTCCTGCCTATAAAAATCCTACTCAGGAATAATCTGTCGGTGGAAATGACAATGACGCCCTTTTTGCACCCCTCCCCCATCTCTGCCCCAAACCACTTGCTGCTTCCTCTGTGGGAATCTCCTCCCTGCCCGACCAAGCCCCTGCGGGATAGGGCACTGCAGACATGCTGCCCCTTCTTGGCTGTCTCCCATACCCTCTACCCTGCACCCCCAGCCAGCCAGTATTGCCAGATGCTCCCTTCCCCTTTGCCCGGGAGAGCTCCACCCCACACCCTCTCAAAGGGTTGCTCTCTGGCATGGCCACTCAGAGTGCCCACAATTTCCTCACAGCCATCTATCTACAAATAGTGGAGAAGTGGATTGCGCTGTCCCCTGAGTTATTTTGTGACGAGTACGTTGAGATGGTAGGAAGAAATCTGGACGGTGAACTCAAGATACCTGGTTTCTAGTTCCTCTTCTGCCACAGTCTATTCACTGTCTTGACTCTAGGGCTTTCCAGGGTTACAGAAATTCCAGTGTATGGAACCCCTTAGTCCTTAAGGGGACCCAGGAAAGCCTCAATTCCTTTTCAATGCCAGATCAAGGTTTCCTTGATATAATACCAGATGGTGATGGGAACAAGAAGCAACTCAGCTTTTACACATGGCATAGTATCATCTCATTTATTCCTCATGACAAGCCTGTGAGGTTGGTATTATTCTGTCTGATACACAAGGAGAATGAGGCCTGGTGCGATTAAATAAGCCATAAGGTTACCTAGTCAGTAAATATGGTGTCCTTTCAGAGTCCACCTCTGAATGACTGTCCTCTCTGCCATAGTACCCTATACTGGACAATCTCTAAGCTCCCCTCCATCTTTATGATACCACACCGGCTTTATTTGGGCTAGCCTAGGAAGCTCTTCTAGTGCTGTTTTGATGGGAGAGCATGTTTAGATGTTCCAACAATTGACGCTTAAATGAAGGGCTTTAAAAAAAAAAATGCAATCCAACTAAAAAATAACCTGTGTGTGTATCTGGTATAAAAAACTCAGCAAACCAAGCCCTTTTTATTTTTAGCTACACTCTCAGCTACCCTCATTTCTGCTTTCCTGTCTTGTTCACGTGCCCATTCTCAACCAAATCATCTCAGTCACTCAGCTACTCTTGACCCCCTCCACCCCACCCACTCTGCACACATTGTCAGTCATCAAAACTGAGTGACTCTTCCTTTAAAATGTCTCCAAAACCTGACCCTTCCTTCAAAGTTTCACTGCTTCCCCTCATGCCGGCCCATCCCTCCTGGTAGCAGCCTCCTAAGTCCTGCCCTCTCCTTCCAGCTGGCTGGTGAGTGTGATTCAAGCACATCGAATGGGACAGCAAGGACCAGGTCAAGAGCAAAGGACAGGTTTCCCGGTACCTGAAGCCCTAGCAACCCGCGTGAGTGTGAAGAGAGAGGTCAGTGCAGAAAAGGCCTGAAGTCCAGGGTGTCAGTACTGCAAGCAACTGCCTCACCTTGAACAAGGACAAGAGGACTTTCCAGAGCAGCCTGAGAACAGAGGAAATGATCTCTTGCTCATCCTGGAGTGAAGAGAGAAATGTGCTGGGAGGGGCTGAGTCACTCCCTACAGCTGAAATCAGTGCCGAAAACCCCATCTCAGGGTAGAAGTCAGAATTGGACTGGCAGGCTGCGTCCCACACAGATTGAGCAAGAAAAGTGCGGGAGGAGGGTATACTTGGTTATCCTTCAAATGCTAGACTCTGAGAGGCCCAGTTCTCTTTCAGTTTCCACCTTGACCTCTGCAAGATTGCATATTGCCTGTCTGTTAATCCCTGCCCTCTCCTGAGCATGACCTTGAGTGAGCCTGGCCGAATTGATTACTGACAAACCGCCATGAGGAGCCCTTCACCTCCCAGCACTGGAACCAATACCACAGCCCTTTGGGGCTGTTGATCCCCAAACAGCTGTGGGGCAGCCTCTTAGCAGCCTGCCTGGCACATAGAAAATTTGTTGAACTAAGTTACTAAAACAAGACAGGCAGAAGGATCACATTTAAAACATGCTGGAGCATATGTTCACATGAGGTATGGAAATGCCAGGCTTCCAGCAAACAGCAGCAGCCAACGTCTCAACCTCATAATCCAAAAAGAAGATAAGATATTGAGGGGCCCCGGAGGTCACAAAAGAGAGTCACGTCCCGTTCCTGTAAACTGCAGGCTTGTGAGTCAGAAATAAGCCTTTTCAGACATACAAGTCAGTCTTTTCAGACATGCCCCCAAGTCACAGTTTCAGTGACAAGTACCTGGAATGCATGCAACCATTTGCCATCCTGTGCACTTGAGGCAAAGGGTTCTGATCCTGTGCAAGTCTTTTCCACTCAGCCCATACTCAACATCAGAATCCTTCTCAACAGTGCTCCATGAAGCTACTCCAGATGAAAAGGTTGGCACTTAAGATACATCTTACTTGCCATCCTGATGGAACCAGTCCCCTCATTTCAATGGTGAGGAAGCTGAGACTCAATGAGGTTTCCTAGATTTTTCATGTTTTATTTGGCAAAAGTGCTCAAAGCAGCACTTAGATCTTTGGACTCCTTGCCCAGTGCTCTTTCTAGTAACTATCTCTGAATCCTAAAATGCTCACTTTCAATAATATTGTCTTGGGAACTTAAGAGCCACCCTAACATTTATGATTCAGGTGCCTTATGAAACAGCATCTACCCCAAAATAGAGGAAATGGAGGCTCGTAATATCTCACAATTCCTGAATGGATTTAAAGTCAAGGGTAACCACTGCAGGTGAGGTATGACTTTGGCGTAATTCTCTTTTTTGTCCCTATTTACTGTGTTTGCCTCTCTCCTCATTTCTCTAGAGGAGTCTAGCAACTGAACCCAATGGTCATATAAATGGCAAATGACTAGGAGAGATAAACGCTGAGGCAAACAGCAATGGTTTTTTGGTATGTTGTGATTGATTTCTGTTTTCTTGAGCTTTTTACTCTGT
Organism: Mesoplodon bidens; assembly: GCF_964165515.1. Classification (NCBI taxonomy): domain Eukaryota; kingdom Metazoa; phylum Chordata; class Mammalia; order Artiodactyla; family Ziphiidae; genus Mesoplodon; species Mesoplodon bidens. The sequence goes on from NC_138165.1 coordinate 78,052,929, forward strand.
AACAAGAACTCCTTTTGCATATTATTTTGCTCTCTTTGATTGTTCATCTTCCCATAAGGGAAAAAAGACTTAATAACTCTTTTGTCTGTTTTGAACCCCATATATTAAATTTTTACCATGCTAATATACTACATTGCTGAAAGAAGATAATTACGTGGTAAAATTAAGACATTCTGCAATTAAATCTTGTAATATCATTAATTTCCAGATGCACACAAATTATATTTACCTCAAGAAGAATAGTAATTTCCTTTGTTTCACTGGCAAAAGCAGGTAATAACAATCTTTCTCCTGCAATTATTTTAGACAAATTTTCCAATTTGTTATCTTAGACCTCTCAGAGCAGTAATGATACATTATCTCAAGCTTCAAATGTTACTTTTATCATTGTATCACTAATGATCTTTTAGATTGAAAATGTTGTTTTCCTTTTGAAAAAGCATTGACACATATTGTCATATCTCTCCAGTCTCTTCATAATCTTAGGAGAGAAATCATTAGTGATAATAAATGAATGGGCTTATTAAAAAAATTATGTCATAGATAGCAAGCCCCCATCTACGTGAACACAAGGACTATTTCATGCAAGACATATATAGAAAAAGTTAACGGCACAGAACAAAAAAGCTTAAAGAAGCATACCCGTGAGCAGCTTATAAAGTTATTTCAATCTTCATTAGAATTTTGTATTCACACCAAATCAACAAATATTATTGAGCATTTATTGCATGTCAGGAAGTAAAAATGTCATTGGACCCACAGTCTAGCTGTGGAGACAAGAATGAAAGAAGCAATCTAGGAGAATGAGTAGCAATGGAAAGCAAGAGCTGCATTAGTAATACCAGACTAATTACCAGGTGAATCTTAAAGAAAGGAATTCTGTGGGCTCAGAAGGAAGAGAGCTAATGGGGCTTGGGAGTGTGGGAGGAGTTCCTGGAGCCGGAAAGGCATAAACTGAATGACGTATAAGAGAAAAGACCCCATGGCCTAATTGAACTTGATCAAGTAGGCCTTCTCCATGAATCCATTTCTCATTCTCATCCCCGTCTTTCCACACCTCACCAATCCTTGCCTAGACTCACTTTATTTCTCATTTCTGTTTCCTCTTTGCAATGTCACTAACTCTCATGGGTTCAGTTACAATGTGTATTAAATCTGAGTCTCCAGCAAATATGTGTGTCTCCATTTGCACTTTGACTCTGACGGTGCTTGCTGCCTGCACTGATGCCTTTTTTCTCCATCCCAATATGAACAAATCTTTTCTATCCATCTAAGCCATTAAATGCCACCTCCAGGAAGATTTCTTTTGACCCCCTCGTTGGAAGTCCTGTGTCCCTACTTTGAAGTCCTGCCATACCTTTCCTTACCTCTACCATAAACAGCCCTGAAATTTGCCATCATGCCTTCACCTCTAAGCATTTGTGCAACTATGCCTCCCCTGAGAACCAGTTCCACCACTAACAGAGGTGGACCCAGCAGCCTTATTTGTACTACATGAGCCCACCCTCCTGGCTATGGCTGATGGGCCAACTGGACATTTGCTTCCAGTTGGGCAAAATCTGTCTTCTTCCTCAGCAATCAGAATTGGGACCTGGAGAACCAAATAAGTGCCTGCTGCTTCTTGAGAAGATATTTAGAACCAAAGGACATTATCAAGAGAGTGAAAAGACAGCCCACAGAATGGAAGAAAATAATTGCAAACCATATATCTTATAAAGATTTAGTGTAAATAATATATAAAGAACTCTTACAACTCAACAGTAGAAAGACGAACAGCCCAATATAAAAATGGGCAAAGGATTTGAATAGACATTTCTCCAAAGAAGATATAAAACTTGCTAACAAATGCATGAGTAGAGGCTTAACATCACTAGTCATCAAGGAAATACAAATCAAAACCACAATGAGATACCCCTTCACACCCACTAGCATGGCCATAATAAATAAATGGAAAATAGCAAGTGTTGGCAAGGATGTGGAGCAATTGGAACCCTCATACATTGCTGATTGGAGTATAAAATGGTGCAGCTGTTATGGAAAAAAATGTTTGGTAGTTCTTCAAAATGTTAAACATAGAATTACAAAATGAACCAGCAATTCCACTCCTGGGTACACGTCCCAAAGAAATGAAACCAGGTGCTTAAACAAAACTTGTACAAGAATATTTATAACAGCATTGTTAATAATAGGCAAAAAATGGAGACAATCCAATATCCATCAACAGATTGATAAACAAAATGTGGTATATCCATACAATGGAATATTATTCAGCTGTAAAAAGGAATGAAGTACTACAACAAGGATGAACATTGACAACATTATGCTAAGTGAAAGAAGCCACACACAAAAGGCTACATATTGTATGATTCTATTTATATAAAATATCTATAATAGACAAATCCATACAGACAGAATGTAGATTTGTGGTTGCCAGGGGCTGAGGGGAGAGGGGAAGGTAGAGTGACTGCTTAATAGGAATGGGGGTTCTGTTTGGGGTGATAAAAAAGTTCAGGATCTAAATAATGATGATGGTTGCATTACATTGTGAATATAATTAATGCCTCCAAATGGTACACTTTAACATGATTGAAACGATAATTTTATGCTTAAGAGTATTTTACCACAATAATAAAAACAGACATTTAGAGCACTTAGGTGACTTTTTCCATTATATCCATGGAGAATCAGAAAAAGCCAGCCCACAAAGAGTGAATGATGAAGCAATTGAGCAGAGAGAAATCTGAATCCTGAGAACAGAAAAGGGAGGTTTCTCCTTTTCTTCAAGGTCTGGCTTCAGCCCTCATGAGGTTCACATGCATTTCCAGCCTTGGACTTCTACACGCATATTAAATTCCCTCTCACCAGTTCAGCAATTGGAGTGGGTTACTGCCCCCAAAGATCCCTAAGACACATACACACACTCCTTTGCTCCTTAAGGACATGGTCTGTAGAAGAATTCACCTCCATTTTTTGCCCAAAGGACCCACCTAGCCTGGTGCCTGATGTTTAATTGGCACCCAGTATACGTGCATTAAAAAGAAAGAGGGAAAAATAGATTCAAAACCAACACAGGCAAAACAAAACAAAACAAAACAAAGCTTTCTGACCTAAGTAAAAACAGACCTAATGGAAGAATTTCCTCCCATTTCTCATAATAATTTAAATCAGGTTGCTCAGTAACCATCTTCCTTAAAATGGTACATTTATAAAAAATAGTGTTTTTATAAGAAGCTGTGGATTTTCAAGCCAGGTTTTATAACCTCATGCAGGCCCATATGTCTTTTTTCCAGGCCACATTCCAAATGGCTTGAAGAGGAACATGCATGCTGAAAGGCAACACTGAGAGCGTTGAGGGCAGGTCGACAGGGGAGGAAAGATTTCAGCATCACAGCAATATCAAAAGCGTGCCTTAAAATGAAAAAAGATCTTAGTTTACTTTTCTGGAAAGAAAGCCATTGGATACTATTGGCAAGGAGTGTCATGCCCATGACTACATGGTGTGCTGTTCCTGTCAAGTCACATGAAGAGGTGTCCAAAGAAGGGAGAGAGAAACTTTTAATCATTTGGATCTACCCTAAAACCTCCAAAGCCCTGAACAAAATGTAACCTAGGAGATGCAATCATTTTATTTTTTTTTCATGTAATGCCATTTTGGTATCCATTCTCAATTATATATCATAACAAACATTTCATCTCCTAGAACAGGATGCCTTGAATCAAAGAATGAAAAAGTGTAATGGTGTTTGTTTAAAAAGAAAATGTATCCATACCAATTTTTTGGTACCCTCAGGGCAAATAATATCTCACTGCATCATTTTTTTGCTTGATTCAGGACAGAGGCAGAGGCTGGAAGGGAAAACACTCCATCTGAAAACATTCTAAATCAGGGAACTCAAAAAAGTCAAGTAGGCACTATTCAATCGGAGTAATTAGCAGAATAGTCCAGCTAATGTTGAAGTTGCCAGCAGGTAACCAGAGCCGCATCTTGATTATCACACTGTTTAAATGCATGCAGAGCAGAATATTCTACTACAACCAAAGGGCCCCTGGCATTTTCTAGGTCTGCTTCCCCCTAAGATCCCTATTCAGTCATTTTCCCTGGGGTTAAGATGGCTGGACAATACCTCTTTGGAAACAATATGAATTTCAATAAGACCATAAAGGAACACGTTTGAAGAGCTCAGCTGTGCTTGAGTTTCTCAGTTAAATAATTTACAAAGCTTCTTCTTTCTGGTTGAGATCCTCCTAATTGTGTGACAAGGATGGATATGTCATAGAAGCTGAAAGGTAGCATTCTGAGTCCCAGTGTCCTGCTGAGGTGTTTTTTCCTTTTGTGTCATCACAATTCTGAGTGTCTGTGTGTTTTGAGAGTGAACCATGAGGTCACCTGCACAGAAGAGTTACACCAGGACTCCCCAGCTCAGGCACCACCTTGACCAGGGGAGTTCAGGACGGCCCCTCCCTAGCGCCACTGTACCTAGCTCTGGCTCTTAGCAGTGGCAGCAATGGACTCCAGAGATGGGCAGGAAACTTTGATGGCCCGTGGCCCCAGGAAACACTACCAGGAGATATGGCAGCCTGGCCCAGGGCTCCCAGCCCAGCCTTCAGACAAATGCTTTCAGAACAACCGTGACTGTTCAGCAGGGAACTAGGTACTCTGGGAGATTCAGAGCCAGGCAATGTATGGCTCCTGTTCTCACATGGCTCATCAGTAGTATCCACACCCAGATGTAAAAAGTTTGCCAAATCTCTCTGTATTCTTTTGCCTGTACATTGTATTATTCCAGATTAAAACCACTTTTCCCCCCTAATTGACATTTACCACTTCTGAGTTGAAAAAGATGTACTTAAGGGATGGAGTTGGCAATCTCAGCTTCATCTAGCTGTGTGTCATGCTCAAGTCAGCTTCTCCGGGCCTCCAGTTCTTTACTTGTAAAATGACACATGCTCACCATGTGATCTCTAATTTCCCTCCAGGCTCAAAATTCAGTGTGAATGGGGAATTGAACTGACTAATGTTTCAGTGGTGCTAGAAAGTGATAAAGAGATATACTTGGTTTTTTAGGGCTTAGGTTTTTCAACAATTTACAGTACATTTTCATTTCAGTTGAAACTCAACTTCAGTCCCACTCGGAATTTAAATACTTGCGTATTCTATGGGTCACTCAAGTAGTGACATTGAACAAATAATTATTCAGTGTCCACTGTGAGCTAGATCCTGTGCTGTGAGCTGGAGATAAATGAAGAATGAGGCATGGTCCTTGCCCTCAGAGGGCTCACAGTCTCGTGTAGGAGAAAGACAATTAAATCAGCAATTGCCACACACTGTGATGTGGGTTAATCGCTAGGTGCCGCGGGGCACCTGTGAGAAGGGGCTCAATGAAGCTCAAGATGCTCAAGAGAAGATCTGACTGAGAGAAGGTGAGCCAGACAGGAGGGAGACAGATTCAGGAGAGTAGTTTGTGCAAAAGCCCCAGGGTTAGAGAAAGCACACAGCTTGGGAACTGTAAGTAGGGGCTGGAGCCTAGGGACTGAGGACAGGAGAGTATAAGTCTGAAGAGGTTTGGAATAATCACTATTTAATAAAAGAAATTAGAAATCAGAAAATGCAAATTAGAACCACAGTGAGATAACATCATATGCACAACATGTTGGCAAAAAATTTTAAGTTTGACAATACCAGGTGTAGTCACGAAAGAGGAACAATTGAATCCCCCCTATGCTGTGTGTGGTGAGAATATACACCAGTACAACCACTTTGTAAAACAGTTTTGAGATAATCTCCTGTGACCCAACAATTCTGGTCCATTCATCACAACATTGTTTGTCATACCCCAAACTGATAACAACTCAAATGTCCTTTCATGGTAGGATAGATATGTAAATTGTGGTAGGGTCATACAATGGAATATGATACAACAATTAAAAATCCATCTCTAACGATGTGCAACAATATGATTACGGATCACCAACTTCATGCTGGGGGAAAAAGGCCAAAATGCATATGTATTATTCCATTTATATAAAGTTAAAAAGCAGGGGCAACTAAACTTTACTCTTTATGGATGCATAACATATGTGGTAAATCTACTTTTAAAAATAAAATTATTCAAAAGATCAGGATAAGTTTTCCTGTAGGGGAGGAGAGGGGTCTGTGATTTGGAAAGGGTTAATTGAGAGTTTTTTTTGGTGGGGGGGAATGACAGAGTTCTATCCACTTAGATGGTTTAACCAGAGTGTTTCCTCTGGAATTCTGTGTTAAACTGGATGTATATGTTACTTTTCACAATGCATGTTGTATTGCACAATGTAAATCTTAAATAAAAAATAAAACATTAGAGTCCTATGTGACAAAGGAAGAGGCAGAGGAGGAAGGGAAAAAAGAAAAAAGAGAAGATGCGGGCTTCCCTGGTGGCGCAGTGGTTGAGAGTCTGCCTGCCGATGCAGGGGACGCGGGACATACGCGGAGCGGCTGGGCCTGTGAGCCACGGCCGCTGAGCCTGCGCGTCCGGAGCTTGTGCTCCACAACAAGAGAGGCCACAACAGTGAGAGGCCCGCGTACAGGGGAAAAAAAAAAAAAAGAAAGATGCACATGTACACTTGATAACCCTGTTATGCCTGGGGCTATAGCAGGAGCGCCTTAACGAAATGGCTGTGTCCACCTGAAGAAAAGCTCATTCTCTTATCCCATATTTTAAGTATTAAGTGCCATCTTTCTCCTTGGAAACAGTGGCCAAGGACAAAGGAGAGTGGCAGATGAAGAGACGGAGCCAGCCCCTCTTCATCACTTGTGCCTCGTGGGTTTCCTCCACTTCTCCTGGGACCCCTGCCGCTGTGTTCCTGTGTGTCCCCTCGCCCAGCCTCATGAGCATTAGGCTCTGGGGGCTGCTGCCAGGAAACATTCTCAGCCTTCCTTCCACTGCACTCTCTGGCATCCGAGGCAGACCAACCATGGGACCCCATACCCTTAATCACATTCTCCCACTTTTTCTGCTGTATTGTTGAAAGCCCTTTCATGTGTTTTCCCATTTGATGCTTCAGACAGCATCCGGATATAGGTGGAGGAGGGATTGTTATAGTCATGGGAAAATTGAGACGCAAAGGAATAGTCCAGGGTCACATGGCGTGGACACCCCAAGTTTAAGTGGCTCTGTACATTTGTGAGACCCACTAAAAACCCAGAGGTGCTGTGGAGGAAGTTATGTTAACCCACATATTAAAGCACTAAATGACAAAAAGATGAAATTCATCCTAAATTTCAACCCGCCCCCCAACTTTTGAGTTGAATCTAAGTATCTCATTAGAGCTTGTTCTATCTGATGTGAATCTCACAGGCTTTCTTCATTTCACAAAGCACTGAAGAAACAAAGGATTCTGTGACTCACCAAAGGTTTTAGCCCTTCATTGTTTTATCTCAGAGGAAGGCGGAGAAAGTGAGAGATTCTCCTGGGTTTCAAAGATCTAATTTTTGATGTGAAAGAGTAAATGGCTCACAGCTGACCCTATTGAAGCATGTGATAAAGAATGAAAAAGGAATGAAAAGTGAAAATCAATACTTCTTTGCTATTATCTGTCTATCCAGGGAACCCAATCCCAAATGTACAATTTCTTTTACTGCTTCAGTTGCTTATAAACATCATACACTAATAGCAAGATTTGGGGACAAGTTTTTGTGTGTCATAACATCATCTAGGAAACATTTTAATACTTAAAATTTCTTTGCTATTGTGTTTGTTTCAAGAAAATGTACTGTGCTAAAATTGTACGGGGTAAACTAGATGTGCTGTTGGATGATCATTTGTGTTTCAAAATGATTCTTTGTTTTAAAAAAGGATTCACTGATCACACACCATCTTTCTCATACCTCTCAGACTGCATTGTGAAATTGGATTTAGTGCCACCCTAAAAAAAGATGTAATGACAGCCTCTTAAAACCCATCTATTGCATGAAGTATAAACCATTTATATATTCCTCTGATTACAACGTCAACAAAACCTTCTTAAAAATAACACTCTAGAAATGATTCCATTGCTGCCCTTTCTTTCAAAGTTTTTCTTTGTTTGTTTGTTTGTTTGTTTTGCAGTATGCGGGCCTCTCACTGTTGTGGCCTCTCCCATTGCGGAGCACAGGCTCCGGAGGCACAGGCTCAGCGGCCATGGCTCACGGGCCCAGCCGCTCTGCGGCATGTGGGATCTTCCCAGACCGGGGCACAAACCCGTGTCCCCTGCATCGGCAGGTGGACTCTCAAACACTGCACCACCAGGGAAGCCCCTGCCCTTTCTTTAAAATCTAAAGCCAGCTTGTACTGTCATCAAAGAAAAAGAAGTAAGAACATGGCAAATCCCCTGGTGAAAAAAATGTCCCAAGTCATTTCAAGAGGTAAAAAACTAGAATTCTTTCTTATTTTTAAAATTTTTTATATTAACTGAAAGATTCTTTAAATTCTATAGTGCTTTACAATTTTCAAAAGTTTCACACATATGATTTCATACAATCCCATAATAACCCTTTTTTCCCACCTACCCCTATATTGCCCCTCCTTCCTCCCCTCTCCCCACTGGTAACTACTAGTTTGTTCTCTCTGTCTGTAAATCTGCTTCTTCTTTGTTTTATTCACTAGTTTGTTGTATTTTTTTAGATTCCACATATAAATTATACCATACAGTGTTTGTCTTTTTCTGTCTGACTTATTTCACTTAGCATAATGCCCTCCAAGTTGCCATCCCTCCAAGTTGCCATCCGTGTTGCTGCAAATGGCAAAATTTCTTTGTTTTTTATGGCTGATTAATATTCCATTGTGTATATATACCACATCTTCTTTATCCATTCATCTGTTGATGGACACTTAGGTTGCTTCCATAGCTTGGCTATTGTAAACAGTGCTGCTATAAATATTGGGCTGCATGTATCTTTTCAAATTAGTGGTTTTTTTCAGATATATACCCATGAGTGGAATTGCTAGGTCATATGGTAGTTCTATGTTTAGTTTTTTGAGAAACTTCCATACTGTTTTCCACAGTGGCTGCACCAATTTACATTCCCACCAGCAGTGTACCAGGGTTCCCTTTTCTCCACATCCTTGGCCATACTTGTTATATGTGAAGAGGTAAAAAAATGAGAATTCTTAATTGCAATCCAAAACAGAGCAGAGGCTATACTAACAGATTAAAAGGCTCATTTTTCTAAATCATAGTAAATGTACCCATTTAAGTTTATAATCTACTTAAAATTTCAGGCAGATTTTGGGTACTTTATAGCTCCTACAGTTGATTCGAACAAAGATAGCAATGTTACTGAATTTTTCTGATTTGAGCAAATGTTCCACCTCGCTTTCTGTATGAGAAGAAAGCCTGCTATTTGGCTTAATCTGGCCTCTTCAAAGCCATCCTATCAAACCATCAACAAAGCCACCTAACACCCTTTCCTAAACACATAGTTGAGGAAACATGGAGCAGAAGAGATAGAAGTTAAAGCCTTTGTCAATAGACCTCACCACTGAGCCACCTTAGGCAACTTCCTTCACATTCCCGTATTTCAGCTTGCCTGTCTATAAAATGGAGATAATAATCAGGACCTACCTCCTAGGGCTGTTGTGAGAATTAAATAAAATAATATGCAGAAAGGTTTTAGCACACTGTGCGAGCACAGAACAAGTGGCAGCTGTTGTTATTTTGATCTGGGAGTTAGGGAACATAGTTCTGTCACTAACTCAGCCACAGCTGGCTACTTGGCCTTGGTAAGGTTGGCTCTCAACGCCCACAGCCCTTGATTCCCTCATTGCAAAATGGAGCTCTTTCGGGGTCACTAACTCAAATGCCTTCAGAGATCAGGAATATACATGAAGTTTGCCAGGTGTAAGACAATCAAATGGGCTGGAAACTGTCATGAACTCAGGAGTTCTTCCCAGCCTAAAGTCATTCGAATTCTCAATTTGGATTTGGCAAACCAAATAAATACAGGTCTAATTCTGTCAATGAGTTGTCAGATTGCAACATCTGGGGGATATTCTGTAATAGTCTTTTCACCTCTCGAATTCTCTTACTCTTCTGTGTTCATCCTCTTCCTAAATCTACCCTATATGGATTCACAGGGGACCAACTAAAGGGGCTGATAATATTTGGCGTTATCCCTGGAAGGCACATTTTCCATCTCTACAAACTCATATGCCACCTTCCCCCACACATATACCATTTCCTGAAACTACCTCTTTGAGTGTATATTTTACATGAACTATGTACACATACAGCTCTCTGCTAAACTGCCTTTCTCTTTGTGAGTGTTTGAGGAGAAATAGGACAAGCTTTATATATTTTGTTCAGTGCTCAGCTGTGGACATTTAAGTCATGCTGATGAAAAAAAAGAGTGCCAGAATAAGTTCCCATTTAAATGTATCCTATTTCAGGCTTCTAGAGTTTTCTCGGTTCCCTAAACAAACAGCACAATCATATTACCTCATAATTCTATAGCAAATAAAGCATGTTCCAAAGTGCTGGATTCTTTTCCCTCTTTTTGCTTCCCATTCAAGGCCAAGTTGATACAGAAAAATTACTTAAAACTGTCTTCTTTTCTCATGGGTTATCCACAAACTACAAACAACATATGGTAGCAACATTCTGGGGCTCAGAATATACCAGGAACATCCTATGCCTACAGAAAGGACTTGAGACACAAAGACTGAAGAGTGCTACCTACTTCTTTCAGATCTCGTTCCTGGAGAAAAATCCTTTTCATATCCCTTTCATTACCTCAGAAATGGAGGCAAATGCTTTAAGAAGGGTCGTATAATACCTTGAAAGGCTTCATGCCACACTGTAGTTATTAAGCCCTTGGGAAACAATGGGCTTCTCTTAAAGTGTATGGAACAATTGTGCCCCCTGAGAATCGTCTTAGATTGGAATGAAACAAAAACTGGTGACTCTACAGAGCAAAACATGATTGATTAAGGCTTAGAACCTGTGGTGTTCGGGTCTCTCACCTCTGGCTCTTTCTGCCTTATTCTGTGTTATGACAGAATTCAGGTTGAGTCTTTCAAAAGCTCTCTCTGGTTTCTAGCTATAATGTAACATATGGTAAAATGAGCTCAGCACAGAGTTATGTTTTTCTTTTCTTAATCCTCCCAGTAAGACTAAATTTCAAGAGTGGGATTGAAAAAGGGAGGCGGACAGCAGAGAAATACTAGCAGGCTGTGGAACAGAAAACTACAACACGGCTTCGAGACTGAAGAATCACGAAAAATCCATATCAGTAATGAAGAAACTGAAAGCCACGGATGGTCCCCTGCCAAGCTGTTTGCGCTCTTTTGCCCAGCCTTGAGAAGTTAGGGCAATCTAAAGTATTTGCTTAAGTGTATGTAAATGCACTCAGCTTGTATAGGGGGTGGGGGAGGAATTCTAACATGGCTATCCTCATCCAATACAGGAAAATATCTGAAACTTGAATCCGTTCTATTTTTTCCAACTTACTCTTCAACGCCATTTTCTTTTCTGTAAGACATTTCTACAAGTCAAGTCTGTAATATGGAAGGGCTTTGAAATAATTCTTTCTCCCTTTTTCCCTGTGGTTCTGAAAGTTCACCATCAATTCTGCAGGCTATTTAGTTAGTGGGGTTCTCAACAGGCTCTGGCCAACACATCAAGGTTTTCCCTCTCTCATTGCAGGAGGGGACACTGGAGTTCTGGCTGGAAAGCACAAGAGGGAAGAATAAACAAATATACAGTATACAAGAGCCACCTCTATTTGGGGTAAAGAGGGCAGTAGAACAAAGAAAGGAGAAAATTAGACATTCTTGACCGGTGACAGGAAGGAACAGCATGTCCGGCCACAGTGCTCCCAGCCACACGAAGCTACACCACTTCCTACAGGTCCGTCCTGTGTACATGGCCTGAAAATGGAGCCCCGCTGCACTCAATTTTGAGTTTAAGAAGTAAAGCCAGTAACCATTGTGTAAAGATTGAGCATTTTTAAAGTCTACAGAAGAAGGGCACTTGAACCTATACATTTATTGTTCTTTAAATCAGAATACACGTTTGTTGATGTCCACCAATTGCAGTTAGTTATAATGTTTTAATAAAGAACTTTGTTTTGACTTTTAAAAATCAATATTAACTGCCTCATGTCTTCAGGATAAATTCTCTGGGATGAGATACTTGGACTAACAGATGAGAATGCTTTTATGCTTCTTTGGGTTCTTATTGCCAAACTACGTTCCATGAAGACAATAGCAATGGACATGCCAGCGGCCGGGTATGAGTGGACCAGTTTTGCTAGGACTTTGTCAGCAGTGGATTTTTGTTTCACTTTAAGTATAAAAAGGAATTTCAAAGTTACTCTACTGTCTTTGCATCTTACAGTAGTATTAAAGTAGTTTTATCTCATTAATTTATACCAATAGGAAGAAATTGGACTCCTCCATAACAGAATAGTTTCCTTTCAAGATCTAATTTTCTGTACTTGTGTAGTCGGTACTAAATTAGGCTTTGGATTTTAAAATGAAGCATAGTGTTGAGGCAATTATCCCTCTACTCTGTGCTCTATTTTAGGAACAACAACAAAAAGAAAATAGTGTTGCTAGAAGCAGTGATAACTCTACTGCCACCAGGAGAACTGGCTGTGAATTCTAGATATTTCACCCACCAGGTGGATGAGCTTGGACAAGAACTTAACCTCTTAGTTTCATCTTCTGTAAAATAGATATTGTTTTAAGTACTGAATGAGATAATAATTGTAAGAGTGCTTTGAAAAGTAATATTACGACAAGTAACAGTATAATAAGTAATAAATAACAATAATCTGGAAGTTTGTCAATATTAAGTAACTATCTGGAAAAGTAAGGAGGTTCAGAATTCAAGAGGGAGAGCTTAAAATTCCTAGTAGGAAAAGAAAAACCATAAACAAAGCCACAGTTCCATTATTTCCTGCTCTTTTTGAATTTTTCTAAAAAGACATGCAGGGCTTCCCTGGTGGTGCAGTGGTTGAGAGTCCACCTGCCGATGCAGGGGACATGGGTTCGTGCCCCGGTCCGGGAAGATCCCACATGCCGCAGAGCGGCTGGGCCCATGAGCCATGGCCGCTGAGCCTCCGCGTCCACAGCCTGTGCTCCACAATGGGAGAGGCCACAACAGTGAGGGGCCGGTGTACCGCAAAAAAAAAAAAAAAAAAAAGTATATGGAAATGCAAAAAGCCTAGAAAAGACAAGACAATTTGAAGAAGAAAAAGTTGGAAGACTTACACTCCCAGATTTCAAGACTTACTGTAAAGCTACAGTAATTAAGACATGATGGTATTGGTACAAAGATAGGCAAAAGGGCCAATGAAACAGAATAAACAGTTCATAAATAAACCCACACGTGTACAGTAACCTGATAAAGGACAAAGGCAACACTACGATTCAGTGAAGAAAGAAAGGTCATTTGAATAAATGGTGCTGGAGAAATTGGACATCCATACAGAAAAACGTGAACTTGAACCTCTACTTCACAGTATATGCTAAAATTAATTCAAGGTGGATCATAAACCTAAATATGTAAACTAAAATAATCAAGCTTTTGGAAGAAAGGTAGGAGAAGTATCTTTATGAATTTTGTATAGGCAAAGATTTCTCAAATAGGACACAAAAAAACACTAATGATTAAAAAAGAAATGATAGGGCTTCCCTGGTGGCGCAGTGGTTGAGAATCTGCCTGCCAATGCAGGGGACATGGGTTCAAGCCCTGGTCTGGGAAGATCCCACATGCCACGGAGCAACTAGCCCCGTGAGCCACAAATACTGAGCCTGCGCGTCTGGAGCCTGTGCTCCGCAACGAGAGGCCGCAATAGTGAGAGGCCCGCGCACCGCGATGAGGAGTGGCCCCCACTTGCCGCAACTAGAGAAAGCCCTCACACAGAAACGAAGAGCCAACACAGCCATAAATAAATGAATAAATAAATAAATAAATAAAAATTAAAAAAAAAAAAAAGAAATGATAAGTTGGACTTCAGTAAAATTAATAACTATTAATACTATTAATGATATCTGTAATATATAAAAGCATATAACAATAATATATGTTATATTGATATACATATATAGTTACATACATATATACATATATAATACATATATATAATTCTATATAGTTAATATAAGTGAATATATATACATTAATGACAAAGATTCACATCCAGAATATGTAAAGAACTTCTACAAATCCATTAAAAAAACCAAACACTCAATTAAAAATGGGTTGAATGGGCATTTCTTGTCACTCCTCCCAAAAGAATGTCCAAATGGCCAATAATCATGAGAAAATATCATTATAATTTGTATCAGGGAATTACAAATCAAATCCACATTGGAGGACCATCACACACACCATAGAATGGCTAAAATTAAAAAAGACTGACAATAACAACTTTTGAAAAGGATGTGGAGCAATTGGAACTCTCATGCTTCACTTATAGGAATGTAAATTGGCAGAACCACTTTGGAAAATATTTGGCAGTACATATGTCCAAAGCTAAACATCTGTCTACCCTGTGAATCAACAATTCCACTCCTAGGAGCAAGCCCAAGGGGAAAAATTATGTGAATATGTCCAATGAAAGCCATGCACAAGAATGTCCATGGCAACTTTACTTATAATAGCTAAAAACTCAACAACCTGAATGTTCTTCAGCAGGAGGATGGATAAATGAATTGTGATATATTCATATAATGGAATACTACTTAGTGTAAAACAAGGCCTACAGATACATGCAGCAACATGAATGAATCTCAAGATATTATGCTGGAAAAAAAAATCTAGACACAGCACATACTATATGGGGAGGACAGACAAAACTAATCTATGTTTATAGAAGTCAAAATAGTGGTTTACCTTGGGGAGTTATTGATTGAGAAGAGGCATGAAGGAACTTTCTAGGGTAAAGGAAATGCTCTATATTTTGATCTGAGTGGTTATTACAAGGGTGCATGTATACATAAAAATTTATTGAGTTGAACACTTAAGATTTGTGATCATGACTGCATATGAGTTATAGTTCATCTGAGAAATAAAGAAGAAAAAGGAAAGAAATGACCCTTCACCATAAAGATATTAAAAGGTAATCTCCTTTCTGATATGGAATTCTAGACTCTTATGTTAGATGACTCCATAAAGACCAGCCACCCCTTTTCATAGATGAACCTAAGACCTAGAAGTTACAGAATCTTGCTCAAGGCCAGTAACAAATTAACAACCAAGTGAAGATCAGTCTCCAAGACTCCTGATGACTGTGTCCAGTGGTCTTTCCTCTCCCTCACTCCACTTCCTTAAAGCACTATTGAGAATGATACTGGAATCTAAACGAGCTTTTCAGTAAATGCCTATGTCTTAGTAAAATGTCTGTGGAACTTTGTCCATGCAACTCCTCTGCTAGAATTCTCTCTTAGTTTGGTTTTTTCTACCACACCCCTATCACTAACTTATCTTTCAAGACCTTGCTCAAGCCACCCCATTTTTTTAGAGGGCTTTCTTAATCCTTTTTCTCAGTAGAATTGATCCTTCTCTATATCTATGATCATAACATCCATTATTTCTACCAATATTTATTGGGCATCTACTACGTACTAGGTGCTGTTGTAGATGCTTGGGATTCAGCAGTGAAGACACACAAGTTCCTGTCTCTGTGGAACTTACATTCTGGTGGGAGATAAATAAAATTGGGGAATGACAAGAGCGGCCATAAAATATAGGGTCAGGAGACAGTGACAGGAAGTGATCTTTAGATCAGCTGGTCAGAAAAGGTGTCTTTGAGGAAGTGACATTTGAGCAAAGACCTGAATGAACCAGATGATGAGTCTCTCTGGAGACTGAGACTCCTCAATGTATCTGTTTACATGTCTGTTTTCTTCATGCAAGAATCTGATTGACTGGAGGGCAGAAGTGGTATCTTGACCTATCTTTGAATTTTGGGTCAGTGTAGGTACTCCAAAAAGTTGGTATAAATGTATAGCACAAGCACCAAAAGGAAACATAGATAAATTTGACTTCATCAAAAATTTGAACTTTTGTGTTTCAAATGACAATCAAGAAAATGAAAAGAAAATGCACAGAATGGGAAAAAGTTGCAAGTCATATATTTGGTAAGGTATCTTGAACATATCTACATATCTAGGATGTTTAAAGAATTCCTACAACTTTAAAATAAACAGAAAAAGTAACCCAATCAAAAAAGACAGAAGGATATGAATAGACAGTTCTCCAAAGAAGATATACAAATGGCCAGTAACCACATAAAAAGATGCTTGCCATCATTAAGGAAACATAAATCAAAGCCGTAATGAAATACTACTTTCCACTCACTAGAATGGTTACAATAAAAAAGATAGACAATAACAAGTGTTGACAAGGATGTGGAGAAATTGGGGAGTGACTGCCAATAGGTGTGTGTTTCTTATTGGGGTGATGAAAATATCTGGAATTAGATAGTGGTGTAGGTTATACAACTTTGTGCATAAACTAAAAACCACTGACTTGTATCCTTTAAAAGAAGGAATTTTTTAGTATGTGAATACTACCAATTTTTTAAATGAATGAATGAATACCTAGAAGACCACTCAGGCTTTGTGAAATTGTAACAAATGTGAGTTCCCCGGATGCTGTGTCCACCATGAAATGGCAAAATACCACCATTTAGTTCCCACAGTTTTTCCTGCACTTGGTCAAGAGGCTGCCAGCTGCAGCATCACCGAAGACAGTCTCCAGCCCATCAATAATTGAAGCAATGAGTCCAAACCAGGGCTCTGGCCACAAAGTCGGCACCCAGTGCCAAGAACTCATGAGAACATCTGGACGATGTCATAGCCAATTCAGACTTCACCCACACATCAACGGGTCATCTGATTACAGTTCGTTATAGCCCTAAAATTCTACAGGGGAAAAATTCGCTCAGAACAAAAGATGTCTGGCTGAGTTCATTCTATAATCAGCCAATCAAAGGGAAGTAAAGCAAAGGAGGGCATAATAATAAAAGAAAGAGAAAGAGACCTTGAACAAAACCCGCAAGCTCTTTTGATCTAGTTGTTTATGTCAGAAATCAATAGAGATGTTTTCTTTCACTTTGGAGAGTGAGAATTGGAATTTGCTGAAATTGGATCTTGAGGCACTTAGATTTTTTTTTCTTGGTACTGGGACAATGACATACATTCTGTTTACCAGGAATCTCTGACCACTGGGGCAAAAATTATAGCAATTGTAGTAATTCTATACTCAGTTTTCTGTATTCAGGGTTGTATAGAATAGACTCAGAGATATTAATGGTCCCTTAAGATACTTTTGGAAATATGTAAACTACTTCCCTTTACTGAATGCTTATTTCTAGAAAAATTATCAGACTGTGATGTAGACTGGTAGGTTGAAGAGAGAGAACATTATAAACCTCTCTGAGTGGAAATCTCATCTCAGAAACAGGAAATGATTATGATAAAGGAATGATCTCAAGATAAAACCATTTTATACAACAAAGCAAAATGAGGGTGACAGTGCATGTTAGCTAGCTTTATATGACTTTGTTTTAATTAAGGGCTGATTACCACAGCTGCCCCTCGTTTACCTAATAACAGAGCTTTGGTGTATCAAAAGTAGAGAACCCCAGGGCTGGGAGTGTGGTGCCTGAGTATGGGAGGGAGCATGTCATGGTAACCTTCAGTGCACAGGCTATGAATTGCTGTAGGATTTCATCTAAAGCCCCATGGAATTCATTGCAAAGAGTGCATTGTATTGAGCTATGGAATAAAAAGCACCTGTCAAATAATGGCTCCAAATAGGCCAGCGTGAGCCTTCTGCATACCCCTCTTGTGACGCAGTAAATTCTTCACCAAAATCCCTTCTAGCTTACTAGGTCTCTAGAATATTCCCCACCTTCCCTAGAGCAAACACTGTGATCCAGTTGAAATGAGGGCATTCAAAATTACCTTTCTTCCTATACAGGGAGTTCATTTCCACATCCTTTCATTTGAGTGGCCATATCTGTAATATGTTCCTCTGGGCTGATCAGCCTTTTAGCTGATGTGCAAGACCGTGCTAGATTGGACTAGTGCTGTAAATACAGAAAGAATAATTTGCCGGTTGTAGAATGTGAAAAGTTCTGTCTAATGGAACTCTTCGCGCCAGCCAATCTCCAACACGTCAACGTTTTCTCTCCCCAAATCCTATCCTATCCATCCTTCACTCATGGCCATTCTGAGTTGATGCCTAAAACCCAAACTATGCACAGGTGTGTTCTCCCATATCAAGCAAGACTTCGTTTTTTTCAAGATATTTGTTTTTTGGGTTTTTTTGGTTTTTTTGCAGTACGCGGGCCTCTCACCGTTGTGGCCTCTCCCGTTGCGGAACACAGGCTCTGGACACACAGGCTCAGTGGCCATGGCTCACGGGCCCAGCTGCTCCGCAGCATGTGGGATCTTCCCGGACCGGGGCACGAACCCATGTCCCCTGCATCGGCAGGCGGACTCTCAACCACTGTGCCACCAGGGAAGCCCCTAGAAACCTGATTTTTACCTCAAGAAACCTATCTTTGTTCCTTGTAACCTGATGAGGCCTAACAAGCCCAGAAGCTTGATAAATGCCATGAGGACAGGGATCACATCTATTTGTTCACCGCTGTAGACACAAGGCCTAGAGTAGAGTAAGGGGCTCAGTAAATACATATTAAATGCATGGAAAGCAACCCCATCATTTCTACTTTTCATCATGGATTTAAGATGTGGGAATACACATTAATCTAGGTGAAGGTTCTTAAACTCTGAATATTGTCAATATTGTTAAATCAGCCTGTCTGAAAAGGATAATTTCAAGTCAAAAGGAAAAGCTATTCAACTGAAGTTCAGCTGATAATTGGTAAGAATTAAGTGTTGTTAGTAAAGGAGAATTCTTACTTAATGAGTTCCATCAATATGGTATAGTGGGGCTTCCCTGGTGGCGCAGTGGTTGGGAGTCTGCCTGCCGATGCAGGGGACACGAGTTCACGCCCCGGTCCGGGAAGATCCCACATGCCGCAGAGCGGCTGGGCCCGTGAGCCATGGCCGCTGAGCCTGCGCGTCCGGAGCCTGTGCTCCACAACGGGAAAGGCCACAGCAGTGAGAGGCCCACGTACAGCAAAAAAAAAAAAAAAAAAAAAGTATAGTGTTTTACTTGCTTTATTAATTGATGTAGATAAGAAGCTGGATGGTCTCATTTAGGCCTCCTGCAAATGCACTGATAAGTCTGGGGCTCAGAGTTCTCCAGCACTGGGGTGAGGGTCCTGAGGCCTATAGGGCAGTGGTTCTCAAACTTAGTTGCAACAGAATCACCTGGAAAGCTTTTAAAAACTCAGATTTCTCCAGAATTTCTGAATCAGAAGGTATACAAGTCAGGGTCCTTCAGAGAAACAAAGAAAGAGGATATATATATATATATATATATATATATATAGAGAGAGAGAGAGAGAGAGAGAGAGAGAGGCTGAGAAGTCCCATGATCTGCTCTCTGCAAGCTGGAGACCTAGAAAAGCTTGGATGGTGTAGTTCCAGTCCAAGTGCAAAAGCCTGAGAGCTTTAGGAGAATGGGTGGTTAAGTTCTGGTCCAAGTCTGAAAGCCTGAGAACTGAAGGGCCAATGGTGTAAGTCCCAGTCCAAGGGCAGGAGACTCATGTCCCAACTCAAGAGACAGAGAATTCTCGATTCCTCTCTCTCTCTCTCTCTCCCTCTCCCTCCCTCTCTCTTTTTTTACTTTTGTTCCATTCAGGTCCTCAGTGGGTTGGATGAGGCACATCTACACTGGGGAGAACAGTATGCTTTACCTAGATTACCAATTCAAATACTAAGCTCTTTTGGAAACACACACACAGACATACCCAGAAATAATGTTTAGCCAGATATCTGGGCACTGCATGACCCAGTGAAGTCAACACATAAAGTCAACCATCACAAGTGTATCCCTTGTCAAGCTGGCAACCATAAGCATCTTCTTAAATCATATTTAATCTCCAAATAAAGACAATGTTGTAATTCTACCTCACATAAAACAACTATCTTGTGTATAACTAAAAGTGCACTGGTCCCCTCCCTAAAAGAGGAGGTAAAAGCCATGAGTGGTGTTTACTCTTCTTCTTGATATACCATAACTTAAACACTATGATGTAAAATTAACAATATTTAAATACTATGATATAAAGTCAATGTATCTTATGTTACATGATAAGGGAGGAAGAGAGGAAAGAAGACAAAGATATATGCACACACAAACATAAAACAAAATATGGAGGAAATATTCATGACAATCACATGGAATTACAGTCCTCATTTTTCTGTTGGTTGTGTGGTTATAGCTGATACTTATAACTGCCTGTCCCCACTATCCATTCTGTGTTCTCTCTGCCTTAAGCAAGCACCTCAGCTTGTCATGGTTCTTTACCTGGTGGGATGACCCAAACCTTCATTCCTGAAGGGTCTGGGCCATTAGGAGCCCAGCCTGGATTGGGTTTTTGTAGTTTTCCCTTGACTTTAATCACAGGGCATGGCAATACTAAGAGATGCCCTAACAATTGCCTGTATTCCAGCCGTACTCTTCCTTACCTTCACGTGGAGTAAGAGGTCAATTTCCCCTTGTAGTCAGGATAAATCACTCCAGCCAAAACTTTAACTCCATTTTGTCCATGAGCCCATTGGGTGATGACAGCGGTGGCTGGGGAAAGAGGTTGACTGGTATCCACAGAACAAGTCATCCTATCTGCTAAATTATTAAAATCCTCCTCGGCTGAGTACACCCTTTGGTGAGCATTCACACGGAAGACAAATATCTTCAGATTATTTTGCCTGTTCAGAGCAGTCTATCCACATACCCTCTTCCCAAAATTTCCTTGTCACCAATTTTCCAATCATGGTCCTTCCAAGTCCTTGACCATCCAGCCAAACCACTGACCACCATCCATGAAACTGTATGTCATCGCACATCTGGCCATTTCTCCTTCCAAGCAAAGTGAACAACCAGGTGCACTGCCCCTGGTTCTGCCCACCAGGAGGTTTCCCTTCACCATTGTTCTTCAGGGATGTCCCAGAAAGGTGCTGCAGTGCTGCAGCTATCCACTTTCTAGTGAGGTCGTGCAGAACCATCTGTAAACCAGGCTGGAGTCTTCCCTTCTTCTGTCAACCTATGGTAGGGAACTCCCCGTGAGGCCATGGGTGCAGGCTGGAAGAGAGAAGGCAGTGTAGCAGGAGTGGGGACCATTGGCATTTGGGCCACTTCTTCATGCAAATTTCTTGTGCCTTCATTTCCTGCCTAGGCCCAACTGCATATATACCACTTCCATTTGATAATGGAGTGTTGTTGTGCAGGCCCAACTTTAGGACATGGTGGGTAGAATAGCACCCAGTTCCTGGTGGGTGGTTCAGGTCCCATGGTAACTTGGTGGCCTATGATCAAGCCTTCAGTCTTTACTAAGGCCCAGTAGCAGGCCAAGAGCCTTTTCCCAAAAGGAGATCGGTTACCTGAAGAGGGTGACAGAGATTTGCCCCAGAATCCTAAGGGCCTGCGCTGTGATTTGCCTGTAGGGGACTGCTAAAGGCTCCAAAAAGCATCCCTGTCTGTCACTGACTCTTCAAGAACCACTGAATGTGCTGGGCCATGTGAACCACATGGCGGAGCTTCTTGCACAGCACCCTGGACCTGCTGCAGAGTCTTCTCTTCTTCTGGAGCCCTTTTTTTTTTTTTTTGGCGGTATGTGGGCCTCTCACTGTTGTGGCCTCTCCCGTTGTGGAGCACAGGCTCCGGATGCGCAGGCTCAGCGGCCATGGCACACGGGCCTAGCCGCTCCACGGCATGTGGGATCTTCCCGGACTGGGGCACGAACCCGTGTCCCCTGCATCGGCAGGCGGACTCTCAACCACTGCACCACCAGGGAAGCCCCTGGAGCCCATTTAAACTAGCAGCTTCTCAGGTCACTCGGGAAATGGACCAGGGTGACACAGCCAAATGAGGAATATGTTTCCTCCAAAATCCAAAGAATCTATTCCAAGTATGCATTCCAGAACTGGGGAAATAACCACAGGATGGGTTCAGGGACCCACTGAGATGAACCTGAGCTAAAACTCCATTGATCTCATCTCCCTAAGTCCCTGCGCTGACTGGGAGGCCACAGTGACATTTTCAGCCTCCTGGAATTAGTGCCAGTTCAGAGCTAGTGTACAGTACTTCTCCCAAAAGGTCTGATTATTTTTTCCCTAGTTCACAGTTACTCTGGTAAAAGGTCATATGTCCCTTTGGGGAGCACTTGAAGAAATATGAATAGTACACATTTTCAGAAGTTTATTGGGTTCTTCCTCAAGGGGATCTTACTTCTCCTTTATTCAAGGGGTCTGGGTCTGTAAACTGGCCCAAGTCTGGGAGTTGATTGAGGGGCTGTGACTCTGCTTCTATGATTCAAGTTAGACCTTTGTTCACTTGTCCTAGAACTTTTCTGCTAATACCGATGAAATAAGAATTTAGTAAGTGTTTTTGTTTGGTTGGTTTTTTTTGCGATACGCGGGCCTCTCACTGTTGTGGCCTCTCCCGTTGTGGAGCACAGGCTCCGGATGCGCAGGCCCAGCGGCCATGGCTCACGGGTCCAGCCGCTCCGCGGCATGTGGGATCTTCCCGGACCGGGGCACGAACCCGTGTCCCCTGCATCGGCGGGCGGACTCTCAACCACTGAGCCACCAGGGAAGCCCTGTTCTGTCTTTTTGTCTTCTAGGAGCATCACAATCAACCAGCCAACACCATAGATCCATGTGAGTCTGCTTATTCTGATTGCTGATCTGACTCCGCTGTCCCTTATGGTAACCACCTTGCATTAAGTGATGCCACTTGGCCCCTGCCACCCCAGATCCAGTTCCTCCCAGTTCATTTAGGTTTTCCAGTTCAGTGATTGAAGTTCCCCCTGCAAGGCCTGGCCTACCAAGAAGAGCAATCACAGGGCTCTTCAAGGATGGGGCTTCCCTCACAAACTTATTTCTCACTGTCACAATGAAAGGTGTGTCTTCTGGAGCCTCCAGTGTAGGTAAGTAGATCTTAAATGACAAGTCCACTCCAACTTTCCAATCTCCCTAAACCTTTGACTGTCTTCCTCTACATTAGACCAAGGGAGGTCAGGCATTTCCAATTCATTCAATGTGGACTACCTTTTGGTCCATATTTCAGCCACCAAACAAACAAACTATTATAGTCCATTCTAACTCCTTGAGCTGCAAATTAAATGCAGAATCCCTGCTTAACGAGGCCATATCAGTAAGTCCAGCCTGATCCAACTTTACGTTCCTTCCTCCATGATCTCACATCCTTAGTATCCATTCCCATGCGTGTTCCCCAGATTTCTGGCTGTACAAATTAGAAAACTCCAGTAGTTCTCTTGGAGCATAATTTGAATTCCTGAGCTCAGCCCAACAGGGGCTGGTGAGGTGCCCCAGAAAATAGTAACAGGAGGCTGTCACTAGCACTCGTAGACCTCAGGGACAGCAGGAGGAGGTGGCGTCACTGGAATTCAGGGGCAGAGGGCACTGGGGAAGCTGGAAGCAGAGTGGGGCCTGGCTGGCGGGGCTGGAGCTGTGGAGGAGACTCAGTCCCTGAAGAAGATGTTGCCCTGGGCAGACAGGGTAAAAAAAGGGCTAGAACACCCTGGTTCCTCTGCACCCACCTCATACCCTTCCTACACATGCGCGTGCGCACACTCACACACCCAAATACGCTGCCCAGAGGGTGGATCTGAGGCCTCCCAGAGGGTCTGCTAAATAACTAGTATTAGGTGACACAGACATGGGCCCTGCTTCCATTGACCTTACAGTCTAATAGATTGATTGTATGGAGCCCAGCAGCCCTATAAGATATTGGGGTCCATGGGGCTTGTGCTCTCTAGAGAGTTGTTATGGACTGAATGTCTGTGCCCTGGCTCCGGCAGTTTCTGTGTTGAAATCTAATCTCCAATGTGATGGTTTTTGGAGGTGGGGTCTTTGGGAGGCAACTAGGTCATGAGGGTGGGTTTCATGCATATAATTCATGCCCTTATAAGAAGACGCCAGAGAGCTCTTTGTCGCCCTCTTTCTGCCAGGTGAGAACACAGGAAGTCTGCAGTCTGCAACCCAGAAGAGGGCTCTCACCAGGACCCAAACATGCCAGCACCCTCGTGGTGGACTTTCAGTCCTCATAACTGTGAGAAATAAATTTCTACTGTTGATAAACCGCTCAGTCTATGGTATTTCATTATAGCAGTCCAAACCAACTAAGACAAGAAGTGTTTAAGTAAGTTGATTGTGTCATTTTATAAAGATACAAAAAACAAATGTATCTGTAAGAGGAGATGAGCTTAAAAATTATTGAAATTATAATGCAATACATTTTTGCTAGTCTGTTTAGGAAGAAAATTATAGAAATATATATTTTTTTATGTTGCGCCAATAACCATGCTTGGTATAAAATTAATGTTTTGTAATGGAAAAGCTCTGGAAGTGGCAGTGATTATCTTTTGAATTTTGAATATTGTTACTATCATATGCTACATTAAAATGAATAGGAGCTGAGGATATGTATTGAGGAGAAAGGAATGGATCTCTCACTAAGCTGTTGTTTTGGAACCACAGTTGAGCTGAGAAATGGGATTTTAGGTACGATGCATAATCAAGCGTGAATTAATAGCATGGTAGAGTGGGGTCTACAATAAAAACTCATGGCTGTCTTTCACAGCTCAAGTACTCTGCTCTGCTCGGCATCCTAGAATGAAGCACTTAAATCAGATAGCTTTAAGTTCTTGACAAAAAAAAACCCTTATATTTCTCTTGTAAGCCTGAATTTTTTTTTTTTTTTTTGGAGCGGGAGTGGGTGGATGGCAGTATTACAGAACTGTTCTTTTGAATGTTGTTCATATGGAAGGCATTTGAACATTGACATTTGGGGGAAAAGATTCTGTGAGGATATGAGAGAACTGTCGGACTGTTTGCTGGCTGTAGTCATATGGTAAGGATACCAGCTTCGCCTGAGAAAAATGACAGCATCAGATTCCACCGATTTGCCCGGACAAAATTACATGAAAGTGAGAGCATTTATCTAGCCCTTTCTGATAATAAGCATTATAGGGATAGATTTTTGTTTCTTGGAGAGCAAATAATTTGGAAGCATAGTTCATCCCCGGTATATCATTGTAGCAATAAACAAGTGTTAGAGGACACCTTGTCTTTCTTTAGGATTAGATGTTACTGAGTAGCTGACTTAACGTGGTGGCATATTTTCTTCACAATCTCAAATTTTAAGTGGACTCTTCTATACTTCTTACTTTCAGGTCATCGACTGAGTTTCTATGGTCTTTGGGGAAATAATAAAGTACTGTATATTAGTAGAAGAACATTTTATTTTTCTCCTGACGGGATTGAGGCAGTGCTTTGCTTGAACAGATGTGCCTCACATGACAAAATAAATGTGTTCCTAAAAGGTTGCGTATAAACTGAGTCATTCTCCTATTGGCTTATGGTATCTTGGCAAAGATGTTGTATCGTTCTTCCAGATTGAACTTTAATTAACTTCTAACACTTTAACTTTCACTTGCTCTTTATTCCTCCACCCTTTCCAAAAAGTTTTTCATATTAATCTTGGTAATCGTAAAAACACAAAAATATGCAGGAAACTTCACAACTTGGAGAATCCTTTTATGCAGCTAAATAACTGCCCTTTTTTGGTTTGTTTTTGAAGGAGGGCATTCCCATAAATGATAAACATGTTTACCTTTACTGGCAAAATTAAATTCTGTGAATGTGTATTGAACATACAAGGTTCGCTGTGCTGGTGGCAGCTGGGTTGTCAAGGGTCCCCTATTCTGCCCCAAAATAACAAGATGGAAACTTGGGCATTTCTTGACGACCATCACTCTGGAAGAACTGCTCCTTCAGGCTGCTAAGAAAAGCTCAATATTCTGATACTTCATGTTTCTGCTTCCTTTCTTTCTGGAAAAATTATGAGAAACTGCAATATGGTACACACTTGTGAGCAAAATCTTTTATTCCCTGTTCCCATGTATTGGATGATCGAATACTGAAAGCACCTATCTGATCTGAAGCATGCTGTTCAATTCTTAGCATCAAGTCACATTAATTTCCCTTTTCCCTCATCTTCCATTGCACTCTAGATGGTTTTCTATTAAACAGCCTATCATATGACAGAAAGACTTCAGATTATGGAGTCCTAAAAATGTAGGTTTGAATTCCATCTCTGACATCTACTAGCCATATGACCTGTCTGCCTCAGTTTTCCTCATCTTTAAAATGGATTTAGTAAGCACTCTCTTTAGGGCTGTTGTAAACATTAGTAATAATATATATTAATATACCTAACACAGCACACATCACATAACTGATACACAACAAATGACAGTTTTCAGCATGGTCTTCTTGCTGGTTATCATCATAATCATCATTAGAGTGAGTTATTAATATCTCTTTATTACCACATGATTTGGAGACATGTAACTTCAGAAACTAGTACAGTGCCTGGCATAGCAGGTGCTCAATAATGATGTGTTGAAAGAATTCATAGGTAATGGACTTCTCTGGTGGCGCAGTGGTTAAGAATCAGCCTGCCAATGCAGGCGACACCGGCTCGAGCCCTGGTTTGGGAAGATCCCACATGCCACGGAGCAACTAAGGCCAGGTGCCACAACTACCGGGCCTGTGCTGTAGGGCACGTGAACCACAACTACTGAGCGCTTGTGCCACAACTACTGAAGCCCATGGGCCTAGAGCCCGTGCTCCACAACAAGAGAAACCATCGCAGTGAGAAGCCTACACACCGCAACGAAGAGTAGCCCCGCTCGCCGCAACCAGAGAAAGCCCAAGCGCAGCAACAAAGACCCAACACAGCCAAAAATAAATAAATTCATTTAAAAAAAAGAATTCATAGGTAAAATTGAGCGTGTTAATTATACATCTGTGAACTCCTGATTCCTCATGCACCACCAGGCTATGGCCACAAAATAATCCAGATCTGCTGACTCACATACCTATTTGTATAGCTCCCGAGTCTCCTAAGATGCTTCTTGAACAATTCTGTGAGTCTGCAGGCTTGTGTCATACATGCAGAAGGAAGCTTGGTCCCAGAGGACTCCTCCTCCATTGCCATCAGGCGACGCACCAGAGCTCTGAAGCACCACGCTGCGTGGGAATTGACAGCAAAGGATGTGCGGGTGTCTTTCTCCATTTGGTATTAAATCCATTCGAGAGGTTCCCAAGCAGTATCCCCGCGCCATGTTCAGATCAGCCCTCCTGTGGCCGAGGCACTGTGCGTCAGATCCAGATAATTCCTTAGGGGGATTTCTCTTCAGGACGCAGCTCAGTCCTCGTGAAAATAGGTGTGGCTCAGGTCTGCCCAGTGGCTCACCAGACATGCTGGGGTTCATCTGAACTCCTGGAGTAGATACAGTGTTGGTTCAGGTCACAACTCCTGCTATATAGCTATGTACTGGTTGGAAAAGCAACATGTTACCTTAGTCTGCAATGACAGCTTGTACTTCCAGCAAAGTGTTCATTTATTGTTTTCTTCCAACATTAGTGGGTGTCTAATGGGAGAGCTGTGGTTTCCTTTTAGAAGGCTATCTGTGGAAGGCTTAGCTCTGCTATTGAGAGGGCCTAGCACAGCTCAGCGACAACAGTTAAGTCCAAAACACATCTATCGCACTTATCACAGGGCTCAGGGACTAGGACAGCCCCAGTTTCAAGAGCCCCGTCTAGGAGTTTGTAGGCAAAGCAGAGACAGCTCCTGGGCAAGTGTGGCACCAGGAACTGCAGGGTTAACCCTCGGTCACTACCAGGTATTGGGAGCCAGGTGGCAGGACCTGCACAAATCAGGACTTGCCTCTTTATCAATCAAGGATCAGCTAATTACTAGAGCTCTCAGAATATCCTAGAGAACCTCTAAGCCCTCGGGAGGATTTGCAGCTGCTGCTGGGAACAGGCCAGGAAGACCAGTGCCCCAGAGCAGGCCCTGCTCAAAGGGGGGAATCTGGGTCAGTGGCTAGAAGGAGAGCCTAGGAGAGGATCCGCTTTGAGGAAGCACATTTACCAACAAATGACTGCTAAGCACTTTGGGTTGGGTCATCAAGTTCCTAGGCACTGAATAATAATGAGAGAGGGCTTGGAGAGGCTAATGACTAATGGCCCCTCAATTTCCTGCTGATCCTGGCAGTTTTGTGTCATTTTGTTTTTATGTTAATTTATGCACACAGGCTTAGAATGTAGCATTATGTGGTCATTTAATTGAATTGAAGCATGGAACTTCACGGTTTTACATTTCCCTTATAGATTTCAATGATTTTATCTTTAGCATTTAATCTTCCCCCCAGATCACCATCCCTAATGGCAATAATAATACATTTACACTTGCGTCACACTTTTCTTTTCTAGGAGCTCAAAGCATGTCATGGCCCATTAGCCCACAAGAGCTCTGCAAGGCAAATGCCAGGGAGGATTTTAAGCACTTTCCTTAGGTTTAACATACATAAAAAGGTGCAGCCTTTATCACAGAGATAAGTTTCCAGCCATTTACATTACTTTTGAATGCAATGAGAGGCCTTTGCTTATGCATGAGGCTTCCACTGGGCTCTGCGTTTTTCATACCTCAAAAATATGTGACCTTTAAGCCTGACAGCGCCGCTCAGAGTGCATGCAACTTATTAGGGAGTTTTCATTGATCATCCGCCTCCTTCTCTTGAAGAATGTAATGTTTGTGTCACCTTGCCTGGAAAAATTACCAAAGGGCACAGGGAAGTGCCCACTGAGGAGCGGAGCAGGGAACACAGGGTTAGCGAACTCCCCTTATAGAGCCACTAGCTTTTCTCTGGTGAACACAGATGCACCCGAGCAGCGCTCTGAGCCTGAGACTCACTGGATCTATTCATGCTCTTTCTGAAGAGCCACGCAAGCATCCACTTGGAGGCATTGGCATTCAGCACTCTTCTTTTCTAAAGGCCAAAAGAATAAGGGGAAGGCGGCAGCGAATTCTGTGGAGGCATTAACAGAGAAAGAGCAGATCACGAGCCTGATGGAGGAAGCTCTCCCCTGTGTCTGAAATAAAAGGCCATGGGAAGGGGGAAAAAAGAGGGGTGGCCATGTCACATTTGCATTTCCCTGAGGGGCCAGTGGAGTAGCTGGAGTAATGGAGTAGCTCTAGCTTTTACTAGAACATCAGAGAAAACGCTGCCTGGCTCAGATCCTCAGGGGGTTGCAAGATGCTGTGTGGACAGCCTGGCAGTGTCTGTGGTGGCAGAGGAGGAAGCACAGGAGCAGTGGGTCTGGGGCCATAGCCAGGGACCCACCCACAGGGCTGATGGAGAGGATTCTGTTTCAAGCCCAACTGGTAGATTGTAATTCACTTCTGCACTAACCACCCAGAAGTTAGCACAGGTGCCATGAGTTAAGCGCTCAGGCTATCAAGACTGACTCACTTCAGATGCCAGCCACATGTGGGGTCCCCAGGGCCCATGAACTTCTGACCAGCCAGCAGCAAATCTGGGGGGGGCGGTGGCCATCGGGTTCCCAAGACCCTCCTGGGGTTCAATAATTCATTGAAATGACTTATAGAACTCAAGAAAGTGCTATACTTATAATTACAGTTTTATTATAAAGAGTACAAATCAGACCAGCCAAATGAAGAGACATATAGGACCAGGTGGGGAGAGTCCCGAAGGCAGAGGTCTGTGCTGTCTCTCCATGGAATCTAGTCACGTAACCCTCCTGGCATATCGATGCCTTCAGCAGCCAGGAAGCTCTAGTGAGCTTCCAGTCCAGAGTTTTTATTGGCATTTTGTTACCAAACCCAGGTTCGGCTGCTCGCCACTCAAGCCAATAATTCGAGAGGCAAGTGTCTGTAGAAAGGAAAGGTGCTTTAATCAGAAAAGCCGGCAATCTGGGGAGATAGTGGACTTGTGTCCAGAGACCAGCTCTGAAGATTCTGCTCAGCCATGACAGCTTTTTAAAGGGAAAAATGGGGGGGGGGGAAGAATCTCGGTGAATCATTGAGGAAGGAGGTTGGATTCTGCATCATCCTCCACTGAGTGCAGATTGGCTGACACTCTTCAGATGTTATCTTGCCTGCATGGTCTGCTTGCAGGATTGCTAAGGGGACTTTTGGGGGTAGAGAGCTAGTCATTTTTTAAACTGCTTCATTCTTCTTTTTATCTAGGAAAAATATCAACACGTTAGACAAGGCGTGGTGTGCATTCAGGAGAGCACAAGTCAGGAGTTAGTTTCGATTGCTTGGTGATCTTATTCCTATAATTTGGGTCTTTTAAGTTAGAAGGGAACAGAAATGGGCAAACAGGAAAGGGGTAAAAGAGCTGCTTTCAATTTCACTACATAGCCATGACTGATTGAACCATTGGCTGTGTGATTTAACCCAATCACCAGCTTCCCTCTCCCTCCACATCTCCACCACCTCTAGGTTGGACTGGCTCAAAGTTCCAACCCTCTAAACAAGTTGTGGTTCTTTCAGGTGACCAGCTCCCATCCTGAAGGTATTTATGGGCCCACCATGAGTCACCCCGTTAGCATAAACTCAGATGTAATCCAAGGGGTTCATGAAGAACAAAGACATTTCTATCACTCAGCAAATTCCAAGGGTTTTAGAAGCTCCATACTAGGAATCTGGGACAAAGACCAGACAAATTATTTATTATAAGATAAGAAGTCTTCTGGATTGGGAGGTGGGGAATGTGACAGATATATTCTCACACTGAAGACTCACAGAGCCCCAAGGGAGGATGGTGAGAGTGAATCCTTGAAAACAAAGCTTTAGGTAATACTTATAGTTAGGGGCCAAGCAAAGAAAGACATTTGGCTTACTTGCGAAAATACTTGGATTCTAGTATCTTTTAGTTCTAGCACCTTTGAGACTTACTTCTGTATCACTCAGCAACTGATAAGTAGCCTTTAATTCATTCAACACTGACTAATTAACACCTGGGCCTAGATTTTCACTGTCTTGATTTGCTTAGTTTACAGTTTTTTCCATTGTTCTAAGTCCAAAGATATATTGTGTGTCTAATCAGAATTCTGGTGCGTACCTGTTTTAGTGATTATGTGAATGCTTCAAATTATCCTTTTGAAGCACTTTGCTGAGTTTTTATAATCAAGGGATACTAATACAGTTGGGCATATGATATACCACAAGGTAAGGTGTACTAAATTATGGATATATGGATTTGAGATACCTATAAGTCACATGAAGTGGGTGTGAATTTCCACCACAATTGGGTTTGCAAGAACTGTCACTTTATTTTATTTAAATCATATTAAATTTGACTCAGAAACCCCATCTGCTGACTTGTAGAGAATTTCATTCTTGGTCATTTTTTTCTTCACTCCTTTTTTCTCACTCCTCAACCCCAGAGTCGTTACAATAAAATATCTGGGGAGTCATTCCATCTCTGTCCCATAATAGTCAGTGCTGATTAAGCTCACTGTCAGAGGCCATGTGAACCCTTAAATCCAGGGACTTTATGAGGGAATTGCCAGTTAAAACCACTAAGAGGTACCAACCACTGCACACTATTACAATGGACATAATAAAAATACTGACAATATCTAGTGCTGATGAAGATGTAGAACAATTGGAACTCTCATACATTGTTGGTGGAAATGTCAAATGGTACAGTTACTCTGGGAAACAATGTCACAGTTTCTTATAAAGCTAAGTATACTCTTCTGTATGACCCATAAATCCCGCTCCTGGGTATTTACCCTAGAGAAAGGAAACATTACGCTGATACAAAAATCTGAACATGAATGTTCATAGCAGCTTTATTTGTGATAGCCAAAAGCCAAAAATAACCCAAATGTCCTTTACCAGGTGAAAGGATAAACAGGCTGTGATCCATCCATGCCGTGGAATACTACTCAGCAGTAAAGCAAAATGAACTACTGACACACACACACAAACATGGATGAATCCCAAAGATACTCTGTTCAGTGAGAGAAACCAGTCTGAGAAGGATACATACTATGTGATTCCATTTATTTGACAATATTGCAAAGACAAAACTATAATAATGGAAAACGAATCAGTGGCTCTCAGGGGTTATGAATGAGAACAGGTGTGACTATAACAGGGCAGCACAGTGGAATTTGGGGGGTGATGGAGCTGTTCTACAGCCTCATTACATGAATCTTTATATGCATTAAACTTCATGGATCTGTACACCAAAAGATAAAAGTTAATTTTACCGTGTGATAATTTTAAAAGTACAATGTAAAAAAAAAAAAAAAAAAAAAAATCAAGCCAAGGGCTTTGCTCCTTCCATACCAGGTTTGGGTACAATATTCTACAGAAACTGGGGCTCCAGTGCCTGGGGTCCAGTCTCCTTAGGCGCAGAGGACATGCCCCTTAAAGAACTTGCCACCTCCTCCGGGGAACTATAACAGAGACCGAGGACCCATCCTGCTTTACAGAGTGTTCATCCTCTCTCTGACATTTTTTGACCTCCTCCTCTCCATTCTCTGTCGGGGGACATTCTTGTTTAGGATTCTCAAGACTTTCAGGAAAGCCAGAAAGAAAGGTTGTTTCAAGCACTGTCTGCTTTCAGCTCTTCAAATACTCCGGAGGCAAGAAGTACAAAAGGCCTTGACCCCTTCTAGGAAAGAGAGAGACAGGAAAACAGAGAGAATAAAACACAAAGGGTCCTCATTCTTGCTGAATTTTTTTGAACCAAAAACAAAATCCAAGTTAATACCTCAGTACATTACTCCGGCGCTCAAGCAACAGGGAGAAAATTTTGCCTCAGCCCCTGTTGTTCTGGTCACTGTAATCAACAAATTCACAAAGTTTGGAAGAGATCACAACTCATAAGTGTGTGCATGACTTTGTGTGAATTGACAAAGGGAACAAGAGGCAACCATAGGTCAGACAGGCAGGGATGGTGACCCAAGAGCCCCATCCTGGCTGTGAAGGTGGCAGCTCAGCTAGTGGGGATGACAGGCATCAGAACATCAGGCCTGGAAGCAAAGCCTAAATCCACAACTCTGGCCTGGAGGCAGGAAAGGGGCCAGAGAGTGCTCCATGCAGACTGAGGCCAAGAACTGTCCTCAGGCTGAAGACCTGAGAGATGGAAAACAGTCCCAGAGATTCAGAGGAGGATTGAGCCAGGGCCATGGCTCAGGCTGTGCCCAAACTAGATGTCAGATGAGAAGCACAAATGAGACTGAAATCCAACCCACGCTCTGCTTGCCAAGCCACGAGTCCTATGATACTGAAATATATCAATGGCAGGACAAATCAATGTAAAATTTTAAAGCACTTTGGAAAATTATATATACTCTTACTGAATTAGAACATTTAAGCACTGAACTTAGTCCTGAACTCTCTAAAAAAACAAAGAGAATAGAAAAATTTCATTGAGACTTTCACTTCCTAATTATTCAATGAAAGGGAATCTTTATTTTATAGGGGTAAGCTTTATACTAGAAATAAATATCACTAGATCCTATTAAGGGGAGGGGTTGAAAACATGGTCGATAAAGTTGTCAATTACAGCTCTGCAAAATTTGCAAAGGTGTTCTTCAAACATTTCCTGCATCAACCCTCTAAAAAAGCCAACATGAGGAACTAAGATAACATGTTCTGGATATATCACTTTCTGATTTTTTTCTGAATTAATAATAAGGTAAGATACAGAAGATTCAACACTCAAAGAGCCACTAACATGTGGAAATTTCAAAGTGTTCACAAATCTATATGCACACTAAGCCCTGCCTATAGCTCAAGTAAATAAAAGAAAAACTCAGATCATGTGGGAATCAGCAAATTATCTTTCTGCTTTTAAAAAAATACCAACACAATATCATCTACATAGTATTCCTATCCAGCCAAGAATGCACAACCTGAATCTAGTTAAACAACTCAAAATAAGGAACATTCTATTAAAAATGGAGGAGAGACTCTGTTTTTCAAAAAATGTTAATATCATAAAGTACAAAGAAAGGCTGTGAAAGGTCCCAAATTAAAGGAGGCTAAAGGGACATGACAACTAAATGCCACACCTGACCCTAGCTTGGATTCTTTACAGGAATGGGGAAATGTGCTATAAAAGGCATTACTGGGTCAATTGAATATGGATGTAAACAAAACTTGGATATGGATATAAATTAGATAAAAATATTGTATTGATGTTAAATTTACTGAAGTTGATCATTGTACTGTGGTTATGTAAGAATCTCCACTATTCTTAAGAAATACACACTAAATATTTAAAGATTAAGGATTATGATGTATATATCAATAATTTCTCTTTGGTTCATAAAAATACAATATTGAGAAATAGCAAGAAAGAGAACAAATGACAAAGTAAGTGAGCAAAAATGTTCATAAAAACAAATCTGGGTAACTAGTCCTTCATTTTCTTCTTATTCTTGTAAATTTTCTGTGTTTAAAAATGTTTTCAAGTAAAAGTTTTTTTTAAACAAAATATTCCTTTTAAAAAGGAGTCCTCTCCATATGATACTATAGTGGTGGATACCGGTCATTATAAACTTGTTTGAATGTTCAATACCAGGAGTGAACCCTATTTAAACTATGGGCTTTGGACAATAATGATGTGTCAATATTGGTTCATCAGTTATAACAAATGTTCCACTCTGGTGGGCGATGTTGATAATGGGAGAGGCTGTACATGTGCAGGGGCAGAGTTATATGGGAAATCTCTGTTCCTTCTGCTCAGAATTGCTGTGAACTTAAAACTGATCTAAAAAATAATCTATTGAAAAAAGAGTCCTAGGGCTTCCCTGGTGGCGCAGTGGTTGAGAGTCTGCCTACCGATGCAGGGGATGCGGGTTCGTGCCCCAGTCCGGGAAGATCCCACGTGCTGCGGAGCGACTGGGTCCGTGAGCCATGGCCGCTGAGCCTGTGCGTCGGGAGCCTGTGCTCCGCAACAGGAGAGGCCACAACAGTGAGAGGCCCACGTACTGTGGGAAAAAAAAAAAAAGAGTCCTTATGCTCAAAAATGTTGGGAACCACAAACTTCAAAGAATGAGTGGTTAACATACTTGCTCCCAATGGCAGCCTTCTTTAGGTTGGATCATAGTAAATATATGGTTAAATTCTGAAAAGTGACTGAACAGTTGATCATCTTCATTGTGTGTGTGTTTTTTTTTTTGATTACTGATTCAATGCTTTTACTTGTTATAGGTCTAGTGAGATTTTCCGTTTTTTCAGTCAATTTAGGTAATTTGTGTGTTTCTAGGAATTTGTCCGTTTCATCTAGGTTATCCAATTTTAGAACCCAAAGAAGGATTCCAGTTTTTTGTTGTTGTTGTTGTCTGTTTGTTTGTTATATTTATTTTTGGCTGTGTTGGGTCTTCGTTTCTGTGCGAGGGCTTTCTCCAGTTGCGGCAAGTGGGGGCCACTCTTCATTGCGGTGCGCGGGCCTCTCACTGTCGCAGCCTCTCCCGTTGCGGAGCACAGGCTCCAGACGCAAAGGCTCACGGGCTTTGTTGCTCCGCGGCATGTGGG
Source organism: Mesoplodon bidens (assembly GCF_964165515.1). NCBI lineage: Eukaryota > Metazoa > Chordata > Mammalia > Artiodactyla > Ziphiidae > Mesoplodon > Mesoplodon bidens. The sequence continues at coordinate 78,088,434 of NC_138165.1, forward strand.
ATCTTCCCAGACCAGGGCTCGAACCCGTGTCCCCTGCATCGGCAGGCAGATTCTTAACCACTGCACCGCCAGGGAAGCCCAATCATCTTCATTGTTGATTAGAAAATGACCCACACCACTCAGCTATCAGACAGTATAGTGGCATTCAGTTATGAAAATGTGGAGCCTTCCATTCTCAGATCACCATCCCACTTTTTTAAATTTAATTTTATTTTTTTGGTTGTACCATGCGGCATGTGGGATCTTAGTTCCCCAACCAGGGATCAAACCTGTGCCCCCTGCATTGGGAGCACAGAGCCTTAACCACTGACCGCCAGGGAAGTCTCCACCATCCCATTTTTTTAAGGAGGTGGGTTGCTAGAATGCCTAGGGACATGGTGCCTCGGCCACAGTATTTAGAAAGATTTTTTTAGGTTCTCCATTTTTCAGAGGAAAATCTAAGCTGCTTATAAGTGTAGACTGACAGATGAAATCAGTCTTCCTTCCATGCTTTTTTCTTAAGCAATATCTCTGGGCTGACTCTTCGAAGAGTCCATGATCAATTCTATTGAACAAAGAATATTAATGAAAGTGTCAAGAAGGTAGGTCTTGCATTTGACAATTTGATGGATTGAGAATGGCACCAGCAGGGCATCAAACTCAGATCAAACTGGAGATCATTAAACTTGGGGTGTTGGTTACCTATGTAGCAGTGACACCAGACATCTAGATACTCACTCATCAGTGCTGTCTCCTTGGCCCTTAAACACCAAGGGAACATCCAAATTGGTTTAAGAAATGTCAAACGGTACGTCCAGAGGTGAGCCCCCTACACTGTAATAGCATTGTAAACTATGATTTGCCTTTCATCACACCTTCAGAATCGTATATCTCATCCCAAGCTAAATCTGGATCTCCCCAAAGGAGAAGTAGGTGGGGGAGAGGAAGAGGTTCTGTATTATGTTACTTCCTGAGAATTCTCTTTCATTAATCTTTGCTCCGAAGGTGACTTTGAATGGCTCTTGGTGCAGTGAATAATGTTCACACAAAATCTTTCCTGTCAAACATTTTACTCACTCCAAAGTCTGACGATAGTTTGGGAGCAGTGTCTTTTGCTATTATGGTTTCCAATTGGCTTTCTATTGTCACTTCAAAAAAGTGTGGAAGCACCTGATTTATGAGAGCCTGGCTTAAAAAGTGTCATTTCCATTGCTTCCTTAGAGACAGCCTCAAATAAGCAGAGGAGGACAATTCAGCTCAAACTTGTTTTGAGAAGATTTAAGTGTGATTTATACACTGAGTAGAGCTCTCCGCCTCATTGAAATTCTGCTTAAATGCATCCTCAGAAAACACCTGGAAAATGAGAAAAAAAGCTACTATATGCATGACCCTATAGTTAAGGCACCAGCTGTGTGCATATGAATGCAGTCTCAAGGTAGATTCGTATTTCTTTTTTCCCTACAATGTCAGAACATTTGAAAATCACAATTTCAATGAACTCAGAAACAACACCACAGTTAATAATTAGGCCTGTTTCTCAAAGGTGTTTTAATCTTCTTATTTCCTTAAGTACCTGTCTATAGTTTGTCTATGTTACACCTGATATATTTTCTCCAGTAATCTCATTTACGGGGCATGGCTTTGAAAGTCAGCAAAGGACTGACAGTTTGTGAAAAAAGTTGGTTTAATTTAATATGTGCAGGCACTGGAGTCTCTCAGAAGATGATTGGTGCCAAGAAATTTGGAAGGTCATTATGTAGAATATGGCAGCTCAGTATCTTTTGAACCTTTTTAATGGGTAAGGAGGAACATTTACGCATAATGATATGGGACTTATTGTACCCATGTCCTCAAAGCTGTCAGTCACCTGCGTGACTCTAAGACTGGTTTTACAAATGCAGGATCACACCAAGCTGAACAAGCAGTTTGGAAGCACCTCAACTGGTGAGAGTTTCTTAGAGATGGTTTCTCAACCTTTAATATGCATGCAAGTCACTTGGGGAGATGGTTAAAATGCAGGTTCTGATTCAGAAGCTCTGGGGTAGGGCCTGAAACTCTGCATTTCTAACAAACCCCTGGTGATGCTGATGCTTCTGGTCCATTTTCCACACTTTGAGTTGCAAGGGCTTAGAGATCAGTGTTTCCCAAATTTCCTCCCTTATGTGGAAACAAGGGCTGGAATCTTGGGGTGTGTACAGTTTTCCTGGTGGAGATGTTGGTGGGTACTCTTCACGCTTGCCTTCCATATTCATTCTTACTTTTTCCTCTCAGCTACAGAGGCTTCCTTGTAAAATGTGAAGAAACTGAAGCAAGAATTCAAAGGGTTTATTTGAATCACTGGGATTATGGTCTCGTGGTTTTCCTTGGTCTCAGAAATCTGATTTTTTTTGGAGGGGGGTTCTAGCTTTTAATTGAAATGCAACGGCAGGCAAAAAGTAATTTGGAGATGTAAAAGCAGCAAAACGTACATCAAGGATGACTTTTCTGTGCTCTATGATTTTGTTCTCAAATGAATAATGAGGCCAATGTGGGATTGCCAGGTTTTGCCATAATTTGGACAATTGTTTCCATGTGTGGAAGTTGAGTTAGGATCACTATTTGCTGCCTTTGTCATTCCCTTTTCATTGTTTCATTAGGGCAACGCATATTTTCAAAAGTCCAGGATTACACCACGTGGACATGTTAGGGATACTAAATTTGAAAACAACTGAGACTTTTTAGATTTTTTAAGGAATGCTTTTGCAGTTCTGGGTGTTCCTTTCTAGCCTTGTCAAGCATTTTTCATTCACTCCATTTGGAGTATAGAAGTTTTCTGATAATTTCCACCAGCCAAACAGCTCATACTAAGTGGGTACGTGTATTAGCAGTGGGGTTGGGAGAGGGCATGGGTGGTCAAAGTCTGGGACAGTGGAACTCTGAAGGGTCAACATCAAAGTCACAATGTCATGGCAACAAACCAACACTGGCATATCTGCATAATACTTTGCCATGTGTAAAGTTCCTTATTGTGTATTTTGATCCTGAGAGTAAAATACAAAGGTTAAAAATGGCAGCCCCCCTCCCTTTACTGGTTCAATTCCAGTATAACAAAAGATGTTCAGTGTTACCAGAGACTATAAAGTCCTGCAACTCAGAAAATACCCATTAGAGCTAAGCCAGCTCATCTTACTCTCATAAAGATGAGGTTATTAAACACTTGTCTCTGTAGCACTGATTTACCTTGGGCCAGTACAAAAGCCTCCTCTTCCCCCCGGATATTAATTAATAGGAATAACAGCTAACATTCACTGAAGGTTTTCCATGAACCAGAAGCTGCTCATGTTTGATGTAACCCATTCCTCACACCACCATATGTGGTGAATGCTGCTAACAGCCCCATCTCACCCATGAGGAATTTGAGACCTAAATAATCTACGCACTTGGCTAGTAACTAGTGAAATCAAGGTTTAAATATAGGCAGACTCACTGCAGGGTCAGTGTTCTTAACCAGGAAGCTAAATTATCTTCACTTTGGAAGGAAGGTTGAGGCTTCCTGGCAACAAACAAAGGGTATGACTGACTCTTGCTTAAGACTTTGTGATTTTCACCATAGCCTATCCTCCTGGAGGCTCTTAAGTATCACTGTGTCTAGAGCTCAGCTTGACAACATCTGAATGCACTCAGCTGATGCTTTGGCTACCTCAGAGTACTTTTGGGGTTTTGTGGGGGGTTTTTTCCTTCTTGTTTTCTGGAAGGAAAATATCCCAGGTTCTTTAAAAGGAAAAGTACCCACGTAAAACCGGTTGGCCAGCATTCATTCATTCATTCATTCATTTTCCATCACAACTTCCACTGTCACGGAACAGGGCTTGCGAAGGTCACCCATGACTCCAACGTTGAGAAAGCTAATGGTTCCTTCCCAGGTCTCATCTCGCTTGATCTCATCATTTGCATTGCTGATCACCCCCTCCTCCTTGAAACACTTTCTTTAATTGTCTTCCAGGAAACCACACTTCTTTCCTGGTCTTCCTCCTATCTCGGGCTGCTCTGTTTCGGTCTCTTTTTATCTCCCTGACCCCTAAAATCAGAGTGCCCCAGGGCTTAGTCCATGGACCTCTTCCTTCTTCAATTATGCCCTTGGTGAGCTCAGCCAATCTCAAGGCTGAGCACACTTAGATTTATGTCTCCAGCCTATACCTCTCCCTTGGCTGCCTAACCTGTCCATCAACAGCCCGCATGATTTTCCCTCTGAGTCTCTCTCTTAACATTTTCCTATCTCCTAAGTGGCAACTCTATATCCTTCTAGTTCTTTAGGTAAATCTTTGTAATCATTCTCTTTTCTTCACTCCTTTCATATCTATCACAGGACCTCTACCTTCAATATATATCTTTCATACCTGTTGACTCTACCTTCAAAATATATGCAAATGCCACCACTCCTTACCATTTCTATTGTTACCATCCTGGTCCAAGTCTCTCCTTTATTAGAAGAATGTCCCCTCCACCCTTGCCCCACCACAGTCAATTCTGAACATAGCAGTTGGAATGATCTTCTGTAAATGTAAGTCAGATCATTCTGCTATCTCCTCAAAACCTTCCAGTAGCTTCCCATTTCAATCAGAGGAAAGGCCCAAATTCTTTCAATGGCCTCCAAGGACCCACACAGTTGCACTCCTCCAGTACATTTCTGAAGTCATTTTCCACCACTTTCCCCCTTACTTGCTGGTGCTTTAGCCACAGCAGCCCCCTGACTGTTCCTGGCACATGCCAGGCACTCTCCCATAGGGTCTTGAATAATCTTCCACCGGATATCGTCAATGCTCACTTACTTCCTTTAGGCTTTTGCTTAAATGTTACTTTCTCAATGTGGCCTTCCATTTCAGTTACTTCTTTGGCATAACAAACAACCTCAAAACTTGGTGGTTAAACAACCACTGTTTTATTATGCTCAAGGATTCTGTGGACCAGGAATTCAGAACGAGCACAGTGAAGATGGCTTTTCTCGGTCCCCAGTGACTGGACATTCAAGTCTGAGTGTGACATGACAGCTGGGAGTTGAAGGCTCACCCAGTCACATGACTGGCAGTTAAGGTTGCCTGTCAGCTAGTACCTCATTCAGAACACCTGTGAATGGTATATCTCTGTGGCTCACTGGGCTTCCTTATAGTATGCTGACTGAGTTCCAAGAGTAGGTATCCCAAAGAGATGCTGTATCACCTTTTATGATCTAGTCTCAGAAGTAACACAGTATCCCTTTCAAAATAGTCACAGACACACCTAGGTTCAAGAGGAGGAACAGACTCCCACTTTTCTGATGGAAGGACTATGAAAGTTACATTGGAAGGAAAGCCTATGGGATGGGAGATACTGTGTTACCCATCTTTAGAAAATGCAAGCTGGCACACTCACCCTGCTCACTATGTTTTAAATTGCAACCATTCTCTGCCCCCTGGCTCCTCCATCTCAAAATTTTCTATCCTCCTCCCTTTTTTTTCCCCATTCCATTTGTATTAGTTTCCTATTGTTGCTGTAATAAATTACCCCACATTTAGTGGCTTAAAACAACACAAGTTTATTCCCTTACAGTTCTGGAGGTCAGAAGTCTGAAGCCAGTTTCACAGAGCTGCAAATGAAGGTAGGCGGGGCTGAATTCCTTCTGGAAGCCCTAGGGAAGAATTTCTGCCCTAACCTTTCCCAGCTTCTACTGGCTGTCTGCATTCCTTGGCTTGTTGCCCCACATCACCTTGACCTCTGCTTCCATCACCACATCTCCTTCCCTCTGATTCTCCTGCTTCTTTCTTATAGGGAAACTTGTGGTTACACTGGGCCCACTTGGATAATCCAGGATACTTTCCCACCTCAAGATCCTTAATTTAGTTATATCTGCAAAGTTTCTTTTGCCATATAAGGTAACTATCCACAGGTTCCAGAGATAAGGTTGTGGACATCTTTGGGGTCCATTATTCGGCCTACCAGAACACTTATCACCATTTAACACACTATATAGTCTATGTATTTATTTACGTACTGTTTACTAGAATATAGTCTTCATTACATCAGAGAAAAGATTTTTCCATTTTGTTTTCTGCTGTATCCCATGAGACTAGAACAGTCCCTGGCACATGTTAGGAACTCAGTATACATTTGTGAAATGAGTTATTTGCCTGTCAAAATGATGGTTTCCCAAATTTTATTGAGTGCTTACAATATGCCAGATAAAAAGCCTAAAGTGAAGCCTGTTGACACTTTTTTTTTTTCTGAGAGTTCTCAATACCTTGTGTCCATAAAGAAAGCCTCATGTATGGTTGATCAAGGTAAAAAGTCAGGGGTCTAGCACAAAACCACAATAAAATGATAATGTTTTCATTTCTTTCTGAACGTTATGCAAAAAAGTTATTGTCTCCATTACAACAAGCATGCAGCCTGAGTCTCTGTGATCGCCCCACTTCAGTCACTTGTCCTATATAAAAAGGGAAGACCTGGGGGGTGGAAGGAGATTCAGACCCTTGGTCTTAATTACCATTCACAGGGTTTGGGCCCTGCTATTCATTTAGCTTTTAATTGGACTGTCTGTCCCACGGCCATGCTTGGAGTTTTGTTTCCATAACATTCCATGATATTTCTTCAGACAGTACACAAATAAAAAGGGTTTGTATTTTAACTTTGAATTTCCTGATTCTTTCTGGATCAAGCCAGATGTGTGGAAATGTCTGTGTTTGTGTGTGTATGTGTGTGTGTGTGTGTTTAAACACTGATCCATATGCTTGCACGGATGTGAATTCTATGACCTTCTGTTCTTTCTTTTGTTTGATGACTTGTACACACAACCTCATAAGGCAAATCTCATAATTAACTTGAATCTGGTTCAATCATGAATTTTTCAAAAGATTATAATCATCGTGGTTTCCATGTCCATTTAAGAAACAATGTAGTCACATATGTCCAGCAAGTAACCTCATAGAATACTGCCCTTATCAATTTGGTTTCAGAACATGTGCCAAATTGGACTTATTTGTATTCATTTCAGATGTAATGACTTAGCCTGTTACTAAACATCACATAGAACACAGAATCTCAAAACAAAATAAAATAAAAAGAAACAGATACTCTTTTCTGTGTTAATTAGAGTTGGAGAACCTAGGAGCAAGGGAGTAAAGAGTAATTAAGAGCCTCAGTTTTCTCAGTTGTGAAACGGGAACATCTAAACCTTCCTGAACAGCTTACTTCACCTCTATAAACTTGAATTCCTTATTTATAAAATCGAGATGATAATAATATCTACCTCACAGGGAGTTGGGAGGATGAAATTAATTTCAGATGTAAAGTTCTTCTTTAAATGCCTGGTGCTTAGTAAACATTCAATACATTTTAACCCGTTATTATTATCTACTCACAGCATTGGTAAATTCTAGACATTTGATTTACATTAACTAATTGGTAGCTATTATTTTTGCGAGCAGAAAGGACTCCTCTGGCTGAAAGCCTAAAGAACCACCTATGTAGTGTGATTTCAGAAGCACTAAGAATGTTCTGCTCTTAGGAGGTTCTCTTCCTCCTTGAAATAAAGCCTGCTGTTTCTCCAATAAAGCATAATTTATCTGACTTAAATGTTAGAATGAAAATACTCCTAGGAGAAATATTACTTTAAGCATCATTAGCTATTTACACTTTAGAATGAGTGAGTTTTATGTCTTATTCTGAGAAATTTCCCCAGAGCTAGAGAGAAACAACATGAGACAATTGGCAGCCAGGAAAACAACTTCACCTGCTCCACAATTATAAATAACTTATATGGACATCAAATTTAATGACATACATAAGGTTTTAGTCTCAGCACATATCCCACGACTGCCTTGGAACACCCTAATTTGGTCATTAGACCTCAGAGATATTACAAATATAGACAAAAATCCTTTTCATTGAACTTGATTAGACATCAAAATTATTTTGGTAATGTTAAACACTTTTCGAAGGAGAGTTACCACTGTTTCTGGAGGGCATTTATTTGTTGTAAATTTCATGGTCAGGACTAAAACTTAGGAAAAAATATAGCTGCTGTTCCTTGCTCCTGTTTTCCCCCCTCCCCTGACCTTGTCAGGCGCTCAAGATCCACCATGTCCCCCACAAGGCACCCCGAGCCAGGCCTCGGTCTGCCAATGGCTTTACTGGCAGAAGCAGAAACATGACGTAAAAGCTGCATGGTACAATTAGGTAGATTATCTATTGCGGGAGGCAGTGAATATTTTCACTCAGCTGGTAAGGACTAAGGTTCTCATCACAGCTCTTTCACAAATGATCTAATCCTAGCAAATTGTTTCCATTCTTTTGGGCTTGGTTTCCCTATCAGTGAAATGAGGGTTGGATAAGATAATTTGTAACACAAATCCTCTAGTTCTAAGATTCTATGATTAGTCCTTGACAGTTTTGTGCTTAACTAAATGCCAGATGTCATTAGCTCCTAGGCTTTCATGCCCAACTGAAATGCAAGCTCCTTTAAATCAGGCCACTAGTGCCCCCAAGCCCTTGGGACAACTTGTCTCTCATTGCCTACACAGCAAAGAAGTTGGTCCCCAGTGAGTCCATACTCTCCTTTTCTCCCCCAGGGTCATCCAGGTAGACAACTCTGGAATCACAAGCTTCATTTAAACAAGTTATCCAGGTAGACAACTCTGGAATCTCAAGCTTCTTTTAAACAAGTTAGATAAATTTTCTGAGCATTAATTTCTTCTTTCACAAAATCAGAACTAATACCCATCTTATTGGGCTTGTGGTGAGAATTAGTTTATGTAATGTATATAAGCTACCTAACACAGTGCATGGCATCTATTGGGGATTGTCTCTCCCCTTCAACTTCACTGCCCTGTGCTTTTAAAATTCTGATTCTTCCTCCACATTACATGAAAGGAAATAATTTGGTGAGACTGAAACTCATTTATAGTGGATAATGGTTCCCCCAGGCTCCTGTGGGGTTCAGTCTTTTATCTCTGACTGTGGAAGGCTTTGACCATTCTAAAAAGGGTCCCAAGCATCTGGGGTGCAGGTGGGAATTAGGGTTCACTTGCTAGTCTGGGACCTCTCTCTGATTCTGAGCTCAGACTTCCTCAAAATCAGCTACTGAGGGATCAGCCAGGATGGTGGAGTAGAAAGACCCTGAGCTCACATCCCCTCAGGGGTACACCAAAATCACAACTATCTGCAGAAGAAGACCAGAACCTACCAGAAAAGATCTTCTACAACTAAAGACATAAAGAAAATCAGTTCCTGAGTCCACTTGAGTTTTTTCCTAGGAAGCCAGAGAGCTGAGTAAGCCAGAGTCGGAAGGAATAGCAAATCTCCACCAGTGCCATGTGCCAAAAACGACAACTGTCTGGGCTCCCTGGGGAAGCAGTGGCAACTGCTGGAGATTCTGGCCTGGGAACCAGTGGTGTGAAGGATGAGGCGCTGGCACGGATGGTTGTTTGCATGGATTCCTCCACCCCCTCCAGCTGGCCACACAAGTTCGAGTTAGGAACAGGTGGAAAGAAGAGGATGAAGAGCCAGGAGCAGCTGGACTCTTGCACGGATCCCACAGAAGAGGCTGCTCCAAGATCTGACCACATGCGCCCAATTCGGGGAACCTAGCCCCAGACCACTAGCATGGGACTCATGGCCCATTGCCTGTTGCCTTCAAAGGGCGGTCCAAACCCTTTTTAAAGTGTCCAGGGCCCTTCCCAGCATAGTAGCTGTCCAGCTTCATCTCCCACATCTTCCCCCACACCAGCTCCTCACTGCCTCCTGGGTGGCCTTCGTGTCTCCGTGCCCCTCCGTCAGGGTGGGAGGCCCTTCTTTCTTTTTCTTTTTTTTTAAAATAAATTTATTTTATTTATTTATTTTTGGCTGCTTGGGGTCTTCATTGCTGCGTGCGGGCTTCAGTAGTTGTGGCACGCGGGCTCAGTAACTTTGGCTCGCGGGCTCTAGAGCGCAGGCTCAGTAGTTGTGGCGCGCGGGCTTAGTTGCCCTGCAGCATGTGGGATCTTCCTGGACCAGGGCTCAAACCCGTGTCCCCTGCATTGGCAGGGGGATTCTTAACCACTGCACCACCAGGGAAGTCTCCCTTCTTTCCTTTTCTATATTGAAAACCCTGACACCAAGTTCCTTCCTGGTCTCACCTTCTTTGCATATGACTTCCAGTCTCTGCCCTGTGTCTCCACAGCATTCATACCTCCACTATGACTCTTCATATGTATGTCGTAGCTATCTCTTTACATGGCTTGTTCTTCCATTAGGATGCAGCCTACTTGAGAACAGTGACCTTGCTTGATTCACCCTTACCTCCAGCCCCAACCCTGTGCTACCACAGGGCAGATGCTCAACAAATGTCTCTTAAATGGCTATTGAGCCCCAGTTGCAAGAGAACTAAAAAGAAAGAGACTGTGGTCTTCCCGCTGTGTGGTCTTGAATATGGCTATGGGGACCAAGTGACTCACAGCATCAAGAATTCAATCAGCACCAACACAGAGCAGAGTTTATTAGAAGATGAACCAAACAAAGATAAAAACTAGAAATCTGACTCATCTGTTTAAAAATAATACTCATTTTAATCACTTTCTTCCATACTCAAAGTAGTTTTTCTTTGCCTATTCTGAAAATCCTTCTATTGTGATAGCAGAACTGTGTGCTCAGCTTCCAAGGAGCCTTATGGTGCCTTTCACCCCCTTCCTCCTTATCTCTCTAATCCTAGAGAAGCAGCTGAGAGAAAAAAAATTAATGATCATGCGCTGATGGATTTAGAACTCTGTCACAAAATGGACATCAGAGCAGCTAGCTGAGGGTAATTTTTCTTTAAGAAAAAAACTCTGTAATATATTAAACATGCAATAGCATTTTCTAGATTCTCTATCCATTTCCTCCAACCAAGGAGGAATTCCAAATCTAATTATAGGCATTTATGGGAACTGCTTTCATTTATGCGTAATTACCATTGTAGGACAATAACTATTATGTATACCACTCTATGTGTCAGCTTAACTTTGCTATAAGTTGTATTGGATTATCACATTAAACTCTACAAAAGCACACTCAGAGCGGTTAAGCCAGTTTGTCCACTCTGCATGGTTGACCATATGTAGAAGATACTTATCTACCCACATCTTAGAAAAACTGGTCAGAGATTTGGTGAGAGTTGTTTCTGAGACCTCTTTTGCACTCTTCACAACTCCTAGCCCTGTGCTGCATGACTGCCTTAGAAGATTTCATAAATATCTGCGAGAACAGTCTACTGACTGAGAGAATGTGGAGCTTAGTAGAAAACACTGGGAGCGTGCAGAACACGCAGGGGCCAAGAAGTCTTTGGAAGACTCCCCAGGACTTCTAATCTGGCAGGAAGATCCAATGTATTTTTAAAGGGGTCTTTGGAATAATTATTTAAAGAGAAGTGTGACTTTTAATTTTTTGTTACCATTGGACCTTTCAGACCCTGCTAAAATAACAACTCCGCCACTAGCACCTTAGGTCTTAAGTGGGAGTGAATGTCCTAATATGAGGAGGGGAGGGGCAGAGCGGGGCAATGGAAAAGGGCTGGGGTGAGAGTCGGTCCCAGTTCTGTCACTAGCTGGGGATTTGGGGCACATTCCCTCTGGGCTCCCTGCTCTATAAGATGCACTTGATTAGCCTTAAGCTGATCGTCTCCAGGGAGCACAAGAGCAGGGAAGGGGACCACGGTTGTGCATGTCATGGGATCGGCACTAGGAAGGGTTGGGCGATTAGATGGTGCGGGCATTACCGTTCATGCATCGCCCACTCCACAGCTATGTGTGGAGCAGAGGTTTGCTGAGGGATGGAGAGACGGGACAGAGTCCTAAAAGCCACAGGAAGATTCACTGACCTGAAAGGTACCCCACGTTTGCCAAGTTCTGTGTCACCTGTCCTGCCCCCACCCCGCCCCACCCCAAAACACACACACACACACACACACACACACACACACACAGACCTTCTAGGCCTTTGGGGGCTTCTTTCTCAGAGATATCCCTTCTTGATTTGTGCTGTAAATTATTGTCCATTCTGACATCAAAGAAAACCAAGGAAGGAGAACTTGTACAATCACTCTGTTTGGATAGACTTGGAAGAGGGCATAGAAGCAATACAGTGTGGCTGATGGACTAACTGGATAGTCCTGAAATGGGAACTGACCCCGCCCCCCTCCCCCCTCCAGTTACACGGAGGACGCATTCCTGAAGAGCACTGTGTTAACTGGAAACTAAGAACCAGAGGAACTAAATCTGTGGAAGCTGAGGAAGGATGGTGGCAACCACAGAGCACAAGCTCAGATCTCCCTTCCCAGGAGAACCTGCCCGAGGCCAGGAGCTGACTGACGGCCTCCAAGGATGGGCGGTGCCGGCTGCTCACTTCCTAGGCAGCTCCCAGCCAGTGACCAATCAGGGCAGGGAGACCAGGTCTGGCTGTTACTGCCAACGCCAACACGAGAGGCAACCTTTGCTCCGGATGGAGCTCCCCACTGGATGAGCCCAAATTTCTCAGAGTTGCCCTGCGGCTAAGGATCTTCCTGCCCAACCTCCCTCCACCCCCTGCCCCTGCATGGACATCGGACCTGCCTCGGGCTCTGAAGGCCCTCCCTGCCTGCTCTAGTTCCCTCTCCCCTGCCCCTTTCAACAGGCATTTCCCCAGATTGCTCACGCTTCTAATTCTGTTTTGATGTCTGCTTCCCAGAGGACCTGAACTGACAGCAGGTATATGCCCAAGAGAGGAGAAATTTATTTTATCTTTAAAAGCTTATTTTGACTCAAAATACAGGTTCGTAATATTTTACTCACAAATTAAAATCCAAAAATCTCTGAAAACGGCAAAACTTGATCTGACCTTCTCTGAGGCTATTTGTAGCCTGTAGTTATTCCACTTGAGTCATACATTTTATTACAGAATTATTAAGGTGCCTGGTTATGGGGTGCTGCCACAGACTCTCCTGGGCATGTGATATAATACACAGCATATGCTTTATAGTTCTTCTCTAAAATCTAAAAACATCTGAAATATGAAAAATATCTGACTCTAAGAATTTTGAAAAAGAGGCTATAGACCTGTGCTATACAAAAAGTAAAGTCTTCATGAAGTAGGTAGTCTCTAAAAGAGGCTTTCATTAACCTTGCCTCCCAGTCTTGGAATTTTGTGTGAAAATTCCAAGTCCTCTCATCTTGAATCTGGGTGCTTTACCAATAGCATGGGGCAGAAACGCTGTTCTGAGTCTAAGCCTTACAAAATCCTAGCTGCTTCCACTTTTGTATTTTAAAAAAACCTGATCCACCAAGAAATTTGGCGCCCTGATGAATAGACCACATGGAGAAGCTAAGTGAGGGGAGGAGTCCTGAGATCACTTGAGGAGAAGGAGAGATCTGGCCATCGCAGTGTCCCATCTGCATCCATCCTTCTGGCTCTCACCCCGGAGCCTCGAATGTTCCAGCTCCTGTCCGCTGACAGTGGCAGGAGAGACCCTAAGTGGGACCAGCAGGAGAACCATCTAGCTGAGCTCCAGTCAGCTCACAGACTTGTGAGAAACAGTAAGTCATTGTTGTTTCGAGTCCCTAAGTTTTGTGGCAATTGTTACAAGGCAAAAGATGACACACACTGTACTAAAACCTTTGTTCACATATGAGTGAGAGGTCACAGAATGAGAAGGGACTGAAAAAAGCTAGAATGGCACCAAAGTTATGTTAACAAAAATTATTATTAACCAAAGTTAATGTCAACAATTTCTACTAACTAAATGCCTAGCATCTGCCTGCTACTGTAATTATATTATCCCAGAGCAGTAGGCTTTATTACCTCCATTTTACAGAGAAGGAAACTGATGTGAAGAGGGGCTCTGCAATGCATCAAAGGTTTTTCAGCATGTGGTAGAGCTAAGCTTCACACCCAGAAATTTCCTGCAAGACTGACCCTGGCCACCTCCCAGCTATTTTGGCCCCAGTGGAAATTCATCTCCTTAATGGTGGACACAGGTCATCTCTGCCATACCGCATCCAACCATCCTGGAACTGCACCCCCAAATTCCCTCTGCATGTGCTTTGGGTGGAGTTCTGCCCCATGATCTTGGCCTCAGCCCATTAGCACATCCCATTCCCCAGAAAGCTGTTCAGGCTGGAGCAAGGACAATGAAATTTACTGGGGAAAATACTCTCCCCTCTCCACAATGGGCTTGATAGAATGGAACATGTCCACTCTACCTGCTCTTCAGCCTCATCAAGGTCTCCACAGGCTTTTTACTCCCAAACCTATTGCACCCTTGCTATTTCCCTGAGCACAGCCTTAGCCCCTTGCCTTACACCCTCCCCCGACCTTCTCTTTTATTATTTATTTATTTATTTATTTATTTTGCAGTACGCGGGCCCCTCACTGTTGTAGCCCCTCCCGTTGCGGAGCACAGGCTCCGGACGCGCAGGCTCAGCAGCCATGGCTCACGGGCCCAGCCGCTCCGCGGCATGTGGGATCTTCCTGGACCAGGGCACGAACCTGTGTCACCTGCATCGGCAGGTGGACTCTCAACCACTGCGCCACCAGGGAAGCCCCCGACCTTCTCTTTTTGTCCAATTATTTTTCATCCTCAAGATTCAGTTCACGTCTCCTCCTGATCTGGCCTGACCTCCTCCCACCCCAGCCCCTCACCCCAGGGCCTGAGTTTGTGCTTCTGTGGTCCCTGTACATACTCATGTTACATCACTGATCTTATCACAGTATCACCTCTGCTACCTGCCTGTCTTCCCCACTATTCTACAAATTCCTCAAGGCAGGCAGCACGCCCTAACCATCTTTATATCCTAATCACCTGGCATGATCCTCAGTTTGTAGATGGTAACATAAATTAGATGAATGGGTGAATGACTGCTTGGCTATCACGACCTTCTTAGTGTAATTGCCCTGTGGCATTTCATCGCAGCAAATAACTGATGAAAACCTCAAGTTCTGCTTTAGGCTTTCCAGGTGCTCCAGGTTGTTGGGAGTTGGCATTGGTACGTGTGAGAGTTGAAATATTGGTTACTTTGAGGGACTGGGAGATAATAAATAACACCTTCTTCTTCCAGTCAACTGAGAGCTAAGACTTAAGAACATTAAGAGTCAAATGTTAGTTTTATTACACTTAAAACCAATTGGAGAACATGCCTTTAATCTGGTGGCCAAGCTGGGCTTTCAAATACTCCCTCCCAAAGAGAGAGTTTGGGTCTGCAGAGCAAACCATTCAATGAGGATTGCTGCGTCCCTTCATGACAGAGAGAGAAGGACCCTTCAGTGTTTGCAGTGTTTTAATAACTTCTATCCACACATTCGGGGAGCATGGCCAATAGGTGTTAATTCCTTGCAAACTCACTCAGTCACATAACTACCCCTCCTCTCATGTGGAAGAGTGAAAAGGGGCCCAGGGGAGAGACCAGGAGTATTACTTAGAGGAAGTAATACTTCCTCTGGAAACACAGAGACAGGGACAGGTGGAAGGACCTTATGTGGAAGGACATGCAGAGATCCAGAACTTTGGAGCCCAGGAAGCTGGTGGGATAGCCCTGGAGAAATATTGGGGTGGCCAAAAAGCTCGTTCGGGTTTTTTGAAAACCCGAAAGAAATGTTTGGCTAACCCAATACAAATGTGCATGTTTCTTTGATAGTTGGAAGGAACAACCGAAATACCCAGTGAAACTGCAATCATGAATTGCCAATAGGAGCGCTTGAAAACACTGATTAGGAATTTTAAAACCATGCATTTTACCCACTCAAACAATAATATTTATGACACGTAGAACAGCAAGCCTGTTTGCTAACATATCCAGTGACATTTCTGAAACATGAACAATTATAGCGTTCTTTAGTTTACTTGGATATGTGGTAATTTCTCGGTTTTAATGGAAAAAGCTGAAATGTTATATTACAGTGTTCAGGCTAAAATAGATGAGGTTTTTTTTTTACGTTGTTTAGAAAACTTGAGGGAAAAGGGCACCCCTGGCTCCCTTCCTATTATGGATTCAAATGCACGTAGTTGACTGATTTTTCATATTTCAGGCTCAATTTTGTTCTTAGGTTATAAATGGGAGACAAAGTTGAGCTATATTTAAATGGCTCTGGAGATCTGGATTTAAGTGTCCATGTGGCCAAGTCATCCAATCTCCTTCGAACTCAGTACCCTCACCCCCATCCGTAAAACGGGGATATTATCATGCCTACATCCTTGGGTTGAAATAAGAATTAAATGGGGCAAAGTGCACAAAAATCTGCAGTTCCGTGCCAGGCGTTGAACTAGGTGCTGATAAGTGTTTTTAAAAGTAGTCAGCAGGTCATCCCATGATGAGTGTAATGTTACCACACCCCTAGCTGCCAGAGGACACTGGGGAAATTGGATTTTCATGCTGCTGAAATTTGCGCCCTTGTGCAGCTTGTCCCATAAACACAGAACAACTGCTAGGGTTGGATTACAGAAACACCAAGGTTGACTCTTGGAAAGAATAGGGGAAAAAATAAAACATTTCAAACGACTTTCTCTAGGCCCCATGCTAAGGGCATGGAGATGGGCATTGTAGGGAGACTCAGGCCATAGGGATGGGGGGGAGGGAAGGGAAGTCTTTTCCTGTAGTGTATATGTATTGATAGTTAGAGCTTCACGACGTATCTGAAAAGTAACTTCACGATGTAAGAAGTCATTCATTCCAGCCTGAACACTCAGCATTTTCCATTCAATATTCAAGTATGCCTATTCAAGTATGGCAAGGGCTACAAGTATAATTTAGGCTGCCGGATCTGTGCTGCGCAGACCAAGTGACAAGAACACCAGCTCAGAAGAGAAGATCTGAAGGAATGGTCACTGCCCTTCTGAAAGTTTTCTGTAACCGTTTGTTTACAATTCAGTCTTTCCCCAGTTGGAATTTTGGACAGCGAACAGAGAGAAAACTAGATAGCATGACAGAGGCACGTTGTTTCCCTAGCAAGCTATTGTAATTCTTGTATCAAAGTACAATCAACATGATGCAAGCAAGGTTTTATTTAAAGAAAGGATGCTGATATATACCTATCTTCAAATTGACACTCGAATTTTTTATTTCCTAATATGACTATGCAAAATGGGACTTGCAGAATTAACCTGGTCATGAATATTATTAAAACTACGTGCAAGATTTTAAGCTCCTTGAGAGCAAGACATATTTTTTAACCATTACATCCTCCTTAACAACTATCTACAAGGACCTAATAGAATCTCAATACATATTGAATTAATATAAGCAAATTAGGGCTTCCCTGGTGGCGCAGTGGTTGAGAGTCCGCCTGCCGACGCAGGGGACGCGGGTTCGCGCCCCGGTCTGGGAAGATCCCACATGCCGCGGAGCGGCTGGGCCCGTGAGCCATGGTCGCTGAGCCTGCACGTCCGGAGCCTGTGCTCCACAGCGGGAGAAGCCACAACAGTGAAAGGCCCGCGTACTGCAAAAAAAAAAAAAAAAAATATATATATATATATATATATATATATATATATATATATATATATATATATAAAGCAAATTAAATAGGCTTTTAAATATAATATTTCAGGATTTAAATTTTAAATATATTTAACTTGCAAATATAATATTTTCCATATTTTTCTGCATCCAGTGAGAGAAAATGAGATGTAATAACACACATGGCATTAGGAACAGCTTACTTCCCTTTTGAGTAAGTATAATTTTTAAACGGTAAATACTGTCTTCCTATATGGCTGCTTCCTGAGAATGAGTCTGACACAACCAGTGTGGGTGGTTAACTGATTCAGGTCTCTAGAGTATTGTTTCGTGGGTTGTAGGAGTACTCCGAATTTCACAATACTGCATCCAGCATCTCAGCCCTGCTCTTTATCGCCCATTCCCCTTGCCTTTTCCTGGCTTTCCTAAATATGGCAAGGATTTTACTATTGTGTAGATAAATGGTTTCTGATTAGAAAGGACAATGCAGCTCATAAAAGGTGATCAAAGTATTACCTCAAATAAAACAGTTTTAGATGAAAAAACAAAGCACCAATAATTTTCCTCTTCGCTTGCCCTCAAAAGTGTCAGAAAGAAAGAGAGTTACTCTAACAGGAAAAAAGGAAAAATGCTCCATTCCGCCGATAGTACAGGGTTTACTGTCTAATGTCACAAAAAAGAATAATTATACTCTACCACTTTGTTTTTCTTCAAGATAGACTGGGACCAGATCTACACAGCTCAGCTCAGGAAAACTCTGAAATGAAGGGTATGGGACGTGGGTCACCTGGGATCAGAACCGGGCTGAGATGTTTTACTAAAAAGTTATGTATTCTTCTGTTTAATTTCCTCCCAGGATTTATGACGGCAGAGCCACTATAAAGTTTTATCTCCCGGGGCATTCTCTGAAACAGTCCAGGCACCAGGGTACAGAGAATCGCCTCTAGGTTTTGTTTGCCACAGCTTCAACTTGAACTCTCTGCTTTTGCTGTGGTTCACTGCTAGTGCCTCGCCCTTTTGTCACAATGACCCAAAGTCGGAGATTGATAGCCTGAACTTCACTGAGCCTACACAGTTTCCCAAGGAAATTTAACTAAAGAAAAATGAATACCTTCTTCTAAGCATGTGTCTCGGAAAGCCTCTGAATGATTTCTATAAGACACAGACAATAGGAGAAAATCCAAGAAGCAAGTAGGAGACAAGTAGATGGGATCAACGCAGAGCAGCTAAAATGAGATTGAGAACAATACGGTGCTTTGATTGATAAGGTGATTTAAAAATTAAAAGGGGGGAGTCTATCTGTGAGCTGAATGCCAGTTACCAGAGATTGATGGATGGCATGAGTTTTCCTTTCTTTGTGGCATTTTTCAGATAAAGATGTGTTTTCTTTTAAAGCAGATCTTTATAAGACAATCGCTTGACTAGAAGGGGGATGTGTGTGTGTGTGTGCACATGTGTGCATGCGTGCATGCAGCATTTTAGCGCAGGGCTCTATGCCTAGAATGCAAGCCTGCTCCATAGCTCTGCAAACTGTCTGTACTTTCCATAGCTGTGCATAGAAACGTACTTTAAAAACATCCCTCCTGGATGAGCCTTCATTTCCAATTGTGTCTATGCACTGTGTGGTAGCCAGCATGATTAAGGAAAAAGTGATTGTGTGAACCTCCAAATCCATCTGTCAAGTCATTGGCATTGAAGAGCCTCACTGAAAAATTAGCCTTCTCCTTCCCCCAGCTTGTGTTTTCCCATCCTCAAGACAATACAGGAAGCTCTTAGCTGGGAGAGAAGGGAACAAAGGGGCAAGGAATTCAATAAAAAAGAGATTCTAGGCAAAATGAAATATTGTTTCCCTGTCTGTATTGCTTTCTTTCTCTCCAATCCGCCAGAGCATTAACTACTTGTCTGCTGTGCTATAAGGCAGGATTATTTCTAGGATTTGCCTGCAGAAAACTA
Source organism: Mesoplodon bidens (assembly GCF_964165515.1). NCBI lineage: Eukaryota > Metazoa > Chordata > Mammalia > Artiodactyla > Ziphiidae > Mesoplodon > Mesoplodon bidens. The sequence continues at coordinate 78,107,813 of NC_138165.1, forward strand.
AAGTCTCTGAAGCATCAGGGATGTCCAGAGTAATGAGTAGTCTGGAACACAAGAGGCTAAACTGGACATAAAAATGACAACCAACTGTGAAAAAATACTCTTATTTCCTACTTCTTTGGAATTTTTCTAGTACATTTGCTTCTTTAACTGTAGGCTCAAAGACTTATTGGACTTTTACAGTCTCTGCACACATTTGAAGACTTACTAAAATTGCATACAAACTTTTATTTACTTGCACATGTGTGCATTTTTCTGGAGAGAAGATCCATAGCAATCTTCAGTTTTTTTAAAGCGTCTCTGAATCTCAAGTTAAAATTCACCACAATAAGGTATTTGTTGTCCGGCTTATTTTCTCAATTATAGAGGGTACATTTCCCATCATTGGGGATTAAGAGTCAGGAGACAAATTCTATCTATGAAATACTTAAACCAAGAACAGACCACAAAGAAGCACAAGTAAACTAGACAACAGATGCTAAATTAGAAGATGAGAGACAATGAGGTGAAGGACATTAGATTTATAAGGACATTTTTCTCATTTCATTAGTGCAATTCAGACTCAGCCAAAACATTTAAAATGCACAGTGTGTGGATTTTTATTGTTTTTTAAGACTAATTTTTAAAGGAACTTTCTTTTTAACTTCTTATTTCAGTTGTTGAGAGGAAGAGATGTTGAGTATTTGGATTAATTAACTCATTTAAAATTTCCTCAGTTGATACTAGATTTAAAGAGAGTTAATTAAAATGGGAAAATTGCAGAGTAGCAAACTTGTTTCAGGTTAGGGGCTTTTGATGGAAAGAATTGTTAAGATTGCTCCCTATGGGCTTCCCTGGTGGCGCAGTGGTTGAGAGTCCGCCTGCCGATGCAGGGGATGCGGGTTCGTGCCCCGGTCTGAGAAGATCCCACTATGCCGCGGAGCGGCTGGGCCCGTGAGCCATGGACGCTGAGCCTGCGCGTCCGGAGCCTGTGCTCTGCAACGGGAGAGGCCACAGCAGTGAGAGGCCCGCGTACCCACCCCCCCCGCCAAAAAAATAAAAGATAGCTTGCCATGAGCAGGCTGGCTTACAATCAATGAAATTTTTAGTCTGTGTACATTCATCTTAACCTGAATATTTTCTAAAAGTTAAAAAAGTGTCAGGGTTCAGAGATGTATTTTAGAATGGAGTACTTTAGATACAACAAATTGAAAAGCTATTTTAGGCAAGAGAGATACTCCCAATATTGGGGAAAAAGGGGGCAGATATCTCTCATCAAGAACTGAACCCTGACACTGATTACTCATTTATCAGAGTATGTAAAGTAACCTTAAAGAGACCAAAACATCCCTTCATGGTCAAAACAATCAACAAACTAAATAGACCGGAACTTCCTCAAACTGGTAATGGGTATCTATGAAAACCAAAGCTAACCTCATACTTAATGTGAAAGACTAAAAGCTTCAATGTTGAAGGTCAATAAGTTAACCAGAGAAGTCTATTGACTAGCCATCTGTGGTAGATTGGATCATTGTTCCAATTCTCCATTCCCTTGGATAATAATAATGTAAGATCAAACTATGTATAACTGACATTTTTGGTTAAGTGAAAAATGATCAAATATCAGCCTGATTTAACCTAATGCACCCTTACCTTTTGCCACGTCGCTTTGTAGTGCTCAACCAATGAGGTGGTGTATTCTCCCTCAGCCCGTTGACGCTGGGCTTAGCCACATGACTTGCTTTGGTTGGTGAATGTTTGTGAGCAGAAACTTGAAATGTGCATATGTGGTTTGGCTTGTACACCAACTGTTCATCATGAGAAGAACAATCCCTGTGTTGTCACTAGTCCAAGGAAGATGAGATACATGTGAGTCCACCACAGCCTAGAGCTGAGACCAACAGACTTGCAGGCTGAAGCAGAGCCTCCCATCCTAGAGCAACTGAACCCCAAGCCACCTGAAGACTCATGTGAGTGTAAGAATAATGATTTTTGTTGGAGGCCTCGAGGTTTTGAAGTTGTTTGTTACGCAGCATAACTGTGGCTATAGCTAACTAATATATCCCATAAACAGTGAACAAATGAGAGCAACTCAAACAAAAGAGACAGTGTCTGTGCAGGCAATGTTCAAAGGAAATGGAGTCTTGTTAAACAGACTTCAACTGATGAGTTTCCTGGACCCTGAAAAGAGGAGCGACAGATGGGCAGAGTGCAGCGGGGGCAGCCAGCACCCCAAGCAGCCAACCACAGCTTGGAGACAGGCCTTGGATAGTTGACTGAGTATCACACTAGAGGGAAAAAAATGACAAATACCGATTTTTAACACCTCTCAATTTTGACCAAGTTCTGCATTGCAGCCTGGCTTTAATCTGAATTCTCATAAATAGGGGGAAAAATCAAGAAAAGAAAGTTTGATTCCAAGCAAGGACATTATATTATTTATGATTGTAACATGCTGAGGAGCTAACACTTGGATTCTATATTGCTTTCATTTACTCTGCATTTTATGCTAATTATTTTTCACTTGCGGAGGTCCTAGAGTTGAGAACAGTTTGAGAAATGAAACCACAATTAACTGAAGTTGTTGGAAAATGTATAATCAAGGGCTCATGCATTTATTTATGTCAACAATTCCAAAGAAAATTGCTATTAAGTCTTACCAACTGTCATCCACTTGTCCTCTTTCATATCCTGGGTTAAGCTATTACAATAATATCCTCCAGTTTGCCTAATCATAACAGGGGCTGCTGTTTATGAAATGCTTATTACCATGTACCAGACTTCTAGGCACTTTTCAGATGTGGTATCTAATTCTCACCAAACATTGAAAGACAAGGATTATTATCCCATTTTAGAGGTGAGGTAGTAACTGTGAATTATGAAGTTACTCACTTCACCAACAGTATCACACAGCTTATAAGAGGGAGAGCTGGAATTTGAATGCTGGTCTAACTAATTCTATTTATTGTTGAGTAAACATCAGTTTAAGCTGGAGGTTTAGTTGTTGAAATAAAAATGTTCTATCCATGGAGATTAAGCTACTGGTACAGAAGAAGAACCTTCTAATAAGCTGGTCTCAGTTATCTTATTTATCTATCTGTTGAAATCTATCAAGAGTTAACAGAAGTGCCAGTTTGATCTAGATTTTACGTATCTTCCTTTGTCTGAACATTTCATTAATTTTTACTTCGCTTGTTTCCTGTGTCCTTATAACGTGTTCATCATGGACTTTTAGCTCAGGCCAGAATGGAGTTGTTTCTGAGGAAACATAGTCCAAATCAGAATTCCAATCTTCACCAATATTTCTGAAAAATATAGTATGGGATATGAGCACAAAATCCTTAACAGCTCTTAAAACTCCTATATCTCCCGGCAGTCTCTTACTCTCAACCCCAGAAAATTCCGCTCGCCTCTCTCTCTCTCTCTCTCTCTCTCTCTCTCTCTCTCTCTCTCGCCTCTCCCTTCTCCCCTCCTGCCCCTCTCCTTTGCAGCTTATCAGGCCTGAGCCCTGCCACTCCCTAGACAAGCCCTACTCCCTCCACATTCCTACAGTGCCCCCAGGCACTTGCTGACACGTAGCCTACCCAGCCCCATAGAGAACTTAGTGCCTCTTTTCTTTATAAGAGTGTTTTGGTCAAGAACCTCCTCTGAGGCTTTGGTGTATTCTAACCCTCCCTCTTTCCTCTCCTTTTACTCACTTCCTCCTCACAAAGGTCCAAAACCCAAACTGACCCAGAATGCTCTTCAGCAGGCAGGGGGTAGCTAAGTGAGCAATCCCAGAATATTCCATCTCTGGGAAATAGTCTGGGGAAGAAAAAATAAAAAGGCTGAGACCTTCCTAATCCCTCATCACATGCTGTGTTAGTTTCTAATTGCTGCTGTAACGAATACCACACATTTAGTGGTTTAAACCAGCAGTCCCCAACTTTTTGGCACCAGGGACCGGTTTCATGGAAGACAATTTTTCCACGGGGGGTGGGGGGCAGTGGCGGGGGATGGTTCAGGCAGTAATATGAGTGATGGGGAGCGATGCGGAGCGGCAGATTAAGCTTCCCTCGCTCAGGCCACCGCTCACCTCCTGCTGTGCGGCCCAGTTCCTAACAGGGAACAAGGGGTGGGGACCCCTGGTTTAAACAACACAAGTGTATTCTCTTACAGCTCTGTAGGTCAGAAGTCCAACAAGGGTTTTACTGAGTTAAAATTTAGGTGTCAGCAAGCTGACACCTCTTTCTGGAGGTTCTAGAGGAGAAACTATTTCCTTGTTTATTGGCGTGATAGGCAAGAACTCAGCAACAGGGACTAAGAAATGGGGATTGAGATCCCTGTTTTCTTGCTGGCTGTCAGCTAATGGCCATTTCCTGCTTCAGGGGGCCTCCCACATTACTTGGATCCTGGCCCCTTTCTTCCATCTTCAAAGTCAGTAACTGGTAGTTCGAGTCCTTGTCATGCTCTAAATCCTTCCTTCTTCTTCCAACACACCTCTCTATCTAACCCATCTGGGAAAGATTTTCTGGGTTTTTTTTCATGTGATTAGATTGGACCTGCCCAGATAATCCAGGGTATTCTCTCCGTCTCCAGGTCCATATCCTTAATCACATCTGTAAATTCTCCTTTGTCCTGTAAGGTAAGATATACACAGGTTCCTGGGATTAGAGTATGGACATCTTTGGGAGGGCCATTATTCTACCTAATACACATGGTAAGTGTTGTTGTTATTTTATAGATGGGAAAGCTGAGGTCACAAGGACATTGCACTGAACTGGATGTCCCACTATAATATGAGCTAAACCAAGGGTCAGGCTAACCTACATCATTCACCTCTCAACCTAGGCTGTACCCTCAGCCCATATGTGATCCCTGTAGAAAAATCAAAGGGCCACCTTTGAAAGTCACATTATAACTACACTTTTTGACCTGTCTCCTAAATGTTTTTATTAAGCTGCATATTTTCATAATGTTTTCACCTGTAGCATAAGAAAAGATACAAGTTAGAAAATATATGTTTTTAGAAAAAAAAACAACTAAAAAATAAGTATGTGTGGTCAAAAAAGAGAAAGCCCAGTTAATATTTTTATTAGGCCACCTTTCTGTAAGATTTGGTAATTTTTTGCTGAAAGTTCTCACAATGATTTTCCAAGAAAATCACATCCTTTCTAAACGTCCTGAGTTGGCTAGTTGATGTAATTCAAAAGTCCCCAGTCACCATCACAGCAGAACATTACATTTTGCTTTCTTTCCTGTGCTGAAGATGAGACATTTTAAAATATGCAGCCAAATGGAAGGCTTGTCAAGAGGAGGTGGGGTAGGGAATATTCGTGTTTGTTTTATTACTTTTCAGAGTAGCTACTGCTGATGCTTTATGCTGTCTAGGAAAATTAGAATCCCAGATCACATCAGGTAATTGCACCATGCAGAAACGAAGAAGGATACGGCACACGGAGGCTGCCAGAAGCAACTATGATGAAATTATCAATGATGAACAAGTCAAAAGGAAAAGCATAAAGCAAACTGGAACACCAGCGCTGAGCAAGATCTTGTCACACTTCAAAAGCTAATAAGGGGCTTCCCTGGTGGCACAGTGGTTGAGAGTCCGTCTGCCGATGCAGGGCACACGGGTTCGCGCCCCGGTCCGGGAAGATCCCACGTGCCGTGGAGCGGCTGGGCCCGTGAGCCATGGCCGCTGAGCCTGCGCGTCCGGAGCCTGTGCTCTGCAACGGGAGAGGCCACAACAGTGAGAGGCCCGCGTACCGCAAAAAAAAAAAAAGTTAATAAGAAGGAAAGCGTGTGGGAGTGGGAGGTGTTGCTTGCAAATGAGACAAGAAGCTTTACCTGCTGTGGGAGGGTCTGGTGGGGTTCTCAAGACCTTTATCAAAATAAATGGGCTCGGCAGTAGAAACAAGTGTATCCCTTTTTGTGGATTCACACGAGAGCGCTTTGGGCTGTGTTCTTTGTTGTGCATTTTTATGCCACCTGCCAGAACTTTCTATTTATGCTTTCTCCTTTTCTTCAGCGGAGAGCAAAGGAGTCATGATGGGCAGTTGATAAAAATGTGGGGCTGAATTTACATAGTCATTCAATGACTGTCATGCACCCTGATGTGTCTCTAATTTGAATAAAAATCTGTTCTTTTAGTTTCATGTCATATACAATATCACTATGAGCTCATCTACATAGCCTATTATAATGCACACTTTTATACTACTATAGCCTTCACCTAATCAGTCCTCCACAAGCTAATCAGCTCAAATACTGTCACAAGTGGCATAATGCATGCAATTATCCTTAATTCAACTTCTAAACATGGAGGTGAAAGATCAGATTTAACCAAACAGGCTTAACAGGAATTCATGAATTGATAATCATGATTAATGGGAAATCACAGTGCAAAACTTGTTTTAATTTACCTGTTCATGTAACTTGTGTTACAGAGAAATGTGAACTTTCATCCGGAGCAAACAAAGAATGGCTAGACTTTCAAATGAATTTTAACCCCAGGGTAAGAAACGTGCATTCACTATTTCAAGGATAATCTTAAGTGACAGAAATCAGTGTGGCTAAGTCAGGATTATAGCTTTGAAAATATCTGAACCTTGACTCCCTGAAAGAGAAATAATTACTCAGAAATGGAATCTCTAGTTATCACCAATGAATGTTTGAAGGGGGGATTTACTTTGAATGGGATAAACTGAACTGTTTGTCTCCGTAGATCCTCAGATTTCTACAGAGCCAGGATATTTTTGACAAGTGGTCTTTGAAGATAACTGCTTTAGAGTTTGTATTCCCTTAAATATTGACCGCTTACTTATTAGACTCAGAGACTCGGTATACTGACCTATAATTCATTCATTTAGTGAAATAATATTTATTGAGCAAATATTATATGGCAGAACCTATGCCAAGTATTAGGGATAAAAATGATGAATAAAAGAAGTCTCATCCTTGAGCAGCTGGCAGTCCAGTGGGGAAGATAATACAAGGAACCTGAAATAACTGATATAAGAGGGTAAGATGTTGAGAAAAATGCTGATGGGTGTCTTATTTTGTTACTGTTTTGCTGTGATGAGTTCACCAGGGAAGAGTAAAACATATGCTAGCACAGTGCCATTACTGTGTCTCTGAAAGGCTTGGATTTCCCTTCCAGAACTTCCACAGGGGCAGAAAACATCCTTCGTGTTCTTGGCAGGAACAAAAGGGGTGAAAACAGATGATGCCAGCGGTGGAAGAGTTGGGGCTGGTGTTCTGGGTTAGAGTGGGGGCCTGGCCCAAACCCAGGAGGGAGCTTCCTCAAAACTGAAAGAGGATAGTAGTTGAGAGCTTCTCAAGAGAGGCAGAGATGCACCCTACTTATATGTAGGACCCAGGAGAGAGTGATGGGCCGGATGGCGGGAGGCTATGGGATGTTTATGGAAACTGGAAATCTAAGTGCTATGACTAGGGCCTCTATCACTGAGTCTTCAGGCCCATGGAAAGGACCCCTGTGAGACTACATCTCTGAGCCTACCCCTCACCCCCTGGCATGGCAGCAGCACACCCAGACATCAGGGGACCCACACTGGGCAAGAAATGATGACAACGTTGACCCCATTCTCTGGGAACCACTCCAGCACAGAAATCCTATGCATTCCTGCGCACTTTGGGGAACTCTACAAACACGACTGAGATTGAGTTTCTTGCCTGGGGAATCTACTGTTAGGAGAAAATTCATACCAGGTGTTGTAAACTAGATGCCTACAGGTACTGCAGGCACCACAGAGGAATCTAGTGATGAAGTGGGCTTGGTATGATTAAGGTAAACTGGAAACTCCCCACTTTTTAGAGTGACTGTTACCCAACTCGAACTAGTTATGACCATGTGGGAATGCTGGTATAGTGTGAGATCTTGATTTTTCCAATTTGTTTTCAAGAGAAGCTGAATTGTTATGCAAACCTCCTGAATTTTAAAGGTTGGCAACTAATTCAAGTTTTAAAATATTGTGTAGACCAAAGAAAACGTATGATCTGCCATATTTGATCCATAAACTGGTAATTTGCAAACTCTGGGCTACAAGGAGGATTTAAAAAAATTAATTAAATTTAAAAGTGTAGAAAATTGTGGAGAGTTGGTAGAGAAGATGGATTTTGAGATGGGAATAGGGGAATAGATGGGACTTCTGATAAGCTCTGAGATATCAGAGACAATCGAAAAGATGCAATACCAGAATTCTTAAGTTTGTTTATTCATTTCTCAGGCAATCAATGTTTTTTGAGTACCTCCTATATACCAGGCACTGGTTTAAAAATTGGTACAGATGTGAGGGGGAGAAATGGTCTAGTGGTTAGACTCTTGAAGGATTATAAAAATACATGCCAGGGCTTCCCTGGTGGCACAGTGGTTGAGAGTCCGCCTGCCGATGCAGGGGACGCGGGTTCGTGCCCCGGTCCAGCAGGATCCCACATGCCGCGGAGCGGCTGGGCCCGTGAGCCATGGCCGCTGAGCCTGTGCGTCCAGAGCCTGTGCTCCGCAACGGGAGAGGCCACAACAGTGAGAGGCCCGCGTACCGCCAAAAAAAAAAAAAAAAAAAAAAACATGCCAGAAAAAATTCATAGGGTAAAGGAGTGTGTTCAAGGCAGAAGGAACAGCACCCAGGGGAACCCTGAGGTAAGCGTGAACAAGGCATCTCTGCAGAGCCCAAGAAAGTCTATACACCTGGATGGCAGAGGCCAAGGGGAAATTGGAGAGAGGAGGCTAGAGGAACTGTAAGGGGCCAGAGCCTGGAGGGCCCCAAGCAGGGGCCCTTTAGAGGAGTTTGAACTCATCCTAAAGTCAATGAAAAATTAATGAAGGATTTTAAGCAACTCCCGTGATCAAGTTTGAATATTCAAAGATCTCAAGGTTAAAGTATAGGACACAGAAGGGAAGAGCAAGTATGAGGCAGTGTTGTAATTCAGGTGAGTAGAAAGGCCAGGTAAGGCAGAAAGAAGTGAATTGAGAGAAGTGAATGGATTCAAGAGACATCTAGGAGATGGAAGGAAGATAAAAGGGAATCGATACGTAAAGAATGAAGGAGATGGAGGATTTAAAGTTAACTTCCTCAAATTTCTGATATGAGCACTGGGTGAATGATAGTGCCATTCCCTGAGATAATGAATTCTGATCTGGAAAAAAAAGAAAGAGAGAAAGTGGATTTAGGAGAAAAGTTGATCTCTTCTGTTTTGGTGTGTTAAATTTATGGCATTAGAGACATCCAAGCATCCAAACAGAGACACCTAACAGGCAATTGGGTGTATGGGCTATGAACTTAAGAGGAGAGTTTGCACTAGTGTTGTAGCTTTTGGGGCCATCAGCATGTAGCTGGTACCTAAAACTAAAGGGGGAGGACGTTATCCATTGAGTTTGAAGGAAGAAGATCAGACAGTCAAGAGAAGATCCCTTAGGACTAGAGATATTGAAGGAATGAGTAGAAAGGGAAACATTGTAAAGACATGTAAGAAGAAGCAGTCAGTGAGGTAGAAGAATCCGATGATTGTAACTAGAAGGGAAGAGGAGGGAATTTTTGAAAGAAGAGAGCAAAACAACTACTGAAAAATATCCTGAAGATCTCATGACATGTAAGACTTCGGGAATGTAGGCAAGAGAAGTTTCAGTGACCTGGAAGCCCAAAGATAAGGTACATCTTTATGGATAATGGAACAGCAAAAGTTTGGTTATGAACAAGAAGGGTGTGGTTGCTTGGGTCTTGACTGAAGGGTAGTCAGAATTAAGAAAAGGGGTGTGTCTGTGTATGTGTAGTAAGAGACTTGAGCTTATCTGGATGTGGGTAGAAGAAACTAGTTGAGAAAGACATACAGAAAATATGGGGGAAAGAAGGATGAGAGAGGGAGCGAGCCCTAGAAAGCGGTAGAGAGGGGCTGCAAAGCACACTGGGAGGAGAAGGGCATTTCTCCCAGTGTGAGTGATGCCAGGGGGTCTGTAGATTTGGAGACAGAGGGGAATTTCATTCTCACATCTCTTTTCCTATGAAATGGGAACCAAGGTTATCAGTTGAGAGTGAATGAAGGAGACGGGGAGCTGGAGACTGGAAGGGACCGGGCAAGGTTTCATATAGTTCTTGTGGAAAATGAGGATGAGAAATAGAATTTCTGGGTGGTGTCAGGAGCCCCGTTGAGACTGGTGCCCATAACTGTGTGGTGACAGCAGCCTGCTGCACTGTGACGCTTTCTTTGGCAGAGCTTGGTAGCCCAGACTCCTGGCTATAGCGTCAGGAGTGGAGCAGCTAGGTTCCCCCAGCGTTGCCAGGGGTTTTGCCAGGGAAATACAGCAGAAGGAGACTGGGGCTGGGGGGTTGGGAATCTAAGAGAAAGAGTGATTGAAATGTTGGGGTCTGGAATCTAAGAGGTCACCATTAATAATATTATTATACTAACTTAAAAACTATTATTATTATTATTATTACCACTTATACAAGGCTTCCTATGTGCCAGGCAATGTTCTAAATACTTCACATAAATAACTCACAACAGTGGTATGAGGCCAGTGCTAGTATTTTCCCATTTTACAGGTGAAGAAACTAAAGCACAGAAAAGTTAATTAACTTGCCTAAGGTCACACAGCTAATAACTGAAGAGTTAAGATTTGAACCCAGACAGTCTGGCTGTAGAATCCGTGGTTGTAACTATATGCCATCTGTTTTCATCTGTCTCTCAGCATCTTTTTCTCTGACATCCGTGGACAGACATTCTTTTCTACTCAAAAGGAGAAACAAATGAGCCAGACTTGCTACATTATGGTATATATACATTCAGACACAGCCTGGAAATACGAAGCAGAGTTGGGAAGTTCTCAACTCCATTTTTCTTTATTCTAAAATACCTAGGTCAGACATAAGACTTGGTGTTCCATCCCAGAAGGACTGGGAAGCACACTTTTTTAAAAAAAACTACCACATATGACAATTGCAGCTTCACTCCACTCTTCCCACCCTCGCCATTATCCCCACCCACATATGTGGGCCATGCTAGTTGGGTGTAGCATCTATCAATCCCGTGAGTCTGCCAGATGGTGAGAAAGAATCAATATCCCCTCATTTCCCTCCTCCTGCTTTCCTGACATCATCCTACATCCCAGGTGGAGACTTACTCCTTTGCATCCAGCTAAAGTGCACATACTCTGTGGAAGTCTAACTACCCAGTCATTTACATCTCATTGTGCAAGTTTTTCCTGAACTCAATTTTTAATAGAAAGACTTACAGTTGGAACTTAGCTGGTGGCGCAGTGGTTAAGAATCCGCCTGCCTGGCTTCCCTGGTGGCACGGTGGTTAAGAATCCGCCTGCCAATGAAGGGGGCACGGGTTCGAGCCCTGGTCTGGGAAGATCCCACATGCTGCGGAGCAACTAAGCCCGTGTGCCACAAATATTGAAGCCCGCGCCCCACAACTATTGAAGCCCGCGCACTCTAGGGCCCGTGCTCCACAACAAGAGAAACCACTGCGATGAGAAGCCTGCGCACCGCAACGAAGAGTAGCCCCTGATTGCCACAACTAGAGAAAGCCCACGCGCAGCAATGAAGACCCAACGCAGCCCAATAAATAAATATCCACCTGCCAATGCAGGGGACACGGGTTCCCTGGTCCAGGAAGATCCCATATGCTGCGGAGCGGCATAAGTCTGTGTGCCACAACTACTGAGCCTGAGTGTCACAATTATTGAAGCCCACACGCCTAGAGCCCATGCTCCGCAACAAGAGAAGCCATTGCAATGAGAAGCCTGTGCGCCTTAATGAAGAGTAGCCCCCGCTCACCACAACTAGAGAAAGCCCCGTGCAGCAACAAAGACCCAATGCAACCAAATAATAATAATAATAATAATAGTCTTACAGAAAACAAGGTCAGAAAGGGGAAAGAAAAGAGGAGAGTGGAGTGGACAAAACACTGTGCATACTTAAAAGTTTATCTTCCAGCTGATGGTGACCATAAGGTTTGGTTATATTTACAAAACAGTTAGATTGAACTATTCAGAACAATACTAGAACTTCATCCAGACTGTGATTCACTCCTAAATTAGAAGATGTATTTTCAGTGTCTTTAAGATAATGGGATCTTGCTTAGTTTTTGTTTTTATTTTTGTTTTAAGTACAGATATTGCATGTATAGCATTTTCATAAAGTGTGGTTTCTTTGAGATCTTTTAAAAGACTCCAGCTGTACAGAAATATCTCATTAGTGACAAAAACAAAGCAAGTTTTTTCTGCTTTGTTTGATCTAACAATGGAGGACTCATCACACACTGGTGCCTCCTGTGCTTACAATAGACTGTGTAAGTTAAGCATTTTGTTATCATTCTTTAAACTTTTCCCTCCTCCTAGCATTTGTCCAGGTGCTCAGATTTCCTTCCAAAGTCACAAAATACAATATGGGTTGAACATCTGGCTTATAAAAGTCCTTTGAAGGCAAAGCAGAATGCCTCTCTGGTCAAAGAAAAGCTATACTGGAGGACTCCTACAAGATATGGCTTGTGGGCTCATCTTGTTCATGGAAAACTGGAAAGTTATTGTCCTTCCTGGCTACTTAGCTACCTAGTATTGTAGTCAAAAGGATTCACAAACCAAATATTCACCTAGAGAAAAGAAGGCTCCAACATCCTCATGCCCTAAGCATGAAGTCCAGAGAGGGGTAAAAAGTATTTGATGCTGATTGTACAGCTGGGTTTCCCTGAAGTTGCTATTGATGCAGAAACCATTTAAAAGGTGAAAGTGCTTCATGGCAAAAATATAAAGCTCAGGAAGCAAGAAGGGACATGTTGAAGCCTCTTATATGGAAGAATATTGAAAAAACTGTATTTGATCAATCCTCTATGACCTGTTGAACTTGAGGGTAAGATATAATAAAAGACTTTGTTATTCACTTCACATGACATGTAGGGGCAATGAATTTTGCTCAGCCATGCATGTGCAGCCAGCATACAATCCCTCTGAGGGCAGGAATCTTGTCTATCTTGGCCAACACTGGGTCTCTTTTGCCTGGTATGATGCCTTGCACCAAATGGGCCCTAGATAATTTGTTGAATGCTTTAAAGACCGAATTACCTAGCCTAAACCATTCTATAAATTGCCTGTGAAACGGTTGTCAAAACACATATTTGAAGTATGTTATTACTAAGATTTGACCTCCAAACAGATGGCTTATTAAATGGATTTTGTTTTCCTCAGCTTTGTCCATGTTTTAATGGATATACCCAATTTACCTCACAGATCTTTTGTTCCAACAGGAAAGAAACAAAAAGATCTTTTCTCTTAGGTAAGGCCTTCCAGAAGGATGCATTGCCTCCAGGATTATTTAGTAAATCTCTACTCTGTTGGGTTCAAATCCTGGACATCCAATTTAGCCAGAAAAGAAAAACTATTGTCTCAATAATTAAAAGGACAAAAAACTAAATCCAGGACCCTACTGACCAATAAACCTCCAAGTTGTGTGACAAACAGGTATCGAACAAGCACAGAGCCTGAGAGAAATCCAATAGCATCCCCCTCCAGAACAAGCTGATTTTGGGGAGACAATTATCAAGCGACCAGCACTTACCATTCCATTGTTTACTGCAATCAAGTCTACAAGCACCTCTAAGACACCCTGACACTTCCTCAGTGGCTCTTCTACAGCTTTTACTCTGCCCTTTGAAATTGTCCAAAGCACTGACATTCACAGTTGTCTCTTACTTTAGCAACTTCACAAAGACACCACAAATCACAGATTTCTCCCTCCTTCCTTCCCTCCTTCCTCCTTTCCTTTCTGTTTATTTTGATGGTTCAAAGGTTAAAACTATGCAAGAAGCAGAGGACATAAGCAAAAAGAAATAGATAATTTGAGGAGAGTTTAAGAAAGGGGCTATTAACAAGAGTAGCAAAAGCACAAGGGATAGTGCCTCATTAGTACCCAGGCTAGCATGTTTGGGAGTCACCACGCCTAGGCCTGAAGAGGCAGGGGAGCAACGGATTAGTGAGACAGGGTGGGCTGTGTGGAGAGGGCCTCCTGACAGGAGCTTAGACCTCCCATCAGTTTGTGGGACCCCACAAAGAGAGAACTAGCAGAATAAATATCTCCTTCCGTTGCTTCCCATTGACCTCACCCAAATGGAAGCCAGAGGCAAAGGAAGCTGTTAATATGTTCAAAGCAGGTCAGACTCCTGAGGCCCAGAGCAGGGCAGAAAGGGATAGAGAGTGGATCTGGAGGGGTAAACAGAAGATATCAGCATAGCACTACATCCCCAGCTCCCACATTTAATTTCTAGCTTAATGACATACGTAAGATATCTTTGAGTCCAATTTTTCCCTCCCTCAGTTAGATTTCAAGGAAACTTTATTCTTCTGTCTGCTGACTATATGGCCTATTTTGTTTTAATTTCATAGACTTTGATTGCCTACTTTCCAAATTCCATGATTATTTCAAAAGTCACAAACCAAAGTGATTATTTAGAAAACCAGTCTGGTACTTATTATCAGCAGACAGTGATGGGTATTCAAATATTCAATATTAGGATTTTAAATATCTAGGGTTACATTAACACACAATACACACACACACACACACACACACACACACTTTTCCTGGCACCTACACTAAAAGAGTAAAAACTAAAATCCCTCAGTCAGAAGCTAGACTAAAATGCTAGTTCTCTTAAAGTTAACCACATAATCAATTTTGTGCTAAAATTCATCTAGAGTAGCTTATATTCTTTATGGAACAGGGACTTGAATCTGGCTTGATACATGGAATTCAAACTTGGAAACCATAAAGAACATTTTACTTGCAAAGTTATTACGTTGGCCACCACTCTTTCTGCTCCAACACGGGCAGAGATTCTTCTCCCCTCCACCCCATCTCCCCCTCATATGACCATAACAAAATTCCCCCCAGTTTGGGTCTCCTAGGAGAAGCATCAGTTGATGATATCCAGCCAGAGAATCATAAGAACTGGTTTTCAGCACAAAATAACTTCAAGTCACACACGGGTCGTTTTTCAAGCACACATCAGTTTCGATGAGTGGATTTTCAATCAAAACACCACGTCCCTCAGGCTGACTCTTTTGGATACCGTATTTTCCAAGTGGAAAACCAATTGTGGTAGATCAAACCACCTGGCCAGGCGCACCTCTCCAGCACTCCACATCCAAAGCGGCCCACTGCCATGATTGAAGGCAGATGCCTGCGGATGCCTCCAGACGCCTCCGGAGGCCTCCAGACGAGTGAACATAAATACATGGAGACACTTGAAGAGCAGACGTTTGACATTATCTCTTAATTTGTTCCACATATCTGTACTCAAACCAGAGTTTCTTGAAAGTAATTTAAGAACTATCTAGTCCACAATAATACCAGGAAAGAGGAGTTGTTGGCTCTTTAACACAGATATACCTGCATCTGTGTCACTGCAAACTCCAGTTACGTTGTACTTAACAGTTAAAGCTACTTTAGATATCTCCATGTTGGGTCAAGAATACTTTTACAGTAATGATTCTAAATGTCTCTTATGATTATACTTTGCTGTTGTTAAATCCTATATGTTGTGTTAAATATTCCTTGACATCTACTCTTGCTCTATAAGTCATGCAGCAAACTTTGATCAAAAGCAATACAATTTTGACCTGCTGGTACACTGGCTTAATTTTCAAGGCATCTTTTTCTTTGTCTATTCATTTGATCCTTTCCTTAGGTAATCAGATAATAAGCATTTCTAGGTCCCGACATGTGCTGCACAATGTGATAAACAGAACATGAACCTTGGGGAAGGTGCCTGACAGGAACCCTTTGGCCCAGAGAAGCAGCCAGCCTTGGAGACACCCCACACGGAGGGAACTGGAGAGATATATACCTGACCTCACTCCCCTTCATCCCTCTACTTGACTTGAATTCCATTTTCTCCACTGATCAGTTATGTGGTCTTGAGTAAATTTATTAGCCTCTCTTAACCTTGAAGTTTTTTTTTTCAAATTTGGGATGATGATAAAAACCTAATCCACTAGGCTGCTGTAATGACTAAACAAACATGTAAATCCCTTAGGAAGTTACCTATAATACTTATTAGGTAAACAATAGCTCCCATCCCTCTTCTCTTCCTTCTCCACTTCATTGAGCCAGTTAAAAGCAGCACTTACAGACAAGCTGGGAATGACAGTACGTCATCCTTCAAAGGGATGCTAGAGGTCTCACCTCCTCTCTTCCAAACAGGACCACTCTCCATCATCCTATCTTTGCTTCTAATGTGCAGAACTCATTTTTAAAATGGAGTCGCTCATTTGCCTTTATATAACTGTTATTGTTAAAGTTATTTCTCATTTGAGCAGTGGTCTATCTTTGGGAAACTTCTATCCATTGGCTATACACACAATGTCTAACTCTGCTATGGTACAGAAATCTTTCTGGGTTCATAGTGAGAAGATGTGGGCTTTAAGCCTCATTTGGACACTGGACAGCTTTGTGACCTTGAAAAAATCAATTTCCCTGAACCTCAATTGCTCTAGGAATTGGAGACAATAACAGCAGCTCGATCTCCTTCCAAGGGTTCTGTTGGACCCTCCCTGACAGCTCTATCATTCTCCTCCTTGCTGGCCACCCTTCAACATTTCCCCACATGACAGCACCCTCACTTCCTTTAGAAGTTTTTCATTTGAAAATTTTGGAAGACCAGGAATATGTTATAATATGAACTGATTGAAGCAAAGTGTCCAAGAAGTAATAATAGTGAGCAAGGGCCTTCCAGACAATGGGCAGCATTGGAAAAAGTTGTGAATATGAGAATAAGTACTCAGGACAAAGAGGAGATGGTCCAATATGACGAAGGAAATGCCCTACTGACAGTGTGGCTGATTTAAGGAAGGTATTGGGGTCCAGCCAAGGAGTTTAAACGAGATACAATAGAAAATAGGGAAGTCTTGAAGGGTTGGAAGCCAGAGAAGGAACATAATAAAAGTGTCATTTAAGAAGACACATCTAGCCCAAGAGTGAAGTATCGGTGGGAAATGTGAACGCTTAGCCTTAGAGATGCTAAATGTAAATTGTGCAGTAATACACGTGCAAGCTGTTAAGAGCCTGCACTGGGATGGTGGTCATAGGTAGATAAATACACACCAGAGACAGTCTGAGAGAACATTTGATAGGATGCGAGAACTTCCTAGATGGAGGAGAAAGCAAGAGGAAAGGTGAAAGTCAAATCCGAGAGTTCACATCCACACACCTGGGAGAAAGTCGGGAGTTCTCCCAGAGGCAGCAAAGTTGCAAGAGAAAGATATGTGTGGAGTCCAGACCAGAGATACCAATTTAAGGGTCATCTATGTGCTGGTAATAAATAGAATGGAGGCGAATGCATGGCTGGTGGTGCTCTCAAGGAAACACAGACACATGGGAGCCGACGGCTGAGTCTGGCTCCTCTGCCACCACCAACTTGGTTTATTTTGGTTTATTTGTCATCTTTGAGTCACAGGACTTTTCCTGTAACTCCATCATTTTGATCATACAGTTTAGGAGTCTACATGCTATTACAGTTATATATGTGCATCTTGTCCTCCCTACAGACTATAAGCTCCTTGAGAGCAGGGCTCATGTCTAACTTTTCTTGGTATCCTCTAGTGTGTCTAGAAAAGTGCTTACACACAGTAGGTGCTAACTAACCTTTGGAATAAATGAATGAGCTAAGTATGACTGTGATCCAGGATCTTGAATTGGATACATGTTTGATGAGACCTTTTACTAAAAGTGCAAACCAGTCAAGACAGCATTGTAAGTTTGGATTGAAACCTGGCACCGCTACTCCAGGCATACAGCAAAGAGAGAAAAGAATATTTAAAAGACATGGCTCAAACCAAAACCAAAAATTTTCTTGGATGAGAAATGAAACAGCAAATCAAAACAGTGAGCCAGGAGCCACGATCTCCGTACACATGCAGCCAGAGGCAGCGGGGGCCCAGGCGGCGGGGGGACGGTCAACCCCTCCCCTGTCATGGGGCTAAAAGGGTCCCACACCAGGGAAGATGAGCCAGTGTTCCTTTTATGTACTGCAGCATAACAAGCCACCCCAAAACTTAACAGTGTAAAGCAGCAACCATTTTATTCTGCTCATGGGTTCTATGCATTGGGAATTCAGAAAGGGCAAAGGAGAGACAGCTCTTCCCTGCTCCACAGTACCTGGGGCCTCAGCTGGGCCAGCTCACTTGACAGGGCGTGACTAGAACGGCTGGTGGCTGGAGCAGCTTGGAATCCATTTCCAAGGTGGCTTCCTGCCTCACCTGTCTGGAGCCTGAGCTGGGATGACAGAAGAACAGGCTCAGCTGGGACTATAAACCTCCCTAGAAAGAAGGGAAATGCAGAAAGAAATGAAAAAGATACACAAAATAACCAGTGCTAGTAAGAATGTAGGAAAATAAGATATACCACTGGTTCACCAGTGTAAGTGAGTCTATTCCCTTGGAATTTAAGAACATCTAGTGCAATTGAAAATTCACTGTAAAGCAGAAACTAGCACACCATTGTAAAGCAATTATACTCCAATAAAGATGTTAAAAAAAAGAAAAAGAAAAAAAAATTCACATCCCTTGTAACTGAGCAATTCCATTTCTAGGTAAAATCTTGGAACTTTTCTTTCACTTACAAGGATATTTATCATATTAGTTAGATATTGTAGCATAACAAACAACCACAGCATTTCAATGGCATTCAAGAAGAAACATTTCTTGAGCTCGTGGATCTATAGGTTGGCCGGAAGTTAGCTGAGCTAGATGGCTCTATTTGTGTTAGCTGGGGTGGTACCCACCCATCCGGGGGTCAGCTGCTATAGGCTGGGCTCAGCCAGGAAACCCAGCTCTGACCCACGTGGATCCGCCTCCTGGGTCTCGTGAGTAATCGAGGCATGTTATTCTCACGGCTATAGCAGAGACCCAAGAGCACCAATCCAGTCACATAGGTACCTCCCAAGCCTCTGGTCACTTGTGCCTGCTAACATTCCACTGGCCAGTGCAAGTCACATGACCAAACAGAAAAATACACCCTGGGGGAGTAACTGCAAAGTCACCTGACAAAGGATTTGGTTGCAGGGATCAGTGAAGAATTGGTCTATTAATGGGATCTGTCACGTTCACTGCAAAAGTGTTTGTTACAAGACAACAAGAACCTAAATGTTCATCTAAAACGGAATGGGTAAATAGATTGTGGTGTTTCCATCCATCAGAGGACAGTATAGTAATGAAAATGAATAAACCAGGGCTACCAGTAACAATGTGTATAAACATCACAAACGAAATGTTGACTTACAAAAAGAAAATTGCAGAATGAAATGTAGAGCATAAAGCCATTTATGACACATTTTCATATGCTCCAGACTATAGTACATGTTTTTTATAGATATGTACATATATAGTAAACATGTAAAACACGGATGAGAAAGATATACTTAAGCCTCAGGACAGTGATTTACCACTAGAGAAAAAACAGAGGCCAAATGGGACCATGGAGGGAGACAAAGTGGGCTTCGGCAGTATCTCTGATATTCTATTTTTAATATAAAAGATATGAGGCAAATGTGGGAAGATATTAACACCTGCTAAATCTGAATGCTGAATGAGATAGATGTTTCTCATATTAGTCTGGAGGTTTGGTGAGGAAAGGGTTACCAAGAACCAAGCAAATAGTTTTGGGCCCCTGGAATAGAAAGGATTGTCCATTACAAAACACCAGGAGATTCCAACCACCCACTCTCTCTGCCTGCCCCACTCCCTGTCAACATTTGGAAACTGCTCCAGATATGAATGCAAAGTAAATTAAACCAAAAATGATTACCAAGCATGAGCAAACTCCATTCATCTTATTCTGATCACTTGTGGGCTTTGATTTTAAATCCCAGACACACAAACTATTGCTTGTTTTTGTAACATGTTTGGCTGCCTTATGAATCAGCAAATCAAGTTACTAGGATGCAGAATCAAGGACGGAGCTTGGAGGCAGTTATTTCACTCACTTTTTTATTTTCTTTTTAAACTGTTATCAGAACATCTCAGAGTCTCTTTCCATCCCTAGGGAAATGAAAAGGACTGCTATGGAAAGAAAATGACACCCAAATTTTGTTAGCAAATATTAGGAAAATTTTCAAGCCCGGCAAGGAAAAACTGCCAAATGGCCTGAAACTACATGGTAGTGTCTATGTAGGGGATGGGAGCTAGGATCACTGCAAATGTCTTCACTTGAAACATGAATAAAGCAAGAGACAGAAAAAGAACATGGATTTTTTTTTTTTTTTTTTTGCGGTATGCGGGCCTTTCACTGTTGTGGCCCCTTGCGTTGCGGAGCACAGGCTCTGGACGCGCAGGCTCAGCGGCCATGGCTCACAGGCCCAGCCGCTCCACAGCATGTGGGATCTCCCCGGACCGGGGCACGAACCCGCGTCCCCTGCATCGGCAGGCGGACTCTCAATCACTGCACCACCAGGGAAGCCCAAGAACATTGATTTTTAAGTAATCTAAGGTTTGATACATTTTTCCCCCAGCAGAGTTAAATTTACTGTCATTTTATTTTCACTGTGATATGTCACTCAGAAGATGTTGTTTTGGAATTGAAACGTACCTGCATCTGAAAAAGCATATACAAATTGTACAAGTATAATGTAGCCTTTTTAGATGGGCTTGGCTGTTGATCCATGGATGGCTGTATTATTATGTATTAACAGTAAACAGATGACATGTCTTTGAAATAGCCACTTAGTTGAAGAAAATGGGATCGTTGGATGCAAGGCCACGATGGGGCTTGCCGGCATAGTTTCCACAGGCACTCAGCCTGAAATGAATGTCCTTGCCAATCTGCAACATTACGTTCAACGTTAATCTGAATGGATTTTCAGTAAAATAATTTTAGAGTTATTACCTGTGATTTTGAAGTTGCTTGCTTACAGTTACGCCCCCATTTGAGGAGATGTCACAGAGCACCCCGTCACCCCAGCTTCCACTTCCCCAAGGCAAATGCTTGCAATAATTTCAGCTGATTCTCTGGGATTTTGTCCCCACATCTCTAAATACCATGCTTTTTTTTTGGCTGCCTTGGGTCTTCATTGCTGTAAGTGCGTTTTCTCTAGTTGTGGCGAGCGGGGGCTCCTCTTTGTTGCGGTGCGCAGGCTTCTCATCGCGGTGGCTTCTCTTGTTGTGGAGCACGGGCTCTAGGCGCACGAGCTTCAGTAGTTGTGGCATGCAGGCTCAGCAGTTGTGGCACGCAGGCTCAGTAGTTGTGGTGCATGGGCTTAGTTGCTCCGCGGCACGTGGGATCTTCCCAGACCAGGATTCGAACCCACGTCCCCTGCATTGGCAGGCGGATTCTTAACCACTGTGCCACCAAGGAAGCCCTAAATACCATGCTTTTAAGGCTATTTTTTATTTTTGTTTTTAACATATCCCGTTGAGTTCTTACTATGGAAGATGAGAATTCGTTCTCTTACCCTCCCCTCCAGACCCTCCCTCGACACCACCCTCCCCATTGCTTGTCTTTCCAACATAGTTACTTGATCACTGTGGCTAGATTAGTACCCTGTGTTTACATTATTTGGGCTATGTAAACATTTTTGCTAAGCCATATAGTATCAAAGGTTACTCTTCCTTTCCTGAATAACTTTTACTTTTCCTAGATAACTGTCTCTTTTTTTCCCATTGGCTTGATTTTATCACTACATCAACCCTAAACTCCCCCTCAGGTGTGTGAACATCTCCATACTTCCAAACAATGAAATGCATGTCAATTTTTAGCTTCTTAAAGACTTTTCCCTTCACTTGCCCAGACTTCTACATCTGATGAGCAGCTGTCATGCTGGGATGTCCCTTTATTATCATTTAGTGGAATCTCAGGAGCAAGCAAAGTAAGTACGTGTGTCATATTTGCAATATTTACCCACACTTCCTGGCTTTGTTTCAGATCCTTTATCACATGTCACAGGGCCTTCACACATGCTGTTTTCTGTTCCTCAAATCTCTTGTCTGTTTTCTCTTCTCATCCCTTAGATTTGAGTTTAAAAGTCACTTCTTCAGAGGCATTCCTTGATTCCCCACCGCATCGTCCTCATTATACTTCTTCATAACAGTCACTACTTTTCCTGCACAGCCCTTATCATAAGTGTCAGTGCAGTACGGTAATAACTTGAAACGTGTTTTCTTCCCTCCACAACTTATATATGACCTTTTCCCTAATCAGACGCATCCACTTACTCAAGGACAAGTAGAATATTTATAAAGGGAGTGACAAGAGCAAGAACAATTTAATGTTCCGTTTTTCGACTTCCAGTAGAGGCTTATGTGGATTAAAAGGGCAGGTTGTGAGACTGGGGGTGGAGAGTAGAGGTGATGTTGTCACCCGAGGAGAGATGCTGGGGACCAAGTAAAGAAGAAATACGGAGTCAGCATCAGGGGATGGCTAAGTACCATGCTTGGCTGGCACCAGGGAGCCCTGGGAGGGAGCAGCAACACACAGACAGGGGTGGTACAACAAATATTTGACCATCTGATGCTAATATTCACTAGTATATGAACAGATCTATAAGTCAAAAATTAAGAACAGATTCTCTTTTATTGTCTACATTATCTAAACTGGAGTATAAAACTATTTACCATGAAACCTAAGTTGTAGCAAAACCCATTTGTTAAAACATTCTAACAATTCCCAAAGCATTTGTTGGGTTACAGCAAGTGAGGGCGTGCATTTGTGTTTGCTGCAGCTGTCGCTATCTAAGGAAGATTCTCTGTGCTCCCCATGCCACCTCCCCCGGGCCCCTCTCTGATTTCAGCTGCAGCTGAGGTGTTTGTTTCCCACGCACACTGCCAGCATCCCAATACAAGAGCCTGCTCATCTCTTCCTTTGGTCTGCCTCGGAGCTCTCCCTGAAGCCACAAGTGTTCACCCAGCCCTTGCCCTGGAAGTGCCCAGGAGTGAACACCCCAGAGACAAACTCAGACGATGGTTAAATAGGTGTCAGTGGTCATCAGTGCTCCAGATGCCCATCCTTAGGGAAGACAACTCTGAGGTGTGTTCTATGTGGTTTCTCAAAGGGTCCCCCAGCAGGATCAGGTCTCAGTTGTCCAGAGTGAAAACCAACACAGTAACATCCCATTTGCTGGCTTCTCTTCCTTCCCCATCTCATTCTTCCCACTCCTTCCTTCCTGCTTTCTGGGATCACCTTCCAAACAGCCTACCTGTACCCAAGTCCTTGTCATAGGCCCTGCTTTGGAGAGAAACCCAAACTAAGATGCTCTCTGAATTATATCCTGGAATGAGTCACGGTCTGACATCGGTAATTGCATCAAACTCTTTCAACGACTTTCCCATTGCAGTGGTAAGGATTAGGTGACTAGAGAGCCTGTGAGGACCTGAGCGATGGTTCGTGCAGCTGCCCCCATCTCAGCTTAGCTGTGTCCATTGCTCTCCAGGCCTCTTTCCAGCCTCTCTCATGCTACCAGGGGTAGACAAGCCAGATGGAGGGGTAGATAGGAGGAGGAGAGGAAGAGGGGAGCAGTTAGAAGATGCAACACATAGAGAAAGGAGAACAAAATGAATAGAAGACATAAACGAAAAGAACACACAAATGGCAGTTAATTGACAAGTAGGCAAAAACTTGCCATTCACATTACCCAGAGGTGGGTAGGGCTTATGCTGGGGCTGGCTCTGCATGTCTGCCCTGGTGCATGAGAGAGTGGCATCCATAGAAGGAATAAGGGAATGGGCTGTTTCCTCTGCTCAGAGACCAGGTGCAGGGAAGAGGAGGTGACAGAGATGACTCACACTGTCACTTATTGGGGCACACAGTTTCCTGGCCATTAAATAGGGTTCTAGGCAAACCTGTTCAGGGGTAGCTGCCCCCAACCAAAGGATATGATGCCAAAGAAAACAAAGGTTATGAAAACCACCAGAGGGCTTGCCCACACAAATTGCTGTCTGTGCAACCACTCCCAGAAGCCTCTTCAACCTCTACCTGAACCTGGACCCTGCTTTTCCCCTTGGGCAGAGTTATGCATTCCTTTGGGGGCTTGCAGAATAGGTCCTCCTCAGCTCAGCTCTGCGGTGCTGCCTCCCCCATCAAGACTTTAGGAACTGGAGTGAGGGATGTGTTCATTAACTAGATGGGGGGAAGTCCTTTCACAATATATGTGTAAATCATCACAATGTACATTGTAAGTATCTTACAGTTTTGTATTTCAATTACACTTCAACAAAGCTAACGTAAAATCAGCAACAACAACTTTAGAAACTGGAGGCAACCTTTCAACACCTGAAATAAATAACCTAAAGTGCGTAGCATGTTCCACTGATCTGCATTCTGAGTGCCAAAACCAGAAAAACAAGTCTCATTTCTACAGTGCATGGGATTTCAGTGATTAAACCACACGTGCTGAGATGCATATCATTTATTTAGTTTTACTGTATATTGCAGTTACTCATATTATTTCCCAACTGGTATGAAAATATTTCCATATTTTAATAACTAGTGCAGTCAAACCAGTGAACCTACAGATGATCAGTCTCAACTGCAGACTTTTATCTCCATTCCAGGATAGGCCTGCGTAGCCCAGAGGATAAGCCAGAAGATCACCTGTCCATCCCTAAGGCTTTGTCAAGTCCCATCTAAACATCAACACATGGAATTCACCCACCTCGCCCCTTCCAATGTCCCTTCAGAAATAAAGGTCAGGGCCTTGTTTCTGCTGCTGTGTAACAAGTCATCCCCAAACTTATGACTTAAAACAAATTTATTATTGCCTCCAATGGTTCTCAGGGTTGATGGGTCTCAGCAGGATAGTTCTCATTTGGGGTCCTTCATGGGGTTGCAGTAGAATGTCAGCTGGGGATGATCATCGAAGACTTGACTGGGTGGGACATCCAAAATGGCTTCTTCACCCACATGTCTATTTCCTGGCTGGGGATGCCTGGACCACTGGAGGTTGTCCAGGCATTTCTCTCCCCACATGGCCTCTACACATGGCTAGCTCAGGCTTCCTACAGAATGATGGACTCAGGTCAATGGCTGGTTTACCTCAGAATGAACCTTCTAAGAGACAAGGCGTAAGGCTTCTTCGGACCTAGTTTAGAAGCCACATCGTGTAACTTCTGCCATATCCTCCTGGTTACAGGCAAGTTACAGGTTAGCCAGGTTTAAGGTGAGAGGATGATACAAGACTCTGAATCCTGGGAAGCACAATTCATTGGGGTCCATCTTTTGGAGACTATGTACCATGGGCCTTGATATTCAAGGAGTGAATGGTAGTGAGAAAAAGTACCTGGGTAAGACCAGACATTAGCAAAACCTACCCACTTTGCTTAAATATGTATTTACTTGTATGATCATGTGTTTGATTAATTCTCTCCAGACCAGGGGTTGGCAAGCTTTTTGTGTAATGGTAAATATTTTGCACCAGATAGTAAATATTTTAGGCTTTGGGATCCAAGCGGTCTCTACTGAGTTCTGCCCTTCTAGAGTGAAAGCAACCAGAAACAATATGTAAATGAATGGGTATGACTGTCAAAATAAAACTTTACTTATGAACACTAAAATTAGAATTTCTTGTAATTTCCGTGTATCACAAATTACTGCACTTCTTTTGAATTTTTTTTTTAACCATTGAGAAATGCAAAAAACATTCTTAGCTTGCAAGCAGAACAGAAACGAGCAGTAGGCCAGATTTGGCCCATGGGCTATATTTTGCCAACCTTTGATCTAGACTAAGGTAGGGACCGTGTCTGCCTTAACCACCCTTATAAACCCTGCATTTAGTATGTCATAGCAGTGCTCCGTAAATATGTATTGAATGAATGAATAGTTGATTTATAAACAAATTCAAAAACCCTGAAATAAGAATTTCTCTGAAAAGCCTTTAGTGTTCACCTCGACATCAATCTCCTCCGCTTAAAACCTAGGTCAAAAATTACATTTGAGGCTTTACTGACATTTTTCTGGAAATATAGCAGTATCAGTACACCCAAGTCTCATTTACCCATGCTGAATGTGTCCAGAGTACCTGGAATAATTGCAGATTTCAATACTAAAGAGTGATGGAGGTTTATTGCCTTCTTAGTTTCCCAGAGTGATGCAAGAACAGGCTATGAATCAGTGGCATTTTAACTCCTCGGCCACACTTGGCTATTTAAGTGCTGGCGATGTGACACCATAGAATCCTAGAACCACCAAGAGTTGTCCTGGAGACTCTTGGTCACATCTTTTCATTTTCCAACTATCCCACTGGACAACCCTGAATGGATGCCCTAACCACAGGACATGGTGCCAAACCAATGGTCTTCCCCTTTTGCATTCCAACCAGCTCTTCCTCCTGACTTTCTTGTTTCTATTAAGGACACCATCAGTCCTCAATCCCTGAGGCTCAAAACTTTGGAATTGCCTTTTTCCTCTCCCTCTCCCTCTGTTATCCCCTCTTCTCATTGCTGCAGGCCCAATTCTGATGCTATTAATTTTTTAAATAAATTTATTTTTTTATTTTTATTTATTTTTGGCTGTGTTGGGTCTTCGTTGCTGTTCGCAGGCTTTCTCTAGTTGTGGCTTGCAGGCTCTAGGCGCGTGGGCTTCAGTAGTTGGGGCACATGGGCTTAGTTGCTCTGCAGCATGTGGGATCTTCCCAGACCAGGGTTCAAACCCATGTCCCCTGCATTGCCGGGTGGATTGTTAACCACTGCACTACCAGGGAAGCCCTGATGCTATTAATTCTTGTCTAGACTCTAGACTAATGTAATCTCCTAACCATTCTCTCCCCATACCCAATCCCCCACCTTTTGCCTCTCCCACTTCCAACGCAGCCTGTAGATCCTAAACCAGGAGTAACTCTCAAATGGCATTTAATAGTTCCTGCCTTGTTTTATAATCAGTTGAGTAGGCATTTTCTTAAAGTATAAATCTGATCATGTCACTTGCCTGTTCTAAAATCTTTAATGGTTGCCCACTGCCAACAAAATTAGACAACTTCCTTGGCCTAACATTCAAGGACTTCTAACCTAACTTTCTAACCTCATCCCTCATATAAAGCCTACAGTTTTGGCAAAGTAAGAGTGGAAGAGGCTGCTTATCTCCCAATATTTATTCTTACCTTTTGCCTTAGAAACAGCCCTCTTATTTTTTTATATGGGCACAGGGCTACTACATTTGCCAGCTTGCTTGCCATTAGACATATCCATTTGACAAAGTTCTGGCAAGTGGGATGTAAGCAGAAATGTTGTGTGCATCATATGGGAAGTACCCTTAAATGGTAGGGAGTTTGCCCTTTTTCATTTCTTCCATACAGTTAGGCAGAATGTAGATATGATGGCTGGAACTTGGGCTACCCTCTTGGACTGTAAGATAGGAACCACATACTAAGGATGGCAGCACAACACGGTAGAAAGAGCTCGGGTCTTTGGTGCTCAGAGTCATCCAAACAACCCTGAACTCTCAACATTTGGACTCCTTTATATGAGAGAAAAATAAACTTCTATCTTGCTTAAGCCACAGTTATTTTGTTGTCTGTTCTTTTGCTTTGTTTTATCATTTGCAGGCACACCTAACCATGAGGATTACCATGGGTTACCTCTCGTTCTCTCAGAACATGGCACTCCTGTCTCCAGGCCTCTCTGTTCCCAGTGTTCCCTCTGCTCACTGTACCCACCTCTTTTTGTTCCCATCCCCCTCTGCTACACATATCTCTGCCTTTGCAGTCTACCCATGTCCAGGTCCATCTCCATCTCTAGGAGCACTCTTCTAAACCTCCAGTCATTAGATTCTCCCACTCCTTAGATTCCTCCAGCACTTTTAATTCCCTTCTGCAGTGTCTTCCCTCACAGTGGTCATCTCTAAACTAATCTTACCCCAGCACCCTCCTCTTCTACGTGAGGGCAGATAGCCACATTCGCAGACTAGGTGTTTGTCGAGACACATTTTGGGTGTTGCTCCATCTCACAGAGACTCTCCCTCCTTTGAGAACTGCCACTGCCCCACACCCACTCCCATGGCCACCACCATCTTGTCTTACTCTGTGACTGCCCATGGCTCTGACTGATGGACACCTTTCTCCTAGCTGACCTAGTCAGAGTCTCTCTTCTGAGAAATGGAAGTAGAATTCCAAGGCAGCATGTAACCTTGAGAGCTGTGGGCAGCCATATTTTACCACAGAGCCTGGAGAAGTGGTAAATGTCAGTCTGCAGTATGATAAAAAGATGGATGAGAGACAGAGAGAGGTTGTGAGGACCTTCCAGCTGCTTGGCCCAACCCTTCCAGAGGTCAGGATGCATTCTGGCACTTGAATTCTATGAGATACCTTTGATTTTTATAACTTGTCCACATTTTTTTTTTTTTTTTTTTGCGGTATGCGGGCCTCTCACTGTTGTGGCCTCTCCCGTTGCGTAGCACAGGCTCCGGATGCGCAGGCCCAGCGGCCATGGCTCACGGGCCCAGCCGCTCCGTGGCATGTGGGATCCTCCCGGACCGGGGCACGAACCCGTGTCCCCTGCATCGGCAGGTGGACTCCCAACCACCGCGCCACCAGGGAAGCCCTCCACTTTTAATTTAAGCTAATTCTAGCTAGATTTTGTTCCTTAAAATAAAAAGGTCAATATATATCTGTGGAATTTTATTTCACTGACCTGATAGATGGTCACAGATTGTTTAGTGACAAAGTGAGGGAGCTCTTCAGCTATAGCAATTTGGTGGAACAATGACATGGGTTAAGAATTTCACACACTTCTTTTTCTTTTGCCCTTGTCCCAAATTGTGTCCTCTTTTGGCTTTCTGTGATATTTGTTGTCTGTGGCACTCACTTGACATTTATCATTTTCTGCCATATTTGGTCAGTCTCCACGTATAAATGTAGCTCATAAACCATAGTGGAGCATGGCTCTACCTTACTTATCCTCCTTCCCAAAAAGTTGAATGAATCCATTGGTATGTTAGCTTTTCTGCATTTGCATTGGGAATAGCCTGAACTATCACAGACCAGTTTTTGTTGTGCTAATTAGGTTAATACCATGATTGAGTTTATTTATAATTCAATGTAGTAGAAAACTGAAGTCCACAGATGGCAAAGAAAGAGAGAAAATGTTATACTTTCTTTACCACCTAAAAATCCTGACCTGAGAAAGAAGGAAAAACTAGAAGTGAGAATGTTGAAGAAAAATAAATTTCAATAACTGATTAACTTTAAGCTTTAATGTGAAATTCTCTCTCAAGTGTGCTGTGCAGTGGAACACGTATTCTTCTGTTTTCTGTCTTCAGCAGACAGCTGGAAACCCACACAGGATGCCAAAACTATGTGACCTACATTTGCAGCTAGACGGCCTTTGCTAAAATGAAATCTAAGATTTAGAATCTTTAAGTTTAAATTTCTTTGGGAGTATTATGTGTCCTGGATAATGGGGTAACGGATGCATTCCTTTTTTTTTTTTTTTTTTTTTGCTTCCAGGTTTTAAAAACCATGTTAATCTGTCTCTGCATTATTTAAAAACAAAAATAAAAACAAAACACAAAAACTCTCACAGCGGCTTTTTCAGGTACCAAATATTAATCTATTAAAACTTTAACTGTATTTCTGCATTTTTGGAATTAAGGTAAAATCTGAAATAAACCAAACTTTTGGCATTCTGATTTACATTTGCTTCTTGTTAGTGTGGATGAAATAAATAAAGCTAAATCACTAACACTGCAGTCAGATTCATTTTCTGCTCATGCAAAAAGTTTGTGAGTACACTTTCGGAAGTTAAAAGCAAATGTTTTAAGGAATACACTACATTCCCATGGGATTCCCTAAATGAACCAACACAGATCTGGCAACTAACTCCTCAAAGTGGGCATAGAATTCGTTTTGATAATTGTGGTCATGTTGGAGGTTGACAGAAGGTATTTTTCTCTGAGGCTTGGTCCTTGAGAGATTTCTCTTAAAAGTCAAGATCTGTTCTGAACCAAAGTGTTTACATCCTCTAACTCTCAATCCACAAATTGAACAAATTTAGCCTAAACCTGAAGTGACCACATAACCTTGTAGCCTTTGGTGTCAGCTCACTGTAAAATTTTTATTTTCTCAAAGATTTAGATGAAATTAACAAGCCATTTCCATATTTCCATGGCTGTCACTTCTGTCTGGAATGTCTTTTCCACTCTTCTTTATTATTCCTTCCCTGCCCCCCCCATTCAACTGATCTGCTGAAATCTGTCTCAAAGGTCATTTATTTGGGAAGTCTTCACCAAGCCACCCAAATTAATTATTCTCCCCTTAGTGACACCCACCGCTCTGCTTTCATGTCTGCAGCTCTTACAAATCACACTGGTAAATGATTCTGTTCCCTTTCCCAATGGGCTGCCCCTCCCTAACTCCCTCTTCCAATATATGACCTCCTTTTGGGATGTGGCCCTATTTTACTCATCTTTGCATCATTAGTACCCAGCCTAGTCTAACAGAGTTGCAGAATAAAAGTGAATTAGTTGCTTTGCTATATCAATCACGCACTCTCTCTCCTATATCTCCCCTGGCTCTTTTTCCTATGCCTATAAACATGCTCATGTGTCTTTAAAAACAAACCGTAGTAAATTATTTTAATTCTTTGAATGAATAAGAATCCATGGGTCCACAGTGACAAGAATGAATAAGAAATTTAAAAAATGGAGAAGGGAAAGTTCTTACTTAGACTATGAAGCCAGTTAATGAATGTAGAAGGAATGATGAATTTAGAAAATTAGCATCTTGCAACCAATATAACAATAATTGAGTCAGGAAATCACCAACAGATGCTATAGCTGGGGTAAAAAAATTGAAGAAAAATGAGACATTGGGCTTTCCTGGTGACACAGTGGTTGAGAATCTGCCTCCTAATGCAGGGGATACGGGTTCGAGCCCTGGTCTGGGAAGACCCCACATGCCGCGGAGCAGCTAGGCCCGTGAGCCACAACTACTGAGCCTGCGCGTCTGGAGCCTGTGCTCTACAACAAGAGAGGCCACGATAGTGAGAGGCCCGCGCACCACGATGAAGAGTGGCCCCCCCTTGCCACAACTAGGGAAAGCCCTCGCACAGAAATGAAGGCCCAACACAGCCAAAAAAGAAAAAGAAAAACGAGACATTTACATAGTCTCAAAATATCGCCCAGAAGATTCTTATTAGTTACAAGAATTACAAGAGAAAAACAGTAAGTTTACAGTGAAGAAATCTAGCAAATACCATCACATTGACCAAATGATTGAATCGGCCAAATGATTGAAAAGTACTAGGACCAATCAACAACATACACCTCCAGATATAATGCACTGAGAAAGACACAGCATCATTTCTACAGAATTCCTGCCATAAAAGCATTACCAGAATATATTCAGGAGGAAACATAGACTGAGCCAAATCAAGAGACATCCTACAAAATAACTGGCCTATTCTCTCCAAAAATGCAAATTCTTCATGAAGTATGAAGAAAGACTGATGAACTATTCCAGATTAAAGGAGGCTAAGAGACATGACAACTAAATGCAACACATGAGCTGTGATTTTCTTTTGCAGTAGAGGACATTATTAGAACAATTGTCGAAATCTAAATAAGGTCTATAGATTAAGCAATAATACTGCATCCACATTAATTTCCTGATTTTGATCATTGTGTTGTAGTTAGGTAAAAGAATATCCTTGTTTTTTAGTAAATACACTGAAGAATGAGATGTAAAGTAGCACCATGTCTGTGATTCACTCCCAATCAGTTCAATAAAAAATATAATGAGAGGCAGGAAGAGAGAGAGAGAGAGTGAGCAAATGTGTAAAATGTGATAAAATATTAGCATTTAGGAAACATAGGTGAGGAGGATACAGGAACTATTTGCACTATTGGAAATTCTCTGAAGTCTAAAATTCTGTCCAATATAAAGTTAAAAAAAAAAAAAAAGCAACAAGCTAACAACCACAACAAGCCAGCCAAACTTTGCTTCATTTCTGGTCCTCCAATCAATGTTCTAGAAGGAGGTACCTGGCAGTGTCTGCACTTCTCATTGATTCTTGCCCATGGCAATCCATTAACCTTATCCATTATCCAACTGAAATGACCTTGATTTACTCTTCAATGATCTCAGTGCTACCAAATCCAATAACATTTTTGTCTTCTTCCACTTTTCTTCTTCTCTGCAGCGTTTTATTCTCTACACTTTATTTCCAGAAGTTTAAGTCCTTAAGCTTAAACACAGCTTATGATCTCTTCCTCACCTAACGTTGTAGCTTCCTTCCTACCATTCCCCACAAGGATTCTTCTTTATCATTATTTGAAGTGTAATACCCTTTATGTGTGGCTCTTTTTGTATATTTTAGTTTTAGTTTACTCTCGTCTTCAATTAGCAAAATCAAACTCATCTACCAATTGTCAGTGCACATAACACCTCCTTTGAGAAGTCTTCTCTGAATGCCATGTTGAATTTTGATGGTACTTATACCCTGTGATTCCTCTCCATAACACTTTGCCTCATGTAATATTGTTGTCAGTTTACTTATCTTTCTCCCCACTGTAAAATCCTGAAGGACAGAAACCATAGCTCCTTCATCTTAATAATCTCAATACCTAGTACAGTTCCTGACACAAAGTAAGCGCTCAATGTGCAGAGGATGAATAACTGATTGACAGAAGTGACATGCTGAATCTGAAAAGAGAATCTGCGTTTTTATTCCTAGACCTCAAAGAACAACATTCATTCTAAATCAGAATGTTGTAGTAAGAAGAAAGCATTAGTTGTGTGTGTATGTTTTTTTTAAGTAGGCGTATTTCATAGTTATGGCTATTTAGTACACTGAGACTGTAATGCCATTTGTGGAACTACTGTCAGGCTCCTATAATAACAGACCAAAATGAGAGAGTAAAAGCTTTCTAAACAGACTTTGCTTGATTTACAGGCCTTCTCAAGCTTAATGACAATTATATTTCTTCTTACACTCTAGTTTCCTAGAGTTTCCCATTTTGTAGAGAAAATGAAGTTTGGCAGAGGACATAAAATTTGTCCATTAATCTTATAGCAGTTTCAAAATGATGCTTAAATAGTGTCTTTATTCTTCTGATATAATATTTGGTCAAATTGTTGAAACAAAATGAAACTCTGGAAGAGTTTCACAGAGAAACTACTTATTTTTGTCCCTCATAAGGATTCATCCCAGAGACCAGCATTCATAATATCTTCTCCCAAGTATAAAATAATTTTTAAAAACCCTAAAATATAGCTTAAATCTAAAACCATGAAGTCGAAGTAAAGATAACACTTTAAGCCTTGATGAAGCTTATACCAGGTGATATCTTACAGAATAACAAATTTGATGTTCCCGTTCTTTTTTAACAGTAACAAAATCGTTACTTTTTTTTTTTTTTTTTTATGGTCATGAGGAAAGGCACATTCAGATCTAAAATCGGCCTGGAGCCTAGTTTCATTGGGTTGGAGTTAGTATCCTTCTGTACTTTTGCTTCCTCGGTTACCTTAAGGAAAACATGGCTTCAGCTCAGTGTGGTTTTGTGTTGTTTGGATTTGGATAGGCATTCTGGATGAACAATAAACTATAAAAGCACATAAAAATCTCGGCACACTGGGAGGGAAGAGAATTGCTAAGAATTCAAGGGTTTTTCTCAAAGAAGAGAAAAATTTAAACTCACACCCCAAGTTTAAAGTCAAATGTCACTCTTGTGCAACACTCTACACATAGAGATTCAATACTTAGTGATGGTGTTGATTTAGAATACACACAGATTCCAAGCTTATAAAACTGGAAGTGTAATAGAGCCATCTTTCTTGCACCACAAGAGTACAAGAAGGAGAAAAGATGACAACAGGACCAGTGTGGAAAATTAAGTATTTGAAAACTAACTTTAAAAGGAGAGTACAGGGCTTCCCTGGTGGCGCAGTGGTTGAGAATCTGCCTGCTAATGCAGGGGACACGGGTTCGAGCCCTGGTCTGGGAGGATCCCACATGCCACGGAGCAACTAGGCCCGTGAGCCACAACTACTGAGCCTGCGCGTCTGGAGCCTGTGCTCCGCAACAAGAGAGGCCGCAATAGTGAGAGGCCCGCGCACCGCGATGAAGAGTGGCCCCCGCTTGCCGCAACTAGAGAAAGCCCTCGCACAGAAACGAAGACCCAACACAGCCAAAAATAAATTAATTAATTAATAAACTCCTACCCCCAACATCTAAAAAAAAAAAAAAAAAAAAAAAAAGGAGAGTACAAAAAACATAGGAGGACACTTTGTGTCCTTGGAGTAGGCAAAATTTCTTAAACAGGACAGAAAAATTGTGCTGAGCGTAAAAGAAAGATGGATAAATTAGACTTTATTAAAATATAGAACTTCTGTTTATAGAACAAGATATAGAACTTCTGAAAGTATCATTAACATAAAGAACTTGAATCTAGAACATTTAAAAAGACAAAGAAAAAACAACCTCCTACAAATCAAGAAGAAAGAAAACAGAAAACTCAGTATAAACACTGGTTATTGACTTCACAAAGATATCCAAATGGCCAATAAACATATGAAATGGTGTTCAACCTCACAAGTCATCAGGAAATTAAAATTGTTAGTTCAGCTTCAAAGATAAGTATTTCTGTGTTTGCTCATGTGTATAACTAAGCCTCTGAAGATGTGGTAGTAGATTCTTTTACTGTTTCTATTTCACTTCATTCTTAACTTCATAGAGAAGAATAAAATGGATTCCAAGGCACTAAGGCTCTATCCCGAGTAACAGTGAATGAGTCTTGAGAACAGATCTAAGATGGTCATCAACGGACATGGATTTCACTGAGGAAATAGTCCTCTGGTCTCTCTTTTACATGCATTAGTTTCAAAATAACCATATCTCAATCACATCAAACATCTAGGTGAATATACTATTTCAAACCATTCTCTTTAAAGTGAAAAGCAAAAAAATAAACAAATAAAAGCAAATCTTTAAAGTCTAAAAAGACAAATGATTAATCCAAATTCCAATAACAAATAAGAAACTTTAGAATTTAATTATTCAATTATAATTTGATCTTTCATTCAAATAAATAATCATTCCTTGAGCATCTACTACCTACCAGGCACCATGCCAAGGGTATAAACTTGTGTGGCAGGTGTGATATTTTCAAGTCACTAACTTGGATGAGAACAAATGCAATTTATTTTTGGCTAACTGGATTCAGCTTCTGTCTGTCTGATGGCATGTTCCTTAATTTAGTCATCTCCAGATAAAATCAGTTGTTTCAAGCTCTACTTCCAGATTTTCCCTTTCCCTCTTTTTCTTCTCCAGGTCATGAGGTTCTGATTTCTCATGAACTAACATAGCTGGTATAGTGGGAGGAGGAAGAGGGATCTGATTGGCAGCCACCCTCTACTCTGTGCTAGCATCTGCCAAGGTGACTAATCAATTGCTTGGTTTCTCAGGCATGGCCACACTTCCATCTGGCATTAATAAGACAAGTTATGTCTTCAGTGAATACTCTGTTGGGTCCTCGTCATCCGGGTGTTACAAGCCTGTCAATCACTTGAATGATCCTCTTGGAGCAGAAGAACTTTCAGAAGCTCTCTTATGCCTTTGGAGGCAGTCTTAAGCCTCTCAGTGAACACATACTATGATGAACATTTCTACTTTATAGGTACCACACTGCGGTAAATTGGATTATTTTTCCCAATTGCTCTTTCCCACCCCTTGGGTGTGGTGGGGCCATGTTTGGTGACTCGGCCAGAGGAAGATCAGTGTTCAGAAGAAGAAATTCAGTGAAGTCCATGGTAGGGGTGGAAACGCCTTTATTAGTAAAGCAAAACAATACCCCAGTGAGTTCTCTCAGAGAACTGTATTAGGTACATGTATGTAAGGAATTCATTGGAATCCAAAGGAAAATGGTAAAGTCTATCAGGAGAGAGGAGTAATTGAAAAGTTTCATGGAAAATATGATTCCAAAATAAAATTTTAAAGGTGAGCATCAATCCCTCGGTGATGAGTTAGGATAAAGACATTCTGGATAGAAGAAGAAATATGAGCAAAATCTGAGGGCTTTGTCCTAGATACATCCAATTTTGAAAGAAATGTATTAAAATCTCCTATTATAATTTTTATTGTTTTCATTGAATTCCCAATGGATTTTCCTTTATCTATTTTTTAGGTTGTTTGGTGCATATGAGTTTATAAGTATTTTAAATTCTTCATAGATTGTGACTTTTATCATGGTATAATTTGCATCTTTGTCCTATTTAGCACTTTTAACCTTAAATTCCAGCTTGTCTGATTTTAATATTATCCTTGTACTTTCTTGCTTTCCTTTTTATCTTTTCTGGGTTTTTTTCTTTTCTTTCCTTTTCTTTTGCAATTGCCTGGTATTTCTTCCCCTAGTCCTTTATTTTTATCCTTCATTGTAAGTGATTCTCTTATAATCAGTACATCACTGAGTTTTGTTTTAGCCCTAATTTAATAGTCTCTGTATTTTATGGGAGAATTAGGTTTATTGCCCATGTACTGTCATCACTAATGTAATTGATTTTATTCCTTCTATCTTATATTTATTTTATATTATCTCTTTTCCTTTTTCTCCTATTTTTCTGATTTGATCAAATTGTTTTTCATTACGTTTTTTCCCTGGGGAGTTCACAATATTTTTCTACTCCATTTAATTCCTACTTCTTTTGTCCTTTTCTCATCATTACTCACCTAATTCTTTTATTATTTGAAAACAAAATACGCTTTTCACCAACATGATACACTGTTTCCTCATTGATAAATTCTCTTTCCCTTCTGTTTCTCTTCTGCTTCAGTAGAATATGACTTTTAGAATATTTTTACTTCCCTCTTATGCCCTCCTATTCCCAGTTCCTAGGTTTTTAGCACATTAAATCTTGGAATGCATTTGAATTTCACCTGAAGTGTGTCATTGAAGAGTTTTAATCATGGGACTGAAATGGTCAAATTTGTATTTTTAAAAGAGCACTGTGGGGCTTCCCTGGTGGTGCAGTGGTTGAGAGTCTGCCTGCCGATTCAGGGGACACGGGTTCGTGCCCCTGCCCCGGAAGATCCCACATGCTGCGGAGAGGCCGGGCCCGTGAGCCATGGCTGCTGAGCCTGCGCGTCTGGAGCCTGTGCTTCGCAACGGGAGAGGCCACAACAGTGAGAGGCCCGCGTACCACACACACAAAAAAAAAGACCACTGTGGCTTCAGTGGAGAAGCTGAGATAAGAGAGATATATTTTATAGCTCACATTTTCAGATCATCCATATGCAGAGTATACACTCAATAATAAATGATGCAAGCATGAATGAGTTATGTGCAAAAATACGGATATTGTTTCCAGTGGCAGGCATGTTTTTATATTTTGTGCTTTACAAATATTCTCTCATAAACTTCATAAAGAAGTGGTAGATAACATAGAAGGAACTGGTAGAAATTCAGATGATGATGTGATCATGAACTGAGGAACTTAATTTTCTGATCCTTATCTTTAACTCTAGAATGCCATCAGCTTAGCTCTAGAGCAAAGAGAAATTAGAGTAGTCAGGGGGAAAAGCACTAGCCTAGAAGTCTAAGGATACCAAAGAGATTTAAATGAAATGTCTGATTTTACTTCTATTTCCTACAATTTTTGCTTTGTTTTCATGGGATATGTACATATATATCCTATGCTATATTTAAGGGAACCATGAGTTATATTTTCTTCATAAAAAGAGTCACAGCCTCTCAAGATAATTCTAATTATCTCAAAGGATAGTAATGATAGTAATAGTATCTAATGTGTATTGGGTGATTACCATACACCCAACGTTATTCTAAGTGCTTTATATGAATGCTGTCAAATTGCTTGAGGAGCCTCAAAACACAAGCATTTCAATTCAAGCTAAGTAAAAAATACACTGTGCCTAATCTTTGTTGGAATCTAGCCTAATACATGATTCAGAATATGGAAAATACTATTTACATTATTATGACATTGCTCAGAAAATGAAACAATAGGGAAATAATTAAGTAAAATATGGCCTATCCACTTGATAAAATATTAGTTATACATGTTAAATGATCATACAACTTATCATACTTTTTTGTGATTATCTCTTTAATGCCTAACTGCCCTTATAGAATGTAACCAACCTATAATGTCTGTTTTCTCCCCTACCGTATTCTTGGTGGCTGCACAGTGTCTTTACATGATTGGTACTCAATTAAGGATTGTTAAATTATTACATGAGCCATATAGGTATATGAAAAGTGCTTGTAACAAAAAGGTAATAAAACCTAGGGAAAAGGTCACAATATTGAGTTTACAACTACATAAAATAGGCCTGGAGTAGGAAAAAGAGTAGGAATAGAATACTTAAGATGATAATGTCCCTGTAGGGGCGGGATTATGGAATTTACTTTCTCCTATTCACACAATACTAAGATGGTAACAGGAATCTAAATTCAGCTTTTCTAGTGTATAAATTGAGGCTGAGAGCAATACCTGTTAAGTGCTCACATATCCTCATGAAGGTTCCAAACCATGTGTGTATGACTTCTAGGCTCTTCTGCCTCAGTCTCAACGGTAAGAGTGAGGAGAAGGTTAGTAAAGAAGTATTTTAGGAGAGGTTTGTCAGAGGGCTGTGCTTTCCCCAGCCACCTTCAAAGGAGAAGGGGATTTAAGAATACCTCTCAGGGGGCTTGATGTGGGTCCATGAGGTTTGAAGGGCATAGACCCACAACCCCTTTTCACTTAAATTTAAGTCTGAAGTGAGGACTGTGAGCACAGAGGGCTATAGTAGAAGTAGTCTACACTTCCAGAGTGTGTCAAGGCAAAAATTCCTGGTGCTTCACATGGAGAAGAGTGGCCACCACAACAGGTAGCCCAGTATGGTCTGTCCTGGGATGACCTCATCCCCGAACCTGTGAGAAGTGTACTGCCAGAAGCAGAAACTGTGAGTCACTGCACTGTGCCCCTCCATGTAAGATACGGTGGTTCTGGAGGGTAAGCCATAGGCAACCAGGAAGGGTATAGTGGAAGGCTCTGTGAGACGAAGGTCACCAAAGGACCCCAACACAGAAAACCATCACTTAGACCTCTGCCACACAGAGCCAGATAACTCAGAGCAAAAAGAGAAA
The DNA here is from genome assembly GCF_964165515.1 of Mesoplodon bidens. Taxonomy (NCBI): domain Eukaryota; kingdom Metazoa; phylum Chordata; class Mammalia; order Artiodactyla; family Ziphiidae; genus Mesoplodon; species Mesoplodon bidens. The sequence continues at coordinate 78,146,836 of NC_138165.1, forward strand.
AGAGGACCCCTGTGTCCTCCATTCCTCGGCAGGGATTCAACCATGGATCAGGTGAAGGTATTGGCAGCAGAGGCAAAGCTTTAGATTGCATGAGACATGGGAGATTTTGATCTAGATGAAGCTGGACTTTTTAATACCTGAGAATAGCACTGTTTATTAACATGTGGAAGTGACTGGAAAAAATGACGGTGTCTGCCTTAGGTATCTTTGAGTGATGGAAAAAGAAGAGCAAGTAGAGCAGTTTTAGAATATTGTGGTGTAAGAAAATAAAGCTGTTTCACAGGCCATTCCACAGACCCCACTCATTCATTAAATTGGCTCTACTGAGCAAAAGAGAAAACTATGCTTTATGCCTTTTAATTGTGTGTGCGTGCACGCACGTGTACATGTATATGTATACATTGTGCAGAGTTGTGTTTCCTACAGAAAAACACAAAAGTAAGTAACAGGCATCTTGATTGTAAGGAAAAGAAGGAGGAAGGAGGCTTATGGTAAATTATGGTATAAAAGTGAAGGGAATAAAGAAAACATTCCAGTCGCCAAGTATTTATTTATCTTCCTGTGCTAGGACTCTTTGTTTGCCTCTCCAGACCTACTGTCTACTATCTCTTTCCCGTTCTGTGTCCCAGGAGTCTGACTTCTTGGACAGTTTCACTCAGCCCCTGGTCTTGGTAGATTCATCCAATTAGAGGCAATGATAGTAGGTCAATGTGCGGGAGGAGACAGATACTGGAGTATTTATTTCCTGCCCCACACTCCCAAGCCTCTGCCAGTCCAAGGATGTAGGCAGTGGTTGCATTCTCCTAGGTTCCTCCAGGCTCCTTCCTTTATGTCCTCATCTTCTCTTAGATGGTTCTTTCTCAAGGACTCGGTTTGCACTCTGTTCCAGTAATAGCACGCCCCTTCCCCTTCAGGCTTAAGGGAGGATGTGGATTCCTGCTAATTCCTGGGTGCCTCACCATCCCCTGCTGGAGTTGTTTTACCCGGCCCACATCTCTGTAAAGAGAATTTTGTTAAAATCTATCCTTAAGCCTCTTGAGTGGACCTTCTTGTTCTTTCTGGGAATCTAAATAAAATAGTACCTATCCTCAAGATCTCTTACTATTATTCAGGAGAAGAAACAAGATGATTTCCTTTAAAGAACTAACTTGAAATAAGCGAACAAGTTTACTGATGTGCCTGACATGATAGTAAGCACTAGGGTGGAGGGGTGCCTGAGCAGCAGAGGTCCCTGTTAGTACAACAGTGAGCTTGGAATCAGAAGACCTGGGTTTGGGTCTCAGCTCCAACATTTACTGACAAAGTAATTACCAAGGAAAAATAATTCCTACCCTAATTGTTTCATAGGATTGCTAGAGGAAGAAAAGAACATGTTGTACATGAGAGTTCTTTGCACATCAGGCATCAGGCATCAGCATCTTGTCAGGGCTTTACAAGGATATGACCACAGTTCATTGGCTTCCGTTGTTCCTTAGCAGAGAGGGAAGCTAGTTCTTAGTGGAGAGCACTTAAAATGTGGGTGAAATAATGGTCACGGGAAAATGTCCACATCACGGACGTTTGTCTAGGAAGGGTCAGGAAGGGATTAAAAAGAGCGGGAGAAAGAATTGTGACTTGGATTTCCTGAGGCTCCAGCCTTTAAACAGACACTGCTACAACCTCACCCTGTAGAGACACTCACCCTCATTTCTAAAACCAACAGACTCTGCAGTAGCTCTGCCGTTGCCATCTTTCTTCCAGCATTTGAATGATTTCTTGCTTTTCCAGATTGCCCACCATTTCCAGACCTCATGTAAGCCACAAGATACAAAATTATCTGATGTAGATACCACGCATGTATGCATTTTGTGGACTGTAGGAAACCACTTAGACAGATGGTTCAGACAGAGAGACCTTCAGAAGCACGCTGCCTGCTGGGGCTGTGCCACTGCCATTCACATGCTGTCCGCGATTCTAAAGTTCCAAAGACACCGTCACCTGCCTCCTTCAACCATGAGGGATGGCAGAGACCAGATGAGGTGATGGTCTCTGAACATATTTACTATGAGAAGTTTTAAACATGTACATCATTTTAAACCACTCAGAAAATTTTAAATGCTTGTGGTTGAGCGGCTATTAATTTTCCATTGCGATAAACTCAACTGGTTTTATCACATGCCTCAATATTTAAGGATCTCGAGGATTGATACATGCCAGCAAGGAGTGGGCTTTTTTTTTTTTTTAATAGATCTTTATTGGAGTATAACTGCGTCACAATACTGTGTTAGTTTCTGTTGCACAACAAAATGAATCAGCCATATTCATACACATGTCCCCATATCCCCTCCCACTCTCCCTATCCCACCCCTCTAGGTGGTCACAAAGCACCGAGCCGATCTCCCCGTGCTATGCGGCTGCTTCCCACCAGCCAACTGTTTTACATTCGGTCGTGTATATATGTCGGTGCTACTCTCACTTCGCCCCAGCTTCCCCCTCCCACCCCATGTCATCAAGTCCATTCTCTACGTCTACCTCCTTTTTTTTTTTTTTAGATTCCATATATATGCGTTAGCATATGGTATTTGTTTTTCTCTTTCTGACTTACTTCACTCTCTATGACAGACTCTAGGTCCATCCACCTCACTACAAATAACTCAATTTCGTTCCTTTTTATGGCTAAGTAATATTCCATTGTATATATGTGCCACATCTTCTTTATCCATTCATCTGTCGATGGACATTTAGGTTGGTTCCATGTCCTGGCTATTGTAAATAGTGCTGCAATGAACATTGTGGTGCATGTCTCCTTTTGAATTATGGTTTTCTCGGGGTATACGTCCAGTAGTGGGATTATAGTTTTGATTTGCATTTCTCTAATAATTAGTGATGTTGAGCATCTTTTCATGTGCCTCTTGGCCATCTGTATGTCTTCCTTACTGAAATGTCTATTTACGTCTTCTGCCCATTTTTTAACTGGATTGTTTCTTTTTTTGATATTGAGCTCCATGAACTGTTTGTATATTTTGGAGATTAATCCTTTGTCTGTTGTTTCACTTGCAAATATTTTCTCCCATTCTCAGGGTTGTCTTTTTGTCTCATTTATGGTTTCCTTTGCTGTGCAAAAGCTTTTAAGTTTAATTAAGTTCCATTTATTTATTTTTGTTTTTATTTCTGTTACTCTAGGAGGTGGGTCAAAAAAGATCATTAATTTGCCCTTTAATTTTTAATCCATGTGGTTCTTAAGAAAGAAATTTAATATATTGATTTGAAATTTTGTTTCAATGAAAAATTAGCTCTCTCCGGGCTAAAATTAAACATCAGTGAATTTTTTGAGTCACAGCGAAGGACCGAAATTTCCGTTATATGGGTGGTGGTGTGTCATTAAGAAGCCTCCTGCAAAGTGGAAAAAGATGCTCTTGCAATGCAGGGTGAGTGAAATGCTTCTAGAATGGAATGAACTTTATTGAAGGGCTGCATTGAGCATGCATACTTAAATAATGAGAAAAATAAATAATAAGGCTATTTTGTAAAATAAGAGTGACTGAAGAAGACGGGTAAAATACCACCACCACCCATTTCTTTTCATTTGGTACTTCTTTCTCTTCTAAGATCTCTCTAAGAGCTCCAATTTTTAGGTCATAAGTCAAACCCAATTAAACTTTAGATAACTTATCCAAATTATATGCCATTTCTTTAAGTGAAATCTGTTCATTTATTTAACGAACATGTATCCACCACCTTCAACATAGTATTCAATGAGGTATATCACATAAGAAAAATTGAGAAAGTAATTTTTACAGGATTGACTCTTGTGTACAGGTTTGAATCAATGAGTCTGGGGTTGCTTCCTTTGTTAAAATACCCTGCCTTTTAAAAAAAAGTGTCACTTGAAACTGAATCTTCTAAGACATTTGTTTACACCTCTTAAGAATATCAGATAATTTACCCCTCTCTTCTTTCACTTGGACTGCATATGCTTAGATCTGTGTTCCTTATCTTTATCAGGAACAGAATGTAATCTTTAGAATTATCTTCTGAGAGGGAGGGACACAACAGTCACCCTCCCCCAGCAAAGAAACTGATATTAGAAATAACAAATACTGAATCAAATCTGTCACTCCAATTCCTTCCTAAGATTAGTCATTGGATTCATTTTCCCCCCTTTTTTTTTTCTGAGCATAATCCAATTACTAAATGGTTTAGGAAAAAAAATCCTAATGAAGTAAGAGGAAGTTAAAGGGGAAGGAAAATTAGACTTTGAAGTACAACCCTAAAGACTGATTTTATGTTTTCTGTTTCTTTGCAAGCCTGATGTTTTTGCGTAATTTAATTGGCTCATTTCTCATTTTTTGTCATCTCTTTCTTGTTGCCTAGCCGAGGGGCAGAACGCCGTGCCTTACATCATTGTTTTAGCCTCTATCAAAGGCCTTATTATGCACACCCCATCGTAAGTAATATCAACATCCATAATCCTTACCTTCAACTGAGTTAAATATAATTGGACTTAAAACAACCAATTATGTCCTCAATTCGGCTGGTGTGTAAGGTGCAGAATGTAATTTCCCTGGAGGCAGTGGCAACACCCTGAATCTATAAAGTACTTTTAAAGGAATTTTATCATTGTTCCTGTTCCCTGCCACGCCTGTCTCCCACTGCACCTCCCCAGGCACAGATTCCATTCATGATGTTACCCACCGGTCCCCAGAACACCCCACCTCCTCCCCTACAGTGCTTTTGTTCCTTTCTTGCTCTGTAGACAGAATGTCTTTCTGCCATCCCTGTAATTCTCCAGCTGAAATCCCACTCATCCTTCCAAGCCCAGCTCAGCTGTTACATCCGTCTTAAAATCTCCCCCATCCCCAGAATTATTCCTCCCTCTTTTTTTGCTCCTATAACACAAAGCATCTCACATTGGGCCTGATTTTAGAGATGTTCGTGGTCTCTTCTGTTTCATTTTTTAAATTGTAAATTCTTGAAGGGCAGGAATTTAGAAACTTGTGCTTAGATCTCTTTAGCCCCTCTCATGTTGCCTTTGGCCTGGGACGCATTCCATAATTGTCTTTAGTGAACGAACAATCAACCCGTCTGCATACTACAGATCCATAATGGTTCTCTTAAGTTCAGAATCCTTGCTGAATAGAATATGTTTTTCCTTCTCCCCTCAAAATTACGGATAAGACTTTTTTTTCCTGCTCACATTAATAGGAAAATATAAAGGCTGGTACGAGGGAGAAGCTAATGTTGGCTTTTTTTTTCTTGTAGCAAATGCATGTCTAGAAAACCATTTTCCTCTAATCATTGCAATGATCATGTAATGTACTCTGGTAAACACTGCTGTCTGATGTGAGCCTTTCCTGATGTAGTCAGCTCCAGCCGAGGTGTTCATTAAACTGTGCACCATGCTGGGAGCTGTACTTTGCATGTGCTATGACCAGGAGTCTGAATCTTTATCGGCACGTATAGGATGGTTTCAGAGTAGTGGTATTTTCCACCTCCTTAATTATTGAATGTGAAGGTAATTAACATATGTTTATTGGATTGGTAATTTCTTTTCATTCGGTATTCAAGAAGGAGTCTCTTAGAGGATGCCCAGCCCACGTGTGAACTCAGGCTCCAAAATGGAAACGTTGTAGACATCAAGGCATTAAATCAAAGAATGTGCCTCTCCCATCCTGATCTTTGGAAGAAACTATTAACGTGCACAGACATGCATACACGCAGACACACACACACAAAATAACTGATTTTTAGAATGCTTTATCAGTTGAGCTAATCTAAAAACAGAGCAGAACATTTGGTTTTTACATGTATTGCCCTGATCACCAAACTAGATTGCTCTACAATGAAAGGCACGTTTCCCTCTGAACCAGTTTGAGAGATGTCCCAGTTATAAAACATTTGCAATAAGCGCCAAGCTCCCAGCCGCTCTTTTCAGACGCCTCAGACTCTCCTGTGGCAGTGGGCTGAGTTACCTCCAACTCTAGCTGTTAAATTTTCAGATGAACTTCGGATCACACTCTCAAGAATGGATCCAGTGACTTTTTTGGTTCTTCCCCAACAAGATGTGCCCCACGTGGAAGCCAGCTTGTACTGCTCCCCACTCCTCAGAAGATGGTCTGTGGGTTGTGCTACAGTCACCCTGTGACACAGCAGAACACTGCAGACATTTCCCTGCAAGCCTGAGACTCCACTGTGTCCAAAAATAACTAGACAGGCCAGGTTTGGATCTAGGAAACTTTTTAGCTCATAGACATATTTAATAATGGAAACACTGGTCTGAAATTTCCTACAGAGACCTCTGCTTTGGAAATGGTTTTATTTATACATAGCTACAAAAATACCATTTCTGAAATAGTTATGTGGGGCTGAGTATTTAATATTTTTGTGATTTCTGGAGAAGTTCTTTCAACTGGTAAAATCAAAAGCTCTTCTGTTTTTCCTCAACAGCTACCTCAGTAAGTGTAAACAAGGCTACAGAAAGCAAGTAAAACAGAGCCCATTCGTCTGCTTACGACTTGGCGCTTCATTGATAAGAACATTTTTTCCCCAGAAAATCCGGGCACATTTTGTTCTGTTTGACACCATCCTATATTTAAACATGCAAAAATAGTTGTGGATATTTTTGATCAGTTAATGCTTAACAATGCTGTGTATATTGTCATTATGCGGCTTAAAATAAATTTTGTAATTCCCAAGGAGTTTTGAATTCCCTGGAAAACCGTGCAAAATTGTTTAAATATCATTAAATCCAAAAACTACTCTTTTTAATCAGCAAAATGTGTACCACTCCACCTTTTTTTTTTCGCTTTCTAACACGACTTTAATTGACTCAGCTCTCAGGTCTGCTGTCAATGCCCCTTGTTGGATGTAAAAAAAAAAAGGAGGTTTCTTCCTACCGCAAAGACAGGAGGTATTTGAGACCAAACCAGGGGAAGCAGTATGAGATCTTTATTACGTTCCAGGCTGGCGCTGAAAACAAACAAGACCCAGCCCTTTATGACCTCAGAGGAGAAAAGGATTTGGACTTTAAAGTTGTGGCATTGAGGTGCTGGCTCCGTTACTCTTGGTACAAACCTTAAATCACTTAATTTCACAAAGTCTTTATTTTCTCATCTGTAAAATGGGGCAATTCATTCTTGCTTTCCTACCACCAAGATCGTTGACAGAATCAAGTGATGTATCTTATACATACAAGTGCTTTGTAAACTATGAAGGATCAAAGAAACAGAAAACATTACTTGAAAAAAAGACAAATGAAATGTTTTCAACTAAACCTATTATGATTTTCTTTAGATGATGGAATATATTATCTTTTATTTTCCTAATTATTTTTCTAATTGCTATTAAGAGGCTGTCTCAGCAGAAGAAGGCTATTCTGTCTACCCTCTAACTTTCTGATAGTTAGACAGAGGAAACTACTCTGTGTCCAGAAAGTTTTGGTCAAAAGGGTTATGAAAACACAAAATGACTGAACACATATTCTATTAGGCCTTTGACATGCAGCATAAGGAAGTTATACCAGTAATTCAGTACTTCCAGCCGCTGGATGTCTCTGGATTAGTGAGAGTAACATTCTCCTGACAAGCAGATGCTCAACATGTATAACGGCCCTCAAATCAATAGAATTTTATTTCTTGCTCATGTGAAGACTGAAACAGGTGTCCCTAGGTAAGGGCTGTTCTCCAAGCAGTGTTTGAAGCACCAGGCTCCTTCCATCTTCTGGCTCCACCATCTTCATTCAACACAGCGTTCCCAAGGTTGATATGTTTGTGTTGAGCCAAAGCAGAAAGGGAAGAAAAGCGTGAGAAAACTCACGGGCTCCTTCGCCTTCAACCTGGAAGTGATGTATCACTCTGTTTACACTTCACTGGCAAGAACAAGTCCTGCGGTCTCACCTGGTTGGAACAGGAGCTAGGAATTATAGTCCCTGGGTGCACAGACACAACTTTGTGATATGGAAGGGAGCGTTAATTAGGGTTGACAATCTGTTTGCAATCTCTGCCACCCTATCACTTACACAACAAGCCTAAAGAATGTCAAGAATCTCAGAACTAGAGGGCACCCTGGAAGCTATCTCCCTCAGCATTTCTCAAACTTTTTTGACGGTGACATACAGAATAAAATAAATTTTACATCATAACCCAGTACACCACACGTGTGTGTGTATCTGAAACAAAAGTTACATAAAATAATACTTTTTCCTCCTATGCATGATGCAGATACTTTCTACTCTTTGATTTTAATGTTTTTTTATCACTACTTTTGACTCATAACTTGATTTCTCAGCCTAATAGTGGATTGTGACCCACTAGATCTAGCTCATCACTTTAGAAATGACACACATGAAGCTCTGAGGAATTAAGTGATATAGTGGAGGTCATAGGTAGTTGGCAGCCACTTTGTGCTCACACTTGTGAGCATTAGTCATTAGCCCAGGGATTATTTTTTTAAAACAGTATACATTTACTGGTTTAAATTTTAGATACAAGGGTCTTTGCTGGAAAATTTGAATGTATTTGAAGTAGACAAGTGCTTACCTGCAAGTTATTATTGAATAATATATTATTCTCTAAATCTACATATTTTTAAAATTTGAAGATGACTGCCTATAGAAATATCAGCTATAGTTTATAAATATTTAGGTATTTTGAATCTTGAGTGAGTTGAAAAACAAGGATTCAATTTTGCTTTCTCTTTTATGCATCTGTCTTAATACTGAACTCAATTTTCTCTCAAAAATATTTAAATTCTAAAAACATCTTGCCTCAGAAATTCTAAGTTTACTTCTGAAACTCCACTCTTAAAAGAAAAAAAATCCTTCTGAGCACACAGGTATGCAAAACTTTAAAATGATATGTGTGCTTCTTTCTTGTTTCACAATGTTATTTTCTAATTATAGGGTCACCTGGAAAGTTGAACTGAAGAGTAACCTTTGGAGACAGAATAGGACTATCCTCATCAGACACACAGCCTCTTGATCTTGAAGGAAGAATGATCATTAAGAAGCAAAAACAATCTCTGAAATGAATCTCTTTAAATTCACTTGTATTTTTATTTTTCTTACATTCTATGCAAGGTTTATGATGTTCTTATGATCTCTTGCCAACTCTTTTGATTAACAAGATTGTGTGGGGGAAAAGTGCTTTTTTGAACACACATCATACATTTTCCTCAAAGAATTGTACTGCACAGGGTAATTAATGTTATAAATAGCGAATGTTTATCATACGAGGAAGCTGCTAGGTGTGGGATCCAGCTGGCTAGGTGAGTGTTTACTCAACTGAGAAATTCACACTGTAGGTACAATAGCATTGTAATGCTACATGGGTGGGATGGAAGGGGGAAATGAAACGACTCTAGGAGAAGAGATTCCCATCACTTTCTCCAAGTTACCAGGAATTGGCTTATGATCCTGGAATTTGACATCATTTTCTGGTAGCATCAGTGTGGTATCAAGTGGACGTGTTCCAATCCTGACTCTTCTCCTTACTATCTAGGTGACTTTGGGCAATTTGTTTAACCTCTCCGAATCCTCCATTAATTGTGCTATGAAGTAGCATAGGAGTACAGGAGTACCTACGTTATAGGATTTTATGGAGATTAAATGAGATAATGCATGTAAAGTACTTGGGGAAATGTCTGGTATATGGAAAATGTACAGCGAATACTATTGTTAAATTAAATTTTAGGACCCAAGAAGGAATTTAACAAATAACTGAGAGGTTTTTTTTTAATCACTCATGAGCAGATCCCTTTAGGTTAGAGAAGCATTATTATTCTTATAAAACTTCATATTTATTTAGAAAGGCCTCTATAGACTGAATTTGGCCCTCTCCAAAATTTAATGGAAAGACCCTTTACTGGCATCATGTGGCAAAATAATACAACAGATTAATAGATATTTAGAGAGGAAAAAGAGGCATCATCAGTGTGATGTAGGAAGCTATAGATCATATTCCAGATTGTCATTCATTGAAAGGAGCCTGCCTGTTCTCTCTTGATCACTTGTCCACCCAGAATCCTTGACAAGGAATTCTTTGGGGATTTTGTAGATTTCAGCATGACATACTTCAACAGATTCACAACCCCTGGTTTGGTGACTTGATGCAGTTAACAGTAAATCTCCTTACATTGTTAACAAATCCAGAGAACTAAAGGACACTAAATAAGTTTCATGTGATCTAGCTTATCTCTCAGGTCATCTTTCAAGGTTGAGAATTAAGACAATTATCTAGATAATCCACAAGTCACCTTGGTCTCCGGGAAGGAAATCAGGGCTTTTCTCAACATGATTTCCCTGTCCTCATCTGGCTGATGAAATCCAGGTTTTTTCCTGACTCCTAAGCTATTTAAATCTTAAAGACGTGGGAATTTCTGAACTTCAAAAATTATTTTCTATTTAAATGCATTACTTATTTTGAGAGAAGATTTCACCTGTATTAAAATGTGATCTTTTCTGCCTTGGGGGGAACTTTCTTTTTTACTCTAAGGACAAAATAATAGCAATTCTATATTTGTTGGTAACTTTCAATCCCTGCATTATATAACATTGGATTGCCCCCATGAAAATACTTTATTTCAAAGGCAATTTCACAGGAAATGCCAGCTTAACTCTTTGGCAATTACTACACTACGGCTTTAACGGTTTTGTTCACTGCTGCATCCCAGCACCTAGAACTGTGCCCAGCACATGCTTGGTACAAATAAATATTAGTTGAATATAATAATAATTCATTAAATCAACCTTAGACATATAATTATATCCCAAACCATAGTTTTAAAATAAGTCTTTTATAAGATCATATGGAATCAAAATAGAAATATTGATTATTACTCATTAAAATGAGACAATTAGAATACCTTTATTGAATGTCACGCATTTTTCAAGAGTCAGTAGTATATAATTGAACTGAAAAATCAGCCAAACTCTTTTACAAAAATAAATCTTTGATTCTTAAAGTTCAAAGTAAAAAGCATCAGACACTATAAATTCTTTTGATCAACTGAAACTATTCCTCTGCTCCAGGAACTGCTCCAAAGAACAGAATTTTCTTGTTTGCAATTTTCAGCTGGCAGATGAGAAACGCATGAAGCTTTATCCAAATGGAAAACTCAGTGATTCTTGGTAAAGTAGAGGGAAAGAAAAAAAACCTTTCAGCTCTTAGAATTTGTCACTGGGAAGAATATTAGGTGATGCAACTTATTTCTTTGAGCAGGAACAGGCACAGACCGACTGACTCCTAATTTTCACATTTAACTGCACCTTGATCACAATTATCCTTCCTCGCCATTCTCCGGGTCTCCTACAGCGCATAGCTACCCACACCCACACACTCACATCTGGGGATTTTCTAGGGATTTCTTGATGAGATTGCAGGATTCTCTCCCACCTATGACCTCAGCCAGACTTGTTCAGCCTAGGATTCATGGAGAGGTGAGGCAAAGGTAGCTTTTGTGACACTCCTTCTGGGTCAGTTTTCCCCTCACCCCGCTTCCTTCAAGTTACATGGGAAAGCGCATATTGCTGATGATTGCAGAGGCCCTCCTGGGAGGAAAAGCAGTGTTTACACAATTATTACTGAGCTGGATTCCAAACTCTTTATTGTTTTAGTTGCCTGTTTTAAATCACACAGAGATGATTAGGAAGTACTTTGGAAACCAACTGAAAAAGAAAAGTGACATGGACTGTTGCAGTGGTTCCCAGACTCTGGGGTTTCATGGACCAGTAATATGTCAAAAATAAGTTGGGAAACCAAGAGACAGTGGCCAACTTTTATTGCCCAAGTAAGACATTAAAACAATAATACAGTGTCTTATTATCCACAACCACTAGGTTTTCCTAAAAGGAGCAACACTAATAACAAAAAAGCAGGAAGAATGTAACCTTGGAATAAAGGACTATTCTTCCTAAGAAAGGATGGCTGGTAGCCTTAAACAACAAAGAGAGAGAGAGAGAGAGAGAGAGAGAGAGAGAGAGAGAGAGAGAGAGAGAGAACACTGTCAGGGGCTCCCATGGTCTCCTCAGCCGCCTCCTATTTGTTCTTTACCAACACCACCCCTTCTGTGCTTGGCTTCTGACCACATCCATCAGCAGCCTTCTTCAGAGGACTGCCCTTGGGCTTCTGGAATTTCTTTGGGTTCATGTACAGAAAACCAGAAGTGCCTGGGCATGCCTGACTGCTGCTTGAGTGTGAAAGCCTAGATCCCTTCCTTAGAGGTGGACAACATCTGAGGGGTAATTTCCATATGACCAGGCTGAGGCTGGGCTTGCCTCTGAAGTCATGGCCCTGCTTGGCTTCCCTCCCATCCCACCCTGCTTCCTCTGCTCCATTCCTGCTTTCTCCTGGGAGCCATTCCTTCATATTTCACTTGCATGTAAACCCTCAGGGTAGCTTCTGAGGAACTTGACACTTGGGTAAACATTTCTTCCCAGATCAGCGTCAGCATGTTCATGGCCTTTGAGGGAACCTCCAGAGACTAGACTTGGATGAGAGGAACTGGGTTCAAGTCCAAGCTTCACCACCAACCAGATGTTTGCTCTCGGCCAAGTCCCCCAACCCTCAGCTTTTCCAGTTTCCACTCATGCTACATGATGGCTAGAGGGAGGATATGGAATGAGGGTGAAGTTGGGACCAATTCCACAAACGCAAGTAAGGAAAAAATGGTTTTTTTTTTAATCTCCTAGAGCTGATTCAGTCTCTCTTATAAGTCCCTGTCCCACTGTATAAGGAGGACGACATGAAATTCCAACCTAGTCAACACTGTCTCATCCAATCATTTAAATATTTAGGCTCTTTAGATAAATCAGTCTTTATTAGGCAACTGCTATTCTTTCAGATGTCCTACTCCTGGTCCGGTAGGACAGAAGGAGGGTGTGTTACCTCCGAGTGTCAGGAGAAAGGAGGACCTCAGAGCTGTGCATCAAGGGCTCAGACCTGTCTGCCTGCTGCCTAGTCTCTTAGCCCTTGTCCACTGGCTGCGGGGCACCCGGCTGGCACTGGGTGTTGATCTAGGACTCAGGAGTAGGCAGTGGCTGCCTTGGCTCAATCAGGGGATAACCCACTCCTCTGCTGTCTACACACCCCAAGTATCTCCCTGGCATTAAGACATCCTGAAGTTTGGCTGTGACTTCCATCGATGGCCACCCTGGATGGCACTCTGTATAGGTCACCATGTCCCTGCTGTGGTGACTCCCTCTGGCAGGTTGCCCAGCCAAACTCTCGGTCCCCCGGTGCTCTGACAGACCATGCAGACGACTCAGGGCTCTGCAACGCCGCACAAAGGCAGAGCAATGCTAACACAGTCTTCCTCTCTGCCCAGCCACACTGTGCCATCACTTTACAGTGAGTACAAGGTACGTGCTGCAAGGGGGTATCCTCCTAGAGTCCCAGATGGGAACGGGGGTAAATATCCCCTTCTTTGGGCTTTCCCCTGAACTTATCCAAAATGCCTACGCTCTGGGATTTCTCTCTGCAAAGGAATGATCAGGACTCATGGTTGCTGCTTCTTGTACTTCTGTCTTTCTCCTCCCCCCAACCCCCTAAGGACCAGAAGGATGAGCTATTTTTTTCCTTCTTCCAGTTTAGCAGAGTTTAGCCCTATGTTCCATCAGGGGCCACCACGGGCTGTCACGCAGAATGTGGCCTGTGCAAGAATGAGACAACGAGTAGGATTCGAAATCCAGGCTGTCCTCTGCTCACCCAGCAGAAGCCCTGGCACCGGGCTGTGTCTAGAGCAAGAAGGTCCTTTTTTTACTTTTCACAAAAGCACTGTAAGTGCTGTCAGCAGCTCTGGTCAGATCCATCTTTTCTGAAGGCATTACCCATCCCTTCCCTGGAGCTTACCATGGCTGTCCGAGGACACAGTTTACAAGGGAGAAAAATGACGTGCACGTTGCTTAATACTTTCAAATATGATCCGCATTCCAGATGCTGAAGCACTTTGCTGTGAATCAACACTGTGCAAAGACTGGGAGATGCAGGGGGATGGACCCCTCAAGAAAGGAAACTGGCATGAGCTTTAGGGAACAATGCAAGAAAGCAAGCAATTAGGCAGCAGCCATGCAGCATGGGCTTCTGTTCTGGGGGGCTTCAGGATGGACACAGGCCCGTGAGATCAGAAGAGTCCAGGGAAGGCCAACACCCATGACTGGAACACTGGCAGGGGTGACCCTGCTGGTGTCTTAAACACGGCACAATCTGAGTTCTCTTTTCAGAAATCGTTATCAGCCTTGGGCTTTTCTCTGTCATATATATCTTTATTCAGTCCCTTAAAAAATGGAGACAGGGCTTCCCTGGTGGCGCAGTGGTTGAGAGTCCGCCTGCCGATGCAGGGGACGCGGGTTCGTGCCCCGGTCTGGGAAGATCCCACATGCCACGGAGCGGCTGGGCCCGTGAGCCATGGCCACTGAGCCTGAGCATCCGGAGCCTGTGCTCTGCAGTGGGAGAGGCCACAACAGTGAGAGGCCCGCGTACCGCAAAAAAAAAAAAAAAAAAAAAAGTGGAGACAAACTCAGCTCCCTGAGGCGGCTGCTCTTCATAAACGTACGTAGAACAGGAAGGTTGCTGCGCTTCCATCATGAGGAAAGCAAACACTTCCACAGATTTCAAGCTTGATTTGTTTTTCCTGGTCAGAAAAAGAAACTCAGACCTGATTATTAAATTAAAACTTGAAGTGGAGAAAACAATGCCAAGCAACTGGGTGTTAAATCCCACCTCCTCAGTGTGACGCAGGCCTGCCATTTAGTTTGTCCTTCCCTACACCCGCCCCGCCACCATCTCATAAGACATGGGGTGTCTCTAGAAACCTTGTTTGGCCAATGTTCATAGTATGGACATCTGAGCTGTTATGGCCAGGTCTCTTCCTTTTTCATCTCAGGTCTATTCCTTGGGCTGTCAAGGGTCATGCCTTTAGGCACCCCCCTTATACACGTATTCTTGCCCAAAGATAATTTGTGTCAATCAGAGCAATCAGTTGACCAAGAGGTGAGCTCGTAATCTGCATAATGGTCCCCCCAAACCTCACAGACCAAGGAAACGTCAGATCATGTATCTGAACAGGCTGCAAATTTAGGAGAGTCACAGAAATCTATGAATGACTTGTTCTTTAGTGTACTAAGGTCCATATCTACTTTATTTCTATAAATAAATCTATTTATAAATCTATGTAATGTATATAAATATTACAGATTGTTTCTAATGAGGTGAGAGAGAGAGAAGAGAGAATAAAGAATGTATTGCTAATAAGGATGATAAAAATGTATATTTATGGCTCTTCTCAGAATATGTTTTTGGGTGCTTTTCCTTTTTCTGTATCTATCAGAATACACTCACTATGGAAAAATAATGCACTACATAAATTCTAGTTATGTTAGCATAAAAATGAAAAGTAATCACAGGAAATGATTACAGTATAAGTATGCTTATAAATTCAATATTTTTCTTTGTAAAAGATGCAGTGTGTGATTTCTAGTGGAAAAAAAGAGATGTTTACTTCATATCTGAATACAGACTTTTTTTTAGTATAGAAATGGAAAAACTATCCAGGATGCTTAATGTGAGTTAATAAAATTACAGTTAGTCTGAACAACTCTCCCTACTGCTTTGAAGCACTCACCAACATTTAACAGAAATGCCAAGCCTGGTGAGCTATTAAATGAGAATAGTAATATTCATATTTGCCCCTGTCCATCCCACAGGGTTGTCCTGGGAGATAAAATGAGCCGGGCTTCCCTGGTGGTGCATTGGTTGAGAGTCCACCTGCCGATGCAGGGGACACGGGTTCGTGCCCCGGTCTGGGAAGATCCCACATGCCGCGGAGCGGCTGGGTCCGTGAGCCATGGCCACTGAGCCTGCGCGTCCGGAGCCTGTGCTCCGCAACGGGAGAGGCCACAACAGTGAGAGGCCTGCGTACTGGAAAAAAAAAAAAAAAAAAAAGTGATCCAGTAGTATGTACAACAGCGGTCCAACCCTGCACCAGCACAGAGGCTTTTTTTCCATTCTATCACACAGCCTCTGGTTGTCAATGCCTGACACAATCTGTATATAGGAGGAGGGGTCCAAGTGTCTTGGATCATTGAAAAGGATGAGCAAACACACAAGAGAGTTTGGATGGAGCTTGGCAAAGTCTCAGAGATGTGCCAGCTTTCTTCTGATGGGCAATCCAGGGCTACTGTGAAGGCAACTATGGATAAAAGCAACATACCTCACACCTCAATGTTCAGAGCAGGATTATTTAAAATAGCCAAGATATAGAAGCAACCTAAGTGTCCATCAAAAGATGAATGGATAAAGAGGATGTGGGGACACACACACACACACACACACACACACACACACACACACACATATACAGTGGACTATTACTCAGCCATAAAAAAGAATGAAATTCTGCCATTTGCAGCAACATGTACCATAGAGGGTTATTGTACTTAGTGAAATAAGTCAGACAGAGAAACACAAATACTCTATGTTATTATTTACATGTGAAATTTAAAAAGTAAAACAAATGAGTGAATATAACAAAACAGAAACAAACTCACAAATATAGAGAACAAACTAGTGGTTACCAGTGGGGAGAGGGAAGGGGGAGG
Organism: Mesoplodon bidens; assembly: GCF_964165515.1. Lineage (NCBI taxonomy): Eukaryota > Metazoa > Chordata > Mammalia > Artiodactyla > Ziphiidae > Mesoplodon > Mesoplodon bidens. Next base: position 78,163,406 of record NC_138165.1, read on the forward strand.
GGTAAGATAGTGGTAGGGGATTAGCAGATACAAACTACTATGTATAAGATAGATAAGCAACAAGGATATATTGTATAACAGGGAAATGTAGCCATTATTTTGTAATAACTTTGAATGGAGTATAATCTATCAAAATATTGAATCACTATGTTGTTCACCTGAAACTAATATAACATTGTAAGTCAACTGTACTTCAATTAAAGAAAAAGATAAAAAGAAACATACCCAGGATCTCGAAGCGACAGCTAATATGGCTCTTATCCCTGGCTAACGTGAAGTGCTACCTCTAAGTGTGACAATGAGAGAAAATAAGGATGAGCATTTTAAGATTTCATCTTGAAAAAGACTTACATTTTTGTCCTCTCAACTTCTTCTTCTCCCCTACTTTACAAATAGTCTTCTTTATTGGCCAGCCCAGGTTCCAGGTTCTAAGAGTCAGAATGGGGTAAATGAACAGGAGAAAAATAAGACCAGAAATGTACAAGGAAGTGGGGAGGAGACCAGGGCCATGGGGGCTGAGACAAAGACAGAGAAGAGAGCTGGTGAGAAGGTGAAGAGTAAGTTAAAAGAATGAGAATCTCCTCATTTCTTGGTGTTTGAGAAAACTGGAGAGGAAGAAAGACCCTCAGGAAGGTTTCTAAAGGTTGTGAACTAGATCATAAAGTAAAACCATTCAATAACTGGATAATAAAAGTTCTTTGAAAAACACAAAGAGGTGAATGGCTCTTTAATTACCTTTGGATGCTAGGCTGTGGGGTTTTTTGGATAATACACTAAGTAACATTGGGCCACGGGATGCTGTAGTTTTTCTTAAATCACTCTAGCCATAGTATTTTATTTTTTTAATTTATTTTTGCCAGCATTGGGTCTTCGTTGCTGTGTGCAGGCTTTCTCTCATTGCGGCGAGGGGGGGCCGCTCTTCACTGCGGTGCGTGGGCTTATCATTGTGGTGGCTTCTCTTTTTGCGGAGCACAGGCTCTAGGCACACGGGCTTCAGTAGTTGTGGCGCCCGGGGCTTAGTTCCTACGCGGCATGTGGGATCTTCCTGGACCAGGGCTCGAACCTGTGTCCCCTGCATTGGCAGGTGGATTCTCAGCCACTGTGCCACCAGGGACGCCCCATAGCATCTTTTGATGGCATATATATTGTCTGAATGATAACATATCACTGACAAAACTCAAATGAGAAATCTAGTGAGATTTTAGTAATGAGACCTACCTCACGGGCCTCAAAAATTCTCGAAATGACAACTAGAAACTCTTTCAGATCTCCACAAAGATACAGAAAGCAAAAGATTCTGTTTCACATGAAAGTGAGTGTTTCTCAGGATGCAATATGGTTTAGTAGAAATAAACATGTGAGTCATGTGTCTTATCATCTACTTCCAGTTACAACCACAGATTTTTTTTGCTTTGGCGAAGTCATCCTCTCTGACTCTTTATAATACTCCCAAGGATGTAGTAAGAGAACAAATCAGATTATCATTTGTGTCTGTACCATTTGTATCATACTGAACATTTCAACAAAATGAGCAATACTATCACAAGGCTGGTATGTTAGCCAGGGTTCTAGGCACCCCATGGCCCAGTCAAGATGACACATAAAATTAACCACAGCTGGGTTTATAAAATTTTAAATAAAATGATATTTTTATTCAAAAGAGTGTAGTATGAGATGTGTCTCTGCCTGTTTGCCTGACCACCATCCAGGAATTCATCTTCTGGGGCAAGGGCATGCCCAACATTGAGGGATTCCCCTCACAGCTCTTCTCCTTCTTTCGGCATCTCTTCTGAAGGGCCCACCTTCCCACCAGTTGAAGTGAATGGATGGCAAATGCAGAATCAGCAGCAGGCTGAGAGCAGGGTGGGTAGGGGGCATGGTAAGAGCCTCTAGGGGCTCAGTAGGCTGCCCGAAGAGGCTTCTACCTGGGTGCCTCATTAGAGCACATCCACAGAGACCACTTCTTCCTGCATGAAACGTCCCAGACCTCACACCTCCACAGCAGAGGTTCAAGAGCTGGACAACCTTTGTTGGACACAAGGTTAAGGGAACAATGAGGTTGTTCAAAGACAAAGCAAAAGGGAGCTTATGGCTGGGCTCACGGGTCAGCCCTAGAGAGCCGATTTCTCTGCTTCGCTTGGTCCTTCACAGCTCATTTCATTTTGTCTTGCAGTCAGAAATACACTGCAGTCTAAAGCCATATCCGAGCCGCACCCTCCCTCTTACATCAGGGTGCACTAACTCTTCCCAGGGCTTAATCAGGCAATGGTGTGCCTTGCATCCAGATGAGGAATCCTTCCTGAATATGATTCTGGAGTAATAGCTTCTTTATAATAATGACTTACAAGTAACTCATTACCTTCTCACCAGCCAAAAATATGCACTTCTCTGGGGCATATCTACAGGACAGTAAGTAAATATGGAAGGAAAAAATTGACTGCTTAACATGGAAACGTGTATTAATTTCTCTTCATGCAAACCATTTAGACAAACTGATAGTTCTACCCTGATTCCCCAATAGGTAAGAGTTCTTAGTTGGTTAATTCTCATAACAAACAAGACTCTGGCATACTAACTTGTTGCTCAGTCCTCCAGCTGGAACTAATTTCTTTTCTTTTTCCGTAGCATTCGTCTACACATCTCTTCTGGGTTATGGGCCTTGTGGGATAATTACTGAAGGTAAACTCTTCAATCTCATCTCATCTTTATGCCTTGCACAGTGCTCAGCACCCTACTTTGCTTCTGGCAAGTTCTTTATAAATATAAACAATATAATGAGAATGTGTATTTGCCATGCAAAAGCCAACTAACATTTACTAAGCAGCTACTAAGTAACCAGCACTGTGCTATCCCTCTGAAAGGACATGATCTCCAACAAGGAGGGATTTATTTAAACGTTAGAGAAATGAGAGTTACTTATACCTGGGGCAACCAGATATTTTGCATAGAGGCCATTAGTGAGCTACCTTCAGCTTCTGTTAGTATCTTCTCCAGCTTAGTGCAAAGACAAATCCTAGAAATTGTTCAAAATAAGGGATACAATATTATGTAATACATGGTTTTTATAAATATCACTGCAGTGTATTGAGAAATATTGATTTATGTATAGGCAAGTAAGATAGTAAATATAACTTAACTAGCAAAATACTTGTGTTTTAGTAAAAACCATATCTATTAAGTATGAGGGCTTTAAGCTGATTTTAAAGTTCATTTGTAAAAAAACAAGCAAGAATAGAAGGGGAAAATCTTTTAAAAAGGATCAATTGTAGGGGAGCTGTAGTTGAATCAGTTATTAAAGTATGTTACCAAGCCTCTATAATTAAAATTGTGTGGTATTGGCACATGAAAAGAGGGAAAGACCCATGGAAAGGGAAAGAAAATGCAGAAATAGACTCAATTGCATATGAGATTATAATGTATGATAAACTTGACATCTTCAATCAGTGAGGGGAAAATGTATGTTTTAGTCAATGGTTAGGAATAATTGGAGAATTACAAGGAATAATGTAAAATTGGATCCATTCCTCATACCAAACACCAGGATAAATTTCAGATGGATAGGAGACTTAAATGTAAAAAAGTAAAGAGAGTTCCCTGACAGTCCAGTGGTTAGGACTCGGCACTTTCACTGCCATGGGCCGGGTTCAGTCCCTAGTCGGGGAACTAAGATCCCTGCAAGCCGTGCCACACAGCCAAAATAAATAAATTTTTTTAAATGGTAAAAATTTTTTTACAAAGTAAAGCCGTATAATAACTAGAAGAAAACAACATGAGTGAATTTAAAATCTGGGAATGGGGAAAACTTTCTCAACTAGAACTCAAATACCCAGAGCAGTAGGGGAAAGATTGATGTATTTGACTACATAAAACAAAAATAACTTTTAAATGGCAAAAATACACTATAAGCAAAGTATGAAGACAAATGACAAAGTTGGAAAAAAATTTGATATCACAAAGGGTTAATATCCCTACTACATTTGATGACATAAAGGAATCATTGTCAAATCTCTAGGTGGTTATGTTTTTGAAAAATAGTCTTTATTGTTTAGAGATACTTATTCAAATATCTATGGATAAATTATAGGCTGTCTTGGATTTGCTTCAGAATAATCAAGAGGAAAGAGGAGAGGATAGATGAAATTAGCCTGGCCATGAATTGAAAATTGTTGAAGTTGGATGAAAAAGTACATAAAGGCTTATTCTACCATGATCTCTCCTTTTGTAGACATTTCAAATTTTCCATACTTAAAAGATAAGATATTTTCCAAAAAATATTTATCTAAAGCACACAGTTAGCTTCAAAAAACTCTTATCAGAGTCATGCTCTATTACATGTGTGTAAACATGCATAGAGTAAAAGAACAGGGTCTCACACATTTGGCCTAATAAATCCTTGTCTATTGTATTTTTAAAACAAAGGTCATCACTTCCAACACTATGGCCAACTAGATGCTCTGAGGGACTCTCTTGCTGCTAAATCCTCTTGAAGGTACACTGAGACATGACTGGCTTCACAAGAGACAGGGGATATGTTCAGAGATCTTTCCCCCCGCAAATCACCTGAGAGTAGAAGTAGCAGGAGCTGGGGCAGCTGGAAGGGACAGGGTTACCGAGGCTGGTTGGACAATAGCATGGCCCACTGTGGCAAGAGTAAAAGGAACTTGAGACTCCTTGGGCTAGCCAAGACCCCCAGGGAGGCTGAAGTGGTCCCCTGCACAGAGCCGGAGGCCACCAGCAGAAGCGAACTGTATCTGAGGAAACACAGCCAGGCCCATTTGTTTATATATTGCCTGTGGCTACTTTTTGCTACAAGAGCAACTTTCAATAGTTACAACAGAGAACATTAAGCCCACAAAACCTTAAACATTTGTCATCTGGCCCTTCAAGAGAAAGTTTCCCAAGCTGCTTTAGATCCTTAAAAGTGACATCAATCTCTACTACCACCCCCAGAGAAGCAGTTTCAGAGGCCTCCACTTTGCCTTCCCCACAGGCAAAAGATCCAATATGGGAAGTATTGTAATTGCCATGCATAGGAATTCTAACTATACATTCCGAGACCAAAGAAATGACTATGGACCAGGTGAGTCCATGAACCCAGGGGACCTGCTGTAAGTCGACTTTGGCTAGGGCTTCATTCATTACCTGGCCTTACTGTTCTCCATGGTAATAGGCCATGATGACACCTATCCAATAGTCCTAGGAATATTTGGGTACTGCCCTTTCCCAAATATACAGTTACCAGAGTAAATGGCCATTGGTCCCTGTGGGGAAGCTCTGGGCTAGTCATTACCATGTATATTCGCCATGGCATACTTAGTTCTTCCTCCCGGGGACCTGGTCTTCACTTCACTTTCTAGGTTCTAAGTTTGAAAACTGGTGCACGTACAGAAATTAAGCAAAAGATGACTTTTTACTGGGGCTACTACCCTTAGTCTTTTGTTCCTTTATCTTTGTTTTTTTTTCTGACAGTAAAACTGAGTAGTACACTTGTCAGCTGCCCATCTATTTCGTGTCTAAGAATGCCATGTTCTATTACCCTTCTCTGTAAGTCTTTGTAGGGTAGTCTCCTTTGGCTGTCCCTCCAATCTAGCCAGTCATTACAATAATTGTGTCCACCTGGCTTCTTTTATGAGAGTGCTTTGTCAGCTACCAGGGAAGCCCTCTGTTTTCATACCAGGCTTTTCAAATTACTTGTTCATCACTTACAGCGTTTCATCACTTTTTTCTAGGGCATCAACAGTAGCAATAGCCATCCAATCTCATTGCCTTTAAAGTTACCATTTTCCCACATACTTCTCAGCTGCCTGTAATGTCACACCAGCTAATGTTCTACACCCCACCAGTACAGCATCCCAATTCACCTCTGGTGAGAATGTTAACCATGGCTCACCACCTTGGGCCAGGTACTGTATTTACTCCTCCTACCTCAGTTTTGGGGACCTCATTGCCAGTAAGTAGGTTATGATCCAGCTTCAAAATCTCATCTTATCACCCATTTTCTCCAACCACTCCTGGTACCACAGCTGTCTCAGATTGGGTTACCTTTGCAGGAGAAATGGGGGCTATATAGGAAAGGAACAAACATATATGGAAATTATAGCTAGTGTTCCTGTTCTTGGGTGGGTGGCAGATTTCTGTTGTTTATTGTATTATCTGGTAATTTACATATATTTACATACAACCTTTTGGGTATATCTAACAACATTTTTTAATGGTAAGAAGGCAAAAAATACATTGTTTATTAATTGTTTATATTGCATAACATGTCACGCTACCATAATTAGAAAATTATGAAAAAACATTACTGTATTTAAAAATTTTCTTTTAGGCTTCCAAACACTTTAAAACAGTATATGTGTTATTCTCTTGTTGTTCAAAGTATATATGGTCTGTTGGAATTAACTAAGAATAGTGGTAGTTCATTATCTTTGTCACTTTTTAACGTAATTTTGGTAATTAATTTGAATAGAAAAATGACTCAACTTTTAATAATATAGACCACTTAGCTTTTAACTTATTAATGTTTTAAGTCTCCATTTTGAGGTACAGATAGAGATTGATATATCTCTTTAAGAAGTCATGATCTTAACAGGAATCTGATATAACTCTCAATGTAATAAACATTGGCTAAGTTCTAATAAATTGTGCTGATCTTGCTTCACTAAGTTTCACCTATCTATAAACTTTGTTGCAATATTAATGTAATGATTCTCAATTCTTTCTTAAATATTGAAAAGATTTTGCATGGACCAAAGTTATCAACAAAAATCTTGGATGACTGTCTTGTTTTTTAGGCAAGGGGGTAAATGATTATATCTATATTTTGTAAAAATAACCTTTCTGGGGCTTCCCTGGTGGCGCAGTGGTTGAGAGTCCGCCTGCAGATGCAGGGGACACGGGTTCGTGCCCCGGTCCGGGAGGATCCCACATGCCGCGGAGCGGCTGGGCCCGTGAGCCATGGCCGCTGAGCCTGTGCGTCCGGAGCCTGCGCTCCACAAGGGGAGAGGCCACAACAGTGAGAGGCCCGCATAACGCAAAAAAAAAAAAAAAAAAAAAAAACCTTTCTGTTCCATGGATAATAAATGGGAAAGAAAAGTGTAGGGAAGGAAGGAGAGAAGCCATGGAGAACTCTTACCAAAGTCAAAGTGAAAAACAGTTGTGTCTAAATCAGACAGTGACAGTGATAATGGAACCAAGAAACCATTTGGATATATCCTGGGGAAGTACTTGGTGATCAATTTGATATAGAGATAAAGGACAAGGACTAGTCAAAGGTGACTCAAGCTTCTAGTCAGGTGGACTGGGTGGAAATAGTGCCATCAGCACAGTTTGGTAATCAATGATGAATTGATAGGTTTGGCAAGGAAAAGATTAACTCGAGTTTTAGCCATATTGATTGTGAGAACTCTATCAGGCATAGAGGAAGAACCAATAGGAATTATCAAGCAAGGACATTTGCCAAAGGAATGTAAGATTTTTTAACCCTTTAAAAATTTTTTCTCTGCCATTACCTGAGTTATGCCTTTCTTATTTCCCTAGAGGAAACGAGACAGATCTCTTAGACCTGTAGGAAGGAAGAATAGACAGCCATACAGATAGCCTGAGCTAGAAGCAGCCCTAGGCCAATCCCAATACCATGTGCAGGTCCATGGAGGTCTAATATGGGACTCAACTTTTTCCATACTATTTTAGACTTTATTCTTTTTAAAATCATAGTACAAAACACTTTCAGAATTATGAAAATCCCGAATTTTTATAAGTTTTTATCACATAGGTCATACTAAAAACAAATGATTATGTACTGAAAACCTCACAACCCATAATTTCCAGTTGGGCTGATACAGAAATAATCAACATATAACAACAGGCCTACCAGTTATCAATATACAACTTCACGCCAACCAGTCCTTTTATAAATGGGATGTATAAAGCATTAGCAGCAGGCCTACAATGGGATTTATTTATTTTTTTTAAGTTGAGCTTAGCTTACCTTTAAATAGATTTGCATTGGGAGAAAGGTAAAACTTTCCCAAGTATAACACTACTTAATTCAACACAAGTCATTGGTAGTGGGAGGTTTCTCTGGAGAGACTTTTTATATTCCAGTAACACATTAAAAAAAAAAAGTTTAATATTAAGCTACTTCTCTGAAATTTTCATATTCTAGTAAAGTTTTAAATGTGTCTTTGGGTTTAATAAAAATGTCACTGAATGGTGTTGCCTCCTCAGAGCTGTTCTCACCTCTGGGATTAGTTTTTTCATCATCTACTCTCAGGTGATGGTGTTTCACTTTGATAGCTACCCCTGCAATTTTGTTATGATACCACCAGATGGTGATAAAAATAATATTGTGACCAAAGGTAGGGGCTGCACCCCAAGGATGCAAGATGGGCAGGAAATTAATTGATTAAGAGACACATCCTCGCCACCAGTGATTTTAGCTTTTGTAGTCACCACAACACAAATACATTGTTGTGGGCAAGTCTTAAGTGAATTAATTTTTTCTTCTGGACCTTCAACTTTCCATCCAACCTTTTACCACCCTAAGTACTTCTTCCATCTCCTGGCCCATCTATCAGTACCTGTCTCTGTTCCTTCAACAGCAACCACAATATCTGTCCATTTGTTAGGTACCAGATTTCTCAAATATTATTTCCATTTTTCCACATATCAATCTGTGAGGTAGGTATTGTTGTTACCCTTTCACTGAGGGTAATAATGAGGGGAAACTGAGGATCCAAGAGATTAAATAACTTGCCCAAGGTAGTCCAACTTACTGGAAATTTTATTAAAATTGGAAATATTTTATTGAGGTATAATTAACATATTATATCAGTTTCAGGTATATAACATAATTTGATTTGATATTTGTATATATTGCAAAATGATCACCATAATAAATCTAATTAACATCCATCACCATACATACTTAGAAAAATTTTTTCTTGTGATGAAAACTTTTAAGATCTATTCTCTCTTGGGCTTCCCTGGTGGCGCAGTGGTTGTGAGTCCACCTGCTGATGCACGGGACACGGGTTCGTGCCCCAGTCCGGGAAGATCCCACATGCTGTGGAGTGGCTGGGCCCGTGAGTCATGGCCGCTGAGCCTGAGCATCCGGAGCCTGTGCTCTGCAATGGGAGAGGCCACAACAGTGAGAGGCCCACGTACTGCAAAAAAAAAAAAAAAAGATCTATTCTCTCAGCAACTTCAAATATGCAGTACAGTGTTATTAACTATAGTCTCCATGCTGTACATTACATTCTCAGGATTTATTTTACTTTATAACTGGAAATTTGTATGTTTTGACCCCCTTTATCCATTTTGCCCACCTCCCCACTTCCTACGTCTAACAACCACCAGCCTGTTCTCAGAATATATCTATGAGTTCAGTGCCTTTTATATTTTTTATTTTGTTTTAGATTCCACATATAAGTGCAATCATACAGTATTTGTCTCTCTCTCTGTCTGACTTATTTCACTTAGCATAATGCCCTCAAGGTCCATCCATGTTGTCACAAATGACAGGATTTCATCCTTTTTACAGCTGAATATATTCCACTGTGTGTACATACCACATTTTCTTTATCCATTCATCCATCGATGGACATTTAGGTTGTTTCCATGTGTTGGTTATTGGAAATAATGCTTCAATGAACATGGGGGGTGGGTGCATATATCTCTTCAAACAAAATTTCAAATTTTGTTTTCTTCAAATAAATATCCAGAAGTGTAATGCTGAGTCATATGATAGTTCTAATTTTTTTTCTTTTCTTTTTTTTTTTTTTTTGCGGTACGCGGGCCTCTCACCACCACGGCCCACCCCATTGCGGAGCACAGGCTCCAGACACGCAGGCTCAGCGTCCATGGCTCACGGGCCCAGCTGCTCCATGGCACGTGGGATCCTCCCGGACCAGGGCACGAACCCGTGTCCCCTGCACCAGTAGGCGGACTCCCAACCACCGCGCCACCAGGGAAGCCCTGATAGTTCTATTTTTAATGTTTTGAGAAACCTCTATACTCCAATACATTGAAAAATTTAAAACCAGGTCTAACTCTAAAAATTCAGCTATTGCAATATGCTGACCTCATATGTTATCTCTTTAGGCTCTTTGAAGGTCTTTAGCTAAAGGGAATCTTTTTGAAAAAAATCAAATTTTTGATATGGAAGAGTTTGGGGGAACTAGAAGTTCTCAGAGGATGTAGGTTCTTTAGCTATTGGACCTATTAAACCCCCAGGAAACATGTTTACCTACTTGATTCAATTCAACAAACAGTGATCTGAGGCCTCTATGTGCTAGACACAGTGCTCATTGTTACAGGAGAAACAAAGATAAAATGAAACCAAGTTCTATCTCCCAAGAAGCTCATATTTCTCTCCATCTTGGTCTATCAAACATCACTGGATGACATACTATCGTAACAGAAGAATTAGGTTTAATGAAAGTAGCAGCAACTTAAGGTTTATCAGTTTAGCATAGGACTTGTTTGGACCTCTTCCAAGTCTATACATTTAACATAGCATCAAGGACTGCCTTGAATGGCAGAGGAAGAGCATGAGTGAGAAGGAGGAACAGTTGGCAATCTCCTATTTATTTATTTATTTATTTATTTGTGGTACGCGGGCCTCTCACTGTTGTGGCCTCTCCCGTTGCGGAGCACAGGATCCGGACACGCAGGCCCAGCGGCCATGGCTCACGGGCCCAGCCACCCAGCGACATGTGGGATCTGCCCGGACCAGGGCATGAACCCGTGTCCCCTGCATCGGCAGGCGGACTCTCAACCACTGCGCCACCAGGGAAGCCCTCCTATTTATTTTTAAGACCACTAGAGTTTTATGGATCACTTATCTGTTGTAGTAGACATTTAAAAAATTTATCGTCATCCCTTCCTTGAAGAATCTATCCCTTCCTTACACAGTGAGATCCCAATGGAGTTATTAATCTCAACACAGCCCTGTCTCCATTCCCCATAGGAATAAGTGCATGACTCCTCAGATCATCCAATCATGTCCCTTAAGGCATTGTGATTGGTCCAGAGTTGTGCCTGTGCCCCAAGTAGAGCCTATCAGAATCCATTTTTGGGGATTGATACATGGACAGCAGGAGAAGCTATTTTTTCCACTGTGATTTCTAACCACAGACTGTAATTGCCCACCATATGGAAAGAGTGTACAAGTGGCATAAAACCAGGCAAAGACAAGCAGTGCAAAGACATGGAGAGAGTAACAGGACCCTGATGACATCATTTGAACTCTTGTATATATTTCTTAAACTTTCAGTTATAGGAAACACACACACACAAACATAAGCCAAACATATTGTAGGTACTCATATTCTCAGGGTTTTGTTTGTTTGATGTAACTGCAAGTTTAAGAAGCAGTATGAGAAGTTAGGTTGAAAGTATAAGAAGTTAGATTGAATATCTGTTTCTTGGACCCAAGAGTCCTGACTTTAAAAAGAAAAAAATCTATAATATCCCTAAGCCCTGCAGTTAGTGGTGCTGCAGCCTTAAATCTCTGAGGGTAACGAGATGCAAAAGAGAGGGCCTGGGGCAGATGCCCTGCTCTTCATTTGCTGTGCCCAGAAGAACACCTCTCTTGGGTGTAAGTTCACTGTGTTTCCCAGGTCTCTTCCAAAAAGATGTGGAGCAATCCCTGCCACCCTCCTTCAGTATCAAGGATGTTACTGAAAGCAGCATCTTGGAATCCTAAGCAATCAAGGCAGCCTTCACCTCCCCATTAGCAATTTGAGCAGTTTGCCCTCGGGTCTTGGGACTTGACCATTTTTCTTTGCTCTGACTCCCTGCAGATGCTGAGCAATGAATTGAGATCCCTGATCTAAGGTTTCTACCTCCACAAAGAGAAATATTTTCTCATTCCTCTCTGTGATGAATAAATAGACTTCCAACTATGAATAATCTGAAAATAAGCATCTTACGGGCCCTCACTGACCATCGTTAAATTGGTAAGTCATTAATCAATTTCAGTTACCTGGCAAGATGGGAGGATGAGGTCTGGAAATCATCGTCATGGCTGATAGGCGGTCTGTGGTGCCCTGGTCTGGAATTCAGCTACTGAAAACGCATGCAAAAAGTAGCTGAGGTTTCAGCCTCACAAGCTCTGATAATTTACCGCTAAAAATAAACATGTGCTCAAGAGACAAATACTATGTCAACACTCCCAGAAAGATTTTTCAGCATCTGCATACAGAAGCTGCCATCCAATACCCAGGGAAGCTGAGGGCACAGCACACAAAGAATGCTTTATCTTTGGGGGGAGCCAGCATCTGCTGAGGTTGAAGGAAAGGCAGGACAAAGAGTTGCTTCTCTTGTTCAGGCAGGGAAATGAAACGTGATTCATTGTTCTGTCTTAAGCAGTCGCACGTTTACTGTTCCATAACCGTGCTAAATATTGTAGTTTGCCTTTCATTAGAAACATGTCCATCCTCAGCATTGGTGTCAGGCTGCAAAATACTTCTTGGAAGCAGAGGCATCAACACACCTTGTTCTCACTGAGTGTGCCATGTCCAGCATATTACCTGGCACTTAGTGTGTGCTTAATAATTTGTATTCCCCCCCCGCAGTTTTCCATTAATACTGTCTACTTTATGTAAATACGATTTGTGAAAATCAGAACCTCATAGGCTGCTAAATTAGGACACGAATACTGTAAAATCAAAGGACTCTTTACTGCAGGATGATTTTAAACTGAAAGTTGCCTCTTTTGGGGTGCATTTAAAATGCACAGTTCATATACAACTTTTCAGTGATACTGGGCCATTTTGCTTCCATTTGGATTTGTGAAGGAAGGACTAGAAGGAAGAACTGACCAAAAGAACAGCCGTTTCTTGAAATAGGAAGTTGAAAACTTAAAAAGCTTTTAACTTAAAATTAGGTTTGGGGATTATCTGAGGTCTTCAAATATTCATACGAATTGTATTCTTCATTATCACAGGTCATAGGAGAGAATGTGCAGTGCATAAGAATTTACTGCCCAGCGTTGTGACAGGAAAACCTCTAGAATCATCAATTCATAGATGTATGGGGTTTGAATATGAATTTTTGCCACAGATCACACACTCATCGTGATGGGGAGTTCCTCTGGCTGAGCTGTGTGAGACACAGAGACCCCTGCCAACATGAGGAGGGCTGGGGAGTCATGTGTGGAAGGGAAAGAGCTGTGTGCTAGTTGATATCCTGCTTTCTTCACTTGTCTGGTAGTCTGGAAGCCTAAACTTGACCCCCAATGTAGATCAGCCTTCCCAGAATAGACTAGCCTCCCAGTTGAGCCCAGTTCCTTGCCAGCCCACCCCTGCCCTAGGCCGTGGTTATTCACATCTGTACTAGACATCATCATAATGAAATCCTCACTCCAGACCTAGACTTGTGTCTCTATGGGTGTCTTTCTAAATTTAGCAGATGGTTTAGTTTCTTTTCTCTTGCTTTGAGCTTGTTTATGATTCTGTGATTTTATACTGTTACACATAACATTATTCAAGGAAGACTGAGGTTTTTCATGGTTTCTGATGACCTGAGGTCTGATTCTTACTTTCAGCAGCTACTGAGTAACTAATATTTCTGACTACAAGCTAGTTCCTTCCCATTCTTGCTTCCCACATCAGAATTAATGAAAAATCATCACCTAATTCTAGTGTTCAGTAAGTCTCTCATGGGGACTAAATGTCAGAAGTCCAGAATTTTAGAAACAATCCTGACTAATTAAACCCATAGGCTTGAACAAGTCCTGGAGTCTAGGACTCTTGTGATGGTTAATTTTATGTATCAACTTGACTGGGCCACAATGTCCAGATAGGTGGTCAAATGTTACTCTGGATGCTTCTGTGAAAGTGCTTTTGCACTTGTGGACTTTGTACTTGTGGACTTGTGGGCTTTGTATAAAGCAGATTGCCCTCTGTAGTGTAGGTGGGCCTCATCCAATCAGTTGAAGGCCTGAACAGAACAAAAAGACTTGCTCCCTGGAGCAAAAAAGAGCTCTGCATCAGACAGACAGCCTTTAGACTTGAAATACAGCATCAGCTCATATCTGGGTCTCCAGTCTGCTGGGACTTGCCAGTCTCTATACTCATGTCCTTAATCTCTCTCATCCTCTCTCTCTCTCTCTCTCTCTCTTTTTAAGTTTATTGGTTCTGTTTCTCTGGAGAACACTGACTAATATAACCCTCTTTTTTTCCATTTTACATTATGGAAAAAATTGAATCCATTCTATAGACATCATGGCTGCTATGATGAGCTAAAGAAATAATATGTGCAAAAGAGATTTGAAATAAATAAAGCACTGAACAAACACAGGATTTTTTTCAGTACACCTTGAACTCAAGAATTTATAGTAAATCAGCAATTTACTTAAAGATGAGCACCAGAAATTTCTTCTGCAAACAGCTCTTACATGAATTTCTAACCTTGGATCACGTCTCCACCAGTGGGCTCAGACAAGTCTGACCCAAGTATGGCCTCAAGGGCCTCAGAAAAAGTGGTGCTGTTTTAAGGTGAATGTCAAGGTTGTTCTCCCTGTGTCATTAACCCAGTTCTTAGTGAGAGGGTGGTCCTAACTTGTCTCTAACAGGTCCCCACTCGCTTTACCAGGGTACACAGAAGTTTGCCATGTGACCTCTGATTTCATGTACACTTTACTCACTAAGACCAGACTGATGACACAGTGACCTCTTTGTTCATTCATTTTTTTAAAAACCTATTCCTCCAACAAGGCTTTATAGAAAATCCATCATGTACCACACACTGAGCGTCCAAAGATGATAAAGACAAGATCCCTGTCTAAAACAATGTCGGAGGGAGATGACCTGAGACATTCTCATATTCCTAAAATCGAGAAAATGGAAATGCCTTTATAGCTTCATATATATATATTTGTTTGATCAGGGTCACATAGAACCTCCTAATATTTTCACACCACAAGTAAACCACTTTTTCAACTTCAAGCTTAATATCTTTTATAAGGCGGTCATTTTTTTCCTTATGCATGGAAACAATTGCTGTGTTTGTTATATGTTTGCTTCTTTTACCAGAGACATAACATAATCAGCGATGAGCAGAGGACTAGTATAATTAATGGGTCAGCAGTTTCATCCATTTACCTGATAACCAGCCTTGGACCTGAAATCCAATCTCATAATTCAAACAACTGAGCTGACGCCTCAAGTCTACATATTGACATTTTTCTGTCCCATAGTTGACAAAGTATGTGTTAACCGCTTGCATGCCATGAGTAGACCACAAAATACATCTTTGTTCTCCCGCCCAACTTGGCTCTCTGGGTGCTGATGCCTTTCTGCCCTCTGGGATCCCACACCTCGCCTGGTCATTCTTCGTGGTGACCTTTGCCCTCACCCACCACCACTGGTCTCCATTTATAGGTCCCTCTTCCCACCCACCCTGCCTCTGCCCCCAAC